>NC_140592.1:557632698-558290198 GCF_964204655.1 Triturus cristatus | reverse complement strand
TTATAATCATCTGAAGGCAAGTCTAGCAGTGTGTCCCGCCCCTCACTAAGGAACCGTCCCCACAACCCCGCTCCCCAATCCTTCTCAGTGACCCGGTGGGAAGACATGGCTACTTCATAGGCTTTGAACCACTCCCCTATGTCATCATTTAAAAAAATATATTTTACCACATCTTTGGGTATGTACACCCTTGATTCTACTGGCACTGACGGTGTGCTGCCACCAGAGGGAGCAATTTCTAAACTCTGAGCTTTCAGCTCCAACTCCCTCAAAACCTTTTCATGTTCATACTGTAGCTTTTTTTCTTCTAGGGCTAGCTTTCTACTTTGCATTTCAAATTCTAACTGCCCACTTAACTTGAGCTTGGTCAGCTCCAATTCATGCATCCTACACTCTTTTCTATCTGCCAGCTCCTCTGGAGATAGATTTTTACTGGAAACACTGCTACCGGCAGGGGAAGGGGTTCTCCTTCCTCTTGGACTCACTGGCCCATTCAGCTGCTCCTCTGCATTATAATTATCAGTGGCATTCCTTGCTTCTACCCAGGCCCTCAGTGCCTTGTAGAACTCTGCCTTATGTTTGCATCCGGTTGTAGAAAAATTAAATTTCTTGCAGAAGAATTTCAGCTGCTTGGCAGTGTAGCAATCCAGTTTCTCTTCTTCCCATTCAAATTCAGTATTCACGGAGACTATGGATGCTGCTTTCTCCACCATGGTTAAGTTTGGCAGTACTCAAAATAGTAAGTCCCAAAAAGAATCTACCAACAAGTATTGGTTGCGTTAAGGTCTGCACTCACTAAGTAGTGTTCACCAAGTACTGTACATGAGTCACAAATGCAAGTCCAGAATCCTCACCGCTGACCACCAATGTTAGAATCCAGGTTCTCTGGTTGGCACAGGTAGGTACTTGTGACAAGCAGGGATCCTTTCCTCTAGTCAGGGTAAGGGGTTACACTCCTAAAATAACCCCTGCTCACCCTCAAGGTAGCTTGGCGCGAGCAGACAAGGCTTATCTCAGAGCGTTATAGGTTAAGCATTTGTGAACACATACAGTAACCCAGTGACAATACTACAAATGGACACCACACAGGTTTTATATTAAAAATAAGGATTCTTTATATAGAGTTACCACAAGACCATTAAACGACAAAAATACACAATACTGTTACTTTAGATGGTAGAAATCTTGCTTAGTTCTCTTAAGTCCTTAAATGCGACACTTTAAGTCAATGTACCTTAGATGCGACACGCCGGGCAACTAAAGTGTTGCAACGATGCTGATGCGATGAAGTTTTTGGTGCAAAGGAATAAAGACGTGAAGATCTTCCAGATGCATTACGCTTCTCCGATGTTGCGATGTTAGACGGACCGGGAGGGTCGGCCGAGGACAAGGGGAGAGGTCTCCGGGGAGAGCCGTCTCCAGCGATCGTACAGATGAATAACTTCCCCCCCACAGATATACACCACACAAGGATAAGATTTAGCGTTCTTTATAGGTGATTTCTTAAGGTACGATGAAATGGTACAAGGAGGTCTGGACTCAGGGGTCCCCTCGATTCGAGTCTCTTGGTTTGGGGAAAGGGGGTAGCGGGACAGTCTGGTTACCAGTCTGGTAGTTGAGATGGTATGGTGGATAGCTCACAATCCTCGAGCTCGGTGTTCTAGCTTGGACGGGCCGCGGCAGCGCCAGCAGGTCCCGGTGAAGATGGTCGTTACACGGTCCGCGGCAGCGCCAGCAGGTCCCGGTGAAGATGGTCGTTACACGGTCCGCGGCAGCGCCAGCAGGTCCCGATGAAGGTGGTCGTTACAACGGTCCGCGGCAGCGCCAGCAGGTCCCGACGAGGATGGATGTTGCAGAAGGCCGCGGCAGCGCCAGCAGGCAGGACGATAGTTCACAAGGCAGGGCTACGGCAGCGCCAGTAGTCCGTCAAGGATGAGTTCTCTCGGTGTCTCTCGACTCCAGGATACAACTGCCTTCCTGCTCTGGAGCTGCCCTAGTTATAGGTCTGGCGCCCTTTGATGTCCGGACCCTCGCACTTGGAGGTCGGGGGGTTCGGGATGAGGGAGTCCAGACACCCAGCAGGGGGTGGAGCCAGCGCCTGGGGGAGCTGGAGGGTGATCGGCACCTGGCGGGGGAGAGCCCTCGACGCTTCTTTCTCCCATTGACCTGCCAAGTGGTCCGTTCACCTCCTGGGTGGATGGTGGTGCCGGGATGTCGGGGCCGGCCAGGCCCAGGGTTAGGGTCGGGCTGAGGCCACGCGGCCTCGTGGCGCAGTGTCCAAGATGGCGGCTGATCCGGCCGGGGAGCCGGTAGTGGTTCGGCCCCATGATACATGGATGTCCGGGGGCAGGAGTTCCGTTGGGAGACGGGGTGCGGGTTGCCCTTGGGGGTAACACCTGGGAGTCCGGGGTTTGGGCCCTGTCGTGCGGGGAGGGAGCAAGCCCTTCATGTGGCCTGTCCAACATGCGTCCCCCCCAGCTGAAGGCGGGGAGAGTCACCCATCCTCTTGGGGACTCTCCTCGTCGAGGCGGAAAAAGCGTGACAGGCCATCTGCGTTGGCGTGGTCTTGGCCCGGTCGATGTTCCACAGTGAAGTCCATTCCCTGCAGGGAGATGGACCAGCGCAATAGTTTTGGGTTTTCCCCCCGCATCTGCATTAGCCACTGCAGGGGTCGATGATCGGTTTGCACCCGGAAGTGGGTACCGAAGAGATAGGGCCGGAGCTTTTTGAGGGCCCACACCACTGCGAAGGCCTCCCTCTCGATTGTGCTCCAGCGCTGTTCTCGGGCCAGGAGGCGTCTGCTGATGAAGGCCACCGGCTGGTCAAGACCCTCGGGGTTCAGCTGGGAAAGAACCGCCCCGATGCCGTGGTCGGAGGCGTCCGTTTGTGCAATGAATTCCCGACTGTAATCGGGGGCCTGGAGCACAGGGGCGGTGCACAGGGCGGCCTTCAGCTTCTCGAAGGCCGCTTGACAGTCGGGGGTCCAGTTAATCTTCTTCGGGTGGTTTTTGGACGTGAGACCCGTGAGGGGCCCCACAATGCTGCCATAGTCCCTCACGAACCGCCGGTAGTAGCCGGTGAGTCCCAAGAAGGCTCGGACCTCGGTCTGCGTGACGGGGGGTTGCCAGGACTGGATGGCAGCAATTTTGAGTTGCAGAGGGGCCACCAGACCGCTTCCCACCTGGTGTCCGAGGTAGGTCACGGACCCTTGACCAATTTGGCACTTGCCGGCCTTAATCGTGAGGCCGGCCCGCTGGAGGGCCTGCAGGACCTCTTGGAGGTGGTGGAGGTGGTCGGACCAGTGGCGGCTGTACACAGCGATATCATCCAGGTAGGCGGCGCTGAACTCTTCGAGCCCCGCCAAGACCTGGTTCACTAGACGTTGAAAAGTAGCTGGGGCATTCTTCATGCCGAAGGGCATGACCTTGAAGTGGTAGTGGCCATCGGGGGTAGAAAAGGCGGACCGTTCCTGGGCCCGGGGTGTGAGACCGATCTGCCAGTAGCCCGCTGTCAGGTCGAAGATGCTGAGGTAGCGGGCGGCCCCCAGGCGGTCGATCAATTCATCCGCTCGGGGGATAGGATGAGCGTCGGTCCGGGTGACAGCGTTCAAGCCCCGATAGCCGACGCAGAATCGGAGTTCAGGAGTGGTTCCGGGGGCAGCGGCTTTGGGGACCAGCACGACCGGGCTGGCCCAGGGGCTGTCCGAGGGCTCGATGACCCCGAGCGTGAGCATCTTGGATACTTCCTCTTGGATGCAGGCCCGCACCCGATCTGGCACGCGGTAGGCCCGGTGTCGGATAGGGGGACTGTCCCCGGTGTCCACGTCGTGCAAGCACCAAGGGGTGATCCCTGGGGTGAGGGAAAACAGTGTAGCAAACTGCAGCAGGAGGTCCCGGCAGCCCTGGCGTTGCTCTGGGGTGAGGGTATCGGAGAGCCGGACCCCGTCCACGGAACCGTCGTTCTCCTGGGTCTTCAGGAGATCAGGGAGGGGCTCGGAGTCTTCTTCCGCCCCACTGTCTGTAGCCATCAGGAGGCTGAGTTCCGAGCGCACAAAGTGGGGTTTGAGTCTGTTGGTGTGGAGGACCCGGAGGGGGTTCCGGGGGGACTCCATGTCGATGAGGTAGGTGACGGGGCTCTTGCGTTCGACCACTTTGAAGGGCCCCGTCCACTTATCTTGCAAGGCACATGGTTCGGTGGGGGACATCACCCACACTTGTTGACCAGGTTCGAATTCGACGGAGGAGGCATGCTGATCGTACCATTTTTTCATGTCCTCCTGACTGGCCTCGAGGTTCGCTTTTGCCATTTCCCTGAAGCGCCGGGTCTGATTGCGTAGTGCCAGGAGGTACTTGAAGACGTCTGGAGGGGTCTTTAGGGGGGCCATCTCCCAACCTTCTTTGACTAGGCTGAGGGGCCCTCGCACAGGGTGCCCGTACAGGAGTTCGAAAGGGCTAAAGCCGAGGGACTTCTGGGGAACTTCTCGATAGGCGAAGAGGAGGCACGGGAGTAGTACATCCCACTGGCGACGGAGGGGCTCCTCCAATCCCCCAATCATTCCCTTGAGTGTGCGGTTGAATCGCTCAACTAGTCCGTTCCCTTGAGGGTGATAGGGGGTCGTGAACCGGTAGGTGACCCCGCACTGTTGCCAGAGGGACTTCATATATTTCGAGATAAAGTTTGTGCCTCGGTCGCTGACGACTTCTCGGGGGAAGCCCACCCGGGAGAAGATCCCCATTAGGGCCCGGCCGACCACCGGAGCTGTTACAGTTCGCAGGGGCACCGCCTCGGGGTAGCGGGTGGCGTGGTCCACCAGTACCAGGATGAACCGATGTCCTTGTGCTGTGCGGGGGTCCAGGGGCCCCACAATGTCTATTCCTACCCTCTCGAACGGGGTGGTGACCACTGGGAAGGGTTGCAGAGGGGCTTTGAGCTTACGGCCGCTCTTCCCGCTGGCCTGGCATGTGGGGCAGGACCGGCAGTGGTTGAGGACGTCGTTCCGCATCTTCGGCCAGAAAAAGTGGGTCACCAGGCGGCTGTAGGTTTTGTCCTGGCCCAGGTGTCCAGCCAGGGGAACATCGTGGGCCAAAGTTAGTAGGAAGTCTCTAAAACGGAGGGGCACCACCAGCACTCGACTGGCCCCTAACTCCGCGATTCTTTGTTCACTGTATAGCAGGTCGTTATCCCAATAGACCCAATGGGTTCCGGAGGAGTCCCCTGCGCTCTGGGCACTGGCTTGCTGGCGGAGTCCCTCGAGGGAGGGGCAGGTCTTCTGTTCCTGGCGGAACTGTTCCTGGGTGGGCCCCCCTTCTTGACGCCACTGAGCCAGGCCGGGAAGGTCCTGGGGCTGGGCGGCCCCTTCGGGCGTTGGCTCTGGGGGGTCGGCATAGTCGTTGTCCTCTACTGGAGCGACCGGGGGAGGAGGTGCTGGCCATTCTGGTTCTTCTGGTCGGGGGACGGCACGGGCGGCCATGGACCGGGTGGTTACGCAGGCCCAGTCCGGGAGGCCCAGCATCCCCAGGTGCTCTCTTCTTTCGACGGCGGCCCACGGGGAACTCTCAAGGTCATTCCCCAGGAGACAGTCCACGGGGGCATCATCCCGGACCGTCACCTTCAACATGCCGGAGACCCCTCCCCATTCGAAGGGGACGCAGGCCATCCGACACAGACTTTCGGAATTGTCGGCTGAGCGGACGGGGCAGAGAATGTTCGGCAGGATCTGCTCTGGTTTCACCAGGTGACAGCGGACGGCCGTCACACTGGCCCCTGTGTCACGTAGGGCTTCGGCCCGGCGCCCATTAATGTTCACCCACTGGCCATATTTCCGGGTGTTGGCGGGTAGGGGAGCCCGCGGGACCATGTCTTTTCCCCCTAGGCACGCTAGAACCATGGCGGCCGGTTCCCACTCTTGTTGTGCCTGCTCATATTCTTCCTGTTCCTCGGAGATTTGTTCTCCCCCCAGGGCGGCGGCAGCTACCTGGCGGGGCTTTGGCGTTTGGTTCTGCGGGCAGCTCGGGTCATTGGCGTAGTGGCCGACTCGCTGACATCGGTGACACGTGACGTTGGCTCGGAACCCCGGGCGCATCGGGGGGTTGCCCCGGCCGGCCGGGGGCGGGGTGCTGGCCGCGGGAGTGGCCGGGATGGTGTCTCTCCCTCGCCCCTGGCCTCCTCCTCCTCCTCGGGGACGGTGCTGACCTTGGTTGTTTCGGTTTTGCTCGTGTGGCCCTCTCCGGCCTACTCGGGTGCTTTCCCACCGGTCAGCTTCAGCGGCGAGTTGCCGTGGGTCAGTCAATTTACTGTCGAGGAGGTGCTGCCTGAGCTCGACGAAGCAGTTGTTAGACAGGTGCTCCCACACCATAAGATTAAAGAGTTGCTCGTAGGTCGTTACGTGGCTTCCCTTGATCCAACCCTCGAAGGCTCGGCTGAAATAGTTGACGTATTCCACCCAAGTTGTACCCGGGATCCGGGTGCAGTCTCGGAACCTCTGGCGGTACATTTCGGGTGTGAGCCCATATCGGGTGAGGAGGGCAGCCTTCATGTGGTCATAGGATGACATCTGATGATCTGGGAGCTGCAGTAGGGCATCGTGGCCTTCGTTGACGAACCTCCCCCATAGGCCGGCTCCCCAGTCACTCCGATCGATCCGGTGGGAGGTCATGGCGATCTCGTAGGCTTTGAACCACTGTTGTATGTCGTCCTCTCGGACATACTCTCGGACAACATCCTTGGGGATGTGGACTTTCTTCTCGGTTGCTCCCGGGGTGTGCGGTCGCTCAGGCACCCCCGGTTCTTTATTCTGTTTCCGAAGTTCTATTTCCGCCAGTTTGCGCTCGTGTTCGAATGTTAGTCTTTTTTCTTTGAGCTCTCTCTGCCTCTGTTTTTCTTCCCGTTCTTCTCGGAGCCGCAGGTGTTCTAGATTTAGTTTTTGCTCGGCTAACTTTAGTTCACCGTCCATCTTGAGTCGTGCCATTTCCAACTCATGTAATCTGGTTCTTTCTCTTTCTTGGATCTCTTCCTGCGAGAGGCCCGTTCCTCGCCCCTCGGGAGCTGTGGCGTTCCCCTCTGGTGCTACACCGTTTTGGTCGGGGGATCCGGTGACCCCGGTTTCCGCCCACGACTCAAGGGCGTGCTTCAAATCGTCTTTGGTACTCAGGCCGGTGGTAGCAATGCCTAGTTTCATGCAGAATTGTTTAAGTTCGCGATGGCTATACTCTTCCAATTTATCCATCTGGAATTTCTCGGTGGAACCGCTCTCTTTGGTTGACATCGTGGTTTTGTTGTGGGGTGAGCTACTCTCTGTACGATTACGCGTTGATTCGGATCGCGCCGCTGGCCACCAATGTTAGACGGACCGGGAGGGTCGGCCGAGGACAAGGGGAGAGGTCTCCGGGGAGAGCCGTCTCCAGCGATCGTACAGATGAATAACTTCCCCCCCACAGATATACACCACACAAGGATAAGATTTAGCGTTCTTTATAGGTGATTTCTTAAGGTACGATGAAATGGTACAAGGAGGTCTGGACTCAGGGGTCCCCTCGATTCGAGTCTCTTGGTTTGGGGAAAGGGGGTAGCGGGACAGTCTGGTTACCAGTCTGGTAGTTGAGATGGTATGGTGGATAGCTCACAATCCTCGAGCTCGGTGTTCTAGCTTGGACGGGCCGCGGCAGCGCCAGCAGGTCCCGGTGAAGATGGTCGTTACACGGTCCGCGGCAGCGCCAGCAGGTCCCGGTGAAGATGGTCGTTACACGGTCCGCGGCAGCGCCAGCAGGTCCCGATGAAGGTGGTCGTTACAACGGTCCGCGGCAGCGCCAGCAGGTCCCGATGAGGATGGATGTTGCAGAAGGCCGCGGCAGCGCCAGCAGGCAGGATGATAGTTCACAAGGCAGGGCTACGGCAGCGCCAGTAGTCCGTCAAGGATGAGTTCTCTCGGTGTCTCTCGACTCCAGGATACAACTGCCTTCCTGCTCTGGAGCTGCCCTAGTTATAGGTCTGGCGCCCTTTGATGTCCGGACCCTCGCACTTGGAGGTCGGGGGGTCCGGGATGAGGGAGTCCAGACACCCAGCAGGGGGTGGAGCCAGCGCCTGGGGGAGCTGGAGGGTGATCGGCACCTGGCGGGGGAGAGCCCTCGACGCTTCTTTCTCCCATTGACCTGCCAAGTGGTCCGTTCACCTCCTGGGTGGATGGTGGTGCCGGGATGTCGGGGCCGGCCAGGCCCAGGGTTAGGGTCGGGCTGAGGCCACGCGGCCTCGTGGCGCAGTGTCCAAGATGGCGGCTGATCCGGCCGGGGGAGCCGGTAGTGGTTCGGCCCCATGATACATGGATGTCCGGGGGCAGGAGTTCCGTTGGGAGACGGGGTGCGGGTTGCCCTTGGGGGTAACACCTGGGAGTCCGGGGTTTGGGCCCTGTCGTGCGGGGAGGGAGCAAGCCCTTCATGTGGCCTGTCCAACATGCGTCCCCCCCAGCTGAAGGCGGGGAGAGTCACCCATCCTCTTGGGGACTCTCCTCGTCGAGGCGGAAAAAGCGTGACAGGCCATCTGCGTTGGCGTGGTCTTGGCCCGGTCGATGTTCCACAGTGAAGTCCATTCCCTGCAGGGAGATGGACCAGCGCAATAGTTTTGGGTTTTCCCCCCGCATCTGCATTAGCCACTGCAGGGGTCGATGATCGGTTTGCACCCGGAAGTGGGTACCGAAGAGATAGGGCCGGAGCTTTTTGAGGGCCCACACCACTGCGAAGGCCTCCCTCTCGATTGTGCTCCAGCGCTGTTCTCGGGCCAGGAGGCGTCTGCTGATGAAGGCCACCGGCTGGTCAAGACCCTCGGGGTTCAGCTGGGAAAGAACCGCCCCGATGCCGTGGTCGGAGGCGTCCGTTTGTGCAATGAATTCCCGACTGTAATCGGGGGCCTGGAGCACAGGGGCGGTGCACAGGGCGGCCTTCAGCTTCTCGAAGGCCGCTTGACAGTCGGGGGTCCAGTTAATCTTCTTCGGGTGGTTTTTGGACGTGAGACCCGTGAGGGGCCCCACAATGCTGCCATAGTCCCTCACGAACCGCCGGTAGTAGCCGGTGAGTCCCAAGAAGGCTCGGACCTCGGTCTGCGTGACGGGGGGTTGCCAGGACTGGATGGCAGCAATTTTGAGTTGCAGAGGGGCCACCAGACCGCTTCCCACCTGGTGTCCGAGGTAGGTCACGGACCCTTGACCAATTTGGCACTTGCCGGCCTTAATCGTGAGGCCGGCCCGCTGGAGGGCCTGCAGGACCTCTTGGAGGTGGTGGAGGTGTTCGGACCAGTGGCGGCTGTACACAGCGATATCATCCAGGTAGGCGGCGCTGAACTCTTCGAGCCCCGCCAAGACCTGGTTCACTAGACGTTGAAAAGTAGCTGGGGCATTCTTCATGCCGAAGGGCATGACCTTGAAGTGGTAGTGGCCATCGGGGGTAGAAAAGGCGGACCGTTCCTGGGCCCGGGGTGTGAGACCGATCTGCCAGTAGCCCGCTGTCAGGTCGAAGATGCTGAGGTAGCGGGCGGCCCCCAGGCGGTCGATCAATTCATCCGCTCGGGGGATAGGATGAGCGTCGGTCCGGGTGACAGCGTTCAAGCCCCGATAGCCGACGCAGAATCGGAGTTCAGGAGTGGTTCCGGGGGCAGCGGCTTTGGGGACCAGCACGACCGGGCTGGCCCAGGGGCTGTCCGAGGGCTCGATGACCCCGAGCGTGAGCATCTTGGATACTTCCTCTTGGATGCAGGCCCGCACCCGATCTGGCACGCGGTAGGCCCGGTGTCGGATAGGGGGACTGTCCCCGGTGTCCACGTCGTGCAAGCACCAAGGGGTGATCCCTGGGGTGAGGGAAAACAGTGTAGCAAACTGCAGCAGGAGGTCCCGGCAGCCCTGGCGTTGCTCTGGGGTGAGGGTATCGGAGAGCCGGACCCCGTCCACGGAACCGTCGTTCTCCTGGGTCTTCAGGAGATCAGGGAGGGGCTCGGAGTCTTCTTCCGCCCCACTGTCTGTAGCCATCAGGAGGCTGAGTTCCGAGCGCACAAAGTGGGGTTTGAGTCTGTTAGTGTGGAGGACCCGGAGGGGGTTCCGGGGGGACTCCATGTCGATGAGGTAGGTGACGGGGCTCTTGCGTTCGACCACTTTGAAGGGCCCCGTCCACTTATCTTGCAAGGCACATGGTTCGGTGGGGGACATCACCCACACTTGTTGACCAGGTTCGAATTCGACGGAGGAGGCATGCTGATCGTACCATTTTTTCATGTCCTCCTGACTGGCCTCGAGGTTCGCTTTTGCCATTTCCCTGAAGCGCCGGGTCTGATTGCGTAGTGCCAGGAGGTACTTGAAGACGTCTGGAGGGGTCTTTAGGGGGGCCATCTCCCAACCTTCTTTGACTAGGCTGAGGGGCCCTCGCACAGGGTGCCCGTACAGGAGTTCGAAAGGGCTAAAGCCGAGGGACTTCTGGGGAACTTCTCGATAGGCGAAGAGGAGGCACGGGAGTAGTACATCCCACTGGCGACGGAGGGGCTCCTCCAATCCCCCAATCATTCCCTTGAGTGTGCGGTTGAATCGCTCAACTAGTCCGTTCCCTTGAGGGTGATAGGGGGTCGTGAACCGGTAGGTGACCCCGCACTGTTGCCAGAGGGACTTCATATATTTCGAGATAAAGTTTGTGCCTCGGTCGCTGACGACTTCTCGGGGGAAGCCCACCCGGGAGAAGATCCCCATTAGGGCCCGGCCGACCACCGGAGCTGTTACAGTTCGCAGGGGCACCGCCTCGGGGTAGCGGGTGGCGTGGTCCACCAGTACCAGGATGAACCGATGTCCTTGTGCTGTGCGGGGGTCCAGGGGCCCCACAATGTCTATTCCTACCCTCTCGAACGGGGTGGTGACCACTGGGAAGGGTTGCAGAGGGGCTTTGAGCTTACGGCCGCTCTTCCCGCTGGCCTGGCATGTGGGGCAGGACCGGCAGTGGTTGAGGACGTCGTTCCGCATCTTCGGCCAGAAAAAGTGGGTCACCAGGCGGCTGTAGGTTTTGTCCTGGCCCAGGTGTCCAGCCAGGGGAACATCGTGGGCCAAAGTTAGTAGGAAGTCTCTAAAACGGAGGGGCACCACCAGCACTCGACTGGCCCCTAACTCCGCGATTCTTTGTTCACTGTATAGCAGGTCGTTATCCCAATAGACCCAATGGGTTCCGGAGGAGTCCCCTGCGCTCTGGGCACTGGCTTGCTGGCGGAGTCCCTCGAGGGAGGGGCAGGTCTTCTGTTCCTGGCGGAACTGTTCCTGGGTGGGCCCCCCTTCTTGACGCCACTGAGCCAGGCCGGGAAGGTCCTGGGGCTGGGCGGCCCCTTCGGGCGTTGGCTCTGGGGGGTCGGCATAGTCGTTGTCCTCTACTGGAGCGACCGGGGGAGGAGGTGCTGGCCATTCTGGTTCTTCTGGTCGGGGGACGGCACGGGCGGCCATGGACCGGGTGGTTACGCAGGCCCAGTCCGGGAGGCCCAGCATCCCCAGGTGCTCTCTTCTTTCGACGGCGGCCCACGGGGAACTCTCAAGGTCATTCCCCAGGAGACAATCCACGGGGGCATCATCCCAGACCGTCACCTTCAACATGCCGGAGACCCCTCCCCATTCGAAGGGGACGCAGGCCATCCGACACAGACTTTCGGAATTGTCGGCTGAGCGGACGGGGCAGAGAATGTTCGGCAGGATCTGCTCTGGTTTCACCAGGTGACAGCGGACGGCCGTCACACTGGCCCCTGTGTCACGTAGGGCTTCGGCCCGGCGCCCATTAATGTTCACCCACTGGCCATATTTCCGGGTGTTGGCGGGTAGGGGAGCCCGCGGGACCATGTCTTTTCCCCCTAGGCACGCTAGAACCATGGCGGCCGGTTCCCACTCTTGTTGTGCCTGCTCATATTCTTCCTGTTCCTCGGAGATTTGTTCTCCCCCCAGGGCGGCGGCAGCTACCTGGCGGGGCTTTGGCGTTTGGTTCTGCGGGCAGCTCGGGTCATTGGCGTAGTGGCCGACTCGCTGACATCGGTGACACGTGACGTTGGCTCGGAACCCCGGGCGCATCGGGGGGTTGCCCCGGCCGGCCGGGGGCGGGGTGCTGGCCGCGGGAGTGGCCGGGATGGTGTCTCTCCCTCGCCCCTGGCCTCCTCCTCCTCCTCGGGGACGGTGCTGACCTTGGTTGTTTCGGTTTTGCTCGTGTGGCCCTCTCCGGCCCACTCGGGTGCTTTCCCACCGGTCAGCTTCAGCGGCGAGTTGCCGTGGGTCAGTCAATTTACTGTCGAGGAGGTGCTGCCTGAGCTCGACGAAGCAGTTGTTAGACAGGTGCTCCCACACCATAAGATTAAAGAGTTGCTCGTAGGTCGTTACGTGGCTTCCCTTGATCCAACCCTCGAAGGCTCGGCTGAAATAGTTGACGTATTCCACCCAAGTTGTACCCGGGATCCGGGTGCAGTCTCGGAACCTCTGGCGGTACATTTCGGGTGTGAGCCCATATCGGGTGAGGAGGGCAGCCTTCATGTGGTCATAGGATGACATCTGATGATCTGGGAGCTGCAGTAGGGCATCGTGGCCTTCGTTGACGAACCTCCCCCATAGGCCGGCTCCCCAGTCACTCCGATCGATCCGGTGGGAGGTCATGGCGATCTCGTAGGCTTTGAACCACTGTTGTATGTCGTCCTCTCGGACATACTCTCGGACAACATCCTTGGGGATGTGGACTTTCTTCTCGGTTGCTCCCGGGGTGTGCGGTCGCTCAGGCACCCCCGGTTCTTTATTCTGTTTCCGAAGTTCTATTTCCGCCAGTTTGCGCTCGTGTTCGAATGTTAGTCTTTTTTCTTTGAGCTCTCTCTGCCTCTGTTTTTCTTCCCGTTCTTCTCGGAGCCGCAGGTGTTCTAGATTTAGTTTTTGCTCGGCTAACTTTAGTTCACCGTCCATCTTGAGTCGTGCCATTTCCAACTCATGTAATCTGGTTCTTTCTCTTTCTTGGATCTCTTCCTGCGAGAGGCCCGTTCCTCGCCCCTTGGGAGCTGTGGCGTTCCCCTCTGGTGCTACACCGTTTTGGTCGGGGGATCCGGTGACCCCGGTTTCCGCCCACGACTCAAGGGCGTGCTTCAAATCGTCTTTGGTACTCAGGCCGGTGGTAGCAATGCCTAGTTTCATGCAGAATTGTTTAAGTTCGCGATGGCTATACTCTTCCAATTTATCCATCTGGAATTTCTCGGTGGAACCGCTCTCTTTGGTTGACATCGTGGTTTTGTTGTGGGGTGAGCTACTCTCTGTACGATTACGCGTTGATTCGGATCGCGCCGCTGGCCACCAATGTTAGACGGACCGGGAGGGTCGGCCGAGGACAAGGGGAGAGGTCTCCGGGGAGAGCCGTCTCCAGCGATCGTACAGATGAATAACTTCCCCCCCACAGATATACACCACACAAGGATAAGATTTAGCGTTCTTTATAGGTGATTTCTTAAGGTACGATGAAATGGTACAAGGAGGTCTGGACTCAGGGGTCCCCTCGATTCGAGTCTCTTGGTTTGGGGAAAGGGGGTAGCGGGACAGTCTGGTTACCAGTCTGGTAGTTGAGATGGTATGGTGGATAGCTCACAATCCTCGAGCTCGGTGTTCTAGCTTGGACGGGCCGCGGCAGCGCCAGCAGGTCCCGGTGAAGATGGTCGTTACACGGTCCGCGGCAGCGCCAGCAGGTCCCGGTGAAGATGGTCGTTACACGGTCCGCGGCAGCGCCAGCAGGTCCCGATGAAGGTGGTCGTTACAACGGTCCGCGGCAGCGCCAGCAGGTCCCGATGAGGATGGATGTTGCAGAAGGCCGCGGCAGCGCCAGCAGGCAGGATGATAGTTCACAAGGCAGGGCTACGGCAGCGCCAGTAGTCCGTCAAGGATGAGTTCTCTCGGTGTCTCTCGACTCCAGGATACAACTGCCTTCCTGCTCTGGAGCTGCCCTAGTTATAGGTCTGGCGCCCTTTGATGTCCGGACCCTCGCACTTGGAGGTCGGGGGGTCCGGGATGAGGGAGTCCAGACACCCAGCAGGGGGTGGAGCCAGCGCCTGGGGGAGCTGGAGGGTGATCGGCACCTGGCGGGGGAGAGCCCTCGACGCTTCTTTCTCCCATTGACCTGCCAAGTGGTCCGTTCACCTCCTGGGTGGATGGTGGTGCCGGGATGTCGGGGCCGGCCAGGCCCAGGGTTAGGGTCGGGCTGAGGCCACGCGGCCTCGTGGCGCAGTGTCCAAGATGGCGGCTGATCCGGCCGGGGGAGCCGGTAGTGGTTCGGCCCCATGATACATGGATGTCCGGGGGCAGGAGTTCCGTTGGGAGACGGGGTGCGGGTTGCCCTTGGGGGTAACACCTGGGAGTCCGGGGTTTGGGCCCTGTCGTGCGGGGAGGGAGCAAGCCCTTCATGTGGCCTGTCCAACATGCGAGAAGACTCGACTCGATGCGTCAGCTACAGTGGCGTCACCCTTTACGCGATGCGACGGCAGCGGCCTTGGCAGCGGCACTCTTCTCCGACGTTTGCGAGATGCTTCCGCTCGATGTGATGTTGCAGCGGCAACACCCCTGTACGCGATGCGACGACAGCAGCTCCGACGGCGGCACGCTTCTCCGTGGATGCGAGGCGCTTTTCTTGATGCGGTGCAATGCGACAGCTACGATGGCTGCGATGGCGACATGCTTCTTCCTCGATGCGAGACTCTTCTCTCGATGCGGTACGATGCGTCAGCTACGATGGCTGCGATGGCAACACGCTTCTTCGGCGTTGCGAGACACTTCTTGGATGATGCGAGACGCTTCCGCTCGATGCGATGCTGCAGCGGCGACACCCTTTATGTGATGCGGCTACAGCAGTTCCGACGGCGGCACGCTTCTCCTTCTTGAGTCGCGCTTCCAGCTCCTTGCGACACGCAGTCCCTCAGAAGGCCCAACAACAGCAGCAGGCACTTCCAAAGGACTCTGGGGAGCTGGGGGGTGAAGTCTGTTGTTCTTGAGACTTCAGCAGGAGGCAAGCTCTATTCCAAGCCCTTGGAGATCTTTTGAAGCACAAGTTGAAATAAAGTCTTTGTAGTCTTTCTCCTCTCCTTTCAGCAGCAAGGCAACCACTGCAGGCCAATCCCCCAGGTCAGGGACAGTACTCCTCCTTACAGCTTTCACGGTTCCTTCTCCTCAGGCAGAGGTTCTTCTTGTCAAGCAGGATCTAATTTCTTGGGAGCAGGGTCCCAATACTTATACCCCTAATTCCTTTGTTCCTCTGGGGTAGAGGGGCCTTTGCCCAGTCCAGACCAGTTCTTGAGCACGTTGTTGACATGACTCTGCCTTTCTATTCAGGGTGCAGGGCAGAGACATCAGCCACTCCACAGGCGGTGGAGCCAGCATTGTGGTGGCAGAGCACAGCCCTATTCAGAGTCCAGGTGCACTCCTCCCACCCATCTGGATGTCAATCTCTCTATTCACCACCAGGCTACCTAGCCCTGCCCCTCTGGGTTTCCCCAGCCCTGTCACTCACACAAACCAGACAGGCAGATACACATCATAGCAGAGGCGGGCTGAAATGGTTGGGCAAGCAAATACCAACTTTCTAAAAGTGGTATTTGCAAACACAGAACATTAAAATAAACTTTACTAAAAGATGTATTTTATTATTCTGAGTTCAGGCATACTAAACTCGATTTTCTACCATGTTCCCTGGGTCTGTTAGGATCATAGGATGTAACAATTCTAACAGCCCATTCTGGCCTATGGGAACAGGTAGCCTTGCAATAGTGAGAAACGAAAAAGGCTGTAATTCACTATTAGGACATGCCACACACATCAGGGCTTGTCCTACCTTATGCTTACAATGCACCCTGCCCTTGGGCCTACCATAGGGGTGACTAATATGAAGTTAAGGGAAGGTTTAGGGACTGGGAAGTGGATGCACTTGCCCAGTCAGCATGACAGTACCAGACTGCACGCAGGTTCTGCAATGGCAGACCTTAGACACCTTTTACTAGGCCGCTTCTGTGGATGGCACAACCAGTGCTGCAAGCCCACCAGCAGCATTTGTATTTACAAGCCCTGGGCACTCCTGGTGCACTTTACTGGTGTCTGACAGTAAACCAAATAAGCCAATCATGGAATCCAACCAACATATACATTTTAAATAGGGAGCACTTGCACTGTGGCACTGGTTGGCAGTGGCACAGTGCTCTGAGCAGCTAACACCAGCAAAACACATGAGGCACAGCGACAAAAAGTGGAAGGGAGACTCACGCCAAGGTGCCAGGTCTAACACAATACAATACAAAACATGGGATAACATTGGGTGATATATGGCCAGGAACACATATACGCTCCTTCGCAAATGTGCAAGAGTCCTTTGCCCTAACGTGCTCCCAATTTTACAAGTACCTCCGGGTCAGACAGGCCCTTCATAACCATGTACACGACACAGAGCCCCTCCCGGAGTTCAATTCACTAGAGGCCAAACTCATAATTGGACACGGGGGAGTCTACCAAATCTACCGTACCCTAATAATAAATTTTTCCAGTTCAATACACCATCTCCAGACCCAATGGGAGGTTTGGGTGTGCCCACTGGAAGAAGAGGACTGGCGTGATGCCCTGATTGCCCCGCCCAAGCTCACCATCTCCTCCATAATTAAGGCTAACACAAACGTACAACATCCACGCAGATTACCTCTCCCCCTCATGCTTGCATGGGGCTGGTCTCAGGCCAGATGCCACCAGCTCCGGTGTGCAGTTACGCCTGCAGATTTCTTCAACCTGGTGTGGTCCTGCATGTCAATATAAACATACTGGACCTCAGTTGCAAGAGATCTGGCAGAGGTGGGCAATTCCCCTATCACCCAATTTGATCCTGCTAGGGATAACAGAGGGCGCAGTGGGTACCAGGGCCAAGAAGGCCTTTTTAGGTACAGCCCTTCTGGTTGCAAAACGTGACATTGCGGCAAAGTGGCTAAATCCCACTCCTTCCACCGTTGCATTGTGGTGGCGTGGAGTACACTGTTGTGCCTAGCAGGAAAGGGTGGTGTTTGAGGCAAGTGGATGTCCTCAAAAGCATGGCCATGTGTGGGGGAAGTAGCTGCACCTCTAGCCTAATGGTTCCAAACTGCTACTTCTGGGAGACCTACAGATTCAATCATGTATACGACTTGACTTGCTTGGTTGCAACTTATACTTGTGTTCTTATATTCTAAATGTGTGCCTTGTTTACTTGTTGGCCACATCACAGCTGTTAAAACTCAATAAAATTGTTTATCAAAAAAATAATTGTTTTATTGTGTCCTATGCAGATTTGAACAGATACTTACATCAGGTAGAACTGCAAACAAGGAGTGAGCACAATTGACCTCCATCGCTTTATAAAAGTTAGGGTACCATTATTTTATTCACAAAAAGTGCTAGCAAATTCTATACATACTTTTTGCATATGGAATAGTATTTTGCAAACCGAAGTGCGTACTGCTTGGTCAGTTAAAAAAATGTATTGCAGGGGGTTGCAGACCAACTAATTAATATTCATTAGGTAGGTGCCAATTTGCGACCCTTTTGTGAATGGCTGTAAACACAGGAATGGTGGTCTGCAAGGGACTGCACACCATCATCTCTTTGACTGCATTCCAAAATGGAAAACATTTTTTTTAACCCCTTCAGTGCCACGCCCTTTCCCCCTCCTGTGCCGGGCGTTGCATTAGTGGGTGGGGTTCATGACGAGATAGTCTCGTCATGGGCACAGCGCAACCGTGCTCCATGACGAGACTATCTCGTCATGGGCACTGAAGAGGTTAAACCAGCCATGTTTCTCAGAGGCATCAGTGCTGGTTTAAAATAAAATATATTTTTGGTTTTGGAAAACGTCTACCCTCTGAGGCTGCCAACATGATTTCCAAAGTGAAAGGGGTCCTAAGGTGGCCCTTCCCCTTTTTCAAATTAGTTACCACCCCAACTCGAGTGTCTTTAGCTCAGAAAATGTTAGCAACAGCAATTGCAGTAACAAACTATCAATAAGTTCCCTTCCAAATTGGAAAGAGAATGGAGGAAACCCCTTTCAGGAACTCTCTTATTTGTATTTTGATAACAAACGCAAAAGTCCTTCTACAAGTCAAAAAAAATTTCAACTCATAAAAAGGATTTTGTGTGATAAGCAGTTTTGTGGACCCAAAACTTGTGATTTCTGTGATAAGAGGCCCTTATTGCTAAAGGGCCTATATGCCGGCACTAACTTATAGGTCTAAAGATCCCAAATGTTTGAATGTGTCCAAATTATTTTGAGAGAATGACACTCCATTACACCATGGGCCATGACATAGCGACATGGGGGGCTGTCTTGTGCACCACAAATGCTGCTACTCCCTTTTGTTTACCTGCAGATCTGATTGGTGATAAAGATGATTAACCCTTTCGGTGCTCAGGATGGCCAGGAGCCGTCCTGAGACACGGTGGGCATGTGCTCAGGACGGCTCCCGGCCGTCCTAGCAGCTAACCACGGGGGAAGTGCTGGCGCTCCCCCGTGGACCGCTGATCATGCTGCCCCCACCAGGGAGGACAGTGGAAGCCTTTCCGCTGCACCCCCAATCCCCCCGCCCCCTCCTTCCACATCATCCAATGACAATCAGCGCGCATTGCGCGCCAATATCATTAGATGAAACTGGACGCAGTGGAAGCCATTTGCTTCCAGCGCGTCCAGGAAGAGAAGGTGAGTTTCTCCTCGGGGAGGGGGGAATTTTACAAACAAAGAGGCATCGGGGGAAAGGAAAGGGTTTTCCTTTCCTCCGATGTCTCTTTGAGCATTCCTGCTGCAGGATCTGCACTAGACACCTGGGATTTTTTTATTTTAGTTTATTTTTTTCTAAATGTGCAATGTATTCGGGGAGCGGCCGCTTGGGCAAGGGTCGCTCCCCTTGGGGGACATATTGTTTGGCTATTTCTGCCCCTTGGGGGGCAGATCGGCCCAAATAATTTTTTAGATTGCCCACTGGGCCACCAGGGATTATTTTTGTTTTAGTTTGTCTTTTATCAATTTGTAATGCATGCGGCGAGCGACCCCTTGGGCAAGGGCCGCTCACCTTTGGGGGACATATTGTTTGACCGTTTCTGCCCCCCTGGGGGGACAGATCGGCCCAACTAATTTTGGAGCTGGCCCACTGGGCCACCAAGGATTTGTTTGTTTTAGTTAATTTTTTTGTAATGCATTCGGGGAGTGGCCCCTTGGGCAAGGGTCGCTCCCCTTTCGCGGACATATTGGCCGTTTCTGCCCCCATGGGGGAGGGGGGAGATCATCCCAAATGAATTTTAGAAGGACCACTAGGCCAACTTTAGATATTTCTGTAAAGTAAAAGAAAAATGGGGAATGCTGGGTGGTGTGACTCTCATGGACCCCAACATGTTATTTTACTCACGCCGTGCAAATCTCAAAATGTGACTATAGTCACTCATTTTCCTTGCATTACTGTGTCATAATAATCTGTTGTCAGAAAAAACACAATTTTTCTACCACCCTGCATTCCCCCCAGGTCTCACAATTAAAATGGTACCTCACTCGTGTGGGTAGGTCAAGTACCCGCGACAGGCAAGGGTCCAAAACCTATTGAGGTGACATCAAAATTACCTATCGCAAAACAACCTGGTTTTGCAAGGGGGTCCCATGAGTTTTTGGCCACGGGCTCGGCGGCCATCTAGGGAAACCTACCAAACCCACACATTTCTGAAAACTAGACACCCAGGGGAGTCCAGTGAGTTATGGCTTGCAAGGGTCACTCAACATTTTCCTACCCAGAATCCCCTGCAAAGCTCAAATTTTGCTGAAAAATTCACTTTTTTCTTACATTTCTGTGTGGGAAAGTTCTGAAATCTGCGTGGATCCACAAATTTCCTCCCACCCAGCATTTCCCCAGGTCTCCTGATAAAAATGGTACCTTACTCGGGTGGGTGGGTCAAGTACTCGCGACAGGCAAGGGCCCAAAACCTGTTGAGGCGACATCAAAATTACCTATCGCAAAACAACCTGGTTTTGCAAGGGGGTCCCGTGAGTTTTTGGCCTCGGGCTCGGCAGCCATCTAGGGAAACCTACCGAACCCACTCATTTCTGAAAGCTAGACACCCGAGGGAGTCCAGCGAGGAATGGCTTGCTTGGGTCCCTCAACGTTTTCCTACCCAGAATCCCCTGCAAAGCTCAAATTTAGCTGAAAAAAACACTTTTTTCTCAAATTTCTGTGTGGGAAAGTTGTGGAATGTGCGTGGATCCACAAATTTCCTCCCACCCAGCGTTGCCCCAGGTTTCCTGATAAAAATGGTATCTCACTTGTGTGGGTAGGCATAGTGGCTGCAACAGGAAATGGCCCAAATCGTACTGTGGAGACTTCAAAATTACTTATAACAAAACTATCTGGTTTGGGGGGGCACCTGGGGTTTTGGCTCTGGGCCCGCCGCCATCTAGGGAAACCTACCAAACCCACCCTGGGGAGCCCAATGAGGTATGGCTTCCATGGATCCCCCAACGTTTCCCTACCCAGAATGCCCTGCAGTCTCCCAAGTAAAATGAGACCTCACTTGTGTGGGTGGCCAATGCAGAATTGGCTAAAAATGTATTTTAAAAAAAATATAGCGCTTAGAATTCTCAGTGCTATACCCTTAATCTCTATGTTTTGGGCTCTTCCCAGTCACAGACCCTTGACCCACCCACACAAGTGAGGTATCATTTTACTCGGGAGATTGAGGGGAACGCTGTGGGGTAGGACATTTGTGCCAGCATAGTGAGTCCACCCAAAACTATGTGGAAAATATATTGTTTACCTACATTTGAGGTTTGAA
Source organism: Triturus cristatus (assembly GCF_964204655.1). Lineage (NCBI taxonomy): Eukaryota > Metazoa > Chordata > Amphibia > Caudata > Salamandridae > Triturus > Triturus cristatus. The sequence goes on along the minus strand of NC_140592.1, from coordinate 558,269,380 downwards.
GGGCATTCTGGGTAGGGAATGTGAGAAGTTGGCCTGGTATATGCTGTCCACTAGTTCTAGTGTGCACCTTGCACCAATCCAACCGACCCTTATTGATGATAGGTTACAGACAAGCTTTATTGAAAGCTATCCTAGTGGTTGCTATGGAGAGCAGCCTTCAGGCTAAGTCTTGAAGGAGTGTAAAGCAGCTTGGTTTACCAGATTATAACCTCTTGAATAACTAAATGAAAGGAGAACCACACAAGGTATATATATAAAGTATATGTATTTATTTCTAAACACTCACTACTAATCTCTTCATGAGATTAGAGTGCAAGATACACAATGTTAAAGCACTAAAACGACAGTAATATAGCGCAATATACCATGGGTCCCAGGGGAGACCAAACCATATATTAAGAAAGTGATATAAGAACCACGACTTGACCAGGCACAGTGCCTAGAGGAAGTAGAATCACTAGGACCCCAAGGAACCACCCAAGGTAGTGACACAGGAGATCCACGGAGGATGTGTGCAGTGTGAGAAGTTGCGGTTGATATTTTAAAGATTAAGGACACTTAGAAGAGGACTTTGAGCAAACCCCTTGGAGGCTTAATGGATTCTAGGGCCAACACCCACGGGAGCACCGGAGTACTCGTGTTACCTCACCCAGGGAAGCCGGCTGCATTGGTGTCAAATGGTGTCGGGAATCGTCGTTGGTTTCAATGGCGACCTGCTGCAAAGTGCTGCTGCCATGAAGAAGAAAAGTGTCCGGGATGATCCGAGCCTGGATCGAAGATGTGAAGAACCTGAAAGCAGAGGGGCCAGAGTCTGGGTCACTTGCCAGTGACCAGGGGCACGATAGATGAATGCCCACCGATGTCGGGTGTTTCAAGGACGAAGAGGTGAAGCTTGACTCTGCTGCCACGGGGACCAGGAGGTGTTGACGACGACCACAGTCTGCAGGCGAGCTGTCCCACAAAGGATGTCGCGTGCTTGGGTGTCGGTGTCCGGATTGGAAACCAACAAGCCTTGGCAGCGGTTGGAGAAAAGATGCTTCGGTGTGGATCAGCAACGTCCTGTGGACTCCCAAGCAATGGAGAGTCAGAGCACGTCTGGAGCAACCAGGTAACCCAGTTGAAAGTTAAAGTATCCTTCTCAGGGACCCACAAGTCAATGAACAAGGGATCGCGAAGATACCTCGAGCGAAAACACAAAGGGCCAGCTCACGGAATACTCGTGGAGTGTATGCTGCCAATCTTCGCTGGAATTGCTGCTCGGGGTCTGGGCTACAAGTAACCCAAAGCTCAGCCTCAGACGTCGCCTCAAAGCTGATGCTTCTGCAAATGGTTGCAGTGTCCAGGGGTTCGGGTTGCACGGTCTTCCATGAGGGATACAGGCATCAGAGTTGCTGAGCACACAGATCGACCTCAGAGACCACGGGAACCCACTTCCTGTGTTGCAATATTCTTCAGAGTCCTCAGGAGCTTCGGAGATGCCAACCGGACAAATGCGTCTTTGGTGCCTGCCAACCAGGGGAGTAACTCCTTTACTCCAAGGGAGATTCTTCGGTCATCTAACGTCATGTAGATAGTAGAAGTTCTGGGATTCTGTAGCAGAGTTTCATCCAGGTAAATCTAAAGTCCTGTAGTCAGGGGTTCCTACTTTATACCCAAGGAAGGGGTGGGACAAACTCTGGGGACCCACCTATGGGAGGGTCAGGAAAGAGGGGTGGCTACACCCATTTCCTTTGTCCAGTTTCGTGCCAGAGCAGGGGCTGGTAGCCGGTTTGAGCTGGACTATGCACAGGGACACCAAATGTGCCCCCAGTGCTGACTTCAAAGCACTCTTGGAGTGCACTCACCCAGTCGCAATACACTTATTCTTGTTTGGGAAGCGGTCACACCTGCCTGTGACAGGAAACCTATTGTCCAGCCTCCCCTGCCGGAGTTTTGTCGTGCAGCAGGGGGGCAGACTTATGGCTGTGGCTGGTAGCATCCACTTTGTGATGCCAGGGTTTTGCAAAGCTGGTACCGGGTGTACGGTGGTGCCATGTTTCTCCCTCTAGTAGGGTGGAATCATACCTCCCACCCCAGTTTTGGGGTGGAGGTATGATTCTGAGGTGTTTGACACCCACTACGACATGTTTCCATGCAGCCATTCCAAAGTTAGTATTTACTGCGAGCTTATAATGCACTTAAGAGTATTGTTTGGCTGCAACAACCCCGGAATAAAGGTTCCGAAAGCTGCAGAGGGGCTCTGCTCATGCATGGGCACCCTCTCACATAAAACCCAGCACCCTGCCTTCAGGGTTGTTAAGGCCTGCCATAGGGGTAACTGATAGGTATATATGTGCAGTGATATGGAGAGACATAGGGAACCTATATCTCAGTAAGGAGTGCATACACCACCTTACACAGGCTGCTGTAGCAGACATGTTGTGCCATTTTAAAAGTCTTCCCAGGGGTAGAATAATACATGCTGCAGGCCCTGGTAGGCCTCTGGGGTACCTATGCCTTGGGTACATAGTATACCATATACTAGGGACTCACAAGGGTACCCCAGAATCCAATATGGAGTGAACCTAAAGTACATACGATCAATTTAGAGTAGAAAGCAGATCGACTGTGGTCCTGATTAGCAGGGCCTCAGTCTGGCTAAGTCGAAAAACAATGAAACATCAGCAAAAAGTGGGGTTAACTATAAGAAGCAGATCCTACTCTCTTACGCTCGGGGTCTGGGCTACAAGTAACCCAAAGCTTAGCCTCAGAGGTCTCCTCAAAGCTGATGCTTCTGATAATGGTTGTCATGTCCAGGGATTTGGGTTGCACGGCCTTCCATGAGGGATACAGGCCTCAGAGCTGCTGAGCTCACAGATCGACCTCAGAGACCACGGGAACCCACCTCCTGTGTTGCAATATTCCTCGGAGTCCTCAAGAGGTTCGGAGATGTCAACCGGACAAATGCGCCTTTGGTGCCTGCCAAGCAGGGAAGTAACTCCATTACTCCAAGGGAGATTCTTCGGTCATCCAACGTCGTGTAGATAGTAGAAGTTCTGGGATTCTGTAGCAGTGTTTTGTCCAGGTAAATCTAAAATCCTGTAGCCAAGGGTTCCTACTTTATACCCAAGGAATGGGTGGAACAAACTCTGGGGACCCACCTATGGAAGGGTCTGGAAAGAGGAGTGGCTACACCCATTTCCTTTGTCCAGTTTCATGCCAGAGCAGGGACTAGTAGCCCCTGCAGCCGGTTTGACCTGAACTATGCACAGGGACACCAAATGTGCCCCCAGTGCTGACTTCAAAGCACTCTTGGAGTGCACTCACCCAGCCCCAATACACTTATTCTTGTCTGGGAGGTAGTCACACCTCCCTGTGACAGGCAACCTATTTTCCAGCCTCCCCTGCCGGAGTTTCGTCCAGCAGCAGGAGGGTAGACTCGTGTCTATGGCTGGCAGCATCCATTTTGTGATGCAATGATTTTGCAAAGCTGGTACCGGGTGTACCGGTGGTGCCATGTTTCTCCCTCTAGTATGGTGGAATCATACCTCCCATCCCAGTTACTGGGGTGGAGGTATGATTCCAAGGTGTTTGACACCAAACACAACATGTTTCCATGCAGCCGTTTTAAAGTTAGCATTTACCGCGAGGTTACAAGGCACTTAAGAGTATATGGTTTGGCTGCATCACAAACAACCCCAGAATAAAGGTTCTGAAAGCTGCAGAGGGGATCTGCTCATGCATGGGCACCCTCTCACATAAAACCCAGCACCCTGCCTTCAGGACTGGTAAGGCCTGCCATAGGGGAGACTGATAGGTTTACATGTGCAGTGATATGGAGAGATATAGTGAACCTATATCTCAGTAAGGGGTGCATACACCACCTTACACAGGCTGCTGTAGCAGACCTGTTGTGTCATTTTAAAATGCTTCCTAGGGGTGGCATAATACAAGCTGCAGCCCCTGGTAGGCCTCTGGGTTACCTATGCCCTGGGTACATAGTATACCATATACTAGGGACTCATAAGGGTACCCCAAAATCCAATCTGGAGTGTTCCTAAAGTACATGTAATCAATTTAAAGGGGAAAGCAGATAGACTGGGGTCCTGAATAGCAGGATCCCAGTCAACGAAGTCGAAAACCAGCAAAACACCAGGAAAAAAGTGTGGGCAACCATGCAGTCAGATTCCCCCTTCCTACAGTGAAACGTTGGGGAATCCACGCAAGCTATGGTTTTCACAAATGTGTGGGCTCGGTAGGTTTCCCTAGATGGCGGCGAGCCCGGTGCCAAAACCCCAGGTGCCCCCCTAAACCAGGTAGTTTTGTTATAGGTAATTTTGAAGTCTCCACAGTACGATTTGGGCCATTTCCTGTTGCAGCTGCTATGCCTACCCACACGAGTGAGGTACAATTTTTATTGGGAGGCCTGGGGGAACGCTGGGTGGGAGGAAATTTGTGGTTCCACGCAGATACCAGAACTTTCTACCAAAGAAATGTGAGGAAAATTTGTTTTTATTTTACAAAATGTTAGGTTTGCAAGGGATTCTGGGTAACAGAACCTGGTGAGAGCCAGTCAAGTCACCCCATCCTTGATTCCCATGAGTGTCTGGTTTTTAAAAATGTATAGGTTTGCTAGGTTTCCCTAGGTGCCGGCAGAGCTAGGGTTCAAAATCTACAGCTAGGCACTTTGCAAAAAAATGGTCAGTTTTCACTGTGGAAATGTGGTGTGTCCACGTTGCGTTTTGGGCCGTTTCCTGTCACAGGCACTAGGCCTACCCATACAAGTGAGGTACCATTTTTCTCGGAAGACCTTGGGGAACAAGGGGTGGGTGGAATTTTGTGTATCCACACAGATTCCAAAACCTTCCACCACAGAAATGTGAGGGAAATGTGCTTTTTTGGACAAAATGTTAGGTTTGCAAGGGATTCTGGGTAACAGAACCTGGTGGGAGCCTGTCAAGTCACCCCATCCTGGATTCCCTTGGGTGTCCAGTTTTCAAAAATGTATAGGTTTGCTAGGTTTCCCTAGGTGTCGGCAGAGCTAGGGTTCAAAATCTACAGCTGGGCATTTTGCAAAAAAAGGGTCAGTTTTCACTGTGAAAATGTGGTGTGTCCATGTTGGGTTTTGGTCCGTTTCATATCACGGGCACTAGGCCTACCCATACAAGTGAGGTACCATTTTTCTCGGAAGACCTTGGGGAACAAGGGGTGGGTGGAATTTTGTGTATCCACACAGATTCCAAAACCTTCCACCACAGAAATGTGAGGGAAATGTGCTTTTTTGGACAAAATGTTAGGTAAATGTGCTTTTTTGGACAAAATTTGGGGTTTGTAAGGGATTCTGGGTAACAGAACCTGGTGGGAGCCTGTCAAGTCACCCCATCCTGGATTCCCTTGGGTGTCCAGTTTTCAAAAACGTATAGGTTTGCTAGGTTTCCCTAGGTGAGGTACCATTTTTCTCGGAAGACTTTGGGGAATGCGGGCTGGGTGGAATTTTGTGGATCCACGCAGATTCCAGAACTTTCCACCACAGAAATATGAGGAAAATTTGTTTTTTATAACATTTTAGGTTTGCAAGGGATTCTGGGTAACAGAACCTGGTGAGAGCCAGTCAAGTCACCCCATCCTGGATTACCCCGGGTGTCTAGGTTTCAAAAATGTATAGGTTTGCTAGGTTTCCCTAGGTGCCGGCAGAACTAGGGTTCAAAATCTACAGCTAGACACTTTGCAAAAAAACAGTCTGTTTTCACTGTGAAAATGTGGTGTGTCCACGTCGCGTTTTGGGCCGTTTCCTGTCACGGGCACTAGACCTACCCACACAAGTGAAGTACCATTTTTCTCGGAAGACGTTGGCAAACGCTGGGTGGGTAGAATTTTGTGGATCCACGCAGATTCCAGAACTTTCCACCACAGAAATATAAGGAAAATGTGTTTTTTACAACATTTTAGGTTTGCAAGGAATTCTGGGTAACAGAACCTGGTGAGAGCCAGTCAAGTCACCCCATCCTGGATTACCCCGGGAGTCTAGTTTTCAAAAATGTATAGGTTTGCTAGGTTTCCCTAGGTGCCGGCAGAACTAGGGTCCAAAAACTACAGCTGGGCATTTTGCAAAAAAAGGGTCAGTTTTCACTGTGAAAATGTGGTGTGTCCATGTTGCGTTTTGGTCCATTTCCTGTCATAGGCACTAGGCCTACCCATACAAGTGAGGTACCATTTTTCTCGGAAGACTTTGGGGAATGCGGGGTGGGTGGACTTTTGTGGATCCCCGCAGATTCCAGAACTTTCCACCACAGAAATATGAGGAAAATGTGTTTTTTACAATATTTTAGGTTTGCAAGGGATTCTGGGTAACAGAACGTGGTGAGAGCCAGTCAAGTCACCCCATCCTGGATTACCCCAGGTATCTAGTTTTCAAAAATGTATAGGTTTGCTAGGTTTCCCTAGGTGCCGGCAGAACTAGGGTTCAAAATCTACAGCTAGGCACTTTGCAAAAAAAGGGTCAGTTTTCACTGTGGAAATGTGGTGTATCCACATTGCGTTTTGGGCCGTTTCCTGTCATGGGCACTAATCTTACCCACACAACTGAGGTACCATTTTTCTCTGAAGACTTTGGGGAATGCGGGGTGGGTGGAATTTCGTGGATCCACGCTGATTCTAGAACTTTCCACCACAGAAATGTGAGTAAAATGTGTTTTTTGGACAAATGTTTAGGTTTGCAAGGGATTCTGGGTACAAGAACCTGGTGACACCCAGTCAAGTCACCCTATCCTGGATTTCCCTGGGTGTCTAGTTTTCAAAAATGTATAGGTTTGCTAGGTTTCCCTTAGTTCCGACAGAGTTGGGTTCAGAATCTACAGCTAGGCACTTTGCAAGAAAAGGGTCTGTTTTCACTGTGAAAATGTGGTGTGTCCACTTTGCATTTTGGGCATTTTTCTGTCACGAGCACTAGGCCTAGACATACAAGTGAGGTACCATTTTTCTCTGAAGACTTTGGGAAATGCTGGGTGGGTAGAATTTTGTGGATCCACGCAGATTCCTGAACTTTCCACCACAGAAATGTAAGGAAAATGTGTTTTTTACAACATTTTAGGTTTGCAAGGGATTCTGGGTAACAGAACCTGGTGAGAGCCAGTCAAGTCCCCCATCCTGGATTACCCCAGGTGTCCGGTTTTCAAAAATGTATAGGTTTGCTAGGTTTCCCTAGGTGCCGGCAGAACTAGGGTTCAAAATCTACAGCTAGGCACTTTGCAAAAAAAGGGTCAGTTTTCACTGTGGAAATGTGGTGTATCCACATTGCGTTTTGGGCCGTTTCCTGTCGTGGGCACTAATCCTACCCACACAACTCAGGTACCATTTTTCTCGGAAGACTTTGGGGAATGCGGGGTGGGTGGAATTTCGTGGATCCACGCTGATTCTAGAACTTTCCACCACAGAAATGTGAGTAAAATGTGTGTTTTGGACAAATGTTTAGGTTTGCAAGGGATTCTGGGTACCAGAACCTGGTGACACCCAGTCAAGTCACCCCATCCTGGATTTCCCTGGGTGTCTAGTTTTCAAAAATGTATAGGTTTGCTAGGTTTCCCTTAGTGCCGACAGAGCTAGGGTTCAGAATCTACAGCTAGGCACTTTGCAAGAAAAGGGTCTGTTTTCACTGTGAAAATGTGGTGTGTCCATGTTGCATTTTGGGCATTTTTCTGTCACGGGCACTAGGCCTAGACACACAAGTGAGGTACCATTTTTCTCTGAAGACTTTGGCAAACGCTGGGTGGGTAGAATTTTGTGGATCCACGCAGATTCCAGAACTTTCCACCACAGAAATGTCAGGAAAATGTGTTTTTACAACATTTTAGGTTTGCAAGGGATTCTGGGTAACAGAACCTGGTGAGAGCCAGTCAAGTCACCCCATCCTGGATTACCCCAGGTGTCTAGTTTTCAAAAATGTATAGGTTTGCTAGGTTTCCCTAGGTGCCGGCAGAACTAGGGTTCAAAATCTACAGCTAGGCACTTTGCAAAAAAAGGGTCAGTTTTCACTGTGGAAATGTGGTGTATCCACATTGCGTTTTGGGCCGTTTCCTGTCGTGGGCACTAATCCTACCCACACAACTGAGGTACCATTTTTCTCGGAAGACTTTGGGGAATGCGGGGTGGGTGGAATTTCGTGGGTCCACGCTGATTCTAGAACTTTCCACCACAGAAATGTGAGTAAAATGTGTTTTTTGGACAAATGTTTAGGTTTGCAAGGGATTCTGGGTACAAGAACCTGGTGACACCCAGTCAAGTCACCCCATCCTGGATTTCCCTGGGTGTCTAGTTTCCAAAAATGTATAGGTTTTCTAGGTTTCCCTTAGTGCCGACAGAGCTAGGGTTCAGAATCTACAGCTAGGCACTTTGCAAAAAAACAGTTTGTTTTCACTGTGAAAATGTGGTGTGTCCACGTTGCGTTTTGGTCCGTTTCCTGTCGCGGGCACTTGGCCTACCCACACAAGTGAGGTACCGTTTTTCTCAGAAGTCTTTGGGGAACGCGGGGTGGGTGGAAATTTGTGGATCCACACAGATTCCAGAACTTTCCACCACAGAAATGTGAGGAAAGTGTGTTTTTTTAAACCAATTTTTAGGTTTGCAAGGGATTCTGGGTTACAAAACCTGGTGAGAGCCAGTCAAGTCTCTCCATCCTGGATTCCCCTGGGTGTCTAGTTTAATTTTTTTGTATAGGTTTGCTAGGTTTCCGGCAGAGCTAGGGTTCAGAATCTACAGCTAGGCACTTTGCAAAAAAAGGGTCTGTTTTCACTGTGAAATGTGGTGTATCCACGTTGCGTTTAGGGGCCGTTTCCTGTCGTGGTCACTAATCCTACCCACACAACTGAGGTACCATTTTTCTCAGAAGACTTTGGGGAATGCGGGGTGGGTGGAATTTCGTGGATCCACACAGATTCCAGAACTTTCCACCACAGAAATGTGAGGAAAGTGTGTTTTTTTTAAACCAATTTTTAGGTTTGCAAGGGATTCTGGGTAACAAAACCTGGTGAGAGCCAGTCAAGTCTCTCCATCCTGGATTCGACTGGGTGTCTAGTTTAATTTTTTTTATAGGTTTGCTAGGTTTCCCTTGGTGCCGGCAGAGCTAGGGTTCAGAATCTACAGCTAGGCACTTTGCAAAAAAAGGGTCTGTTTTCACTGTGAAAATGTGGTGTGTCCACGTTGCGTTTTTCTCTGAAGACTTTGAGGAAAGCGGGGTAGGTGGAATTTTGTGGATACACACAGATTCCAGAACTTTCCACCACAGAAATGTGAGGAAAATGTGTTTTTTTTAACAACATTTTAGGTTTGCAAGGGATTCTGGGTACCTGACCTGGTGGCAGCCAGCCAAGTCTCCACATCCTGGATTCCCCTGGGTGTCTAGTTTTAAAAAAAGTATAGGTTTGCTAGGTTTCCTGTGAGGGGTTGGCCTGGTATATGCTGTCCACTAGTTCTAGTGGGCACCTTGTACTAGTCCAAACAACCCTTATTGATGATAGGTTTAAAGACAACCTTTATTGAAATGTATCCTAGTGGTAGCTATGGAGAGCAGCCTTCAGGCTAAGTCTTGAAGGAGTGTAAAGTAGCTTGGTTTACCAGATTATAACCTCTGGTGCATCACCACAAACTGGTAGTGCCCACTAGGGGTAGAAAATGCTGTCTTTGGCTTTGCATCATTAGCTAGTCTGATCTGCCTGTAGCCAGCTGTCAAGTCAAATGTGCTCAGAAACTTGCCTGAAGCCAAAGTGTCTATACGCTCATCTGCCCTTGGAATTGGATGGGCATCAGTCCTAGTGACTGCATTGAGACCCCTGTAGTCCACTCAAAACCTCATCTCTCTCTTTCCGTCTTTGGTGTGAGGTTTAGGCACAAAGACTACTGGACTAGCTCAAGGGCTATCTGAGGGTTCAATGACTCCCAAATCCAACATCTTCTGGACTTCAGTCCTGATACAGTCCTTGACATAATCAGGTTGCCTGTAAATCTTATTTTTAACTGGAAGACTGTCCCCAGTGTCCACTTCATGAGTGCACCAGGTAGTATGACTTGGAGTCAGAGAGAACATATGTCTGTACTGGCTGGAAACTTGTCTACAGTCAGAGTGTTGCTGGACAGTGAGGCTGCCTGCCAAGGCTATACCATCTACTGACCCATCATCAGGGTTCCGAGAGAGCAGGTCAGGAAGTGGATCACTCTCTTCCTCCTGTCCCTCATCAGTTGCCATGAGCAAGCCTGTGTCAGCCCTGCTGACATATGGCTTTAGCCTGTTTACATGGAGCACCCTGTGGGGGCTCCTGGGAGTTCCTAGGTCCACCAGGTAGGTAACCTCTCCCTTCTGCTCAAGTATTGTATGGGGGGCACTCCACTTGTCATGGAGGGCTGCTGGGGCCACAGGCTCCAACACCCACACTTTCTGTCCTGGCTGGTAAACAGTCAGTACAACCTTTTGGTCATGCCAGGCCTTTTGCAATTCCTGGCTAGCCTCAAGGTTTTTGGTTGCCTTCTTCATGTACTCAGCCATCCGGGCCAAAAACCCAGGTTACCCCCTTTGCAAAACCAGGTCGTTTTGTGATAGGCAATTTTGATGTTGCCTCAATACGTTTTGGGCCCTTGCCTGTCCCCGGTACCTGGGCCTCCGGCACGAGTGAGGCACCATTTTTATCGGGAGACCTGGGGCAATGCTGGGTGGTAGGAAATTTGTGTCAGCCCGGTGATGCCACAACTTTCCCATACCAAAATGTGTGGAAAAGGTGATTTTTTCAGCTAAATTTGGGGTTTGCAAGGGATTCTGGGTAAGAAAACAATGAGGGAACAACGCAAGCCATACCTCCCTGGAATCCCCCAGGTGTCTAGTTTTCATAAATGTGTGGGTTTGGTAGGTTTCCATAGGCGGCCGCCGAGCACTGGGCCAAAAACCCAAGTGCCCCATTGCAAAACCAGGTCGTTTGTTGATAGGCAGTTTTGATGTTGCCTCAATACGTTTTGGGCCCTTGCCTGTCGTGGGTACTCGGGCCTCCCACACGAGTGAGGCACCATTTTTATCAGGAGACCTGGGGGAACGCTGGGTGGTAGGAAATTTGTGTCAGCCTGGTGATGCCACAACTTGCCCACACAAAAATGTGTGGAAAAAGTGATTTTTTCAGATAAATTTGAGGTTTGTAGGGGATTCTGGGTAAGAATATGTTAGGGGACCCACGCAAGCCATACCTCCCTGGAATCCCCAAGGTATCTAGTTTTTAGAAATGTGTGGGTTTGGTAGGTTTCCCTAGATGGCCGCCGAGCCCGGGGCCAAAAACTCATGGGACCCCTCTTTGCAAAACCAGGTTGTTTTGTGATAGGTAATTTCGATGTTCCCTCAATAGGTTTTGGGCCCTTGCCTGTCGCAGGTACTTGACCCACCCACGAAAGTGAGGTACTATTTTTCTCGTAAGAGTTTGGGGAATACGGGCTTAGTGCAATTTTGTGGATTGACACAGATTTCAGAACTTTCCACCACAGAAATGTGAGGAAAATGTGTTTTTTTAATAAAGTTTGAGGTTTGCAAGGGATTCTGGGTAACAGAACCTGGTGAGAGCCAGACAAGTCACCCCATCCTGGATTCCCCTGGGTGTCTAGTTTATTTTTTTTTATAGGTTTGCTAGATTTCCCTAGGTGCCAGCAGAGCTAGGGTTCAAAATCTACAGCTAGACACTTTGCAAAATAGTGTCAGTTTTCACTGTAAAATGTGGTGTGTCCATGTTGCGTTTTGGGCCGGTTCCTGTCGCGGACACTAGGCCTACCCACACATGTGAGGTACCATTTTTCTCGGAAGACTTTGGGTAATGCAGGTTGGGTGGAATTTTGTGGATCCACTCGGATCCCAGAACTTTCCATCACAGAATTGTGAGGAAAAAGTGTTATTTATTAACTTAAGTTTGAGGTTTGCAAGGGATTCTGGGTAACAGAACCTGGTGAGAGGCACACAAGTCACCCCATCCTGGATTCCCCTTGATGTCTAGTTTAAAGAAATGTACAGGTTTGCTAGGTTTCCCTATGCACCAGCTGTACTAGGGCCCAAAATCCACAGGTAGGCACATTGCTAAAAACAAGTCTGTGCCTAGTGGGCTTTCTGCCGTCTTGGGGGAAAATCGGGGGGGGGGGTTACCCCGATATGCCCCAAGTTGGGCAGAAAGACTGTGGCTATTTTTTTGGTGGTGGGGGCATTGGTATGCCCATTCTGGGCAGCCCCCGCCCCCAAGCATAAAAAAAGCCAGCGTAATCACTGGCACAATTGGGTTTTCTGCCCCCCCACGGGGCAGAACAGGAGCCACTGCCCCCATCTGCCCCCGGGGGGGACAGAAAGACTGTGGAATTTTTTTGGGGAGATGTGGGCATTGGCAAGCCCATTCTGGACTGACCTCAACCCTGAAAAAAAAAAATCCTGAGGCCTAGTGGGCTTTCTGCCCCCCAGGGGGGCAGATAAGGGGCTATTGCCCCAATATGCCACCGGGGAGGGGTAGAAAGACTCTGGTAATTGTTTTTAGGATGGGGGCAATATCATGACCATTCTGGGCAGCCCCCACCCCTACATTATATAAACAGAAAAACCCTGGTTTCTAGTGGGCTTTCTGCCCCCCCCCCCGGGGCAGATTGGGGGTTACTGCCCCATCTGCCCCCTGGGAGGCAGAAAGACTGACATTTCTCTGGAGGGGGCGGGGTGCGGGCATTGTCATGCCCTTTTTGAGCAGCCCCCACCCCAACATCAATAAAAAAAAATCCCTGGTTCCTAGTGGGCTTTCTGCTACCCCAGGGGGCAGATTGGGGGCCACTGCCCCTGTCTGCCCCCTGGAGGGGTGGGGGCATTGGCATGCCCCTTTTGGGCAGCCCCCACCCCAACATCAATAAAAAATGTATCCCTGATTTTTAGTGGTCTTTCTGCCCCCAGGGGGGCAGATTGGTGGCTACTGCCCCCATCTGCGCCCCAGGGGGGGCAGAAAGACTGACATTTCTGTGGGAGGGAGGGTGGGGGCATTGCTATGCCCTTTTTGGGCAGCTCCCACCCCAACATCAATAAAAAAAAATCCCTGGTGTCTAGTGGGCTTTGGGGCAGATTGGGGGCTACTGCCCCCGTCTGACCCCTGGGGGGGCAGAAAGACTGACATTCCTCTAGGGGAGGGCGTGGGGGCATTGGCATGCCCTTTTTGGGCAGCCCCAACGTCAATAATAAAAAAAAATTCCTGGTTTTTAGTGGGATTTCTGACCCCCGGGGGGGCAGATTGGGGGGCTACTGCCTCTCTGGAGGGGGTGGGGGGGTGGGGGCTTTGGCATGCCCTCTTTGGGCAGCCCCCACCCCAACATCAATAAAAAAAGAAATTGCTGGTGTCTAGTGGGCTTTGGGGCAGATTGGGGGCTACTGCCCCCGTCTGACCCCTGGGGGGGCAGAAAGACTGACATTTCTCTAGGGGAGGGCGTTTGGGCAGCCCCAACATCAATAATATTTTTTTAAAAACTGGTTTTTAGTGGGCTTTCTGCCCCCCGGGGGGGCAGATTGGGGGGCTACTGCCTCTCTTTGGGCAGCCCCCACCCCAACATCAATTTAAAAAATCCCTGGTTTTTAGTGGGCTTTCTGCCCCCTGGGGGGGCAGATATATGACATGTCTGGGGGGGTGGGGTCATTGGCAAGCCCTTTTTGGGCAGCCCCCACCCCAACGTCAATAAAAAAAGAAATTGCTGGTGTCTAGTGGGCTTTCTGCCCCCCGGGGGGCAGAAAGACTGTTGTGCCCAAAATAAAATGGAGGGAGCAAAGGCCCTTGCCCAAGCGGCCGCTCCCCCCTCCCTGGTGCTAGTGGGTGGATACCTGCTTGGGGATCGCCCTCCTGGAGTGATCCCCAAGCAGGGATCCTCTAGGGAAGGGTACCGTTGGAAAGGGTCTCCCCTGTCCAACGATATCTCTCCCATCTTTTTCGGTGCTCGGGGGCTGAGATGGACCCACAAGCTCCGAAACTGAGAAACTGAAACTAAGTTTCAGTTTCGATTTCATTGTATTTACCATCGCGCGCCATGCACACGATCGTCACTACAATGAAATACAAAAATGCATGGGAAGGTTGGGGATGGGTTGATACCTGGCAGAAACTACACCTGACCGCAAACAAATACATGTATTTCTCTGCCACCCACACCTCCTTCTCACACCTCAACTATATATTAATTTCTCTCTCACACGCTTACATTATTGAGAAGGCCGAGATCTTGCCCAGGGGTCTGCCTGATCACTCTCCCGTGTCACTGGCTATACAGCTGGGCCTGGCTCGCTCTCCGCCCTGCTGGCGCCCCTCTTCCTGGTTGCTACAAGATGACTCATATCATCAACATATATACCAGGCCCTTACTAAATACTGTGGGAGGCCATGAAACCTATTCTGCGAGGGGGGGGGGGGGTGGACATTGCCTTCTGTACCGCGTGGCGTCGGCAGCGCCGTGAGAAGTTGGTCCACTCGGAAGCACAAGTCTTAGACCTGGAACGCAGGAGTCGGGAGGCCGATGGTGCGATGGCTCGTCGTCAGCTTCCCATCGTCCAACAGATTTACGCCAGCGACCTACTGGATGAGGCCAGGCTATACTGGCTGGCCATGCGTAGTCACATTTACCAATGGGGGACAAATCCAGTGCCCTCCTGCACCATCTGTGTCAGCAGACGTTTCATCCTGTGACCCTTCCCGGGATCCTGGGATCGATGGGCCAGGTCCTTACTGATCCAGCGGGTATCGCTACTAGTTTCGCTGGCTATTATGCAAACGTATACGCCTCGCAGGAGACTCTTCCTGCGGAAACCATTGACCGATTTTTGGCTGACCTGCCCCCGGGATCTCTACCTGATGACGTGTGCTATGACCTTGATGCCCCGATCACCGTGGAAGAAGTCCAATCTGCCCTTACGGATATGCGCTATGGTAAATCACCGGGATCGAACGGGTTTCCGTGCAAGTTCTTTCAGAAATACTCGTCCCACATATCACTGCGTTATCAAGCGTCTCTTCAGGCCGCTGTTGATGGGGGCTGCCTCCCGGCTGACTGACTGGTGCCACGCCGAGATAGTGGTCTTCTTGAAGCCTGGCCAACCCTCTGAGCTCCACACTTCTTATAGACCAATCTCCCATCTAAATATGGAGGCCAAACTCCTCGCCAAAATCATTGCTAACCATTTTCTCCCGCATATCTCTACACTTGTCCATCCTGACCAGGTGGGCTTTATGCCCAACCGGGTGACTCGGCACAACATTGGTTGGGCACATAACGCGATTGTCTCCGTGGACGGATTAAATGAACCGTCCGCGCTCCTTCTAGCCGACATGGATAAGGCCTTTGATTCCCTCAGCTGGACCTATCTATTTGCACTCCTCACTCGCTTAAACATAGGACCCAGACTTCTACAATACATTCGACTCCTATACACCAACATCACAGGTGCGTGTCATCAATTCCATCTCACGCCCATTTCATATCAGGTGAGGTACCAGGCAGGGCTGCTCCCTGTCCCCCTACTTGTTTGCCCTAGCCATCGAACCACTTGCCGCCATCGTGCGTGTGGATGCCCAAGTGTATGGCTTTGAGTGGTCGAGCGAGGTGTCTGATCGTATAGCGCTCTACGCTGACGATGTCCTATTCTTCTTTACACGCCCGAATAGGTCTGGCCCATGGTTGCTCCGCATAATGGAAATCTTTGGCCAAACCTCTGGCCTCTATATGAATGTATACAAGTCTTGTTTATGGCCTCTGCGGGGGAGCGAGCAGCTGGGAGATTGGGCACAGCAGGTCACGGTTGTGCCTGATGGCTTTAAATATCTTGGGGTGTTCTTATCGTCGTACCAACCAGACTCTTGGTCCAAAAATCTAGCTCCCCTACTGCCTAGAATTAAACAACAGGTGAGCACTTGGTCGTCTATGCCTTTGACCTTGTTTGGTAGGTTGGCCATTTTCAAAATGGTTTCGTTACCGTATTTACTCTACTAACTGCAGAGATATCCATACCACACACCCCATACATGGTTCCGACAATTAAATTCAGCTCTCAGTCATTTCCTCTGGGGGGAGGCCCCACGCGGGTTGCCCTATGCTCAAGTTTTCAATCCACTTATGGTGGGGGTCTCGCGACCCCGGAGGTCCAGCTTTATCATGCCGCCTCCCACCTCCTTGCCCTAAATGACTGGTGGTACAGCTGATGGAGCAAGGACTCATAGAAAAGAGACTTGCTCGGAAGCAATCCTCTCGCTTAACTTACTAACAAGTTATAATTACGTTTTGTGAATAACTAATGCACACCACATAAATACACATGTTAGTAAAGCTTGCTTGTGTGTTTACTAATATGGAAAACATGAATGAAGGACTAAAACCGCTTTAACGGGTAAATCTTTACTGTGCATGCATCAACTGCATCTACGCAATATGACGAGTTAACGCTTGGAGGGAAATTCTTGCGCATGAGCAGAATGTCCGGTTCTTGGTCCCACGACAGAGAGTCCAATCCACGGGAGCGAAGATTATGTCTCCTTGCTCTCACAGGGTCCAGACTCCTATAGGTATAGATACACTACAGGAAGACATAGACCCCCCAGAGCGCGAAGAGACCAAAAAGGACCACCAGGTCTTCTACCGGGATACAGGCAAGGAGATCAAGGGTGTCAGGGCTTCTACAAGAAAACACAAAACAAGAAAGTGTAAGTTGTAACCCCTCGTGACCACCCACAATGACTATCTTACATTATATGCCTTCTCATACTCACACACTCAGAATGGGGGATGTGGACTGAAGGTCTCTTCTTTAAAAGGAACAGAAGGATGACTCCAATTTAGAAGATCTTGCGCCTCTGTGATACTTGGGGAAAGAGGGCAGCTTCTAACCAAGCAGGGAGCAGTTGGAGTTCAATTGAATAAGGCTAACAGCGTCTTACAATGCGCTTTAGTTGAGAGTTCAATAAACAAACAAAAAAAAAGTCTTTTCAGCAATCCAATAGTCCTTTCTTTATGCCGCTGATTTTGGACGCTGCGAGTATCGAAGAAGTACAGGTATGGAAGTCTGGATATAGACTTGCAGCGTATGTCTGTACGGGACTCTGTGTTCCGCGCTACCAGCGCTTGTGGCAATAGAAGAAACTGCAACGTGTCCTGCACTGAGGGGGGTCTGGGTACTTCAATGAGCGCGGGCACCGCGCTAACGGAACAGGAGATTATTGCACCTAGCGTTTCTCGCGCTATAAGCAACACAGCGCTATCAGCAGACAAAGCACCTTGAGCGCGCAAGGCAGTGCGCGAGTACCCATAAAGGTGTACACTGTAGATATTCCCACGCAGCTTTACTCACGATACTTCAGGCTCGTGGAGCAGGTTTTCGTTGGTACAGCTCAATAACGAGGATACAGGGACGCGGTCCGGGAAGGATTGAAACGGGAACAAGGGGGCGTGGTCCTCAATCAGGAAGTAAGGCCAAGCATCCTTGATTGTAAGCAGGCAGCCTATATGCCGACAACAGTCACCTGATTTGCCGTGAGGCAGCATGGGAAGGCATACAAGGTACTCCCTCTGACCAAGCATTCTGGGACTTGTAGTTTCCTATATTTTACATAGAAAAAGGGTGCATGAAGCGTGACCTCTAACACAGAAGGCACTAAAATGGAGTCTTGAAGACTCGGGTGCATGGCACCTGCTTAGCTTAAATGAAAACGAGCTATTTTACTAATGCTAATGCGGGGAAAGTATTAATAAGTAAAGGGGAATAGAGTAGAGATGGGTGGTATACAGTGAAACCATTTATTTTGTGAAAGTAACATCTGTCTTTTGATTTTATCACTAGTGCATATTTGGGCCTCATTTGCATAAACGAACTGAATAAAGTGACGCGATGCCTGCGCATGCTTACTGAGTGAAGCCATGAAGGCCATGACTGAGACACTGAACAGAAGCCAAATTAGAGTGCTACAAGCCTGGGAATGGATGGTGCAGAGTTCAGCAATGAGATATTCTATTCATCGTAGTTTCATTAATGTTTCAACATGGATACATGTAGTGGATGGGAATAACATTTTGAATAAAAATTAAGGGTATGGGTTCAGGAACAATGGTTTAACTGAATTAAATGACATGTAAGCATGGTGTGATGATCTTGCCCTTTGCCTGACCAATTAGATCTCGTATTTTTACGATATTGAAACTTTAGGGGGTGGTACATGAAGAACGAAAGGTATAATTGAGATAGCTTTAGTTAGTAAGTTAGCGCAGAAAAGAAGAGAACGAGATGCTGAGATGCTGTGAGTCAGGAATGCTGTTGCTGGGAGAGATGCTGTGAGATGCTGATGAAGAATCGAATGCAGAACCTGAAGCAGAACTTTCTATCCTAATTTAATTGTGTTAGATCAGAAGATCGCGGAAGAATCTCGAGGAGGAAGAGAGAGTCAGAGAGGGGTGCGGTGCGGTGCAGTCATCGGTATTCTAGATAAGTCATCTATCCTGTCCTGAAGTCTTTGTCTCCTGACCTTTCCCGGGGGACCCTTACTAGCCCTTTGGCCGGGGGGGTTGGTCTTCACACCATTCTCGGTAATTATAATTTCATGTTATTTGCAGATGTTCTTTTTTCTCTATCCTCTTTTTTTCCTTAAACATTGTTTCATTGAGTAAGTCCATGTTATATTGTTTGATGATCTAATTGATTTTCTCTCCTCTGAATGATGATGAATGCACTGTGTATTTGAGATGGTTAACATGCACTTGAAATTTAGATAAAGATTTGAAACCTTCCTGAGTCTGTGATTATTTGTTTTAGAATTAATGGTAAGAATTAAGAGTTAAGTTAATTTTCACCATAAACTAGGTCAACTAATGGTCCATCTACCTGAGGAAAGAACTTTTTGATCAGTGAAAGGTTAGTTAGGAATGTTGAATAACTAATCTTGGATATTGTGAATATACCCAAACGTTGACTCCAGCGCTTTACTCAAATTGATAGGTTTGTTTTTATGGGCCCAGGTGAGTATATGGTAGTAGAGTATCTGCTGCTGATATGCCGCTGGATCACAGTGACCTGCAGGACCCTGCCTATGCGCTTGAACGATGGCTGATGGACCCAAAATCATTACACATGATACTCTACTCCAGCGCAACGCTTGGCGTGCTGCCGCACGCGACTTGGACTGTCTTTGCGATCTGGCGGCAGGCTTTGCGTAGGATCGGCTGGTGGGGCAAACTTACCAAGGAGACTCCCTTCTGGCGTATTGGCCTCCTGCCGCAGCTGCTCAAGCTCCCTGGGTTTGCGGGCTGGGATGCTATCGGAATATCAATGGTCGGGGATGTCCTTCGGGCCAGACTCTCAAGTCATTTCAACAATTGCAGGCTGACTTCCAAATGCCCTGCTCCCAATTCTATAAATATCTTCAATTCCGACATTCCTTTTCCCCTTATCTAGCACAACAAGATGCTATACCCAATTTTAGCCCTATTGAGGCCAAGGTATTCATGGGTGAGATGGGCGCACCCAAAATCACGGCTTAATACCGCACCCTGGTCATTCACAGCCAAGATACACTTCGCAAGACTAGGGAGGCTTGGCAGGGCAACCTGGGTCCACTTTATGAGGACGACTGGGTGGAGGCTCTAGAATCCCCGCACAGCGCGGCCATTGCAGCACGTCTTCGACTCATACAATTCAAATAGCTCCATAGGGCATACTTTACCCGCCGTCGGCTCTGGCGCGCTGGGTTGATTGTTTCTCCCTCCTGGCTCTGCTGCGGGCCGACCGAGGGCACCTTCCTCCACACAGTCTGGGAATGCACAGCCCTGTCAAACTTTTGGCGTGGGGTGCTGACCTGCCTTTCTGAGGTCCTGGGTTGGGACATCCCACGATCGCAGCGCTTAACCATGCTCCACATTACTGACGAAAACAGAGGGAAGAGGTACAAATGGCATCTGCTGTTTATAGGGCTTACCCTTACTAACCGCGACATTGCAGGGCATGGAATGTGACTTCCCTGTCTTTCGGTCGGGGCCAGGAAGAGTGGCCTTGACTTCTCTATGGAGCTTAAAATTCCAATTTTTAAGGCACGCGGCTGCCCCCAGAAACACCCAGAAATATGGAAGCGGTGGGTCGATTATCGTGGTCTCTACCTTGAACTAGTTCCCCCGACACGAAGTGTTGAAGATTTGTCCCGCTGAATTCATAATAGATGTAGGCTCAGGGACCGATTGTACATCTACTGTTTTATCACGACTGGAATTATTTATAAATGTAGGATGTGTAGATCAGGTGACACCTTTGTTTTTGGTTTTCAATGTGCATATGTTATGGACTTCCCATAATATACCCTCATTTTTCAGGGGGAGGGGACTCATTGTAAAATGTTGACATCTTTATCACTGTCCTATTATATATGCAATGTTTTGCCCTGGACCCTCCTGGGCTTTTATGGTCTGTCAACAATAAAATCTGTTATGGAACAGAAAAAGATATTCTTGTCAACTATATTTTTGCACACGATATTTGTGCATCACAATATTTAAATCTTGATATTTCTGATCCTAGATATTTTTTTTTCAATGTTTTGTCTAAATACCGATTAAAACAGAGAGAAGCTATGACAGCTATTTTGGCTATTTATGACTCTAAAGGTCAGCTAATAATTGAGGCTAATACATTTGCAGATATTGTAAGAAGATATGTAGCTCAGAATGTGATGATGACCACATCACAGAACAGGAATTCTTTGATAAAATAACACTTTCCTGCCTCAATGAACAGGACCGGCTCATACTGGTGGGCGAAATAACAAAATATGAAATTGTGCTAGCAATCTACAATCTCCAATACAATAAAAAAAACGGAAGAAGATGGTTTTCCTGGGGAATTTTACCGTTGGGAAAAACCAGCAGCAATAGATGCCCTTTATGAGGCCTATGAAGAAGCAGAGGAAACTGGTAGTCTCTCCTCACTCTCCAATAAAGATAACATAACAGCCCTTCCCAAACCTTTAGAGAGATCCATTATACTGCAGTAACTATCATCTGATTTCTCTTCTAAATACAGATCCAAAGATATTAGCCACCATTCTTGCCAAAAGACTCAAACAAGTTATCTCTAAACTCGTACATAATTCTCAAGTTGGATTCATGCCTGGCAGAAACTCTCATAGCCATTTCTGCACTTTGGCTCACATACTCTAGATTTCCAACGATGCTGGAGAAGACATAGTAGCATTATCCTTAGTTGCCGAGAATGCCTTTGACCGCATTTAATGGAGCTCTGAGTTCAGTACATTACATAGGTTGGGATTAGGTCATGAATATATCTCTACGGTCAAATGGTTATATGAGACACTGTCCGCACAAATGAATTGTGAAGTTTCTTTTCAAAATCTTTTCTAGTGCAAAGAGGAACCCACCAGGGTTGTCCTTTATTGACCCTTTTATTCCTTCTTGCACTTGAACCACTGACTGCAGCAATACGATAGTGTTCAAAGATAGTAGGCATTCCTACCCTGGCAGGCATCTCAAAAATACTTATATATATGTGGAAATCATATTACTTACACCTACTAAATTATCTACTTCACTCCCAGCACTCATGTCTACCATTTCTCGCTTCTCGACCATTTCTGGCTACAAAGTCAATTGAAGTAAGAGTGAATTTCTTCTGCTATTCCAGGGAACAACAAAAGCAGCTATCTTAAGCTACAATTGTGAATGGAAAGTGGATCGCCTGAAGTATCTAGGTATTTTAGAACGTATGGTTCAAGATAACTTAGATCCGCTTATTGCCAAAACGAAGTTGGAGTTTGAAATATTTTCCCATCTTAACCTGTCCTTTTGGGGTAGAGTATAGGAATGAAAATTATTATAGCACCTCATTTCACTTATGGTTTTTAGTTATGTTGCCTCTGACAGTAAAATTATCAATATTGCAAGCCAATGTGCAGATTATCTCAATAAAAATGCTTTTTGATATTTTGAAAAATCAGGAAAATTCCCTCTACCTTCAGCTTTGGGACATTTTAGTTTTAACAGGGACATCAAAGGTTGTTTATTATTCAAAAGAAAAGAGAAAAGTATGAAGTAGATTTTTCTATAAAACATAAGAGGAATATTTAATGGAATGTTAGAAATTGTATAAAGAATGATTGGTACCTACATCATCTTACTAGTGTCAAGACGACCCCATAAGGAAAGGTGTAGGGGTGCCATTAAATAGTTAGTAAATTTATTTTATATATACAGTTGACTATATTTATGGATATGGAGATAAAGGTTTTAAAGGAGTGGCTGAATTAGTGACCAATGCAAAAAAACAGTTGATGGACAGAATGCAGAACAATGTCATACATTCACCCCAGTACAGAGATCTGGGCCTAAATCCATCGTTTTTTTTGCTCACCATACCGTTCCAGTTTGAACCCAGCCATATGCAAATCAGTCTTGACCCTGTGCCTCATGGGAACAGTCCAGCCCGAACTGCCAAGCCAGGTCCTCCCTGGACAGGAAACAAGCATCCTTGGACCGGTTTCGGGGTTTCACCCCTCTTCAGCCAGGATAGCTTGATTCCAGTGGCATGGAGAGCAAGGGACCCACGTCTGGGCATACCCTTCCCACTCGGGGTGACAAATGCAAAAAAACAGTTGATGGACAGAATGCAGAACAATGTCATACATTCACCCCAGTACAGAGATCTGGGCCTAAATCCATCGTTTTTTTTGCTCACCATACCGTTCCAGTTTGAAGCCAGCCATATGCAAATCAGTCTTGACCCTGTGCCTCATGGGAACAGTCCAGCCCGAACTGCCAAGCCAGGTCCTCCCTGGACAGGAAACAAGCATCCTTGGACCGGTTTCGGGGTTTCACCCCTCTTCAGCCAGGATAGCTTGATTCCAGTGGCATGGAGAGCAAGGGACCCACGTCTGGGCATACCCTTCCCACTCGGGGTGACAAATGCAAAAAAACAGTTGATGGACAGAATGCAGAACAATGTCATACATTCACCCCAGTACAGAGATCTGGGCCTAAATCCATCGTTTTTTTGCTCACCATGCCGTTCCAGTTTGAACCCAGCCATAAGCAAATCAGTCTTGACCCTGTGCCTCATGGGAACAGTCCAGCCCGAACTGCCAAGCCAGGTCCTCCCTGGACAGGAAACAAGCATCCTAGGACCGGTTTCGGGGTTTCACCCCTCTTCAGCCAGGATAGCTTGATTCCAGTGGCATGGAGAGCAAGGGACCCACGTCTGGGCATACCCTTCCCACTCGGGGTGACAAATGCAAAAAAACAGTTGATGGACATAATGCAGAACAATGTCATACATTCACCCCAGTACAGAGATCTGGGCCTAAATCCATCGTTGTTTTTGCTCAGCATGCCGTTCCAGTTTGAACCCAGCCATATGCAAATCAGTCTTGACCCTGTGCCTCATGGGAACAGTCCAGCCCGAACTGCCAAGCCAGGTCCTCCCTGGACAGGAAACAAGCATCCTAGGACCGGTTTCGGGGTTTCACCCCTCTTCAGCCAGGATAGCTTGATTCCAGTGGCATGGAGAGGAAGGGACCCACGTCTGGGCATACCCTTCCCACTCGGGGTGACAAATGCAAAAAAACAGTTGATGGACAGAATGCAGAACAATGTCATACATTCACCCCAGTACAGAGATCTGGGCCTAAATCCATCGTTTTTTTTGCTCACCATGCCGTTCCAGTTTGAACCCAGCCATAAGCAAATCAGTCTTGACCCTGTGCCTCATGGGAACAGTCCAGCCCGAACTGCCAAGCCAGGTCCTCCCTGGACAGGAAACAAGCATCCTAGGACCGGTTTCGGGGTTTCACCCCTCTTCAGCCAGGATAGCTTGATTCCAGTGGCATGGAGAGCAAGGGACCCACGTCTGGGCATACCCTTCCCACTCGGCGTGACAAATGCAAAAAAACAGTTGATGGACAGAATGCAGAACAATGTCATACATTCACCCCAGTACAGAGATCTGGGCCTAAATCCATTGTTTTTTTTGCTCACCATGCCGTTCCTGTTTGAACCCAGCCATATGCAAATCAGTCTTGACCCTGTGCCTCATGGGAACAGTCCAGCCCGAACTGCCAAGCCAGGTCCTCCCTGGACAGGAAACAAGCATCCTAGGACCGGTTTCGGGGTTTCATCCCTCTTCAGCCAGGATAGCTTGATTCCAGTGGCATGGAGAGCAAGGGATCCACGTCTGGGCATACCCTTCCCACTCAGGGTGACAAATGCAAAAAAACAGTTGATGGACAGAATGCAGAACAATGTCATACATTCACACCAGTACAGAGATCTGGGCCTAAATCCATCGTTTTGTTTGCTCACCATGCCGTTCCAGTTTGAACCCAGCCATATGCAAATCAGTCTTGACCCTGTGCCTCATGGGAACAGTCCAGTCCGAACTGCCAAGCCAGGTCCTCCCTGGACAGGAAACAAGCATCCTAGGACCGGTTTCGGGGTTTCACCCCTCTTCAGCCAGGATAGCTTGATTCCAGTGGCATGGAGAGCAAGGAACCCACGTCTGGGCATACCCTTCCCACTCGGGGTGACAAATGCAAAAAAACAGTTGATGGACAGAATGCAAAACAATGTCATACATTCACCCCAGTACAGAGATCTGGGCCTAAATCCATCGTTTTTTTTGCTCACCATGCCGTTCCAGTTTGAACCCAGCCATAAGCAAATCAGTCTTGACCCTTTGCCTCATGGGAAGAGTCCAGCCCGAACTGCCAAGCCAGGTCCTCCCTGGATAGGAAACAAGCATCCTAGGACCCGTTTCGGGGTTTCACCCCTCTTCAGCCAGGATAGCTTGATTCCAGTGGCATGGAGAGCAAGGGACCCATGTCTGGGCATACCCTTCCCACTCGGGGTGACAAATGCAAAAAAACAGTTGATGGACAGAATGCAGAACAATGTCATACATTCACCCCAGTACAGAGATCTGGGCCTAAATCCATCGTTTTTTTTGCTCACCATGCCGTTCCAGCTTGAACCCAGCCATATGCAAATCAGTCTTGACCCTGTGCCTCATGGGAACATTCCAGCCCGAACTGCCAAGCCAGGTCCTCCCTGGACAGGAAACAAGCATCCTAGGACCGGTTTCGGGGTTTCACCCCTCTTCAGCCAGGATAGCTTGATTCCAGTGGCATGGAGAGCAAGGGACCCACGTCTGGGCATACCCTTCCCACTCGGGGTGACAAATGCAAAAAAACAGTTGATGGACAGAATGCAGAACAATCATACATTCACCCCTTTTGTACCGCTTTGTTCGCCATAAGTTGGCAGGGTATGCTCAGACGTGAGTCCCTTGCTCACTTTGCCACTGGATTCAAGCAAGCCTGGCTGAAGACGGCTGAAATGCCAGAAACCGGTCCTAGGAAGCTTGTTTCCGGTCCAGGAAAGGCGTGGCTTGGCAGTTCGGGCTGGACTGTTCCCATGAGGCACAGGGTCAGACTGATTTGCATATGACCATGTCTGAACTGGGGTGGCAGAGTGGGCTAAAGAACGGTGATGGATTAAACCCAGATCTGTTGACTGGGTGTGAGTGTTTGATTGGTTCTGATGCTCCGTCCATCACCACCCCCTTTTGTACCGCTGAATTAGTGACCAACATGTTGAATTTGTTCAGATTTCCAAATGAAGTTAAAGGATAACAAATTGTGTTTCAAAGTGTATTTGTTTAGAGGTAGTATTTCAAATTTCTCATTGTTTAATTTGTAGCCAGACACTAAGGCATAGGATGTTGGGGGGCGTGGCTAACCGAGCAGCGAGATGGCCGCTCTCTGAGTGAGCTCCGCCGGCTGCACACGAATAAATCCTTAATAATCCTGCGCGACGCTGCTGAGGGGCCCGGATTCCGTGTGGAACTGACGCGGCAGCCCGGAGGCATGACCGATTAAATCCTGGCCGCTCGCGAACGGCTGCGCGCTGAGACCTGGCGACCGCGATTGACGCCGGCCCGCCTGCTGGAGCCTGCCTGCTGCTGCGGAGCCCGAGGCGGCTGTGACACCTGACCGGACCCCGGGGATTCCCAGGCCCACGGGGATCGACGGAGAGGAGGCCACTCTGGCGCCCTTGCTGCGGGGCTCGAAGCTGCCGGCGGCCACTACGTGGTGCTAAATGTGCACGGAGGGAAGGAGCGGAGCGGCCATACATCAGAGGTAACGGATTGGGGGAAGGTCGGGGCTGCAGCCGAGGAGCGACGCCGCCATTTTGCAGTGCGACTGGGTCGATCGAGAAGAAACTGCGGACCCGCCACGCTCTATAGCCCACGCTGTAAATGCCCCTTGCTTGATGTGCCCTGGAGCCCCGGCTGATCACCGCTGGGTGTACAGGTGTCGATCGCGCCCTGGCACCAGGAGCTCCGCTCCCGGACATAAAATAACGTGCTGACGGCCTCGGCCTCCTCCTGCCGGAGCTTCCCACGCGCTTTGTCCTCAACTTGGAGATCGTGGGGAACACTTGGAGGTGTCGCCGTCGGACACTGGGCAGCCCACCGGATTTGGAGCTTCTGCCCCCTTGTTCCCTCTTGTAACGCCTCGCACTGTGCCAGTCAGTCCGGGGGGCCTGCGCGGCGCGCCAGTGAGCGCTTCCTGCCACGGGCTGCGCTTCGCGCCCTGCATGGGTCAGCGATGGGGGGCACGAGGGACGCAAAACAGCCCAAATTGTCCTTTGACCACAAACAGAGGGCCAAGCAGCAGGCGTTGGACACGGGGGCCGCGTCGTCACCTCCCAAGAGCCCTGCAGCCGAAGTCGATTTTGGCGCTTTAATGATGGAGGTCAGATCAAGCTTGCAGAGCATCGACGCAAAGCTGGATGCCATGGCTGTACAACTAGAGGCGGTAAAGTCCAAAGTGGACGCGCACGAAACGAGGCTCGACTGTCTAGAAAACAAGCATACCGAATGCGCCGAGTTTCAGCAGCAGGCGAAACACCACATCACAAATATTGAGCGCGAACTGGAGGCCATGCGAGCAAAGGCGGACGATCTGGAAGCGCGTTCCCGGAGGTCCAACGTCCGAATCACGGGCATTCCGGAGACGGACAACACCGGAAAGATGGAGGTCTTTGTGTCTGATCTGTTGCACGAGCTGTTCGACCCGGACCTGTCCCAGGTATTCACGGTGGAGAGGGCGTACAGGACACTGGGCAAGAGACCGCCACCAGGCGCCACCCCACGCCCTATATTAGTCAAGCTACTCAACTTCCAGGACAGGGACCGCATCCTGCAGTTGGCCCGAGAAAAAGGCAAGATCATCCATAAAGGGAATCATATCTCATTTTACCCTGATTTCACCCCCCTAGTCCAGGCAGCCAGAAAGGAGTTTATACCTGCGAAGAAGCTCCTGATGCAGGCCGGAGTCCAATACTCCTTGTTGTACCCAGCAAAATTGAAAATCTTCCATGAACGAACTGCTCACTTCTTCACTGACGCCAAGGAGGCCCTAAAGTTCGCTAAACACATCGGTGGCCCTGGTACCAGACGCAAATCGCCGAGGTTGGAGGAGGACGCGGCCCGCATAAGCGACAATGATTGAGGTACCAAGGGTGAAGTAATCTGGGTTGGCCCCTTCCACTAAAGTTGACATTTGCTGGACTGTTTGGTCCCCTCTGGATGTGCACTGGGGACGCTACTGGACCTGTTGGAGCTGGCCCGCTCATGTCGGGAGGGTCTTGGTTGCTGATTGTGTCACAGGTCTGGGGCGCACTGGACGGCATACTACTCCGATGCTGTGTGTTCCATGCCGCTGGGCGCCCCTCGGGTGTCGCGTAGAACCTTCAGTGTGCGGCCACCCTGTGTATTCAGGGGTGTCAGCTGGGAGCGCCTCGCCCCATGGGGAATCTCCTGTTGTTTTTGTTCTCGGTTGACTCAAGTGCGATTCAGAGCACGTATGGGATTCTAGCGCAACCTGTTTGGGGGGTTGGCGTGGGTGGGGGTTGGGAGGGACTGTTGTTTGTTTGTTTACCGGTGCTGGTGCAATGCATTGCAATTTATCATCTCATGACTGTGCTGCGCGGGGGTGTGCGACGGTCTGGGCCTGTTGGTGTGGTGTGGGGGGGAGGAGAGGCGGCCTGGTCGCCCTGGATGTGCCGCAAACATGAGGGGAGTTAAACTGTGGACTTGGAACATTCGTGGCCTTGGGGACTATAAAAAAGCCAGATTGATGCATACTATGTTGACTAGACACAATGTAGACATTTGCTTGTTACAGGAAACTCACATTAACTCTACCCCATCGCCCAGGCTGAAACACCACAGGTGGTCGCATGTCTATTCAGCTATATACTCAAACTATGCCCGGGGGGTGGCTGTCCTCGTACGGAAGGGGCTGGATTGGAGAGAACATCATTGTGTACTGGATAAGGAGGGTCGTTATGTACTGGTGCATGGCTCATTGCAGGGTAGGCCGCTGGTCCTAGCCGCTGTCTATGGCCCCAATGTGGATGACCCTGAATTTTTCCGCAATGTCTGGGCGCAAATTGTGTTGCTTGATTGTAACCTGATAGTGGTGGGGGGAGACTTCAACGTGGTGTTGGATGACGAATTGGACAGAAGGGGCGCGAGTAGACCTACACATGCGAAGGCGAGACAGGCGTTGCTGGATGTGCTGGAGGAGGGGAGACTGACTGATGTGTGGAGACTCCGACACCCTGGGGAGAGAATGGGGACCTGTATCACGTGCCATCACGACGCTTGGTCCCGCCTAGACTTTTGGCTGCTGTCCCCTGAGGTGGCTACATGGGTGGGGGAGGTGGAGATTCAGGCTAGGTCGCTCTCGGACCACGCCCCCTGCATGCTAGAGCTACGTATACCCAACGTGGCCCCTAGGGCGTTTTCGTGGCGACTGCCGCCCCACGCTCTTACGGATCAGGTGTTCACGGAAGAAATTAGGGATGACATTGTTAAGTACTTTGAGGACAACGAGGGTTCAGCCTCCTCTGAGGCCGTGGTGTGGGACGCCTTTAAGGCGGTAATACGGGGCCAATGTATAGCTCGGCGGGCGGGGGTGCTACACTCCATACGTCGGACACTGGCTAAGTTAGAGCAAGAACTCAAGGAGCTAGACTCGGCCTTCTGCCGGGACCCGACGTTGGCTACAGCAGGTAGTCTTAAAGCAAAACTGTTGGAATTCAACGAGGAGGCGCAGAGAGAGGTGAGGTTCTTGGGGAAACAGGCTGAAGCCCGCAGATACGGGGAGGGTGATAGACCGAGCAGAACACTGGCTAGGCTGATTGCTCCCCAGGCTCAGGCGCACTATATCCACACTATCATGTCCAGTGAGGGGACGCAGGTCACGGGCCAGGAGGCGGTGCTGAAGGCCTTTGCTGACTTTTATGCTTCTCTATACACGTCCAAACACTCTGCTGCCCCGACTTCCCTGGACGATTTTCTTGACTCTATAGCCCTTGTCTGGTTCAATGACAACCATAGGCAATACATGGACCTGCCTGTCTCGGCTCAGGACATAGCTCAGGTCATCAAAAGCATGCCGGCTAATAAGGCTCCCGGCCCAGATGGCCTCACCACAATGTTTTACAAGACATACGCTGAAGAACTAGCTCCGAAATTGCACTCTGTATTCGTGGAGGCGCTGGAGCTGAATGCCCTCCCGGACTCCATGCGCGAGGCACTCATTGTCACTCTATTAAAACCCGACAAAGACGAACTGTACCTGGACTCCTATCGTCCCCTTTCTCTCATAAATGTAGACGCCAAAATCTTTGCCAAGGTCATTGCGGACAAACTACAGCCGCTACTGCCGATCATTGCTCTCCCGGACCAGTCGGGATTTATCCCTGGCCGTGCCACCTCGCACAACCTCAGAACACTTTTCTCCATCCTACATTATCTCCACCCCTCCGTCCAGGCCGCGGTCGTGTTTTTAGACGCGACTAAGGCCTTTGATTCGTTAGAGTGGCCGTACCTGTTTCGTGTCTTGGGCAGGATGGGCTTCAGTCGTAACTTTATTAATCTCATCCAATTGCTATATGACAGACCTCGTGCTCGGGTGCGTGTGAATGGCCTGGTGTCCGAGCCCTTTCCCATCTCCAGGGGGACTAGACAGGGGTGCCCACTGTCGCCCCTCCTCTTCGCTATTGCGATGGAACCACTGGCGGCCAGAATACGCCAACACCACACGGCGAGGGGGATAGGCTTCAGCGCTCGCAGTCTGCTGATATCACTTTATGCAGATGACGTTACTCTGTATGTCTCCAACCCCGCAGAGAATTTGAATCCCCTGCTCCGAGAATTTGTACGTTTCGAGGGTCTGGCGGGCGTGTCTATAAACTGGTCCAAGTCCGTTGCATTCCCTCTCACTGACGAGACAGCTCAACCTCCTTCGGACTACCCCCTACGTTGGGAGATTGACGCGGTCAAATACTTGGGTATTTGGATTAGTCGGGACACGCAGGAACTATGGTCTCTTAACTTCGGCAGAGCGGTCGACTGGCTGGAGCGGAGGGTGGAGGTCTGGAACAAACTTCCCCTGTCCCTGGTGGCGAGGGTGGCACTGGCAAAGATGGTAGTCCTCCCGAAATTCCTTTATCTGTTCGTTAATCTCCCGTTGCCCATGACTGCATGCTTCCATGCACGAGTCCGCTCCCTACTTGTATCTCTGGTGTGGGCTGGGCGGCAGGCGCGGACCTCTTGGGCTTTGCTCACACTCCCGCTGCGACAGGGGGGCCTTGGAGCGCCTGACCTTAAGCTTTACTCGCTGTGCGCTCAGGCTCAATTTCTACACTTCTGGGCATTCCCCACCCCCTACCAGCCGCACGTGGCGGTGGAATTGGCCGCGGTTGCCCCGCTGCCACTCCGGGTGGCGTTGTATGGCAGGGTCTCCCGCCCCTCGAAGGAGGTGGACACCGTTGAGATGATCCGCTGGTCATGGAAGGAGCTACGCCGGAGGGCGGGCCTTCCCTTGCTCTATGCGCCGGCCATACCGCTGCGAAGCAATCCGATGCTGCCTTGCCTTAGCGCTAGGGGAGATAACCTCACGCTCCAGGGGAGACGGGTGGTCACTTTCGCTGACATCTACCCTGATGGGACGTTTGGTGAGTTGGGTGTCCGTTTGGACGGCCGGCCTACCTCGTTCTCGGACGCGCTTCTGTATCACTCTCTCCGAGAGACCTGCAAAAAGATGTGGCCTCAATTCCCCGAGGAACCCCCACAACTGGATGCCCTTCAAAACTTGCTGTCACGACCCTCCCCCGCGAAGCTGGTATCTAGACTGTACAACTGCATGCAGGAGCAGGCACCGCTCACCGTGCCTGGGGCCAAACAAGCTTGGGCCACAGATCTGGACGGGACCCTGTCAGATGTCATGTGGGAATATTGCTGTAAGCAACTCACAGCGCTGTCACCGAACTATAGACTTCGACTGGTCCATTTTAAATTCTTGCACCGGTACTACCGCACACCAGTGCTGCTGCATCGCATGGGGATCCGCACTGACGCTTCCTGTTGGAAGTGTGGTGGAGCTGACGCGTCCTTCATTCATGTGGCGTGGAGCTGCCCTAAGCTAGTTGAGTACTGGTCGAGCATCTTTGAGGCCGTCAACCGCATTTTACACAGGACAGATGAGCCCTCTCCGCTTTTGGGGCTCCTGGGATACGTTAAAGACACCGAACCCGCTGACAGGAAACTGCACGCGATGCTGCTACTTTACGCTAAACGTCAGGTGGCGATACATTGGGGCCGTGGAGCCTTGCCTACGTTCGCCGCATGGGTTCGAGACGTTACATACGGTCAGACGCAGCTCACGACCTACTGGGAGACGATGCCCACCGCATCTAGGCCCAATGACATCTGGGAACCCTTCCTGCAGTGGACAAGAGAGCGGGCGGGTTCGGCTGCCTCTGGGGACTCCCCTGGGACGGGTGTTTCGGATGACATGGGGTAAGCCTGTGGGCCCTATCCGCACTGTGATGGGTGGATGGATGCATGCTTGGTGGGTGTGCCTGGGGGCTGTGGAGTGTGTTGCTCTTGCCGGATCCCGAGCCTGCTGCATGCCTGTTGGATTTGTCGTGTTGCCTCCCCTCCTCATCCGGGCGTCTTGCTGCCTTGTCCTGCTGCGTCCCTTCCCCCCCCCCCCCCCCCCGCCCTATGGCTGCTGCCCTGCGCTCCTCCTACAGCCACCAATGCTGCTCGTGGTCGTCCCTCCATGACGGACGGGTCCTAGTACGTGAGCCCCTGCGTGAGCGTGCTGTAATGTCTGTTGGTTTTTTGCACTTGTTCCGCACCGTAAGTTTGCTGTTTCCCTCCGATTGTTGCGGGGGGGTTGGGAGAAAAGGTGGTAGTGGATGATTTATCTATACATTACCTTCTCCATGAGCTGCGGTCCCAGTACTCGCCGGAGCGTCTGGACGGGACCGTGTGCCTAGAATTTGTTTCCAGTTCACGAAGCCCACAAATGTAAGACCTTCCACTCTTCACTGGTTACGCCGTTGTACTCCTAATCAAAGCCATGGGTGTGTATCTCCCTGTATGTTAGGATGCAGACATTACTTATGACTCCTGCCATGGTACACCTTAATTGGACACATTTGTCGATATCGCGGCCTGCCTCCGGGTTGTTGGCGTGACGCAGTGTAATCATTCCTTTGCTAAATAAAGGTCTTTTAAAAAAAAAAAAAAAAAAAAAGGCATAGGATGTTACTTCAGATGAAAAAGCAGGGATCGACGATTAAGGTTTTTATATAAATTATAAAATGTCGTCAGCATATGCAGCCAGTTTAATCTGCATAGCATTATGGGTAAAGCAATGTTTGTCTGTGTTTTGCCTGAGCTGAGTTAAAAATGGTTCTAAGGCCAGATTAAAAAGAAATTTCCTCCTTCTTTACCCAAATTCTGATTTGATATCTGATTCAAATTGTTGCTCGTAATCTGCGTAATGTTGTGCTTCTCTTGCTGTGACCTCCTCTTCATGGGGCAAATGTACCAACAATGCCAAAGTAAAGGTTTGTTCTTCTTGGCCACCTGAAGTGCCAGTAGGTATTTCACCCATTAATCTTGCATTGTTGTACTGCCTGCTATTATAACCGTTGCTCTTGAGTGGGTCTACTCTACCCATCTTCGGTTCCCTGTGACAGTCACCTGAACACCACTGCCACTACTCATTCACATGTTTCCCTGAACAGCAGCAGTGCAGGGGACCCTCCTTACTCACAGTATGTCTCCATCTTGTGCTCTAGTGGGAAGCCTAGGGCTTCGTGAAAGACTCTAGAAGGCACTCTATGGCTTGGCCAGCACAGACTGGCCTACTGGACTGGCCCACCCGCTGATCTTACTTGGCGCCCAAGTGTCTGTCTCATCTGTCTCCAACACTCTATTATGCCCCTCAGGAGACCCAGGTTTCCTATAGACTTGCTCGACAACCCAATACCCAAATTGAACCCCTTTCTCCCTGCTTCAACAGGCGATGCTCTCTGGCACAGATCTGCTTTTGGTCTGTCCTCTGTGGTGGAGTCGTCCCAAAGCTGTGAATTTGAGCTGTACCCGTGTCAACCTTCAGTCTCCTTTCTATCTCAAGGCACCTGTGCCTCCTCTTCTTGGCCTCTGGTCTTCCAGAGGATTTAGGGTCATGATGAACTGCTGTCCCCAGAGGAAGCTTTTTGTATTAATCAGAATTGGGCATTATTAATAGTGTACAGAATATTCATTTACCCTTGAATTCACATGTGCACATTGACATGAGGCTGTTGATTTTTTTAAAATTTTGCTAGGACCTTTTACGGTTTAAAGTATACATTTATTATATTGAATAAGATACACTCAAAAGATGTTCAGCACTTTGAATGAGAAATACATTAAAATATCAAAATAATTACAATTGTATAACGGGAAAGGGAAAAAGAGGAAGGGATACGTACATGGTTCATGCAAAATATAGTCTGATAATATACATCGGAGAAATAACGATACATGCAAAGTAATGTGTATTATAAGGAAAATAATACTGTCAGGAGTGGAAAGTCAAGGAGGTTGAAGAACGTCTTGTGCACTAGGTGGAGGGGTAAACAATGGTTTTGCTGATTTGTCAAGAAAATGTGTGACTGGGGCCCATAAGTCATTTCGCTTCAAAACTAGTGACATAGGAGGCATATAGGCAGTGTCTAGTCTATGGCTGTGGCATACTGTGTACCAACATGCTTTAAGCGATAGTTGAGTAGAATCTTTCTAATTTTGCGTTATTTGCTGATAAGCGATTGCTAATAACAATTCTAATATTCTCACATTCAATGTAACATGTGCCCAATCATCAGATACACTTCCCAATAATATATTATAAATAGAGTAAGGTACACTTAAATGAAAGATGGATTCCAAATTTGTAACCAAAAAGTAGAGACGGAAGGGCATATGAAAAGTAAATGTTTTTAAATCAGCATGTTGTGCTGAAAATGTCCAGCAGGTTTTAGCAATATCCAGATAGATTTTTTGTAAAAATACCGGGGATAAAAATAGTCTATTATATATGTAAAAAAGTGTTGGTGTTGTTTTTGCTACTTGGGTGGATTTTCAGATTTTCATCCAAATCTGTTTCCACATTGAAATGAGCCAAGTTATGACTAGGTCCCATTCCCATAATAATTCTGTATCTGTTTTAGTAGAAACAGAAGAGACACATTGTAAATGTAAATACATAGTGAAGGTCTTTGGATTTGTGTGAAGAAGATCAACAAGAGTATTTTCAGGAACCAAGGTGTGTGAGAAGGTGGATTTAAAGAAGGTGTATGCATTGAAAATGATGTCCTGTAGTAGTTGAAATTTAGTTTTGAAATGAGGATGGAAATCCAAAAAGTGTTATGGCTTGTGTAAAACAAATCAGGAA
Source organism: Triturus cristatus (assembly GCF_964204655.1). Lineage (NCBI taxonomy): Eukaryota > Metazoa > Chordata > Amphibia > Caudata > Salamandridae > Triturus > Triturus cristatus. The sequence goes on along the minus strand of NC_140592.1, from coordinate 558,234,542 downwards.
ATAAAGGAACAAGGGAATTAACAATTGGTTAACCCATACCACCCCCCTCCCCCCTTTTCCTCCAGGTTTTCCAAAAAAATAGGTCTATTGTTTAATTGTATAAAATTATTGTGCCAAATAGTGCAATGAAGCAAAGTATGTAGGTATTTAGGAGTGTGTGATATTACGTTTTCTAGTAACTTGCAAGTGGTTTTAAAAATGGGAGTGGAAAGCTTTTGAGGTTTGCCTGTGAATGTCTGGTATTCTTGGAATGAGAAGGGCGATATGAAGTGGCGTTCCAAATGAACACACAACAGGCAATATTTTAAAGAGGGTGTGAGCCAATGTGCAAATTGTCTAAATAAAAATAGTTTTTGATATTTAACAAAATTAGGAAAATTCCCTCCACCTTCAGCTGTGGAACAGTTTAGTTTTAGCAAGGACATCAAAGGTCATTTATTATTCAAAAGAAAAGAGGAACGTATGGAGTGGATTTGTGTATAAAACATGAGAGGAATATTTACTGGAATGTCGGAGATGGTATAAAGAATGATGGGTACCTACATCATCTTAATAGTGTCAAGATCACCCCACCAAGAAAGGTGTAAGGGGTGCCATTGAATAGTTAGTGAAGTTATTATAAATATACAGTTGACTATATTTATGGAGATGAAAGTTTTAAAAGATTGGCTGAATTAGAGACCACATGTTGTTTTTGTTCAGATTTCCAAATTAATTTCAAGGATAACAAATCATGTTTAAAAGTGTATTTGTTTTTTTATTGGTAGTGTCTCACATTTCTTGTTGTTTAATTTATAGCTAGACACTAAGGCATAAGATGTTACTTCAGATGAAAAAGCAAGGATTGAAGATTGAGGTTTTGATATAAATAATAAAATGTCGACAGCATACGCCGCCAGTTTAATCTGTTTAGCATTATGGGTAAAGCCATGTATGTCTGTGTTTTGCCTGAGCTGAGTTAAAAATGGTTCTAAGGCCAGATTAAAAAGAAAAGGGGAGTGGGGGCAACCTTGACGGACTCCACTGTCTAATGTAAAGTATTAGGAAGTCAGCTCATTTACACAGATGGCCGCTTTAGGAGAGATATATAAAAGGGAGATTAAAGCAGTAGTTTTAGGATCAAAACCAAACCAAGTAAGGGTGTGAAATAAAAACGACCAATTCATGCAGCCAAAAGCCTTTTCAGCATCAAAGCAATGGCAGCTAGGGGTTCAGTCATACCTGTGGATTTTGAGAGAATGTCTTTTTTTTTTAAATTATTTTTTATTTGTAAACAGGCTGACAAAAGACAAAAGAGACAATATACATTGATGCATACATTTGTAAATATAACATAAAAGAAATAAGAAAGAATGTTTCGTAGTACTAAACAAATCACAATAGCCGGATCATTCCATAAAAGTTCCCCAATTCTTTTCATATTTGCTTAAGGAGCGTATCCCTCTTAGATTTGCTAATGCTAACTCCATCGAGTGAATCTCAGTTACCAATGTCCACCAGTCCCATACCGTAGGTGGATCAGGGCGGGTCCAAGCTCTGGCCAATGTTAGCTTAGCGCAAGACATAAGGATTGAGGCCAGGCCTGCCTGTGGAAAAGAGATGGGATATATATCCAACAAGACCGAGGCAGCGTTGAATGAGGGTAGTTGAACCGTCTTAATTTTTAAGACTCTTTGAATGTCCCCCCAAAAGGTCCCAAAAGTAGGGCATGAGAACAACATATGTACCAGATCGACGGCCTCGGCCGAGCATTTAGGGCATTTTGTTCGATCGCTATATAAATTGTTGTGGGACCACTTAGCTATTATTTTGGGCGTGTAATATAACATACAGCTCGTTCTGAACTGTTGAAGTCTTAAACTAGATGAACGGACCCTTTTATTAATATTTGACAAAGAACACTCTATCTCCCTCGGTGTAATATTTATGCCTATTAGCTTTCCCCATTTATCAGCTAATTTAGAGCAATCATTTGCTTTAAAGCTGGTTAGAAGACGATAAGTATCACTTATTACTGATTTATTTTTAGCTGAATATATGTAGTTCAATATATCGCTATCTAAGACCGTCGTAAGTTGTTTTTTATTAATCAAGTAGTCATGTATCTGTAAATGTTTATATCTCATAGTTTCAGGAATATCATATAGCAACTTGAGGGTATTAAAATCTAAAAACCCATGTGTACCGTAAAGGTCTCCTAAGACACTAATACACATCCTAGCCCAGCTATAAGCACTGTTATCGTTGAATATTCCCGGCAGACCCGGGTTGCCCCACAGTGGTAACTTTGAATGAAAATAGGTGATTTTACAGTGTTTTGATATATTGCCCCAAATCTTTATTATAGCTTTAGCAGTCTTAAATTTCACTCTTTTGTAGTAATTAGGGTCGTTAGCTCGTAGCAAAAACATATTTGAATCCTGTTTTAGCATAAAAGTGTGAAAAAAAAGTGTTCCTTCTTTTTTAAGTAGAGAGCGAATACGCAGCACAAAAGCGGACCAAAAATACATCTTGAAATCAGGAAAGTTAAGACCTCCCATGTTTATGTTGTTTTTCAGAAGATTCAGCGATCTTCTTGCTTTTTTAAAGCCCCAAATAAATCTACTAAATGCAGCATCTAATTGTTTAAAGAACATATTATTTAAAGTCAGTGGAATAGAGCGGAATAAATACAAATATTTAGGTAATATTTTCATCTTTATCAAATTGATTCTCCCAATTAGATTCAAGGGTAATCTGTGCCATTTTTTTAGTAATGAGATAGTCGATTTTGTTAGTGTATTATAATTCAAGTTGTTGATTTCTTGAATTTTAGCTGTGAGTTTAACACCTAGGTATGTAGCATTTTTACAAATCTCGGGGACCGAAGAGACTGGGGTATAATTAGCGATAACCTGAGTCTTTTGATAGTTAAGTTTATACCCAGATATATCCCCAAATGTATTAGCCTCGAAAACAATACCTTTTAATGCCTCCTCAATATCTTGTGAGTAAACTGCGATATCATCAGCGTATGCAGTTATTTTAAGCGTTTGTAAGCCGGAATTAAAAGGTACAATTTGGGTTTGGGACTGAAGAGCAGACAAAAACGGTTCTAATGAAAGGGCGAATAACAGGGGTGATAGAGGGCATCCCTGACGTGTGCCACGAAGTATTAAAAAATCTGAGGAGGTCAAACCCCCGTAACCGATACAGGCCGTTGGGTTGTCATAAAGAGCCTGTACACCCCTTAGAAATTGAGCCCTAAACCCCATCTTAGACAAGGCGGACCATAAGTAGTCCCACCCCACTCGGTCAAAAGCTTTCTCCGCGTCTAGCAAGATCATGCCGAGTGGGGTGGACTTCTGCTCTGCTACATCAAATGCCATGATAGCCATATTAACATGTATGGTAGTGTCTCTCCCAGTTATAAATCCGTGTTGTTGTGGATTAATAATTTTGGGCAGAATAGGAGCCAGTCTCAGTGCCAGAATTTTAGCATATATTTTTGCATCAGAATTTATCAAGGATATGGGTCGGTATGACCCCCTCTCCTCCTTTGGTTTATCTTTCTTTAAAAAAAAAAAATATTTTCGCCCTATTCCATGACTTAGGTGTTTTCCCATTGAGCCCGACTGATTGCAATACCTTCAAAAAAAGAGACTCCAGTTCAGCTAAACATACTTTGTATATTTCCAGAGGTATTAAATCCTCCCCGGTCGCCTTCCCTGCAGGTAGCAAAGATATAGCCTGGTGTAGTTCTGTCATTGTGATGCTGTCCGACAGAGAGTCAATCCCCGGTATGGGTTGTAAGTTAATTATATGTTTGTCCAAATAATCCCTAATTGCATCTGGGTTGGGTGTGTTTTCTGGAGTATATAACTTTCTATAATAGTCAACAAATTGTTTTATTATATCTGTTGGTTGATTATAAATTTTATTATCATCCCCTCGAATTCCTGTAATCAGAGTACGAGCTCTGTCCTCGGCAACTTTATAAGCCAAAATTTTCCCAATTTTGTCCCCTCCCTCATATTGTGCTATTTTAAATTTATGTATATTAATGCTGCTCTTTTGAATGAGCTTAGTTTTAGCTTCGTTTTTTAAAATTCCAAGTTTGAGTCCTACTTCTGTAGTCAGTGGTGAGTTTAATTGAAGCGCTGAAGCCAATAATTCTTCTAGGGCAGTTATTTTTAATATGAGTTGGGCGTTGCGTTTTTTACGTTCCAAATTTTGTCTAAATGTATATGCTTGAGTGAAGCCCCTAATGCTTGCTTTACAAGCATCCCATACCGTACTGCACGGGGCTGAGTCTATATTAATGTCTATGAATTCTATGAGATGTAATTTAAGCTGTGTCAGATATTGCGAGTCTGAGATCAAATATCTGGGAAAAGAGAACGGTCTAGGTAAAATCTTATTGTGTGGTTTGGTAATTATAAGAATTATCGCATTGTGATCAGAGGAGATGCGGGGGCATAAAATCATAGTGCTAATCTTTAACAAATTATCACTTATTAGTGCCATGTCCAATCTTGAGCACATTTTATGGGGTGCTGAGTAATATGTGTAGCCTGGTGATTTTGGATATAAGTGTCGCCAAGCATCTTTGATATTATGGATACGACATAGGTCAAGAATAGATGACCTAGTTTTACGCATCCTTTGAAAGGAGCCGGGCCTGGTTGTGTCTATTTTATAATACATTATGCAATTAAAATCCCCCATAACGATAAGTTCTCCCTCCCAGTCCAAGAGTTTGATATTCAAATGATCAAAAACCCTTGGTTCATCCATATTAGAGCCATAGACCACACATAGGACATATTTAAGATTCTCGAAACAAAGCTGGGCAATGGCCCATCTACCATCGTTATCACTAAAAGTCTGTAATACCTCAGCTCTCAAGCGTTTGTCCTTTAGAATAGCCACTCCTCTAATAGAATGTCCCAAGCTCGAACAGGTCACAGTATCATAGCCCAACTGATTAAGTAGTTTCTTATCTTTCCCGGCTATATGTGTCTCAGAAAGGAGAACGATATGGGGGTTGTGTAATTTTAATTCTTCTGTGATTAGGGATCTCTTATTTCTACTATTCAGTCCAGCTACATTCCAGGCTAAACATTTTATTTCATTCATTTGTTAAGAGAGGAGCAAAGCCTACCTTCAAGCACAAAATCAGGCACGAGATACCCCAATACATTTCCTATTACTTGTAATATAAGCAAAAATAGAGAAGAAAAAAAAGAACTGATATAAATTCCCAAAATCCATCTTCGTCAGCCTGCATACATTTTTTTACTGTGTTTCCTCCACCCCCCAACCCCCCCTCCCTCCCTCCCCCCCCCTGGTTCCTACCCCAGCCGGGGAAGAACCGCCCTTGAGTAACAGCTGCTGCTGGAAGGGCAGCCGCAGTAGCTGGACACCCAAGAGAACCCCGTACTTCCCTCCCTCTGCTGGGGAAAAAAAAGATAGATAACTAAGTAAAGAAAAAAAAGGGGATTTTACCCCCCCTTAATGAAGACATATCATAATATCAGTAGTTGGAGATATTCTAATAGGGTTAACCATTATTTCTTTAAGAGCGGTCCTATATATCCTACAAGCGTCCTATTCGTAAAGCTAGATAGTGAGATCCATCAGCTGCCAGCAAGTTTATGGAGGAAAACCTTGCAGTTATAAATATACATTTGTAAATTAAATTGAAATTGGGATTACAAAAATTTTTTTTTTTTTTTCCCCCCTAGCTTATTCTTGTCCGTATAGACGCTAGATACATATGCTTCAGCTGCTTTAACATCATTAAAAAAATGAGTATATCCATTTTTAATGACTTTTAGACGAGCCGGTTCTTGTAAAAACGCCTGGCCCCCGCTAGATTTGATAGGATCTATCAATTTTCGGAGCTTCCAGCGTTTATCCATCGTTTCCTTGCTGAGATCGGAGCGAACAAAGATTGAAAGTTCCCCAATAACTATGGGGGAATTAGGACGTGCTTTCTGCCAGACTGCTTGGCGGAGTAAAAAATTGCCAAAAAAAATCAAAAAAGGACGTGGGAACTGGCTTCCCCTGTTCCTCAGAACCAGGGGAAGGCGATGAGCGCGCTGAATTTGTGAGTCCCAGTCCCAGTCTGCCAAGTCTGGGAAGGCTTTCTGGAGAACCCCTACTAAGTAGGCCCTGGGGTCAGAGCCCTCAGACCCTTCAGGTATCCCAAAAAGTCTCAGGTTGGAACGTCTCTGCCGGTTTTCCAAATCTTCAATTTTTAGTTCAAGCGCAGACAATTGTATATCATGTTTGTCGATTGTGGATATCGTTTTCGTACTGATCTCTTCAATCTCCACCACCCGTTGTTGAAGTCCAGCAACATCCTGAGAGATCCCCCCCCAATTTAGAAGTCAGTTCTTGTAGTGATACTTGCATTTTGTTGTTGTCCTCCCTCAGTTGAAGAAAGTGTTCTTGGGCTTCGGCCCGTTGATCGTTTAAAATCTGAAGAATAATATCTACTGAGGAAGGTTCAGCCACTTCTTGCCTTGATCCTTTTTCGGTTGTGCCAGAGTGTTTCGCTTGAGATAGTGGAAGAGGTGTTATTACTGGTGTATATCTCTCAGTGGGTGGGGTAAGAGCATCACATGTCGATGGATGAGCTATTATTGCTTTGAGTTGCGGATTTATAACTGTTTGCACTTGAGAACCATCCGAATGTACAAGAGGTGGGCTAGGCAAAGCAGTAGCAGTAGCAGGGCAAGCGGAAGAATAAGATAGTGATTCTCCATTTTCTAAGGTTTCAGTAAAGCTATTTCCAGATAGTCTCAAAGTCATATTTTTAACAAGACCTTTAGTTTCTATCCATTTTCTTAAAGGGCTCTTGTCTGGCTGCTTTTTCTTCAGGCTTTGAGCATTATTTATAGTGAGCCGGTTTGATATGGCATCCGTCTTTCCTCCTCTTTTGAACTTAGGCTTGCCTTTAGGTTTGCGGCCTCTAACACCATATGATTTAGCCTTGCAGTCTCTCTCTCGCCTTTCACCCACCTCGTCCTCTGCCTCTGTTTCGTCATCCAGTTCCTCAAAAGAGTCCTGCTCAGTGGAGTCTGTAGTGCCAGAATGCTCCACAAAGTCCGTTACCCTCGGAGATTCCACGATTTCCACTGGCAGCTCTTTCCCCCCTTGGGTGCATGCATCTGCCTCATAGGTCCGAGCTTCCAGTATCTCCGTTTGAGGTTTGCCAACCGGTTCAATGACCGAGGCAAGACCCAGTATCTCGGTGCGGGGCCCCCCAGAAGCCTGCAAAACGGGTTTTGTGCCGGGAGAGAGGGCTTCGATTGTTTCGATTGTTTCAGGGATTGTAGGAGACATTGTAACTGTTATTTGCACTCCGACCACCATGCAATCCTTTAATGGACTGATTGAACCAATGGAAACTGTATCAGATGCTGTCCGTGTATCACTGGCCGTAAACTTTAAATGTTTAGCCCCCAGTATATTAGCAGTATTCGCTTTGTCTAATTGAACCTCCTTAGTACCCGAGGGATCTTTCAGAATAGTTTCTACATTTAAGAGACCAGCTATTTCACCCTGGGCCAGCCCCCCCTCTCCAGCCGAAGATTGGTCCATCAACTTAGCTGTATTTCGAGCAGAGCTCTTAACATGTGAACATGATATGGGTGGCCTCAGTACCTGTTTATCCATGTTTCCTTTCTCCTGCGATTGTGGCTCGGCAAGCTCAGTTAGCGTCAGGGGTAAAGTCGTTTTCTCAGCCGGTTTCTCGAGTTCAGCATGTGGCTCTTTGTTCTTTAATCCCTCAGTTCCTTCAGCTCCCGCCGGAGTGACCAAAGGTAACACAGTTATTGCCGCTCGTCCCGTTATAACCAGAGAGGCCGCGGCTCCCGTAGTTTGTTTACTGTTCCTTCTTAAGCGGGGCTGGTTTTTCGGAGGCATCTTCTTTGAACACCAGGCAAGGTGAGGGAAAGCAAAAGCCCGAAGCCTGAGACCAAACCTAAGACCAAACCAGCCGAGCCCAGAGCTCCCACGCAGACCTTGTAGCGTGCGTCGGAGTAACCGGACCGTTTCCGTTGGATTTAGCATCAGGTAAAACCACCCCTTAGCCGTTTCTTGTAGTTACAGCTCGAGAAGTATAATCCTCTACTTTCTCCGTCTGTACGAGGGGGGTCTATCCTCCGTAGTTCCGTTCAGCTCAAAACATTGTGTCCGTATCTCTTTCACCGCGAGCAGAGGGAATGACGGAGCCTCTGGGCGAGCTGCTCTGCGCGGACCCTTACTCCGCCATCTATGGTGGTCAAATCATGAGAGAATGTCAAAGATCAAACAAGCTTTGTTCGATATGTACCTTCCTTTAACAAAACCCTGATTGTTCTAGCCTTGAAGCTAATACCTTTGAAACATTTTTATAATCTACTTTAACAAGAGAAATAGCGCTGTAATTTTTACAATATTGCGGATCATTTCCATACTTTGGGATAAAGCAAATAAGTGTGTCTAGAAAAGAGCCTGATGATTTACAAGAGCAAGTGAAAGACTGAATATGGGTATATAATTTGGGAAGAAGTAATTTGGGAAAATCCATGTAAAATTCAACCATGAGGCCATCTGGTCCCGAAGTCTTATCCTTTTTGAGTGGAAGTAGTTCAATGTAAGGAACTGTGTGTGCAATATCTGATTCCAAGGATAACAAATCCATCTGTTGGTTAAAAGGATTTTGAACAGATGAGAGATACTGTAGAATTTCAGGATCTGATGGGGTTTGTTTTGGTGTGTATACAATGTTGTAGATATTTTTAAACAGGTTTAGAACTTTATAGTCTTTATAATGGGAAGTGTTGGTGTTATTCGTGATTGATTTGTAGTTTGTATGTAGGATTTTGAGGTAATTTGCTAGCAGATTTTCTGATTTATTTTGGCCACCATAGAATTTGGCACTAGATTTAAGAATATAAAATGATGCGCTTTCAGTAGATAGTTTGTTATATTAGAGTCTGGCATCGATAAGTTGTTTTAAACATTGTTGTGATCTAGAGGTCTAATAGGAATTTTCTAATCACTTAATTTCTTCAAAAATATTTTAGATTGATTTTGAGATAAAATCCTTTTTTTGGATAGAAAATTAATTATGAACTTTCGAGCTGAGGCTTTGAATTAATCCCATATGGTATGAAAAGCAATGTTCTTCCCTTAATTAAAATTAAAATGTTCATGAAAGAAAGAAATAAATAAGGAGGTGAATGAGGTATAATGAATGAAAGATTTTCTAGCTATTGTAATCAAAAGTTTTGATTCTTTTAAGGACACAGAGACCAGGACTAGGCTTAAACTTTCTCCACTTTATTCTATCCAGCTGACATTAAGAATTATGTCGATCTCAACCTTAAACTACGTTTCCCATGAGACATTGGGAACAAAACAGAAACAGTTAATCAAATCAGAATGCCGCAGCTCCTTCGAATACTCTCTGGATACGCTCTATCCTCCTCTTTCTTCCTCTAACCTCATGCCTGGCACTGTTATTGGGATACGTCCCAAGCGGCAATATTAATTTCCTGATATATCAAAGACAGCACACTGTCTCAGGGGCCACTCTAGCTCCTAATTTAAAACCTCTACACGGATCCTTCTTGTTAATTTCAGGGCTTGCCTCAGAATTCCCTAGTGCCCTCTGCATTAAGGGATTTATTTTACATCCCCATCAATAAATCATGCAGGCCTCAGAGGAGTACATGTAGGAGGAGGAAATTAACAAACCTCCCTATAGATGATAATTTCTGTCAGGTTATGGTCACCTCCATCTTGAAGGCACTGTCCCAGGTTGTGGAGCCGTTGGTGAAGAAAATTCTCCAATTACAGTCTCTGTGTCAAAAAACACTTGCGTTGATTGAAGAACCTTCTGGGCCTCTGGTCCCCACACCTCCAAGGCAGACTATTACTGCACAAGAGTGCAGACGACCCTGGGGTCGATCTAGACACCTTTGCTCGCCTAAGAAGGCCTTTAAGGACTTCCAACCTCCCCCTAGGGATCCCCAGTACCTGGGGAGGTCCCTCTCCCCTCCATCCCCAGACCCTTTAGACTGTGATGATTCTCCAGATGCCTCTGATGAGGACGGCGACTCCATTAGACACTGGCATCTTTCTCTCAGGGCAGGATCCTGCCCCAGACAGATCTCCTTAAATCCCAGATTCAGAACTTCTGGACCCTGATGACCTGTAGGGTACAGTGAAGCCATCATGGAGCTAGGAAACTCGTGATGACAAGTATCCGTCCCATGTGCTCTCTATGGCTTCCCTGTGCACTTACAATACCCAAGAACGGACTTAGATATTATAGGGTCATATCTGCTTATGCTGATATGTCTACACATGGGATATAGTGCACTCTGCATTTGGGCTGTAAGGCCTATAGTAGGGGTGACTTACCTATACCTCATGCAGTATATGGCGTCATGGCACACGGGGCTGTGTGCCATGCTGACTTCTCAGTTTTCCCAGCACCAAGGCACACAACCTGCAATGGCAGTTTGCATAATCTTGATGAGGAGACTCTGGGGTGGCACAATTTGTGCTGCAGCCCTAATGGACCCACTTCAGTCCCAATGCCCTAAGTACCATTGGTACCATTTACTAGGGACTTATATGGGTTGCTGAAGTGGTGCCAATTGTGGTACAGTTTTAGAAAAGAGATCTGGCACTGGGAACTTGGTTGGCAAGGACCCAGTGCACTTTCAATTTGAAATCACTTCCTACACCAGGCAAAAGGTGGGGGCTAACCATGTCAAAAGAGGCACTTTCCTACAGCTGTATAACATCCAATAGCAAGCGCAGAGGCAGAAACACTGAACTGAGGCTGCTGGAATAGCGAAGAAAGACGGGCATAGAGCGTCTCCAGAGACTATTGGAAGGAGCTGCAGCATTTGGATTGAATGAACTGTTCCTCTGTTGTTCCCAATTTCTCATGGGAAACGTAGTTTAATCAAATGTTGAGATCTACATAGCACTTAATAATGCTGCTGGATACAATAAAGTGGAGAAAGTCGAAGCCTAATCCTCGCTTCCGGTCCCGACATAGAATTATAAAATCACCATTGTTTTGGTGATATAGATTTAGGCAAAATGTCTAATGGTATAGAAACAGAGGCATGATCAGATATCAAGATGGAACCTATATCTGTGAAGTGTAAGGTCTGGGTTAAATTGCGGGAAATAAAGATGTAATCAATAAGTGATTATGTGTGATGTACCGAAGAGAAATATGAGTACTCTCGTAAAATGGGTTAACACAATGTTAGACCTGGGATCCCTGGTTGGCTGAGTTAGGTACCTTAGGCCAAGTAGGGAACCGTGTTCCAACATCAGGGAAAGGAAGTTCACCTTCTGAGATAGCCCCGCTCACCCCCGTTTGGCACGAGCAGCCAGGCTTATCTTCAAGACAAATGTGTAAAGTATTTGCAACCACGCTCACAACAACCCAATGATGACACCACAAATAGACTCCACACGAGTTTTATAAAAACGAGTATAAACTTTATTAAAAAAGATATACGATAAGACCACACAATATGAATCCAACATATGAGTTTGTGTACTATTTCTCCTGGCCGGTTGTTAGGCCAGCCAGCCCTTGTAAGTTCTGGCGGTATTAATGAGCACTTCTAAACATTCGCCTGTAGTTCTTATATCATGTTATACAGTTCGTAATCCTAGAATCAGGCACTTTTGCAATGTTAAAATACTGTGAGGCATAACGCAGCAATCAGACACTCTGCAAAGTAAAAAGAATTCAATGCGTAACACAACAATCAGGCACTTTGCAAGGTAAAAATAATGCAATGCGTAATATAACCACCAGGTACGTCGTTATGCAGAAATAAGGCAATGCGTAATACACTAATCAGGTAATTCATTATGCAGGAATAATGCAATGCGGAATACACAATCAGGTAGCACGTTATGCAGGCACAATGCAATGCATCATCCGACAATCAGGTAGTTCGTTATGCAGATATAATGCCATGCGTCATACACAAATCAGGTAGTTTATTATGCAGGAATAATGCAAAGCGTAATACTCTTATCAGGTACTTCGTTATGCAGAAATGATGCAATGTGTAATACGACAGTCAGGTACTCCGTTATGCAGAAATGGAATAATGCGTAATACACTCAGGTACCGATCACTGTGCCTTAAACGGTCTCTCCGCCTCTCCTTCTGACTTGCAGACAGCCTCTCAAGAATTGCCCCCAACACGGGTACGGTATAATTAAAAAGTGCAGCTCCGCACTCCGGCCCCTTTACTGCCGCTGCCGGAATGAAGAGAGGCCGAGAGCGTCTCCTTCCGAGCCTGCACCCCGCCCCAGGAGTCAACACACGTTACCTGGGGCGCGCAAACTCACTCTCCTTTCCTCATCCAGCGGCTGGGCCTCCAATGGAATCTTTGTGAATTGGCAACGGCGGGTTCGGGCCGTCGTCTTAGCTCCTCCGGGGCTGCCGGTCCGGGCCGCTACAGTTACGAAGATCTCAGGCTGCCACAGGGCGCACGCACACAGCGTCGCTGAGACTTTCTTGAGCTTCGGGTGCACGATCCCCGGGCACTCCACACGAAGGTCTCAGGCTGCACGAAGATCACGCGCACAGCGTCGCTGAGATTCACTTTAACTCCGGTGCACACGATAACAAGCCAAATCCTCACGAAGGTCTCACGGTGCACAACGCACACTCACACAGCCTCGATGAGACTCACTTGGATTACGGTGTGCACGATAACAAGGCAAATCCTCACGAAGATCTCATGGTGCACACGCACACAGCGCCGATGAGACTCACTTGGATTCCGGTGCACATGATAACTGGACAATCCTCACAAGGGAAACTTTTGTCTTCCTGTGTTTCCGCAACAGAGAGCCAGCTCACCTCGGGCCCTTGGGGATAAGTTACTTCAGGACACAGCACACAGCAAAGTCCTTTCACGCAGGGGGACACAGCACACAGCAAAGTCCCTTTAGCCTTTCCTTGGTTAAAACAGCAAACTGCAGGCCAGCCCCAGAACACACAGCAAGGGTCATTCCTATCCTTCAGTCCTTTCAGTTGTTTCTTCCTTGGCAAAGGTCCTCTTGACCATGAAGTAGCTCCAGTCTTGTTCACACTTGATCAAGCCATTCTCCAAAGTTCAGGGGCTTCAGCTCTCATAACTATACCCCTCAATGGCTTTGAAGTCTTTGTGTTCAGGGGCCACTGACCCCTGTTGAAACCAGTTTGGGGTACCTCCCTGCCAGTGACACCTTTCTTCCTTTGATTAGTGGGGTCTGGATTCTCAATCACTCAGCAGGAGATGGGAGAATTGTTTTATAGCAGCAACCCAGGCCTCTTTACCTCTAGGGGCTTCTCCTCCCCCTACACTCCAGATGCAAGTCAGCCTGTTGCTGTCTTACCTCCTCCCCTGGCTCAAGACATTTCCCAGATCCTATCTCTTTCAAATCCAGACAATCACGCACAGAAATGTTAGAGCACAAAAACTGAGCCACTTCAAAAAGAGTGGCTTCTAAATACACAATGCAAAAACCACCTTCATAAAAAGATGTGTTATTGCATTGTGAGATCAGGAATGCTAAACTTCACCTTTGCATCTTATGCCTTTGGGAAGATAGGCTGGAAAACATATTACACAGCCTCCCCATTCTGTTCTATGGGCAAGATGGCCTTTCAACAGTGAAAAACAAAATGGAGATTATTTCACTGTCAGGACATGGCACACACCTTTGTCCTACCTTTCACATGCAAGGCACTCTGCCCAGGGGGTACCCTAGAGGTGTCTGATGTGCATAGAAAGGGAAGGGTAAGGTCTGGCAAGTGAGTGCACTTGTCAGAACACCATGGCAGTTTAAGAAACTGCGAGCAGGCACTGCAATGGCAGGCCTGAGTTTCCCTTTTTTTGTCAAACTTCTGTTTATTGACATTTTGTAATAATGCATCGTATGACGTCACATGTTGCTCAACGCAGTGAGCTTCAATTGCAAATTGTAAAGAACGAGACTAAGCGGTGGTAGATAACAAGGGACATGTCCGGGCCCCTACCTCATGTGATAATGCTAAGAAGAAAGTACAGTTTTGAACAATAGGGGGCCCGGACTAGGTCCATTTGCTCAAGAAATACATGAGGAAACGTCTGTCTTTCTTTTGTGAAAACGGGGAGGACCAAGTCAAGAAATAAGAAACTTCCCTAACAAACTCCTAATAAAAGGAAAACTAACCCCCTCCCCTCCCCCCTCCCCCCTCCCCCCTCCCCCAGGATGGTGGCGGCGGTATTAGGATCCTAGTGTGTACAGAATCGGTGGTTCAAGGGTAGGTTAAAATTGGAAGAAATGCATGTCCCGTATAGACGGAGGGCAGACAGCCAGGGGTAGACCTCGTGAAAGGAATGTGACCAGCGGGCCCCATCTGTACTCAAAGTTTTTATAGTCATCCCTAAAGATATCGGATAGTCGTTCGAAACTGAGCAGTCTCCAGAGCCGAGAATGCCAAAGGGAGACCGCTGGCTTTTCCTTCTTTTTCCAGGCAGCCGCTATGGTTACTTTGGCTGCACCTAAACACATCCACATAATGGCCTTGTCAGCCTTAGTTTGGTGCTTAAGGGTGGGGTCCCTGATACCCAGGAGAGATTCAGCATTAGTGGTCGGGATAGGGTAGCCTAGCATATCTTTAATGTGTGTTAAGATTTCTTCCCAGAATGGGCGTACAGAAGGGCAATCTCACCATATATGTCGGAAATCACCTAAAAGCCCACATCCCCTCCAACATCTGTCAGAAGTGTGTGGAAAAATCGTCTTGAGCTTTGCAGGGTATAGGTACCAGTCCATCATAGTTTTAAGATGGGCTTCACGAAGGTCTATGGAGTGGTTAAATTTCCTAATATCGGAACAAAGCCCCGCCCACACTTTGTCAGTTATGTCTCGCTGCAGTATGTCTTCCCACATGGTCATGTATCGTGACCGGGGGGAGTATGTGGTGGTGAGTAGATGATTGTACAGAAAGGATATCACCCCTTTCATGGAACTGGTGTTGAGGACGAAGGTCTCAAATTTTGTCGGGGGCGCGTGGCAGCTTCCCAAACATGGGGGGTGAGGGCCCAGTGTCGCAGCTGGAGGTAATGAAAATGTTCAGAATTCTCTAGGCCATAGTCGTGTCTGCAATTGTCAAAAGTGAGAGGGTAGTTATTGTGGAACAAGTGTGTCAGCGCCAGGCACCCTCCGTCCTTCCAGGCATCGAAGGGACCTTCGTGTAATGCTGGAGGAAAGGCTGGGTTAAAGTGGAGGGGGGTATAGGGTGAGGGGAATGAGGTCCAACCTTCGCCTCTCAAATTAGTGTCCCATACTCTCAAAGTGGTGCAGGTGGGAGTGCTGATGTAGGCGTTCTGAGGTCTTTCTTTCTTGGGGCGCCAGATAAGGTCCCAAATAGATCTTCCTGTCACGGAGCGGTCCATATGGAGCCAGTGCTTCTCAGATTCGTGCTTGGACCAGTCCGTCACTACTCGCAGCTGGGCAGCTTTGTAGTAGAGACCAATATCTGGTAAGCCCACCCCTCCCTACGTGCGTGAACGTCGTAATACCGAAAAGGAAAAACGCGCTCTGCCACCCTGCCAAATATATTGCAAAATCAGAGATTTGACCTTAGGGAGGAAGTCTCTTTCCAGTTCTATTGGTAGGACTTGGAATAAGTATAAAAATTTGGGGAGGAGTGTCATCTTAACAGCGTGGATACGTCCCAGCCAAGATATGAAGAGAGGCTTCCACCGCGCTAAGTCCGATTGTATGCGGGTGAGGGCGGGTGGGAAGTTAGCCCGAAAGAGCCCTTCCACGCGAGGCGTCAACTGGACCCCGAAGTATAGGAGTGAAGTGGAAGTCCACTGGAGGGGGGTGTGTTTCTGTAATTCTCTGGCCTCAGATTCCGGTAGGGTAAGGTTGAGTATATAGGTCTTACCCAGGTTGATTTTGAACCCCGCTAACACCTCGAAGCGTGCCAATTCCAGACGCAGTGGGGACAGGGACCGGGATGGTTCAGTGATGGAAAGTAGCACGTCGTCTGCAAAGAGTGATGTTTTATGTTGGACGACGCTAAAGGGGATTCCATGAATCTCTGGGTTTGCCCTAATGGACATCGCTAGGGGCTCATTGCTGAGGGAAAATAATAGGGGCGAGAGGGGGCAGCCCTGGTGGGTGCCTCGGGTGTGGGAGAAGAGTTCTGAGCGAATTCCGTTGACCTGTACCCTGGAAGAAGGTTGAATGTAGTTGGCCCGAAGCATAGTAAGGAATTTGGCATCAAAACCAAATCTTGTTAGTGTGGTAAAAAGGAGCCCCCAGTCCACTCGATCGAAAGCCTTCTCGGCATCTAACCCAACTAGTACTGCAGAGATGTGCTTTCTGTTAGCTTTCTCAATAAGATGCACTATGCACCGGGTGTTGTCATGCGTCTGTCGACCTTTAATGAATCCGGATCGGTCGGGGTAGATAAGCTGGGGCATGAGGTAGTTCAGTCGGGTCGCCAGGATAGAGGAGTAGAGCTTCACATCTAAGTTTAAAAGGGCAATAGGGCGGTAGGATGGGCACCGTTGCGGGTCCTTTCCTTGCTTAGGTATAATTGTGATCACCGCCTCAGCCATTGAGCTGGGGGTCGCTCCCTCCTCTGCCATCTTATTAAAGAGCTGAGTGAGGTGGGGAATGAGGTCTGGGGCAAACATTTTATAGAAGTGGGCTGTATAGCCATCTGGGCCCGGGGCCTTATGTGGTTTGAGAAACTTTATGGCGGCGGCTATTCCTCAGGCGTGATAGGGGCAGTAAGCTTGTCATTCCACTCTGGCGATACTTGCGGGAACTGTAATGTCTGGAGATAGTCGAGTTGTGCGCATGGATCTAGATGGTCCTTAGTGTATAAGGTCTCATAGAAGGAACTAAAGAGGGCAGCTTTGTCCTCGTCTTTGTGTGTCACGACCCCATCGGCCCTTCGTATACCTCCTATGTATTCCCTTTCCCTCTTTTCCTTGGGCTGCCGAGCGAGATGTTTACCAATCTTATTCCCCTGTGGGTGCGAAAATTGTCGTAGTTTAAGGAGAGTGAATTCAGCCCTATTGTTATAGATGGCTCGTAGTTTGCCCCTTAGTGCAGTGAGAGTTTGAAGTGTACCTCTAGTAGGTTTAGCTTTATGAGAGGACTCGGCGGTGGCTAGTTCTGTTTCCAGGGCCTCCCTCTCCTTGGTCTGTTGTTTGTCCAGGGTAGAATTAATGGCAATGCATTGCCCCCGGAAGACTGATTTAAACGTGTCCCAATTAGTGTATGTAGATGTATCGTCGGGGTGATTCAACTTAAAAAAGCCTGTAATTGATTCTCTCAGTGAAGTGCAGTGTACCCTATCTCTGGCAAGGGATGCTGGAAAATACCACTTGGGAGTAGTGGAGGCAATATTGCTCCAGAGTAAGTGGATCACCACGAGGCTGTGGTCCGAGACAGAGATAGGGAATATCTTGGCTGTCTGGAGTGCTCCCAGAAGGTTCTGACTGACAAAGATGTAGTCCAGTCTAGAATATGTGCGGTGTACATGTGAGTAGAATGTAAAGTCACATGTCAGAGGGAGGAGAGCACACCAAGCGTCCACAAGGCCTAAATCTTGCAGCTTCTGCCGAGAGTCTGTGGAGAAGGAGCCCGTGTCCACCCGGGTTGGATGAGTGCTATCAAAGTGAGATTAAAAGCACCCATTAGAAGCATTGGTCCCTCTGCAAAGTCCTGAATCGTCCCAACTAGTGTGTGTAAGAAAGCAGTCTGACCTGTATTTGGGGCATATATTGCCACAAATGTGCATAATGTGCCTTTTAGAGAGCCTTTAACCATGACTAGCGTTACAAACAAACAAATGATGGACGGAATGCTGACAATGCAGACATTCTCCCCCAGTCAAGAGATCTGGGTTAAATCCATCGTTCTTTTGCCCACTATGCCACCCCAGTTTAGACATGGCCATATGCAAATCAGTCTTGACCCTGTGCCTCATGGGAACAGTCCAGCCCGAACTGCCAAGCCATGTCTTCCCTGGACCGGAATCAAGCATCCTAGGACCGGTTTCTGGCTATCAGCCGTCATCAGCCAGGATAGCTTGACTCCAGTGGCGTAGTGAGCACGGGTCCCACGTCTGGGAATACCCATCCCACTTAGGGCGAAAAGCGTTACAACAAACAAATGATGGACGGAATGCTGACAATGCAGACATTCTCCCCCAGTCAAGAGATCTGGGTTAAATCCATCGTTCTTTTGCCCACTACGCCACCCCAGTTTAGACATGGCCATATGCAAATCAGTCTTGACCCTGTGCCTCATGGGAACAGTCCAGCCCGAACTGCCAAGCCATGTCTTCCCTGGACCGGAATCAAGCATCCTAGGACCGGTTTCTGGCTATCTGCCGTCATCAGCCAGGATAGCTTGACTCCAGTGGCGTAGTGAGCACGGGTCCCACGTCTGGGAATACCCATCCCACTTAGGGCGAAAAGCATCCCTCTCTGTCAGTCTGGACGTCAAGGAGCTGGAACTTGGTGGAGGTATGAAAGAGGAGCGCCACTCCTCTGTGTTCAGTAAGAGCGGAGGCTCTGTATATTAAAGGGTATTGTTTGTGTCGGAAGCGGGTGTCCTCAGCCCTAGCGAGATGAGTCTCCTGAAGAGCCACTATGTCTATATGATGATCAATTAGATACTTCCAGACCTTTTGGCGCTACTGGGGGGAATTAAGGCCCTTCACATTCCACGATTCGATAGTGACTGCCATCTAAGTGAAGTGACCACCCCCTCCCCTCCTGACATAGCTATACTTTGCATCTGACTGTAGTCTGGGCCTGTGTAGATGAAGTAGAGCCCATGTGTGTATACAGTCTAAGATAGAACCAGGGCCTAATGGCACACCATGATAAAACATTAAAAAGCTGCCACCATCCCATTAGCCCACCCCCTCCCCCTAAACAGAAACAAACTGGAACAAACATTACCGGTGTCAGCGGTGGTGGATGTACTGACAGGCTCCCAGCTGAGGGTTGCTGAACCCCTATAGGAACGATTTTGGGGCAGTACGGTCGAGGTCCCCGTCCGCGCCCATCCTGAACAGTTCTTGGAAGTACGTGTATCAATAATAATGCAGGCAACCTGTATGGCCGGTATCGAAAGTCTGTTCTCATAAGCGCGCCGGCAGCGCCGCGGCAGAGAGTGTCCGGTCATTGGGTAGGCCCAGTGAGATCACAGGCCATCGTGACCAGAGTCGGTGCATGTCCAAGATCACAGCTTGTCCAGCAGTTTCCCCTGACAGAGGCCCCGTTGCAGAGTTGCAGTTCTTCAGGATAGAGGAACCCGTGGTACCTGGAACCACGGGTATCAGGCGGCAGAGAGGCAGGACCGCCCAGCCCATGACCCAGCAGAAGGCCCCATTCCTGAAACCAAGACGCTTGGCCAGGATCATCCAGTAGATATGGGGGTCGCCGCTCTGGTCAAAGCTGAGCGGCAAGTGAGCAACTGTGGCTGGATGGCGTGTGGGGGCCTTTGGAGTCGGCTCCACCGAGCAACGGTGGTGAAATGGGTCGGGACCGGGTGAGTCCTTGCATACATCAGCTGAAAATCGTCCCCAACGTCTGTGTCACCCCCATTCTCAGTTTCTCCAAGGTCGTCCGGACTCGAGAGAGTCAGCCACTGCCGCCAAGACGTATACCAGAAGTTGACTATCATTGCCGCTAGGAGTGCGAGGCCTTCATCTGCGGCCTCTCCGGGAGCCAACGGACCATTGATATGTCAGGGGCCCGGATTTCGAAGGAGGCTGCGATTTATTCTGGTTGGGTTCAAGAGAGTCAGAGGGCAGGCCTAGGAGATCAAGCCCTTCTTGCAGATCCGAGACGTGTCGTTGTTTATCCTTGAATTCGAAAGAGAGACCAAACGGGTACGTCCAACGATAGCGGATGTTCTCGTTCTGGAGTTTTGATGTGATGAGACGAAAGAGCTGCCGTCTGGCAAGTGTAGCTGGTGCCAAGTCCTGAAAGATGGTGCAAGAGTGGCCTTGGAAGAAGATCGCTCCCTTTTTCCTGGAGGCAAGTAGTACGGCTTCCTTAGCTTTGTAAGAGTGGAATTTGGCAAGAACGTCTCGTGGTCGCTTCTTCTCTCCGGTCGCCAAGCCACTGACTCGATGCACTCTGTAAAGCTTTATTTTTATGGTCTGGGGGCTAAGGACCTTGGCGAAAAGACCATCCCAAAAGGCTTCAAGGTCCGGTTCCTCCACTCCCTCCTCTAGGTCCCGGATGCGCAGATTCTTCCTCCGTGCCCTATTTTCAAGATCCTTGGATTTGAGTTGTGTCTGGTGGAGTTGGTCTCGGAGAGAGCAGATGTCATCACGCATAGCCGCAGAGTGTTTATCCAGGTCTTGGGTGTGTGCTTCCAGATCCACTACTCTCGTGCCCACGGAATCGACATCCTGTTGTAGGGAAGTGAGTCGCCCAGTGAGGTCAGATCGTAGTTGATAGAGCGAGGCCCTGAGGTCTTGACTTAGTTCATCACTCAGTCTCGTAGTGTGGCTAGAAGATCGTCTTTGGTGAGAGCCATGGCGCCTATGCTCGCTTCTCATTCTGGTGGCAGGCACATGTCAGGCAGGGTGAAGAAATTAGACACTGTAGGCGTTGCTTTAGTTGTCCCATTCTTTGGCAGCATAAGGGCAAGTAGGAGCTGGCAGTGAGCAGTGACCATGGGGGAAGGGGCCGGCTGCTGAAGAGACTCTGTTCACAAGTAGGGCGACAGCTGAGGGCCAGAGAACGTAAAGTGAGACCACGAGCAGTCACCCCCAATGCTCCGGCGTAGCTACTCAGATGTCAGCTCGGCCAGGCAGCCAGCACGGAACCGCGTGTATCCTCCCCCCCCGAGTCGAGTCCACAGCTTATGCCACACCTTATCGAGTGTGGCATAAGCTGTGGAGGGACCAGGGTGGTATCCTCAGGAAGGGTTTGCCCCTGGTGAGGAAAGTCCGGTGAACTCCCAAAAAGGCCTCCTCACCGTGGGTCTTGCAGAGAAGCGGATCTCAGCCCCTCCGCCCACAGGGGGAGCTCCTATGGAAGCGTTGTCACCTGTGATCCAGTAGTCGCCATCGTGGGGTCACCAGTGGGAGTCTGTACGCTGCTCTCTGCCAAGGAGGTGTGCATCGGTGGTCCTGCTTAGAGGGCGGCCGCCATGTTAAGGTCAGGCATGGCGGCCGGTATCTGCCATCCGCGATGATATGTATACCCGGGTAAGGGGGACTCGTATTGGGTGCCAGAGCTGTCAAAGGAACGGCCAACACCCTCCTGACCACTCCCCCAGCACTCGCACCCGCAGCAGCATGGCCTCTCAGCCGATGTGGGTCCCTTTTCTGGCTTGGAGAGCAGCGCGGCGATGTGCTTCCCTATGAGATCTTGGCGGTCGTGGGTGAAAGAGCCGGCCACTCCCGACTCTCTGGTGGACACCTTGAACCACGTCGCAAGTATATCCCTGGCTGCCCTGTCGTGCCCCGCGCACCAGACGGGTGCCGCGGAATCGCCCGCACTCCTCGGGGATCTTCGCTCCCGCCAGTACCTGTGCAGCTGAGTCCACTAGTGCGGCATCTAGGTGGGAAAAGGGGCGAGAATCCGGCCCCTCGGTCTCGACCCTCTCTCCTGATTGCTGTAGCAGCGCCACGTGGCTCTTAATGGAGGTCTGTAGCGGGGTGGTGCGCGCCATTTTGTGGTGAATGCTGGACACTGGAAGCGAGCTGCGCGCCGGGTCCCGGACCATGGTTTTGGTAATCTGTTTCGCTCAATCCGTGCCCCGTATGATCAGCATGCCAACAACCTGAATTTCTGCCACAAAGTCGCCAAAGGGCCGCAGGTAGATGTTCAGGATCCGAGCGCGGACCAGGAGCCGAGACAAACTACGTCTGGTCGGTCATCTTGCCCGGCCATGCCCCGCCTGAGTTCCCTTTTTAAGGCTACTTGTGTGGGTGGCAAAGTTAGTGCTGCAGGCCCACTAGTAGCATTTGCATTACCAGCCCTGGCACACATAGTGCACTTTACTAGTAAGGCAAACATACCAATCATGGACAACCAATTACCATTACACTTTATACAGGGAGCACTTTGACACTGATCAGCAGTGGCAAAGTGTCCAAAGCATCTAAGTTGGCAACATCATGTCAGAAAAAAGGTCTAGGGGGAAAGCAAAAAGTTTAGGGACTTTAGCCAAAAAGGGCAAAGTCTTACACACAACCTTCATGCATCAATTAAGTTACGATGCTTGAGGGCATGAACAAATGATTTTTGTGGTTTGTTAGGGCTATACTGCGATGTGGAGTGTCTATCTAGAAACAGATCACAAGTTGATTGCAGTCACCTGCAAAAAGGAATTTATCATCTGGCTGTTGTAAGAGTTTCTGAGTGATATTAGACCATAACAGACAATCTGGAGAATTAGGCCCATATACATTAATGAGAACAATTGGAACTTCTGAGTGATATTAGACCATAACTGACAATCTGGAGAATTAGGCCCATATACATTAATGAGAACAATTGGAACTGTATTAATCAACAGTTTGAGCAATAGCTGTCATCTGTAGGAAGGTGGAATCTGACTGCATGGTTGCCCTCACTTTGTCCTTGTGTTTTGCTAGTTTTTGACTTAGTTTGACTGGGATCCTGCTATTCAGGACCCCAATCTTTCTGCTTTCTCCTATAAACTGATTACATGTACTTTAGGTACACTTCAGATTGGATTCTGGGGTACCCTTATGAGTCACAAGTATATGGTATACTATGTACCCAGGGCATAGGTACCCCAGAGGCCTACCAGGGGCTGCAGCATGTATCGTGCCACCGCAGGGAAGCCATTTAAAATGACACAAAAGGTCTGCTACAGCAGCCTGTGTAAGGTGGTGCATGCACCCCTTACTGAGATATAGATTCACTATATCTCTCCATATCACTGCACATATAAACCTATCAGTCACCCCTATGGCAGGCCTTACCAATCCTGAAGGCAGGGTGCTGGGTTTTATGTGAGAGGGTGCCCATCCATGAGCAGAGCCCCTCTGCAGCTTTTGGAACCTTTATCCCAGCGCTGTTTGTGATGCAGCCAAACGATATACTCTTAAGTGCATTATAACCTCGCGGTAATTGCTAACTTTGGAATGGCTGCATGGAATCTTTTTGTGTCTGGTGTCAAACACCTTGGAATCATACCTCCCCGCCAGTAACTGGCGGGGGAGGTATGATTCCACCCTACTAGAGGGAGAAACATGCCACACCGGTACCAGCTTAAAAGAACCCTGGCATCACAAAATGGATGCTGCCAGCCACAGACAGGAGTCTGCCTCCCTGCTGCTGGACGAAACTCTGGCAGGGGAGGCTGGACAATAGGTTTCTTGTCACAGCGAGGTGTGACCACCTCCCAAACAGACTTTAGTGTATTGGGGCTGGGTGGGCGCACTCCAAGAGTGCTTTGAAGTCTGCACTGGGGGCACATTTGATGTCCCTGTGCATAGTCCAGCTCAAACCGGCTGGGGCTACCAGCCCCTGCTCTGGTGCGAAACTGGACAAAGGATATGGGTGTAGCCACCCCTCTGTCCTGACCCTCTCATAGGTGGGTCCCCAGAGTTTGTCCCACCCCTTCCTTGGGTATAACGTAGGAACTCCTGGCTGCAGGACTTTAGATTTACCTGGACGAAACTCTGACACAGAATCCCGGAACTTCGACGATCTACACTGCACTAGATGACTAAAGAATCTCCTTTGGAGTAAAGGAGTTACTCCCCTGCAATGCAGCCACCAAAGACGCAACTGTTCGGTTGGCATCTCCGAAGCTCTGAGGATTCCGAAGAATATTGCAACACAGAAGGTGGGTTCCCGTGGTCTCTGAGGTCGATCTGTGCGCTCAGCAACTCTGAGGCCTGTATCCCTCTTTGAGACTGTGCAACCCGAACCCATGGACACCGCGACCATTTGCAGGAGCATCAGCTTTGAGGCGACCTCTGAGGCTGAGCTTTGGGTTACTTGTAGCCCTGACCCCGAGCAGTGATTCCACCGAAGATTGCCTGCTTACACTCCACGAGTGTTCCATGAGCTTGCCCTTTGTGATTCCTCTCGCGGTCCCTTCGCGATCCCTTGTCCGATGACATGTGGGTCCCTGAGAAGGGTACTTTAACTTTCCGTGGGCTTTCCTGGTTGCTGCAGACGTGCCCTGACTCTCCATTGCTTGGGGAGTCCACAGGACCTTGCTGGTCCACACCGAAGCCTTTTTACACTCACCGCGTGGGTTGCCGTTACCAAGGCTTGTTGGTCTCCAATCCGGACACCAACACCCCAGCACTCGACATCCTTCGTGGGTCAGCTCAACTGCAGACTGTGGTCATCATCGACGCCACCTGGTCCCCATGGCAGCGGAGTCAAGCTTCACCTCTTCGCACCTGAAACACCCGACATCGGTGGGCATTCGCCTATCATGCCCCTGGTCACTGGCAAGTGACACAGACTCTGTCCCCTCTGCTTTCAGGTTCTTCAGATCTTGGATCCAGGCTTGGATCACACTGGACACTTTTCCTCTTCACAGCAGCAGCACTTTGCAGCAACTCTCCATTGGAAACGACGAAGATTCCCAACACCATTTGACACCTATGCACCCGGCTTCCCGGGGTTAGGTAACACGAGTACTCCGGTTCTCACGTGGGTGCTGGCCTTAGAACCTTCTAAGTCTCCAAGGGTTTGCTCCAAGTCCTCTCCTAAGAGTCCTTAATCTGTAAAATTCCAACTGCGACTTTCCCATAGTATCGTACGGCGCTCGCCGCTGTGTTCTCATACTGCACACGTCCCCATGGGTCTCCTGTGTCCCTACCTTGGGTGGTTCCTTGGGGTCCCAGTGAATCTACGTGCTCTAGGCATTGTGTCTAGTCAAGACACGGTTCTTTTACCACTTTCTTAATATATGGTTTGGTCCCCCCTTGGGCCCATTGTATATTGTGCTATTTTACTGTCGTTTTAGTGCTTTAACATTGTGTATTTTGCACTCTAATCTCATAAATAGATTAGTAGTGAGTGTTTAGAAATAAATACATATATTTTATATATACCTTGTGTGGTTCTCCTTTCATTTTGTCATTCAAGAGGTTATAATCTGGTAAACCATGCTGCTTTACATTCCTTCAAGACTTAGCCTGAAGGCTGCTCTCCATAGCTACCACTAGGATAGCTTTCAATAAAGGTTGTCTTAAACCTATTCATCTATAAGGGTTGTTTGGACTGGTGCAAGGTGCCCACTATAATTAGTGGACAGCATATGCCAGGCCAACTTCTCACATCGTCCATCAGCATCAGTTTCCTGAGATACCAACTGGACATGGAGGATTTATGACAAAGGATTATAACCCAATTTTTTTACCGGTTCCCAGTGAGAAATATGCTTCACCCACAGACCCCCTCTTCAATTTCAGAGATTTATTCTCTGTGAGATGAGACTTTTTTAAAAAAAAAGCAATATATGCACCACGTTTTGATAAATGAGTCAGAACTCTGTCATTTGATTGGGGAATTTGAACTTCTGACATTTCAAAATAACATTTTCAAAACCATTGGAAAGAGACAGTATGAGGAATACAATCAGACAGAATATTGGAGGAGTTAAGAGCGAGCCATGCAAGAAGGTATAAAGGTAGCATTGTGAAGAGGAAGTACAGGCAATGATAAGTCTAAGGCATTGGAAAAAGAGAAATGAGATATAACTGGGATAGTAAAACAGAAAGAGAAACTGAGATTATTCCGAACATGGAGAGAGAGGGAGATGGGCATAAAATAAATAGAATGGGAAGCATACATAGAAATACTGTGATGAGGGTGGAGGGGAGACCATATGGATAAGGTCCTCGAGGGGAAAACAAGACGCACAAAGGGTTGAAAGATATAGAGAGGGGAAATAGCACCGGCACACACGGGGAGACAACACCAGTAGCAAGAAATCATGAAAATAGGTTGCCATTAGGGTTAGGATACAATGAAGCTATCTATGCTATGATACTACAACTGTGCAATGTTAGGACAATATCTAAAATATAAATACGACATAAGAGGTTCCACCATAAACAGTGAGATATGTGAAAATTATAAAATATTAATTTTAAGATTAAGTACATGTAGAAATATATCCATAGTCTCACTTCTACATGTGTAAAAAAAATCCCAAAATGAGTGCCATGAGAGAGAGGGAAGTGTTGGCCTAATGTTTAAAAAATCGTTAAGTCTATCTGCAGTGCTCTTGGTGTAGCCCAGGGAGAAATAAAGATTATAACCTGACCACGAAATATGCGTCGTTTGTTTGGCAGAAGAAATAACCTGGATTCGGTTTGTGTATTCCAAAAAACAGACAATAACTCCTTTAGAAGTAAAGGCGGTTGCAGGAGGATGGCCTAGCCTATGGGCCCGCTGAATATTAAGTGGTGACCGGTCTGGCAAGCTCAGTAATTTAGGAGAATTTTAAAAGTTTAATAGAGTTTGTTCCCTACCCTCCAGAAGACTGTAGATTGGTAGATTGTGTCTCCTAATTCGATTTTGAACGTCTTCAACATGTTTCTGTAAGGTGGAGATCTGTGTTTGAAGAGAGTTCACTGTGAAGGAGGTTTTGTTGAGGTTTGTAATTTGCTGTTCCGCTGCGGATAATCTTTCTTGAATATGAGACCACCTGTTGCCGAGATATTGTAATTTGGCATTTATTTTCTCCATATAGGGGCAAAAGGCAAGAATCTCTTCCAGCAGAAGATCCATTGATACAGTGGTAATAAGTTTTGTAGGAGATGGAAGATCTTTTTTCAACTTTTGATTGATGCCTTGCCTGTATTAAGTTGCGGAGGAATTGTGGTAGAGGAGGAGGAAGAAGCAAAGGTATTGCCCCTGTGTGAAGAAGAGCATGAGTCTTCCATACGGTATGCCAAGGGTTATTGTGGAGTACTTCAGAAAATTGATTGACGAACTCTTAAGAAGTTGTTTGTCTTTTTAATTTGCACATGTACAGGGACCGTTAGTGAAGGTAGGCAGAAGTGCAGGATTTTGTAGTAAAAAGTGTACCTTTACGGGTACCCCTGAGAAAAGGAGGTTTAAATAAAGAGTTCACCACTCCTAAGAGAAGAAAAACCCAGTTAGCTGAGAGTGGGCATGCAGCAGGAGGAAGTTGTTAATATCTTTACAGGCCTGATAGATAAATAAAGTTCAGTAAGTAAAAAATCTCGATTGAGGAAATGAAAGTAACCCTTGCCTGTATCAGTGAAGAAAAACAAGGTAGGCCAGCCTCGAGGTTGTTCTCCAGTTGAGAGAATGCCAAAAAGCAATTAGGAATCATTTGTCAGCACCCACGTCGCCGTGCTGATACTGTAAAAATGGTGGGTGTTTCTGAGGGAAAAAAGTGTTCCACCATTAGCAGTAAAGACGCCTCTCCAATGCGCTGAAAAGGTGTTGGCGGCTGCCGCTTTACTTAACAGCCACTAAGCCACTATGGAGAACCAGCACCAACAGGAGAAGCAGCCTCTGCATCACCGCTTCGTGCGCCATCCTTCGAAGCTTCACTTGGGCGTCTCCTTCTTCCTTGTGTAGCAAGCCATCCCCCCTTGCTATGACCTTGCATTATCCTGGCTTACACTAACTAGGCCTCAACGCAATCTTGATAAAAATGGATGCCTCATCATGTTTGTGCTTTGTTTATTATTTTTACTGCACGTAGTCAAGCAAGTCATATTTGTTTATTTACCATTTACATTGTTATCAAAGAACTCAGTATTGTAAGTTTTCTTCAAGGACCTTCCACTTACATGGGGTATTAACAATGGTTCACTTTTTTAATGAAACTAGTTTGTTCTGACATCTCTGGAAGATATTAGATCAGAGGGAGCTGAATCAATATTCATGTGGTGGTTTAGTGCTTAGGTGGTAAGGTAGTAGGGTGATTCAAAATTTCCTATTCTGATTTGTTGAAAAGATATTTTTTTGCTCACACCAAGATGATTCTGCAGTTTCCATGAATTTCTATGTGAAACTTTCCTATATAAACCCTTGATTTTGGAGGTAAACCAGAGCTCTAGGGAGACCTTTCCTATGCTACTTGGAATGCTGTCTGATTTCATACTGATTTCGCTGCACATTTGATAATCAGCATTCCCTTCTGCTTTTGCCACTTTCCAGTACTGATGTCGTTTATGGCAATTAATTTCTAAGGAACACAGCATTTTCTGCATTTAATTATCCTGTTATGTTCCTTTAAAATTTTGTAATAAAATTCCAAATTTGAATTCCGCCCTACTTGAGTCAGTCCTTTCCCTATTTAATTGTATTTCTTAAAATGTTGGCTAGCACCTTATCTTGGGCCACATTGCCTCGTGAAATTGATCTTAACACCGCCCAATCCACCCATCTTGTGAGAGTGTAAGATTTTAGGGGCACAGAGCACCGACACCCCTCCAGACAGACTCTTCACAAGGGCTGATCGTGTTTTCATTCCCACCACAGATCTCCTCTGGGACTGGCACTTCAATTCTTTTCCACACTGCTGAGTTTCAGTGCTCTCAAGGTAGTGTGGAGTATGTCGAAAAGCTGCTTCTCAGCCTAACAACTCCAGTCCCACAATGTGACCAACAACATCACTTCAGGTCTTGTCTTGGGCCCCCATTGCTCCATTGATGTCTCACGTGCGCGATCCGCATGCCATTCGCCCCCAAAGTGCCAGGATAGCTGCAGATGTGAGAGGACATTGAGGATCACTAAGGCCTCATTCCTACTCCATTGCCAGTTAGGCCACACCCGAACTGAGATATTTAAGAGCTCTGGGGCATATACCATCCATCACCTCCTGCCTAGTATTCCTTAGCACCCCTACGTCTGCCTTCCTCACCTCCTGACCATACCCTCTGCCACTCACCATCCCTTCTTTTCCCACCACACTCAGTATCTCCACTTCAAATACTCCAACACTCCAGATTACGGCATGTAACTCCGGATTGTAGAAGCCAAAATAGGATAAATTCCTCAACATTTATTTTCAATCTCCTTTCGTGTGTTCCCAAATGTTGGCATTAATGTTCCTTCTCTTTCACACATTCCCCGCTCAGAGCATTCAAAACTCTTTATTTCTATTTTTTAGTTTAAAAAACGAACACAACATTATTTACACTAATTAAACTATAAAACTGCAAGTTTCTTCTCATCAATATATACACATACTGCAATTGATCCACTCCTTAAATCATCCCTGAATATAAAATAATACAATCTGTACAAATATATTTGGCATTTTATACAATTAAATCTCCTTTAAACCCTGTACAACTAACCAACGCTTTAATCCCTATTCATAAAGCTGCTACACTCTCCCAACAGAATTTTAAAGAGTGTTAATCACTGATTGCTCACTAGAAACAACTAACAAGTGCACTTTATACCATCATTAAATTCTTAAAATCAATAATAGAAAACACTGCCGATCAATCAAACCCAGGCAAACAAACATAACATTTAACATGTACCAAACCTTCTTTCCTTGGCCCACACAGTCTGTTGCTAATTCCTGCCCAAAGAGACTCTCATGGTGGTAAACTCATTGAGCCTAGACCCCATTAACAAAAATACCACACCACACCTGGGTTTAGAAGCCAGTGAAATATCTTTCAGGTCCTTGGACTCATCACCACATTAATTGGCCTCTTTTGGTGTCCTCAGCACCCATCTACCTTTCTTGCCTTCTATCACTTACGTTTAGGGTGATAAGATGGTTCCATGTCACCGGAAACCACTGTTCCCTTCCTGGTCTTTGCTTTCATGTAAAGCAAAGAACCACAGTTACACTTTGCTTTCATGTATCATTTTATCAGGTGTGCTGGTTTAGTTAAAATGAACCAAGCCTACAACTCCTATAATGCACTGATATGTAACGATAAAATCCAGGAATAGAAAAATATCCCAATGACATGGAGCCATTTGGTCATCCTACTTGCTCTCTGCCCTCCAGGACCCCGATTTACACCAGGTAAGGCACCATTGCTGCAAAGTGATCTTTTTAGGTCAAAGACTACTGTCTGGTTTGCGAAAGACATCTTGGGGACATTCAGAAAGCTGACCTAGGAATGCATTCCGCCCATTGCTTACCATTGGCTTTGTGGTATGTAACTCAGATTTTCTGGCTTTCTATTTGCTAGCTTTTTTTGCTTTAGGCTGTCCAGCTTGAGTTTATCCCTCCCGATGCTCAACCCTTGTTGACTGTATTCTTCCACGAACTCACTTTCTGTAAACAGCCCTTTAAATCTTGTTCTTATCTTGTCACATTTGCTGTGCATTCATAGACAGAGGTCAAATGTCAGGCTCTCTCTTCCAGGGAGCATGGTGTTTATTTTTCTTTCTCTGACTTCAAAGTGAGAAAATGTAAGCGACAATCCTGCTAAGTACCCATGTAAGAGGAGAGGGTGTTGTAAGTATTTTTTCCAGCATACAACAAAAAAGAACTGTGTTGATGTTTCAGAATACATCAGAATTAGTACAAATGAAACACTTTTTTGTACTTTGGAAGTGTGGTGGAATCAAATATTTGAATACGATCATGACCCATCAATACAGTAGGTGATGACATTTGCACACATTATCGTTTGTGTGTAGTAAAACCGTATTTCGGGTCATTTTAATTGAAAATGTGTTGTCTGTAACGACAGTGCGCTACCACACCATGCATACTCCACACTACGTACCTTCACTCCATTCTATGCCCTTCCACTCTATGCTATGTCACTCCATTCTGTGGCATTCCAGTACACTCTATGACGTGCCACTCCACTCCACACCCCTCTGCTCTAAGACACTCAGCGACATGCCACGCCACTTGACTCTACCCCTCCAATCTACCCCACTCCAATCTATCCCATTACACTCACCACCAATTTACCCCAATCTATCTCACCTCACTCTGCTACAATCTACCCCAATCCATATACTCCACTCCACTATAACGTGCCATACTCCACTACAATTTAACTACTCCAATCTACATCACTCAACTCCAGTCTGCCCTAGTCCACTCCACTATAATCCAATCTACCACACTCCACTGCAATCTACGCCACTCCACTCCAACCTCCCCCACTCCACTCCAATCTATCTCTATCTACTCCACTCCATTCTACCCCACTCCATTCCAATATATCCCACTCCATTCCAATCTACCCAGTCTAATCTCTACCACACTCCACCCTAATCTACCCCACTACATGCCACTTCAATCTACCCCACACCACTCTTCCCCTATCTATCTCACTCCACTTCAATCTCAACTCCACTCTACTCTATCCAACTTCACTTCACCCAACTCAACCGCACTCTATTCTACCCGTTCTATCTCACTCCAATCCACCCAATATATCCCACTCCAACTCTACCCAATCTACCATATTCCATTTCACTCTTCCCAATGTTCCCCACTCCACTCCAATCTATCATATGCCACTCAAATCTACCCCACTCCAGTTCAATCTAACCCACTCCAAACTACCTACCCCACTTCACCCCAAAATACCCCACTTCAATCTACTCCATCTAATACACCCACTCCAACCTACCCCACTCCAATCTATCCAACTCCAATCTACCCCACACCACTCTATCCAACTCCATTCCAACCTACTCACCCCAATCTATCCCACTCCTATCTATCTCATTCCAATCTACCCCTCTCCACTCCAATGTACCCCACTTCACTCCAATCTACCCTACCATAATCAACCCAATCTATTCCACTCCAATCTATCCCACTCCATTGCCCCCCTCCCCCTAATATACCCACTCAACTATCCCCTGATCCCCTCCACTCTTTCCCAATCTATCTTATTCCACTCCTATATATCCAACTCCACTCTACCCTGTAGTAATCTAAATAGTAATCCCAAGGGCCATACTTACCAGTGGCCCGCAATATCAAGGCAATAATAAGCAGTTGGCAACGTAGAAGGTTCAAGCGTTTATTGGCCACAACAGAACTCTACATAGAGGAGCCTCATCGAACCTCACCCATCAGGTGTGCCGAGGAAGACTGTTGGCCCCTTGACAAGATCACACTTATATACATTACAGACTCAGCATACAAAGCATTGTAAGTGGAAAAACACCAGTTAGCCCTAGAGCTCCTAAATGAGCTCATACCTTCTGCACACATAAGGTTACTATCTTCTTCAGAGAAGGTCGGCCGGGTGACTTCCCTTTCGTCTCGGGCACAGAGGAATTTCGCTTAGTACTCCCTACTGCAGATGTGACCTTGTGCCTCGGCCGTAAATACAATTCACCCTGTCTCCAGGCTGGTACGAGCTAAATCATACAGATGGTGTTCAGAGAGAGCCACGTGATCTGAGGCACGACTAGTCATGATCCAAGATGGCTGCAGTATGGCTTTTCGGCCCTTTCTATCATGCAAGACACGGAGACCAAACGGGTTACTTTATAAGGCAGTTCTCGATGCATATAGAGTAGAGATACAGCCCCAGATACATTATGCTAACTTCACATATTGACTGGAATCCCACAGAACGGCCTTTTTAGCATAATGTAGCTATCCATCAAGCTATTCTTCGAAAATACCCTCGTCTATCTGCATTATGTCATGTATTTCTTTCTGCGCTAGTTGAGCGCTCACCCTAGCGGGGTTTGATTCAGGCTTAGGTAGAGCAAGGCGAACTTGGGCAGCACAATAGGAGCAACAAGCGGGCCCACATTGGATGCACATACAACAAGTAAAAAGGAAACCCCCTATTCCTAGGAGAACCATGAATATTTTCCAACCCCAGGTGGTAAGGAGACCCCAGAACCACCCCGAAAGGGACCAGGTACCTGTTTCCGTATGTATTTCAGATGCTAATCGATGCAACTTCTGAATGGCCAAATGAACCGAGGGGGCGGAGTCAGGTATATATACACAGCAGGAGCTGCCGATCACTCTGCACGCTCCTCCACGATCAGCTAGGATAACGTCCAAAACAAGGCGGTTTTGGAGCGTCACGAGTCTGGTCGCTTGAAGCTCAACTGTGATATTAGTTAATATCCCAGCAGTGGTGTTCACCACTCCCTCTACTACCCTAGACAATCTTCTAATTTCCTTACTGGTCAATATGGGTCCCCACATAGGCAGGACTCCTTTTATGATATCAACAAAATGTTGGTCAGGGGTATCAGTCTGATCGATAGCATCTCTATCAGGGTTTCCTGAGTCTAAACTCCGTTTATTTAACGAGTGGGATCTGTGATAGTCCGAAGGTGCTATATAAACAGGAGGGTATAGGAAGGATAAGTAACATTTACCCGACCACCCTCTGGGGAGCCAGGTATAAGCATTTTCTCCGCACACAAAATATACATTCGGAGGAGTGAGTATAGGCGGGCTACTAGAGGTTTGTAAGCTATAGATATAGTTACATTTACTAACTCCGACAGATAGATGGCCAGTACCATGTATGCAAAAGGAGGACGAGGTGTTCAACACAGGGACCGGAATGATCCTATCATTTGATACATTTCGTTCCTGGAAGTATCTAAAATATTCGGTAGAATTGAAGGACACAAAATCTAACACTTCGTCCCTCAACCAGGTGTCATTTTCATGTTCCGTATACACATTCATGCAGGCGGTAGGATCCAAAGTTCCATCTGTACCTTCAGCATTTGGGGTGAATCCCTGATGCCTTTCTATATAGGCCAGGATTAGTTCGTAATCCTTCTCGGAGAATCGGTGTTCATCAACAGTATAATGTTCATACATCATCAACAATAATTTGAACCAAGCTTCACAACTGCCTAAATATGACAAAGGCATTGAAATGAATAGATCATGCTTGTGCATTACAGAAGGAAGGAGGCCACAAACCCAGCAATTCGTGACATTCGTTGAACTATGAGTTTGATGTAACATTTCAATAAAAGCATTATTCACGTATGTCTGACGATGCCTCTCTTTATGTGACGCAAAAGTCTGAAAGTGGTGCTCCCCGGGAGCGGGGGTGGTAGCTATCAGGGTGTGTACAGGATGGCGGAATTCTAGATAGATGAACATTTCTAAACATAACATTAATGCAACAACTATTATGGTAATAAAAACAATCTTGACCCGCAAACTCCAAGTCGAAAACATTGGCAGATGTGAATACAAAGGGCGGTGCACTATGGGACGCTCCTCTTCAGGGACAAAACGGGCAAAAGGGTACATTCTCACTAAAAGTCCAGATATAACCTTGGGAAAAAGGGGGGGGGGGGTTCTACAAGCAGTCCAATCTGCCGGAGGGTGCTTCTTTCCTGTGTCCATATTTGAGCCTCACAGGCAGACTCCTATTGTTCCATGTAACACAAGAAGGAATAAGGGCACAAAAAACTTCTCGCGTCGGAGTTGCACTTGACACAACTCTTGCTGGAAAGAAACTCTACCTGGGCCCCTACCAACTGATCAGTGTCTCTATCTTCTTTCTGAACAGAGCGTTATCAAAAGTTCCAAGCTCTCAACTAGTTCAGTCCAGTGTTTTTACCTTTTCCCAGGGTTTTACTCAGACCTTCATTCTCATTCTCTAGACTGAACCTGAGATCTTTGCTTTCTGTCGGGGCCGCAGGTTGTAACGAACATGACCCGGTGTTTCAGGATTAATGAAAAGAACAGGCACAGTGGGGTCAGGTAAAGGACTGGGTGTGTGACTTTCTCTGTCACTTACTGCATTCCCAGGCATCAAATTACCTGTCGCAGATGTCGCCGAACTCTCGACACCCTACACTCGCCCATCCGTTTCTCCTTGGGCTTCTGGGGAGGGTGACTTTTCGGTGGGTTTATCACTACCGTGCCTTAACGCCTCACCTTGGTCCTGCTGATCATCTGGCAAGGGAAGTGGAACTCTTTTTAGGTGTGAGACGTGGATCCAATGCCGCTTCCCTTCAACTTTTACCGCCGTCCTTGTAGCCAGGAGCACTTGAAAGGGCTTGGTCCAGCGCGGGTCTAGACTCGATTTCCGTTGGTAGTTCCGAACCAAGACCCACTGTCCAGGCTCCAGGCTGTGTCCAGGACCCTCCGGCAGAGGCTGCAGTACTGCTGATATCTGTTGATGAATGGAACGGAGATCTTTAGTTAATGCATAAAAGTAATCCGCCAACATAGGATATTCAATATCCCTAAAAGATTTCGGTCGCGGCACACCCCATACGTTAGCGGGCCTACCAAATATCACCTCATACGGCGATATCCCGCTCCGGGAGTGGGGAGTAGTTCTTACAGACAGTAAGGCCAGGGGTAAGAGGTCAGGCCATTTCAGTCCCGTTGTTTCCTGTAGCTTAGCTAATTTTAGTTTTAAGATGCCATTATATTTTTCCACCAACCCCGCTGACTGGGGATGTCGGGCAGCATGAAACTTCTGTCGTATTGACAGGCCCTTGCAGACGTGTTCAACAAGGTCAGCATTGAAATGTTTCCCATTGTCACTCCAGATCACCCGTGGTAACCCATAGCGGGGGAAGAACTCTTTTACTAGGGCCTTTGCGGTAGCTAGGGCAGTATTTTCCTTGGTGGGGTATGCCTCCACCCACTTGCTGAACGTACAAACCACTACCAAGACATATTTGAGATTGTTAACCCGTTCAAACTGGATGAAATCCATTTGTAATACCTCAAAAGGTAGGGTGGGGGGCGCGAAGCTACCAGTCAGAACAGGGATACTCCCTCCTGGATTATGCTGTAGACAAATCATGCAATTCTGAACTAGTTGCTTTGCAGTCCTATGGATGTTGGTATTATACCACACAGGGTCTAGTATTGAGCAAATACCTTGGATCCCTACATGTGCGGGACCGTGTGCCATAGACACAACAGCATTCACAAATGCATTCGGCAGCAGCCATCTGCATCTTTCTGACAGATCAATCCAACATCCATTATCATCTAACTTCCCTATCTGTTCTTGCCAGCACTTCAGTTCTTCGGGGGTTGCTTCTGATTGCAATTCTCTCACGCTGTCTATAGTGTTATGGAATGTCTCTGTTTCTATCATTCCTTTATGCAAACTTGTTACAAACATGGAGGTGGTATTGGATTGGGCAGTTTCTTTAGCGATTCTGTCCGCAAAGGAATTTCCTTTACCTACATCATCAATTACTGCTTTGTGGGCACTACATTTAACCACGGCTATGGCTTGGGGCAAGGTCAGGGCGGCTAACAACCTCAAAACCAACTGTCCATTCTTTATTTTCTGACCATGGGATGTAAGGAAACCTCGCTATGCCCACAATCTCCCAAAGCTATGTGCTACACCGAAAGCAAACTGGCTATCGGTGTAGACATTTATCCTTAACCCTTCACCCAATTCACAAGCCCTTAGTAGTGCAACTAACTCGGCAGCCTGCGCCGATCGATAAGGTACCTTGGCCGTCTCAACCACTGTTTGCAATGTGGTAATCGCATAAGCAGCGGTCGTGGTGCCATTGGGTAACCTAAAACATGAGCCATCGACATACAATTCCCCTTGAGGGTCAAATAAAGGAATGTCTGTCAAATCTATCCGCCCCTTTGTTTCTTCTTCTGTCCGAAAGATGCAAACGTGTATATCTTGACTGTGGTCTTCCAAAGGGAGAGGTAGTAACGTAGCAGGATTCAAGGTGACACATCTTTTGATAGTGATATGTGGTGCAAACAGGGTCAATTCGTACCCTGTAAGACGCGCACTAGTTAAGTGCTGCGTCTGCGTCCTGTTCAATAATACGTCCACAGCGTGAGGCACCATCACTGTCAGGTTCGTATTCAGGACAAGCCATTCTGATTGTCGGATCGCCACTGCAACCGCAGCCGTGGCTCTCAGACAACTGGGAAGTGCCCTGGCGACATTATCCAATACCGCCGAAAAGTATGCACAAGGTCTTTGCTTACCACCAAATCCTTGTGTTAACACTGAAAGCGAGCAACCGTCCACCTCATGCACGTAGAGTACGAAAGGTTTCCGGTAATCAGGGGTGCCAAGCACGGGACCAGAGCAAAGAGCAGATTTCAAAGAAACTAAAGTATTTTGACATTCAGCTGTCCAAGGTAAAGGCTCATGCACATCTTTAGTCGTTAAATGCAAGAAAGGTTTAGTTAATAGGGAATAGTTAGGGATCCATTGGCGACAGTAAGAGGTTATGCCAAGCAGAGCGCGGACATCATGTTGCGTGCAAGGTACAGGCATGTTAGATATAGTTATGATACGATCAGGAGTCAGTCGTCTTCCCTCCTTCGACAGGAGATGACCAAGATAGGTCACCTCCGGTCGACAATATTGAAATTTAGACAGCGAGACTTTATTACCGTGGGCTGCCAAGTGCTGTAAGAATGCAGTCGTCGCTTCTCGGCAACCCTGCTCGGTATCCGAGGCCACGAGGAGATCATCTACATATTGTACCAGAACATTACCAGGTGGCAAAGTTAATGTATCCAGCAATGTTTTGAGCGCTTGGCTGTAAATACTCGGACTTTCTGTATAGCCCTGTGGGGCGCAACAAAATCTGAAGCTGCGGCCTCCTACCGAAAAGATAACGGCTATCTTGATGAATGGGAATGCTAAAGAAAGCGTTTTTCAAATCAATGACAGAGAAAAATCTAGCGGTCGGGGGAATCATCGTTGAAATAGTAGTGATGTCAGGCACCACGGGATATTGCGGTACCACAATCTTGTTTATTTCTCGCAGATCAATCACAAAACGATAGGTGTCAGCATAATCAGGACTTTGATCTATCGCAGCTCGTTTAAGAATGGGAAGAATAGGGCTGTTGCACATGTTAGAAGCCGTCTCTTCCACTACCCCGGTGCAGATCAAATCATGAACGATGGACAGTAATGCTCGTTCCCCTGCGGGAGCAATCTTATATTGCGGGACTCTGGGTAACCAGGCATTTTGTTTCAAGGTGATCGAAATGGGTGGTATGCTCAACAAACCCACGTCAGTATCTCCGGTAGCCCAAAGACTCTGGGGAATCTGTGCAAGCTCAGGGGGCAGAGTGTCCGTTTTGGAGAAACATTGGGCTGAAGGAGGGAGGGGTTTCTTAATCGTCAAATAAACACCGTCTGGGGTGCAATAGATGCGGGCATACAGTCTCCTCAGGATGTCCATCCCCAAGAGATTCTCCCCGCACTGCGAAGTCAGAAGGAAGGGTGAATCAATTGAAATCGGCCCCAAAGTAAGAGAAAGAGGTTGGGAGATGGGGCTTACCACTGGGGTTCCAGAGAAACCTACAGACACATTATTCTGGCCAGACAGAGCAGCCCCAGGGACAAGGGCATGCGAAATAGAGCTATTCATAGCCCCTGTGTCAACTAGAAACTTACCTGACGTATCCATCAAACGGGCATGTACATAAGGTCCGTTTTGATCTATTGGAATTGACACACGTCACCCACTCTGTCCTCGGCTCTCCTATGCTTCACAATAACCGGCCGAGTCGTTGCTCACACATCCCTCATTGTAATATTGTTTCCCTTGACCATGGTCAAAATAATTCTGAGTATTCTCACCTTGTCCGACACCTTCCTGTCTTGTACGTCCACCTCGAGAACCACCAGCACGACCTCTCCCTTGGCCCCTCGGAACGCCGTTCTGCGCCTGCAACAACGGACATTGAGCGCGCCAGTGCCCCTCCTGCTTACAGAATGCACACTGATTTATTCCTAAATCTGTTCGTCCTGCACTCTGGCCAGACCCCGCCCCTCGCGGGGCGAAGTTCTGCGCTCCTCGACCCCTACCTCGGCCTCTTTCAACTTGCTGTAACAGGACTCTAGTCTTCAATTCCTTCGATCTCTTTTCTGTTTTTTCCTTACTCTCGTTCTCCCGATGCTCATAGTATTGAGCCATACTTAGGATGGTCGAAGGGGTAGATGTAGTCCACTTACTCTCCGCGGCCTGAAGCCGGGCTGATATCTCGGGTAATAGGTTAGTTACAAACCTATTAACAAACAAGCGTATGCCACCCTCCTTAGACAGATCTTGCCCGCTAAAATCAATGAAAACCCCTTCGAACCTCGTAAAGAAATCAGACACATTCTCGTCCTTCTTCTGTTTGCACGCCGTCAGTTTGTCCCAATCTACTTTCCTGGGAGGGATTAGGGAATGCATGTAAGTTATTATTTTCTCCAGTAAAGTCAATATTTCAGTTCTGGGCTTATCTCCTGGCTTACGATCCCTATCCCAGTCTCTCAACTGCTCCCAAGTTCCCCCAAACTCCGTCACGTGATCTTGGTCATGTACCTGCCGCCATATGTCCACCGGCACTAATAGAGCAAAGAATAGCTCGATATCAGCCAGTGTCATCACCGCCGAGGAGGCGACTTCCGTGAGTTCCTTGTAGTATGCTGTAGGATTCTTTCTGGGGTCTGGCAACTGAGTTTTCAATGAAAGTACCTCGCTACGCTTCCATGGGGTATATACCCATTGCTCCTGAAAACGGGCGTCCACTCTCGGGCGGGTAACCGCTCCCTGTGCGTCTACTATCTCAGTTACTTCTGGGTGATAAATGGGGTGCACCTCACGCATTGGGAACTGCTGTATCCCTGCAGGACTAGCAGTGTGTAAGCGCATTCTGTAACTGACCAGAGTTTTCACATTCCCATATACCGCTTCTGGGTTTAGCTGAGATTTGTGTGCCTGGGTATGAATATCGTATAGTATAGTCGGAGCCTTTTCTCCTTTATAAGCTTGCTCCCACAATCAGATGAGGCGGTCAGCCATCTGGGCTAATGCGTGCTGTTGCATCACTGGTTCATAATCTTGCATGGTGTTCCATATGTCAGACAGAGTATAAATAGATTGCCTCATCCACTGGGACGCCTGTACTGCAATGGCCCCCTTTTTCTCTGTTCCTAAAGCTGATCGAGTGAACAGCCTTCTGCCATCTAACGGACCGGCCGGATGTACTGGAGTTGAAACAGCTGCAAAAGGAGTTGCACTCGCGGAAGAGGAGGTCAAGGCGGAGGGAGAATGCATGGCCCCTGGCGACAACTGGGGAGCCCCAGCTGTCACGGCTGACAATAAATTGGGCAATAAGGCCATAATCTCCGAGACAGAGGAAGACAACCGAGAACGATCAGTGACAGGCGCGAGGGAGGGGGGCTGAGGCGCTGATGCAACCGGAGTTGCTGTAGAGGTAGCTAGAGCCGGTGTAGGGGCGACTGTCTCTGTTCCAGCCGAGACAAGAGCCGCTGCTACCTCCGGATATAACCGCTGCGGAACATAAGGAGGCGGTGGCCGCATGTCCAGCAAGTCTTCTATTTCGTCCTCTGCATTAGGTCGGGCCACATAACTTTTATCAACCTTTAATCTAAACTCCCGATTCATACAATCGACTCCTTTTTCTACTCTAGCTCTGTCATAGGCTACAACCTTCTGAGTTATAGTCTGCCCAGCCTTGGCTCTCGCCAGTTTCTCCCCCTTCATCCGTCTTTGTTTGGCTTCTTTCTGCCAGGCGTTTAGGGCATCAAACATAGATTGCCTACTGCGCCTAGAGAATAGTTGTTCCTGTAGGAAGGCAATTTTCTTTTCATCAAACAAACCAGTCTTCGGCCACTGCAACTCTTCATTACCTTTGGTATACTTATGCCACAAGGTGTTGAACAATCTGGGGGCAATTCCATGCTTCACATACATGAAATGGCTAGGGCTGCCCTCCGGAGGAGCGGGCTGACTCTCAGCCAGACGAGAGTCACTAGTCCGGCAACAACAACCAAAACAATTCAGTTTGCTGAAACACGACATGTTGGTTAGTGGACAGACACAAATACCATATAACACACTTTATATCACAAATAACATATATGTTGACATTATCCTCTGCAGTTCAACCTATACAAATTTGATGCACCCAAACAAACGAACCGAGCCCGTCGACTCCCGTTCGTGGAGAATTATTCAAAAGGATCAACAGAATCACAACAGACCGTCTTCCGACAGACTGGCAAGAGGCTGTCAGACAGGGGTAACCACGAACTGGACTACGGACCATCCCATGACCTCCCTGGTTCACCACTGAGACTGTTCTGATGTACTCCAAGCCGTACTTCAGATATGTCTCATGGAATGAATGAATGAATGAATGAAGATGTTCTTGCATAGCGCATGGCTACCCGGAGGCATCCCAGCGCTGCGGAGAGGGTCAAGGAGATGATATACATTACGTAAAAAGCCAGGTCTTAAGTTGTTTTCTGAATGACAGATGATTGGCTTCTTTGCGGATGGAGAGGGGGAGGGTGTTCCAAAGTTTCGGGGCATTGTAGGACAGAAGGCGGCCTCCTGAACAAGCCTTTCTGATTCTAGGGACTGCTGCTAGGTGGAGAAGATCCGGGCGAAGGTTTCTTGCGGGTTTGTAGGGTTTGAGAAGGTTTTTAATGGCGGGAGGGCCTTTGTTATGAAAAACTTTGTGTGCGATGCAGAGGGTCTTGAAATGAATTCTTTTCTGTATAGGGAGCCAATGCAGAGTGTGCAGGGCGGG
The DNA here is from genome assembly GCF_964204655.1 of Triturus cristatus. NCBI lineage: Eukaryota > Metazoa > Chordata > Amphibia > Caudata > Salamandridae > Triturus > Triturus cristatus. Next base: position 558,193,025 of record NC_140592.1, on the reverse strand, counting down.
TTTGGCTGAGCTGCGGCTGTTGGTATCAGTGAGAAGCCTAGCGGCCGAGTTCTGAACAATCTGAAGTTTGGAGATTACTGCTCCCGGTGCGCCCAAGTAAAGGGAGTTGCCAAATCCACCCTGGAGATGACAAGTGCCTGGACCACAAGTTTTCGAGAGTGGAAGGGCAAGAGGGGAAGAACTTTTCGTAGAGTGCGGAGTATGCCATAACAGGTAGCCACTGTTTTCCTCGCTTGTGTCATAAAGGTGAGATCTTGGTCTAACCATATGCCCAAGCTTTTTATTTCTTGTTTGGGTAGGGGTGCGGGTCCCATGTCTGTTGGCCATAATATGGTGGAATTAAGGCTAGCTTGATTACCCAGCAGCATGAGCTCTGTTTTGTCCCCATTGAGCTTGAGATGGGAAAGGCTAATCCAGCTATTGATTTCTGTGAGGCATGAACAGAGGTTTGCAGAGGACTGTTCTTCCTGATTCAGAGCCACAATGAGCTGGGTATCATCTGCATAGGTAACCAGCTGAATTCCAAACGGGGAGACTATCTGAGCTAATGGGGACATATATACATTAAAAAGGGTAGGGCTCAGGGAGGAGCCCTGCGGAACTCCGCATGAGAGGGGAACAGGTTGAGACTGAGTGTTCCCTTCAAATACCTGGAAGGATCTGTCTTCTAGAAAAGATTCCAACCAGGAGAGGGCTTTACCCTTCACTCCCACGTTTCTGAGACGGTGAATTAAGATGTGATGATTCACCGTATCGAAGGCGGCGCTCAGGTCTAAAAGGATGATGGCTGAGGATCCTCCCGCATCTAGAATTTTTCGGGATTCCTCGACCACTGCAATGAGCGCCGTCTCCGTGCCCTGTCCAGGTCGGAAACCAGTTTGTGAGGAGTGAAGCAGGTTAGAGGATTCCAGGTAGGCCGAGAGTATCTGGTTGACATACTTTTCCGCGGCCTTACTGATGCCTGGGAGCAGCGAGATGGGACGATAGTTGCCCAGATCCGAAGGATCAAGATGAGGTTTCTTTAAAAGAGCCCTCACCATGGCCTTTTTCCAGTCCCGAGGGACTGTGCCTGCGGCTAAGGAGGCATTGATCAAGTTGGCAATGGGAGGATGACAGTAGGCAGTGCCTGTTTAAGGATTTTGAAGGGGGCCGGGTCATTAGGTGAGCCACTTTTTATTGAATCTAAAATGTGGCCCAGGTGTTCCTTCGATAAGGGGGCAAAAGAGTCAAGACATCTGTTGCTTTCCGGGGGTTCCGGGTACAGAAGGTGGTTCGTCGAGATGGAAGGGAGAAGGTTGAGGATTTTTTTAATTTTTGTGAAAAAGAAGCCTGCCAAGTCTTCACAGTGGCGACCCGTAGGGTCTGCCACCTGTGGAGGGTCGGTAGTACGAGTGAGTTTTTTTATAATTTTGAAGATTTCTTTAGAAGAGTTGCTTGAGGCTTGAATATTTTCTTCATAGAAGGCCTTCTGGGTTGCTCTAATTTCTGTTTTATAGGCAGAAATAGAAGCTCTATATGCAACTTTTTTCTCGTTTGAGTAATCTTTTCTCCATGCTCGTTCTAATCTTTTACATTGTTGTTTTTGAATGCGAAGGTCAGGCGTGAACCAAGGACATTTATTAAGACCGCTTTTTTGCAGCCTGTTTTTGCGGGGGAGTACTACGTTGAGTGAATTTTCAATCCATGCGTGAAGCTTTCTATTAGCAGCTGCTGGATTGGAGTCGGAACTAGGAGTAGTCCGTTCGAGTTCTTGGATTCAGTTTTTGATGCTAAGTCTGGGCCAATGTCGCGCCCAGATTCGTGAAGACACTAAGGATGTGTGGGACTGGGGGAGGGGCCATCGGAAAGGAATCAGAAAATGATCTGACCAGGGAAGGGGGATGGGGTCCAATCCCTCTAGGTCATTGATGTTGGAAAAAATAGGGTCCAGAAGGTGGCCTTTTCCGAGTGCAATTGGCCGTGTATTACTCACAGGTAACAACTAGGCATCTGATCAGTATCTCAAAATATCACAAAAGATCCACGGAATCTCTACACTCAGTCCCTACTGGACCACCCTGCAAGACCTCCGTAATTCTCCTAGGGTACACGCGACCCCTCAAATCAAATGCAGTTAACTGTTCCAAATGCACCGCCTAACAGCGCGTGCTTCAAACAAATGCCCCGCTCAACAGCGCAGGCTTCAAACAAATTTACCGCCCAACAGCGTAGGCTTCAAACAAAATGAATTACTCACCGGGTGCACCCAGGTACGAATGTTTGTTCTCCGCTGCCAACTTCCTACAATCAACACGGTCAGCTCCTGGGTTAAGCCCGCAAGACCCAGGTGAAGGGCCACTAGCAGCAGAGGGTGCCCCGATCGGAAGCACGGAGCGGACTCGGACTCCCCTCCGCCCAACCGGCCAAGACGCCCCCGATCCTCTCACCCGAGTACGGGGAAGGAAAGACCCTATCACGGGGTCCCTTCGTGGTCGCCAACTGTAGTAATCTAAATAGTAATCCCAAGGGCCACACTTACCAGTGGCCCGCAATATCAAGGCAATAATAAGCAGTTGGCAACGTAGAAGGTTCAAGCGTTTATTGGCCACAACAGAACTCTACATAGAGGAGCCTCATCGAACCTCACCCATCAGGTGTGCCGAGGAAGACTGTTGGCCCCTTGACAAGATCACACTTATATACATTACAGACTCAGCATACAAAGCATTGTAAGTGGAAAAACACCAGTTAGCCCTAGAACTCCTAAATGAGCTCATACCATCTGCACACATAAGGTTACTATCTTCTTCAGAGAAGGTCGGCCGGGTGACTCCCCTTTCGTCTCGGGCACAGAGGAATTTCGCTTAGTACTCCCTACTGCAGATGTGACCTTGGGCCTCGGCCGTAAATACAATTCACCCTGTCTCCAGGCTGGTACGAGCTAAATCATACAGACGGTGTTCAGAGAGAGCCACGTGATCTGAGTCACGACTAGTCATGATCCAAGATGGCCGAAGTATGGCTTTTCGGCCCTTTCTATCATGCAAGACACGGAGACCAAACGGGTTACTTTATAAGGCAGCTCTCGATGCATATAGAGTAGAGATACAGCCCCAGATACATTATGCTAACTTCACATATTGACTGGAATCCCACAACCCAATCTACCTCACTGCAATCTACCCACTCCAATCCACCTAATCTACACCACTCCATTCTAATCTACCCAATCTACCCCACTCCACTTCATATTACCACATTGTGGGTTTGGCCGTTCCTTCTCCCCCCCCCCTTCTTTTTATTCCCTCCTTCGTCTTTCACCTTTGGTTTGACCAAAAGCTGAGGTGTAAAGAAAACACATGAGGAAGAGGGCATGGACTTGTTTTTAGTTTTTATTGGGGATGATAAGGTACTCTTGGAGCAGTCTTGCACAGTTATTAAATTAAAAGGCTGAAGAAAATGTGGCGGAGTGCGCTCTCCTCCTTGAGCAGTGTGAGCCTATTTCTCGCCCGTGCGTCCTGTTTAAGGTTGGTTCCCTTGGAGTTTGGGAATGTCCATCAACCGTCTGAACTGACTAGGTAGTTCACTGGGAATGGTCATCAACCGTCTGGTCTGGTTTAGTAGTTTGCCTCAAAATAAAAGAATGCAAAACAACAGTTGATGGACAGAATGCAGAACAATGTCATACATTCACCCCAGTACAGAGATCTGGGCCTAAAGCCATCGTTTTTTTGCTCACCATGCCGTTCCAGTTTCAACCCAGCCATATGCAAATCAGTATTGACCCTGTGCCTCATGGGAACAGTCCGGCCCGAACTGCCAAGCCAGGTCCTCCCTGGACTGGAAACAAGCATCCTAGGACCGGTTTCGGGGTTTCACCCCTCTTCAGCCAGGATAGCTTGATTCCAGTGGCATGGAGAGCACGGGACCCACGTCTGGGCATACCCTTCCCACTCAGGGTGACAAATGCAAAACAACAGTTGATGGACAGAATGCAGAACAATGTCATACATTCACCCCAGTACAGAGATCTGGGCCTAAACCATCGTTGTTTTGCTCACCATGCCGTTCCAGTTTGAACCCAGCCATATGCAAATCAGTCTTGACCCTGTGCCTCATGAGAACAGTCCAGCCCGAACTGCCAAGCCAGGTCCTCCCTGGACTGGAAACAAGCATCCTAGGACCGGTTTCGGGGTTTCACCCCTCTTCAGCCAGGATAGCTTGATTCGAATCGCATGGAGAGCACGGGACCCACGTCTGGGCATACCCTTCCCACTCAGGGTGACAAATGCAAAACAACAGTTGATGGACAGAATGCAGAACAATGTCATACATTCACCCCAGTACAGAGAACTGGGCCTAAATCCATTGTTTTTTTGCTCACCATGCCGTTCCAGTTTGAACCCAGCCATATGCAAATCAGTCTTGACCCTGTGCCTCATGGGAACAGTCCAGCCTGAACTGCCAAGCCAGGTCCTCCCTGGACTGGAAACAAGCATCCTAGGACCGGTTTCGGGGTTTCACCCCTCTTCAGCCAGGATAGCTTGATTCCAGTGGCATGGAGAGCACGGGACCCACGTCTGGGCATACCCTTCCCACTCAGGGTGACAAATGCAAAACAACAGTTGATGGACAGAATGCAGAACAATGTCATACATTCACCCCAGTACAGAGATCTGGGCCTAAACCATCGTTGTTTTGCTCACCATGCCGTTCCAGTTTGAACCCAGCCATATGCAAATCAGTCTTGACCCTGTGCCTCATGAGAACAGTCCAGCCCGAACTGCCAAGCCAGGTCCTCCCTGGACTGGAAACAAGCATCCTAGGACCGGTTTCGGGGTTTCACCCCTCTTCAGCCAGGATAGCTTGATTCGAATCGCATGGAGAGCACGGGACCCACGTCTGGGCATACCCTTCCCACTCAGGGTGACAAATGCAAAACAACAGTTGATGGACAGAATGCAGAACAATGTCATACATTCACCCCAGTACAGAGATCTGGGCCTAAATCCATTGTTTTTTTGCTCACCATGCCGTTCCAGTTTGAACCCAGCCATATGCAAATCAGTCTTGACCCTGTGCCTCATGGGAACAGTCCAGCCCGAACTGCCAAGCCAGGTCCTCCCTGGACTGGAAACAAGCATCCTAGGACCGGTTTCGGGGTTTCACCCCTCTTCAGCCAGGATAGCTTGAGTCCAGTGGCATGGAGAGCACGGGACCCACGTCTGGGCATACCCTTCCCACTCAGGGTGACAAATGCAAAACAACAGTTGATGGACAGAATGCAGAACAATGTCATACATTCACCTCAGTACAAAGATCTGGGCCTAAATTCATAGTTTTTTTGCTCACCATGCCGTTCCAGTTTGAACCCAGCCATATGCAAATCAGTCTTGACCCTGTGCCTCATGGGAACAGCCCAGCAAGAACTGCCAAGCCAGGTCCTCCCTGGACTGGAAACAAGCATCCTAGGACCGGTTTCGGGGTTCCACCCCTCTTCAGCCAGGATAGCTTGATTCCAGTGGCATGGAGAGCACGGGACCCACGTCTGGGCATACCCTTCCCACTCAGGGTGACAAATGCAAAACAACAGTTGATGGACAGAATGCAGAACAATGTCATACATTCACCCCAGTACAGAGATCTGGGCCTAAATCCATCGTTTTTTTGCTCACCATGCCGTTCCAGTTTGAACCCAGCCATATGCAAATCAGTCTTGACCCTGTGCCTCATGGGAACAGTCCAGCCCGAACTGCCAAGCCAGGTCCTCCCTGGACTGGAAACAAGCATCCTAGGACCGGTTTCGGGGTTTCACCCCTCTTCAGCCAGGATATCTTGATTCCAGTGGCATGGAGAGCACGGGACCCACATCTGGGCATACCCTTCCCACTCAGGGTGACAAATGCAAAACAACAGTTGACGGACAGAATGCAGAAGAATGTCATACATTCACCCCAGTACAAAGATCTGGGCCTAAATCCATAGTTTTTTTGCTCACCATGCCGTTCCAGTTTGAACCCAGCCATATGCAAATCAGACTTGACCCTGTGCCTCATGGGAACAGTCCAGCCCGAACTGCCAAGCCAGGTCCTCCCTGGACTGAAAACAAGCATCCTAGGACCGGTTTCGGGGTTTCACCCCTCTTCAGCCAGGATAGCTTGATTCCAGTGGCATGGAGAGCACGGGACCCATGTCTGGGCATACCCTTCGCACTCAGGGTGACAAATCCAAAACAACAGTTGATGGACAGAATGCAGAACAATGTCATACATTCACCCCAGTACAGAGATCTGGGCCTAAATCCATCGTTTTTTTGCTCACCATGCTGTTCCAGTTTGAACCCAGCCATATGCAAATCAGTCTTGACCCTGTGCCTCATGGGAACAGTCCAGCCCGAACTGCCAAGCCAGGTCCTCCCTGGACTGGAAACAAGCATCCTAGGACCGGTTTCGGGGTTTCACCCATCTTCAGCCAGGATAGCTTGATTCCAGTGGCATGGAGAGCACGGGACCCACGTCTGGGCATACCCTTCCCACTCAGGGTGACAAATGCAAAACAACAGTTGATGGACAGAATGCAGAACAATGTCATACATTCACCCCAGTACAGAGATCTGGGCCTAAATCCATCGTTTTTTTGCTCACCATGCCGTTCCAGTTTGAACCCAGCCATATGCAAATCAGTCTTGACCCTGTGCCTCATGGGAACAGTCCAGCCCGAACTGCCAAGCCAGGTCCTCCCTGGACTGGAAACAAGCATCCTAGGACCGGTTTCGGGGTTTCACCCCTCTTCAGCCAGGATAGCTTGATTCCAGTGGCATGGAGAGCACGGGACCCACGTCTGGGCATACCCTTCCCACTCAGGGTGACAAATGCAAAAAAACAGTTGATGGACAGAATGCAGAACAATGTCATACATTCACCCCAGTACAGAGATCTGGGCCTAAATCCATTGTTTTTTTGCTCACCATGCCGTTCCAGTTTGAACCCAGCCATATGCAAATCAGACTTGACCCTGTGCCTCATGGGAACAGTCCAGCCCGAACTGCCAAGCCAGGTCCTCCCTGGACTGAAAACAAGCATCCTAGGACCGGTTTCGGGGTTTCACCCCTCTTCAGCCAGGATAGCTTGATTCCAGTGGCATGGAGAGCACAGGACCCATGTCTGGGCATACCCTTCCCACTCAGGGTGACAAATCCAAAACAACAGTTGATGGACAGAATACAGAACAATGTCATACATTCACCCCAGTACAGAGATCTGGGCCTAAATCCATCGTTTTTTTGCTCACCATGCCGTTCCAGTTTGAACCCAGCCATATGCAAATCAGTCTTGACCCTGTGCCTCATGGGAACAGTCCAGCCCGAACTGCCAAGCCAGGTCCTCCCTGGACTGGAAACAAGCATCCTAGGACCGGTTTCGGGGTTTCACCCATCTTCAGCCAGGATAGCTTGATTCCAGTGGCATGGAGAGCACGGGACCCACGTCTGGGCATACCCTTCCCACTCAGGGTGACAAATGCAAAACAACAGTTGATGGACAGAATGCAGAACAATGTCATACATTCACCCCAGTACAGAGATCTGGGCCTAAATCCATCGTTTTTTTGCTCACCATGCCGTTCCAGTTTGAACCCAGCCATATGCAAATCAGACTTGACCCTGTGCCTCATGGGAACAGTCCAGCCCGAACTGCCAAGCCAGGTCCTCCCTGGACTGAAAACAAGCATCCTAGGACCGGTTTCGGGGTTTCACCCCTCTTCAGCCAGGATAGCTTGATTCCAGTGGCATGGAGAGCACGGGACCCATGTCTGGGCATACCCTTCCCACTCAGGGTGACAAATCCAAAACAACAGTTGATGGACTGAATGCAGAACAATGTCATACATTCACCCCAGTACAGAGATCTGGGCCTAAATCCATCGGTTTTTTGCTCACCATGCCGTACCAGTTTGAACCCAGCCATATGCAAATCAGTCTTGACCCTGTGCCTCATGGGAACAGTCCAGCCCGAACTGCCAAGCCAGGTCCTCCCTGGACTGGAAACAAGCATCCTAGGACCGGTTTCGGGGTTTCACCCCTCTTCAGCCAGGATAGCTTGATTCCAGTGGCATGGAGAGCACGGGACCCACGTCTGGGCATACCCTTCCCGCTCAGGGTGACAAATGCAAAACAACAGTTGATGGACAGAATGCAGAACAATGTCATACATTTACCCCAGTACAGAGATCTGGGCCTAAATCCATCGTTTTTTTGCTCACCATGCTGTTCCAGTTTGAACCCAGCCATATGCAAATCAGTCTTGACCCTGTGCCTCAAGGGAACAGTCCAGCCCGAACTGCCAAGCCAGGTCCTCCCTGGACTGGAAACAAGCATCCTAGGACCGGTTTCGGGGTTTCACCCATCTTCAGCCAGGATAGCTTGATTCCAGTGGCATGGAGAGCACGGGACCCACGTCTGGGCATACCCTTCCCACTCAGGGTGACAAATGCAAAACAACAGTTGATGGACAGAATGCAGAACAATGTCATACATTCACCCCAGTACAGAGATCTGGGCCTAAATCCATCGTTTTTTTGCTCACCATGCCGTTCCAGTTTGAACCCAGCCATATGCAAATCAGTCTTGACCCTGTGCCTCATGGGAACAGTCCAGCCCGAACTGCCAAGCCAGGTCCTCCCTGGACTGGAAACAAGCATCCTAGGACCGGTTTCGGGGTTTCACCCCTCTTCAGCCAGGATAGCTTGATTCCAGTGGCATGGAGAGCACGGGACCCACATCTGGGCATACCCTTCCAACTCAGGGTGACAAATGCAAAACAACAGTTGATGGACAGAATGCAAAACAATGTCATACATTCACCCCAGTACAAAGATCTGGCCCTAAATCCATAGTTTTTTTGCTCACCATGCCGTTCCAGTTTGAACCCAGCCATATGCAAATCAGTCTTGACCCTGTGCCTCATGGGAACAGCCCAGCCCGAACTGCCAAGCCAGGTCCTCCCTGGACTGGAAACAGGCATCCTAGGACCGGTTTCGGGGTTTCACCCCTCTTCAGCCAGGATAGCTTGATTCCAGTGGCATGGAGAGCACGGGACCCACGTCTGGGCATACCCTTCCCACTCAGGGTGACAAATGCAAAACAACAGTTGATGGACAGAATGCAGAACAATGTCATACATTCACCCCAGTACAGAGATCTGGGCCTAAATCCATCGTTTTTTTGCTCACCATGCCGTTCCAGTTTGAACCCAGCCATATGCAAATCAGTCTTGACCCTGTGCCTCATGGGAACAGTCCAGCCCGAACTGCCAAGCCAGGTCCTCCCTGGACTGGAAACAAGCATCCTAGGACCGGTTTCGGGGTTTCACCCCTCTTCAGCCAGGATATCTTGATTCCAGTGGCATGGAGAGCACGGGACCCACATCTGGGCATACCCTTCCCACTCAGGGTGACAAATGCAAAACAACAATTGACCGACAGAATGCAGAAAAATGTCATACATTCACCCCAGTACAAAGATCTGGGCCTAAATCCATAGTTTTTTTGCTCACCATGCTGTTCCAGTTTGAACCCAGCCATATGCAAATCAGACTTGACCCTGTGCCTCATGGGAACAGTCCAGCCTGAACTGCCAAGCCAGGTCCTCCCTGGACTGAAAACAAGCATCCTAGGACCGGTTTCGGGGTTTCACCCCTCTTCAGCCAGGATAGCTTGATTCCAGTGGCATGGAGAGCACGGGACCCATGTCTGGGCATACCCTTCGCACTCAGGGTGACAAATCCAAAACAACAGTTGATGGACAGAATGCAGAACAATGTCATACATTCACCCCAGTACAGAGATCTGGGCCTAAATCCATCGTTTTTTTGCTCACCATGCTGTTCCAGTTTTAAACCAGCCATATGCAAATCAGTCTTGACCCTGTGCCTCATGGGAACAGTCCAGCCCGAACTGCCAAGCCAGGTCCTCCCTGGACTGGAAACAAGCATCCTAGGACCGGTTTCGGGGTTTCACCCATCTTCAGCCAGGATAGCTTGATTCCAGTGGCATGGAGAGCACGGGACCCACGTCTGGGCATACCCTTCCCACTCAGGGTGACAAATGCAAAACAACAGTTGATGGACAGAATGCAGAACAATGTCATACATTCACCCCAGTACAGAGATCTGGGCCTAAATCCATCGTTTTTTTGCTCACCATGCCGTTCCAGTTTGAACCCAGCCATATGCAAATCAGTCTTGACCCTGTGCCTCATGGGAACAGTCCAGCCCGAACTGCCAAGCCAGGTCCTCCCTGGACTGGAAACAAGCATCCTAGGACCGGTTTCGGGGTTTCACCCCTCTTCAGCCAGGATAGCTTGAGTCCAGTGGCATGGAGAGCACGGGACCCACGTCTGGGCATACCCTTCCCACTCAGGGTGACAAATGCAAAACAACAGTTGATGGACAGAATGCAGAACAATGTCATACATTCACCCTAGTACAGAGATCTGGGCCTAAATCCATTGTTTTTTTGCTCACCATGCCGTTCCAGTTTGAACCCAGCCATATGCAAATCAGACTTGACCCTGTGCCTCATGGGAACAGTCCAGCCCGAACTGCCAAGCCAGGTCCTCCCTGGACTGAAAACAAGCATCCTAGGACCGGTTTCGGGGTTTCACCCCTCTTCAGCCAGGATAGCTTGATTCCAGTGGCATGGAGAGCACGGGACCCACGTCTGGGCATACCCTTCCCACTCTGGGTGACAAATGCAAAACAACAGTTGATGGACAGAATGCAGAACACTGTCATACATTCACCCCAGTACAGAGATCTGGGCCTAAATCCATCGTTTTTTTGCTCACCATGCCGTTCCAGTTTGAACCCAGCCATATGCAAATCAGTCTTGACCCTGTGCCTCATGGGAACAGTCAAGCCTGAACTGCCAAGCCAGGTCCTCCCTGGACTGGAAACAAGCATCCTAGGACCGGTTTCGGGGTTTCACCCCTCTTCAGCCAGGATAGCTTGATTCCAGTGGCATGGAGAGCACGGGACCCACATCTGGGCATACCCTTCCCACTCAGGGTGACAAATGCAAAACAACAGCTGATGGACAGAATGCAGAACAATGTCATACATTCACCCCAGTACAGAGATCTGGGCCTAAATCCATCGTTTTTTTGCTCACCATGCTGTTCCAGTTTGAACCCAGCCATATGCAAATCAGTCTTGCCCCTGTGCCTCATGGGAACAGTCCAGCCCGAACTGCCAAGCCAGGTCCTCCCTGGACTGGAAACAAGCATCCTAGGACCGGTTTCGGGGTTTCACCCCTCTTCAGCCAGGATAGCTTGATTCGAGTGGCATGGAGAGCACGGGACCCACGTCTGGGCATACCCTTCCCACTCAGGGTGACAAATGCAAAACAACAGTTGATGGACAGTGTTGGAAAACCACACTCCCACTCTGAAAGGGTGGTGGTGGTCTTCCGGACACACTGTGGTAGCTTGGCTCGAGTGGTCAGGAATCAGGCTCCGTGCTAAGCATACGACATACTCAAACAATAACCATGCGTGCATCCGTTCCAAAAACAACTCTACACCGTAAAAATTATGAAAATATCTTTCTTTATCTTCTTTTTCTCTTAGTTGCTGATTAGATAAATAAATAACAATCACAATATACAAACTTTTTAAATAGTGCAGGTCAAATAAATACTGGCTTAATGATTCAATAAATAGGGGTGATCATAAATAATGAAGGCATAAATATAAGTGCAATACATACAGGCAATTAAATATTCTGAGGCAATAAATACTGTAAACCAATAAATATTGTGCATCAATAAATACTGTGGACCAATAAATACAGTGAAGCAATAAATAGGTTAAATACAATAAATACAGTGCCCCTAATAAATACTTAAAAGCTGACAGTGACACTCATAGAATCAGATCACTTTTGAATTCCTAAGGGCTGATTTGGCCCAGGCACAGCTTGTGGGGATGTGGAAGGCTTGAGGGTGTCTACTCCCTGGCTTGGACAAGGCTGAGGCCTAAACTGAGGTAGATCAAGGGGGGAATACCAGAGACCTGGCTCTCTCTCTCCACACAACCTCTCTAGATTAGTCCCAGCTCACCCCTGGCACAGTCAGGTTGGTTCCAGCACCTCCCTAGCCCCTTAGAGCAGTCTCTCAGGTCTCCACAGGGCCTTAGGCGCCCTCTACTCCACTTACTGCCCTTTTTCTGATGCTCCGACATCGCTGGAGTCGTGTCGACGCCGTGAGGCGGTTCCGGTTCGATGTCGGCGGCCTCGGCACAATGTCAGTTCCTGACGACGCCGGTAGGCGGTTCCGGTTTCGATGTCGGCGGCCTCGGTTCGATCTCGACCTCCGATTCGATGGCGTCGGGCAGTCTTTACTCGATGTCGACTTCGGGCGGCTCCGGTCCGATGGCGACCTCGGATTCGATGACGTCGGCCGGCCTTGACTAGATGTCGACTTCCGGCGGCTCCGGAGTGCGATCCTCACTCCCGACCTCCGGTGCTCCTCTCCTTAGGTTTCCGGCGACTCCGGAGTGCGACCTCCACTCCCGACCTCCGGCACGATTCTCTCAGGTTCCGGCGACTACGGAGTGCGATCCTCACTCCCGACCTCCGGTACACCTCACCTCGGTCTCCGACGACTCCGGAGGGCGGACTTCACTCCTCCGATGACGCCGCTCACTCGACCTCGGGTGACTTCCTCCTCGACCTCTGGTATTCCTCACGACCTCTGACGGCGCCCTCTCTCGACCTCTGGCGGCTCCGGGTACGACGTCTGCTTTTCCAGTCAGCGCCGCTTCTCCACCTCGGGCTCCAGGTCTCAGGCTACTCGACGTCGGACTCCAGGGAAACCAGTTTCCAGGTCAGGATCTTGCTGTTCTCTGTTTCTAAGGCCTGTTCCTGCTGTCCAGGTCCTTAGGATGGTTTTTCTGGCTTCTTCCCACACAGGGCTCCAGGCTGGGCTCAGTCAGTAGGGACTAGTATCAAGGGTGGGTTTATGGACCCCACTCCAGGCACAAGTTTCCACCCCTGCTGCTTCACTCCTTCCTCCTTCAAGTTTCTGCTGCTCTCTCTTCACCAGTCAGGTGCCAACTGCCAGCTCCAACTGCCAACTCTCTGTCTTAGCTTCCCAACATTCTAAACCGCCTCCAACTGTCACAGGGTTCTGGAATGTTCTGGAAGGTGCTAGTAGGTTCCAGTGGATGCTGGTGATGTCACAGGTGGCCACCATTTTGTGCTCCAGGCCCTCAGACAGAAGTTTCAGGGGTAGCTAAAATGGCTCCCTGAATCTGCAGCAACACTAAAAAGTCTGGTGGTTCCCAAAAAGGAAAAATTCAAACAGGGTTTGAGGCAAAAGTGGGACAAAATAAATAATGATGAGGAGGGACCACCCAAAGGGCTGACAGGTCTAACACGCGTCCCCCCCAGCTGAAAGTGGGGAGAGCTACCCAACCCCTTGGGAGTTCTCATCACTAAGGCGGAAATACCTTGAGAGACCGTCTGCATTGGCGTGGTCCACTCCAGGCCGATGTTCCACCTGAAAGTCCATTCCCTGTAGGGCAATAGACCACCTCAACAACTTGGGATTCTCCCCCTTCATTTGCATCAGCCAACGAAGGGGTCTGTGGTCGGTCTGAACTAGGAAGTGCGAGCCAAACAGGTATGGCCGCAACTTCTTCAGAGCCCATACCACTGCAAAGGCTTCACGCTCTATTGCACTCCACTTCTGTTCCCTGGGAAGTAGTCTCCGGGATAGGAAGACCACGGGTTGATCCAGACCCTCTTCGTTGAGTTGCGATAACACTGCCCCAATGCCATGTTCTGATGCATCTGTCTGGACAATGAACTCCTTGGAAAAGTCTGGGGCCCTTAAGACCGGGGCCTCGCACATGGCTTTCTTCAATCTCTCAAAGGCTTGCTGACAAGCCTCCGTCCAGACTACCCGTCGAGGTTGTTTCTTGGACGTGAGCTCCGTGAGGGGGGCTACGATGGTTCCGTACCCCTTCACGAAGCGGCGGTAGTATCCCGTGAGGCCCAAAAATGCTCGGACCTCAGTCTGAGTCTTGGGGGGTTCCCAGGCCATGATGGCCTCGATCTTCGCCTGGAGGGGTTGCACCGCTCCCCTACCCACCAAGTGTCCAAGGTACACTACCGACCCCTGCCCGATCTGGCACTTGCTGGCCTTGATCGTCAATCCAGCTTGTCTCAGGGCCTGGAGAACAGCTTGCAGGTGACGCAAGTGATCCTCCCAGCTGTTACTGAGGACGGCTATGTCATCCAGATAAGCAGCAGAGAAACTCTCCATTCCGGTGAGGATCTGGTTTACCAGGCGCTGAAACGTGGCAGGTGCGTTCTTGAGCCCAAAGGGCATCACACAGAACTGGTAGTGGCCATTGGGCGTGGAGAAGGCTGACCTTTCCCTTGCTCCATCAGTCAAAGAGATCTGCCAGTACCCAGAAGTAAGGTCAAAGGTACTTAGATATTGGGCAGCTCCCAGCCGGTCAATCAATTCATCCGCCCTAGGGATCGGATGAGCATCAGTTTTGGTCACTGAATTCAGTCCCCGATAGTCCACACAGAACCTCAGTTCTGGTTGGGCACCCGGTGGTGCAGCTTTTGGTACTAACACCACCGGACTGGACCAGGGGCTGCTAGAAGGTTCGATCACTCCTAGCTCCAGCATCTTAGTGACTTCACTATGAATGCTGGCCTTCACCTTGTCTGACATCCGGTAGATCTTGGACTTCACAGGTGGGCTGTCTCCTGTGTCCACGTCATGGACGCACAGGTGAGTCCTACCCGGGACAAGGGAGAACAACGAGGAGTACTGCCCTAGGACCTGGCGACAGTCCTCCTGCTGTTCAGGAGTTAGAGATGGGGAGAGAATCACTCCCTCCACCGACCCATCCTTCTCTTGAGACGCAAACAGATCAGGGAGAGGCTCGCTTTCCACGTCCTCTCCTCCGTCAGTCACCATCATCAAGATGACTTCGGGCCTCTCGTGGTGGGGTTTGAGGCGGTTGGCATGCAGCACCCGCAGGGGCTGACGAGGGGTCTTCAGGTCCACCAAGTAGGTAGCCTTACCCTTCTTCTCCAACACCTCAAAGGGTCCTGACCAGCGATCCTGGAGGGCACTAAGCTCTCCCGGTTCGATCACCCACACCTTCTGGCCAGGCTCCAACTCCACCGGGTGAGCATTGTGGTCATACCACGCCTTCATTACTGCTTGGCTGGCTTCCAAGTTGTCAGAAGCTTGCTTCCACAACTTAGCCATTTGGCTCCGGAAGGCCAGCATGTAGCTCACCACATCCTGGGGAAGCTTTCTGGGAGTTCTTTCCCATCCGTCTCTCACCAGGTTGAGAGGTCCACGTACAGGGTGCCCATACAGAAGCTCGAAGGGGCTGAAGCCCACTCCCTTCTGTGGCACTTCTCTGTAGGAAAAGAGTAAACAGGGCAGGAGGACGTCCCATTTCCTCCGCAGGCTTTCAGGCAGACTTCTGATCATGCCCTTCAAGGTTTTGTTAAACCTCTCCACCAGACCATTGGTCTGGGGGTGGTAAGGAGTGGTGAACCGGTATGTCACTCCACACTCCTTCCACATTGCCCGCATATACGCTGACATGAAGTTGGTACCCCTGTCGGACACAACTTCCTTGGGAAAACCCACTCGGGTAAAGATTCCCATCAGGGCCCTTGCCACAACAGGTGCTGTTATGGTCCTCAGAGGTATTGCCTCTGGGTACCGTGTGGCATGATCCACCAGAACCAGGATAAACCTGTGACCAGCTGTAGTCGGCGGATCTAATGGACCCACAATGTCGATGCCCACCCTTTCAAAGGGGGTGCTAACGATAGGAAGTGGTTCCAGGGGAGCTTTCAGCTTCACCCCTGTTTTCCCACTGGCTTGGCAAGACACACATGTCCGGCAGTAGGTATCGGACGACACTTTCATCTGAGGCCAATAAAAGTTTGGGACAAGACGGGCGAAGGTCTTGTCTTGCCCCAGGTGTCCTGCCAATGGTATCTCGTGAGCCAACTCCAGAAGGAAGGCTCGCTAACGTTGAGGGACTACCAAGGCTCGTGACGATCCGTGTAGGGGTGCCTTGGGTTCACTGTAGAGGAGGCCATCCTCCCAGTAAACACTGTAGTTCCCTTCAACGTTCCCTGCTGCCTGGGCTTCGGCCTGTCGCCTCAGCCCCTCAAGGGTAGGGCACTCCCTCTGGCCCTGGCAGAATTCCTCCCTGGACGGGCCTCCCTCCACGTGCCACTCGGCCGGGATGGGTAGGTCCTCCAGGTTGGTAACGTCCCCCACCGCAGACTCCTGGTCCACCACCTCCGGTGGCCTATCCGTCCTACGGGGTGGGGACGCCGAGGCAGGCTCCTCCTGTCCTCGGTTCTTCCCTTGACTGGCAGCTGGCTGGGCCTTTGTTCCAGGCTCCAGCCGAAATAAACTCCCTCTTCGGGTAGTCGCGGACCTTGTGCTCACACAGGCCCAGTCAGGTGTACCCAGCATCTCGGTGTGAGTCCGGTATTCCACCTCCTTCCAAGCGTTGTGCTCCATGTCATTCCCCAGCAGACAATCGACTGGCACGGCAGGGCTTACGGCAACTCGAAGTGAACCTGCAACCCCCCCCCCATTCAAAGGGAACCTCGGCCACTGGATAGTGGCCTGTTCTGCCGTCAGCCATCGCGGCTGGGTGGAGTACATCGGGAATTACCTGCTCTGGAGACACCAGTTGGCTACGCACCATAGTCATACTGGCTCCTGTGTCTCTCAGAGCCTCCCCTCTTTGGCTGTTGATGGTGACCCACTGCCCATACTTTGCGGTATTTGCGGGCACCTGGATCTTAGGAACCATCTCCCGTTCTCCCAGGGACACTAAAGTGACACCCGCCCACTCCCTTCCCTTAGTTAAGGGCATCTCCTCCCCGAGCACTACACTAGCTACTCCGGGGGTCTTTCCTCCAATGGGAGGGGGTGGTCGTTTCAAGCACTTCGGATCTCCTTTATAGTGTCCAACGCCACCGCACTCATAGCAATGGACAACCCTTGGCTGCTGACTCTGGCCAGGATTAGGGTTTCTGGGTGGGTTAGCCCTAGGGGTGAATCCGGTTCCCTTCCCTTGGAAGTTATTTTGGGGGCCTTTGGAGAACTCCTTTTTCTTTTCCCCTCCCTCTTTCTTCTGGGGGGCGCCCTGTCCGGCCTTTTGAGTATCCACTCCAGTCCCCCTTGTGGACACCCGGGTACTAGCCCAAATGTCCGCCTCCTCAGCAAGCTTCCGGGGACTGGTCAGCTTGCTATCCACCAGGTGTTGCCGCAGTTCAGGGAAACATTTCTCGAGCAGGTGTTCCTTCAGTACTAGGTCAAACAACCCCTCGTAGTTCCTCACTTCACTGCCCTGAATCCAACCTTCCAGTGCCTTCTTTGCATAGTCCAGGAAGTCCACCCAATTCTGTGTGCCCAGTTTGTGACTACCCCTGAACTTCTGTCTGTACTTTTGAGGTGTTAGTCCAAACTTTCTGATGAGCGCCAGTTTCATGGTGGGGTAGTGGGTCTGCTCATCCTCTTCGAGGGCCAATAAAGCATCCCTACCAGCTGGAGGCATGTACTTGTACAATCCCCCTCCCCAGTACTTCTCTGGAACCCCATGGGCCCTCAACGAGACCTCATAGGCCGCTAGCCACTTGGCGATATCATCACCCACCCCATAGCTAGCTACTATGTCCTTTGGCAGGTAGGGTTTAGGTTCCCTGGTGATCTCTTGGGTTTGGCTGCCACCATTAGGAACAGGTTGTGCCCCGATTCTCAGGATCTGAAGATCTATTTCTTTCAGTCGTAATTCATGGGCCATCCTCTGCTCCTCCTTCTCCTTCTCCAGCCTTGCTAAGTCCCATGTGAGCTGTCTTTTCTCCCTCCGGTCTGTTAACTCCACTTCAGACAAGCCACCGCTAGAGGCACTGCTGCCCTTCCTGGAAAGTGTCCTGGGCCCCGCTGACAGGTTCCCCACCTCAGGTTGGTACATCTCAGCCCCCTCGGTGTCAGGCTCTCCATCCCTGTCTTCCTCCTCAGCCTTGCTTTCCCGTCGTGCCTCCCCCCAAGCCCTTAAGCTGGTTTGGAGTGCACCCTTCTTTGCTCCTGGGGGACAGTACACCCCCTCCCGCTGGCAAAACTCCCTGAGTTGGGCCACAGTGTACGTTTCTAGATTTTCTAGTACAAACTCCATCTCGCCCACTCAGGTTAGAGGACAGGTTTTGTGCAGTAACTATGCAGGGGGGTACCTTTAATAATACCTCCTCCCACCACCAGAGTAAATTTGGAAAAAACAAAAACCCACAATTAGGAAGGCCGCTTTGAGAAAACTCCCGGTGTAGGCCTATGGACTACCCACAGTTATTGTTGAGTATACGTAGGCACAGCTCAATCCCACCACTGAACACCAATTAATGTTGGAAAACCACACTCCCACTCTGAAAGGGTGGTGGTGGTCTTCCGGACACACTGTGGTAGCTTGGCTCGAGTGGTCAGGAATCAGGCTCCGTGCTAAGCATACGACATACTCAAACAATAACCATGCGTGCATCCGTTCCAAAAACGACTCTACACCGTAAAAATTATGAAAATATCTTTCTTTATCTTCTTTTTCTCTTAGTTGCTGATTAGATAAATAAATAACAATCACAATATACAAACTTTTTAAATAGTGCAGGTCAAATAAATACTGGCTTAATGATTCAATAAATAGGGGTGATCATAAATAATGAAGGCATAAATATAAGTGCAATACATACAGGCAATTAAATATTCTGAGGCAATAAATACTGTAAACCAATAAATATTGTGCATCAATAAATACTGTGGACCAATAAATACAGTGAAGCAATAAATAGGTTAAATACAATAAATACAGTGCCCCTAATAAATACTTAAAAGCTGACAGTGACACTCATAGAATCAGATCACTTTTGAATTCCTAAGGGCTGATTTGGCCCAGGCACAGCTTGTGGGGATGTGGAAGGCTTGAGGGTGTCTACTCCCTGGCTTGGACAAGGCTGAGGCCTAAACTGAGGTAGATCAAGGGGGGAATACCAGAGACCTGGCTCTCTCTCTCCACACAACCTCTCTAGATTAGTCCCAGCTCACCCCTGGCACAGTCAGGTTGGTTCCAGCACCTCCCTAGCCCCTTAGAGCAGTCTCTCAGGTCTCCACAGGGCCTTAGGCGCCCTCTACTCCACTTACTGCCCTTTTTCTGATGCTCCGACACCGCTGGAGTCGTGTCGACGCCGTGAGGCGGTTCCGGTTCGATGTCGGCGGCCTCGGCACAATGTCAGTTCCTGACGACGCCGGTAGGCGGTTCCGGTTTCGATGTCGGCGGCCTCGGTTCGATCTCGACCTCCGATTCGATGGCGTCGGGCAGTCTTTACTCGATGTCGACTTCGGGCGGCTCCGGTCCGATGGCGACCTCGGATTCGATGACGTCGGCCGGCCTTGACTCGATGTCGACTTCCGGCGGCTCCGGAGTGCAATCCTCACTCCCGACCTCCGGTGCTCCTCTCCTTAGGTTTCCGGCGACTCCGGAGTGCGACCTCCACTCCCGACCTCCGGCACGATTCTCTCAGGTTCCGGCGACTCCGGAGTGCGATCCTCACTCCCGACCTCCGGTACACCTCACCTCGGTCTCCGACGACTCCGGAGGGCGGACTTCACTCCTCCGATGACGCCGCTCACTCGACCTCGGGTGACTTCCTCCTCGACCTCTGGTATTCCTCACGACCTCTGACGGCGCCCTCTCTCGACCTCTGGCGGCTCCGGGTACGACGTCTGCTTTTCCAGTCAGCGCCGCTTCTCCACCTCGGGCTCCAGGTCTCAGGCTACTCGACGTCGGACTCCAGGGAAACCAGTTTCCAGGTCAGGATCTTGCTGTTCTCTGTTTCTAAGGCCTGTTCCTGCTGTCCAGGTCCTTAGGATGGTTTTTCTGGCTTCTTCCCACACAGGGCTCCAGGCTGGGCTCAGTCAGTAGGGACTAGTATCAAGGGTGGGTTTATGGACCCCACTCCAGGCACAAGTTTCCACCCCTGCTGCTTCACTCCTTCCTCCTTCAAGTTTCTGCTGCTCTCTCTTCACCAGTCAGGTGCCAACTGCCAGCTCCAACTGCCAACTCTCTGTCTTAGCTTCCCAACATTCTAAACCGCCTCCAACTGTCACAGGGTTCTGGAATGTTCTGGAAGGTGCTAGTAGGTTCCAGTGGATGCTGGTGATGTCACAGGTGGCCACCATTTTGTGCTCCAGGCCCTCAGACAGAAGTTTCAGGGGTAGCTAAAATGGCTCCCTGAATCTGCAGCAACACTAAAAAGTCTGGTGGTTCCCAAAAAGGAAAAATTCAAACAGGGTTTGAGGCAAAAGTGGGACAAAATAAATAATGATGAGGAGGGACCACCCAAAGGGCTGACAGGTCTAACAGACAGAATGCAGAACAATGTCATACATTCACCCCAGTACAGAGATCTGGGCCTAAATCCATCGTTTTTTTGCTCACCATGCTGTTCCAGTTTGAACCCAGCCATATGCAAATCAGTCTTGCCCCTGTGCCTCATGGGAACAGTCCAGCCCGAACTGCCAAGCCAGGTCCTCCCTGGACTGGAAACAAGCATCCTAGGACCGGTTTCGGGGTTTCACCCCTCTTCAGCCAGGATAGCTTGATTCCAGTGGCATGGAGAGCACGGGACCCACATCTGGGCATACCCTTCCAACTCAGGGTGACAAATGCAAAACAACAGTTGATGGACAGAATGCAAAACAATGTCATACATTCACCCCAGTACAAAGATCTGGCCCTAAATCCATAGTTTTTTTGCTCACCATGCCGTTCCAGTTTGAACCCAGCCATATGCAAATCAGTCTTGACCCTGTGCCTCATGGGAACAGCCCAGCCCGAACTGCCAAGCCAGGTCCTCCCTGGACTGGAAACAAGCATCCTAGGACCGGTTTCGGGGTTTCACCCCTTTTCAGCCAGGATAGCTTGATTCCAGTGGCATGGAGAGCACGGGACCCACTGCTGGGCATACCCTTCCCACTCAGGGTGACAAATGCAAAACAACAGTTGATGGACAGAATGCAGAACAATGTCATACATTCACCCCAGTACAGAGATCCGGGCCTAAATCCATAGTTTTTTTGCTCACCATGCCGTTCCAGTTTGAACCCAGCCATATGCAAATCAGTCTTGACCCTGTGCCTCATGGGAACAGTCCAGCCCGAACTGCCAAGCCAGGTCCTCCCTGGACTGGAAACAAGCATCCTAGGACTGGTTTCGGGGTTTCACCCCTCTTCAGCCAGGATAGCTTGATTCCAGTGGCATGGAGAGCACGGGAATCAATCAAAATAAAAGAAAACACAAAAAAAACGATGTTACTACAATATCCTGTCCACAGGGTTGGTTTTCGTGCTCCCCTTCACCACACCCGTGAAACAACTCTCCTTTTGTGCAGTATTAGCGTGTGCTTCCCGTCCACCAGCAGAGGATTTCAAATAAGTTGAGGGAAGACACTTGCCTGGGATCACGACCCTCCTGCCTGTGCTGTGGCACTGGGTGTACCGATGGCTTCCTCTTCTAGGGTACCAGCGGCAACAGCGGGGCTCTCGTCAAGCGGGCGTGGTGTCTGTTTGCCGTCTCCGGTGCAGTTGTCCTCAGGATCTCGCTGTTGGTCTTCTCCACTCTTTTGGGTTGCTTCTCCCAACACCTGCGGCATTCCGTCCCTCTGCTTCAGCGTCTCCGGTTCCTTGCTCCGCCGCCCCCCCCCCCCCCCCCTTCTGGACATTATCGGAGTCTTCTGTGGAGCGCACCGCGTATGCTGGTACGCTAACCTTCCCTTTTTCTGGCTCTGCACTGGCCGCCATGTTGTATTCCTGGGAGGTGGTCGGTGGCATATTACACACATGCCACTCAAATCTACCCCACTCCAGTCCAATCTAACCCACTTCAACCCAATCCACCCCACAACAATCTACCCTACTCCATTTCACCCCAAACTACCCTACTCCAATCTACGACATGTAATCCACCCCACCCCAATCTAATCTACCCCAATCTACTCCACTGAAATCCACTCCACTCCAATCTACCTCACCTCATCCCAATCTACCCCACACCCCTCTATTCCCCCTCCACTTCAATCTACCCCACTCCACTCCAGTCTTCCCCTCTTCACTCCAATCTACCCTACCATAATCCACACAATCTATCCCACTCCACTCTACCCCACTTCACCCTAATCTACCCCACTCTACTCCACTCCTCTCCACTCTACACTACCCCACTCCAATGCACTGCACTCCATTTTTACCCAATCCAGCCCACTCCACATCAATCAACCCCAATATATCCCACTCCAATCTACCCCACTCTACTCCAATCCACTCCACTCCCCCAATCTACCCTACTCCACTCCTATATACAGAACTCCAAACTACCCCAATCTATCGCCACTCTATTCCATTCTACCCTACTATAATCCATCCAATCTACCCAACTCCACTCTAATCTACCCAACTCCACTCCAGTCTACCCCACTGCAGTCCAATCTACCCTAATCCATCCCACTACACTCTTCGCCAATCTAGCCCACTCCACTCTACCCCAATATATCCCACTCTATTTTACCCCAATCTACCCTGATGTACCCTACTCCTATCTATACCAACTCTAATCTACCAATTTCACCCCAATCTACCCCACTCCAATCTTTCACGCTAATATACCCAACTCCCCCACTCCATTCTACCCCAATCCACTCTACACCAATCTACCCCATTCCACTCTACCCCACTCAAATCTATCTTATCCCACCGCACTCAACGCCACTAACTTTTAGCTATGCTGAACAGCAGCCACACTGGTGTATAACATGGCTGGCTAAAACACATTGCCAAAGCCAATTGCTCTCTCACAGGCGAGACCAATTGGCTATGTCAATGCTTCTTCAGATCAGTGTTGGTCTCCTTTGCTCTTTGAGACCCGACCTGTAGGGTGACCAGGCGTCCCGGATTTTCTCGGACGGTCCCGTTTTTCACCAGCTGTCCTGGCAGATTTCAGGAAATATAGCTCCTGTCCTAGTTAGGTCTCGCAGACCTGCGTTGCAGGTCGCATGCGCTGCTCGCTCTGTGAGGCTTCTTGTAATTGAGTAGATTTCAGAAGTGGACTTGAAGCCCCGCCCATCATTCCTATTGGACGGCCCATCCAGACTGGATCTTTCACTTGCGGCGTTACAGTCTCCTTCATTAATCGGGACGCACTATATTTTTGTCACAATGGGGACAGCTTGTTTAAAATGCACCTCGGGCGGGCTCTCTTACCTCATCCTCGGACCTCAGGCTGCACACCGCCCTCTACCCACACCGCTCTCCTGCCTTCGCACAGCTCACCAATGATCTCTTGATAAGCAAGGACTTATTGCCAAAGCCGATTCCCAGCCGCCCTGGCCACCTCAGATGACAGGAGAGATCGCTCTGGTGGTGCCCAGCAACCTCCGCTCCTCGCGCCACTGGCACGACGCAGCCTGTCCGCCTCCAAGCGCAAGGCCAATCAGTTCTGATGAGAGTGTCGGCTTTCTGGTGTTTTCATTTATATTTCACGCCATAACTCGTGAGGTTATTTATCTGGGTTCGGTCTGCCTTGTTTTTGTTCTCATCAGTGTGTGCCAGCTCCTCACACTCCCCCAACGTTCCTGATACAAAGGCGCTTTACATCTTAGTACACCATCAGGTTTGGTTTTCCGTTTTTTTTATGCAGTCGCCGTTACTGTTGCTTCTTGAAAGTGTAGCCAGACACACACACGCGAAACCGGACACCCAGGCGATACCATGCCCTGCTACTGGGTGGTGAGGGAATGCGAGAGGTCTGGGTTAAATTGTCTGGCTGTGGGTCTGTGTACTAAACAAAAGATAAGGGAGTGCACATTATATGTAAACCGTGTTCAAATGATCATTTATTTCGAAATCTATTTATTTGACACTATCCAAACAAACTTGCTTTTAAAATGTAGTTCGGTTCACAAAGCAGATGTTTCCAATCATGGTTTGTTGATAAAGGAAAAATCACTTTTAAAATACTTGGCTTCTATGTTTGAATTTCTATGTATTTCCTCGGTGGCTGTGACAGAGCTGATATCGTATGTAAATGTTTTTTCTCCTGGCGATTTAATGACAGTAATGAAACGTGTTTAAGCGTTCAAGCACTCCGGAAAAAAGGGCTCTGATGAAACTGACCTCCCATTTGGGTGCCCTTCTCAAAAATATATGCATCGCCATTAGCCAATCACACAGCGTGGGGCGACGGAGAAGACAAAATGGTGCCTAGTGAAGTATCTAAAATGACAGGATTACTCGAGTGGCTTACTGAATACTACTGATGGCAGGAGGTGTGATAATATGCTGCCCTCCCATCAGCCTCTGCTTCCTGGTTCTGCGTAATCGCTCACGTACGATGTTTGCCTTGGCAGGACGACCACATTCTAACAGCCGCAGTGCATGTTTTACAGTGCAAAAGCGTGCCCTTGTATCTAAAGTATGGGGCACCATCTTACTTTAAATGGCTTCGCTGCCGTTTTTAAGCTGTTGCTTAGGTTTCCTCGTGTGCTTGGTTGGTTCAATGCTTGTGTGCAGACGCTGAGCGCTGGTGGTACTGCAGTGTGTCGCCTTCTCGCAAGGTTGCATTGATTTTTCACCTACCTACCGTTCTGATCAGTTTGTACACATGTTTGGGTGTTAATCATGCAATAAACACAGCCCCACTATTGTTCATTATAGCAGATAAGGCCACTTTATTAAGACAGTTGAAAATGTCCCAACCGCATAACTATAACAGTATGACATTATGAAATAACTTGCATTGTTTTTCCACAAAAAAACCCAAACTTTATTCCAACAACTCAATCAAAACTTCATATAATACACCCCATGTCATTGTAAACCCCAACTTTTCTCTTCCCCACCCCCGCGTTCAGACATTTCCCCCCGCCCCATAAGAGTGGGTAAGGCCGCTCAAGACTTACCCCCCCCCCCCAAGAAAACGCCACCCAGGAAAACCCCCAGAGTTTTCCTAGCCCCACCCAAAACTGAGCTGAAAAGTAGAACATCAAAAACTGTGATTACACCATAGATTCTCATTCCATAAATGTGCAAGTAAATCACTAATTTCTAGCAAATAATATGCCTGACCCAGTTGTGATAAGTGAACACCATCGTTCCTGAATAAGTGGCCTTCGCCCTTTGTAATGTTATCGTTAGACAGTACTATAATCCCCATTGTTTGACAAAAAAATAGCGCGGTTGAGTTTGCGCTTGGCCTTTTCAACTGCCGCGTGAATCCTGGCCACCCTCCAATGTTGCCTGTAAATGAATTCGTCGTATCGAATAACATGCAACATGTTAAATGGGATAGATTTATAGAGAAGTTGGGAAATTTAGAGGACCTTAAAAAAGCGACTACTAGTGAGGTGGCCAATTTAAGTTCCCAATCGACTAATACAAATTTCCATCTAACTATGCTTGAGGCCCATAATATCTTTTTCTCAAAACTCCAAGGGTTCTTTATGAAGCCCTCTAGGATTGGAAAAGCTATTAAGGGACACCCACCAGAGGAGGGATGGTTCAACAAAACTTGTAAAATAGCTCGCCAGAATTTGAGCGTTGCTTTGAGATCAAGAAACGCGGAAGATGTGAGACTAGCTAGGAAGCTATATAGACAAGCCCAGCTAGTAGCTAAGAAAGAGTGGGATGAGGAACAGTGGCAAGATTTGAAACACGCATGCTTGGCCAAAGACCAAAAACGATTTTGGGCTATAGTAAAGTGGGACAGAGGCGGGTCTGCACCTTCTCCCCAAAATAATGTGGCAAAAAACCAATGGGTAGATTTCTTTAAACCACAGTACGCTTCTGTCTCATCTGAAGGAGAGCATCCACTTCCCCCTACCATCTACTTCCAAACGCAGGTGTTCTCGATTAAAGAAGTCAACTTAGCTTTGGATAGTATAACAGTGGGCCGAGCTCCTGGAATGGACGGGATACCCGCGGATGTGTTTTTAACTGACAGATTATCTTGGTGTCAATATTTTCAATGGCTAGCCAACTCAGTAGCCATGGGTGCACCTATTCCTTCTTCATGGAAAGGGGCGGAAATAATTCCGGTTTTTAAAAAAGGGGACAAATCACTCCCAAGTAACTATAGACCTATTAGTCTTATAGATTCAGCACAAAAACTAATAGGTCGATTAGTGCAAAATAAGTTACAATCCCTGGGGACGCGCGAAGGAGTTTCCAGGCAAACCGTGAGGGGAACGGTTCTATCCTGTGCTGCTGCCCTTGTTCCTTGGTTATCCGTGCTGGTGTCTAAGGGGTCACGAAGGAAACAGCTTTGGCCAGCTGCACCATCCTGCCTACAACCCCCAGAAGGCCTAGCGCCGCAGCGCGATCGTGAACAGCTGAGGGGAATCCCTCATAAACCCAGGACGCTCACCGCAGCGCGGGACGCGCGAAGGAGTTTCCAGGCAAACCGTGAGGGGAACGGTTCTATCCTGTGCTGCTGCCCTTGTTCCTTGGTTATCCGTGCTGGTGTCTAAGGGGTCACGAAGGAAACAGCTTTCGCCGGCTGCACCATCCTGCCTACAACCCCCAGAAGGCCTAGCGCCGCAGCGCGATCGTGAACAGCTGAGGGGAATCCCTCATAAACCCAGGACGCTCACCGCAGCGCGGGACGCGCGAAGGAGTTTCCAGGCAAACCGTGAGGGGAACGGTTCTATCCTGTGCTGCTGCCCTTGTTCCTTGGTTATCCGTGCTGGTGTCTAAGGGGTCACGAAGGAAACAGCTTTGGCCGGCTGCACCATCCTGCCTACAACCCCCAGAAGGCGTAGCGCCGCAGCGCGATCGTGAACAGCTGAGGGGAATCCCTCATAAACCCAGGACGCTCACCGTAGCGCGGGACGCGCGAAGGAGTTTCCAGGCAAACCGTGAGGGGAACGGTTCTATCCTGTGCTGCTGCCCTTGTTCCTTGGTTATCCGTGCTCGTGTCTAAGGGGTCACGAAGGAAACAGCTTTGGCCGGCTGCACCATCCTGCCTACAACCCCCAGAAGGTCTAGCGCCGCAGCGTGATCGTGAACAGCTGAGGGGAATCCCTCATAAACCCAGGACGCTCACCGCAGCGCAGGACGCGCGCGGGCAGCGCCCGGGCGAAGCCCGCGCCAAGGGCGGGCCCGTCCTTGCCCGTCAAAGCCCGGATAAGGCTGGGCTGGGCCCACCCCCTAACTTATGTGGTAGGACCCTGCTCAGCCACAGTGCCTCTCGACGCTGCCGTGAGGGGTTTGGCGTCTGGGTGGCTCAATTCAAGAAACTGTGAGTTGTCAGAGTGACTTGTTGCCTTTCTTTTAGTTGTGTACCATACTAGCTGCTGTGTTATTCCAAGGGAAGGCGGGGTGCTTGCAAAGAAGCTTGGCACTTTTCGCAATCGTAGTATGTCTAAAAAGAGGGCTGGTGATAAGCCGGGGGGGACACTTGACGATTATTTAATAAGAGCAGAGTCAGCACTGAACCTTGAGATTCTAGCGGTGGAACGTAGACTCTCCCTAGATCCTACCAACTCCTCCCTCCCATGTGCCCAGAGACAGACTGGTTTGCCTGCCTCTGTTCATTCCAGCCCAATTGATGGTAACATTTCTCCTCCAGTACTCATTCCCCCTGTGCAGGA
The DNA here is from genome assembly GCF_964204655.1 of Triturus cristatus. Lineage (NCBI taxonomy): Eukaryota > Metazoa > Chordata > Amphibia > Caudata > Salamandridae > Triturus > Triturus cristatus. The sequence continues at coordinate 558,165,294 of NC_140592.1, read as the reverse complement.
GTCTTCGGTTCCTGCTCAGGGTTATGTTTCCATACAGAGCCCTTCTAGGGTTACAACAAGAGGGAGGTTGGCCCATAAAGACAAAGGTATTAAAAAAAAAGAAGTCAATAAAAAACAACCGAGAGGTCAAGGGAAGAGCAATCCTACTGTTGAGCCGCCTCCTTCCAAATCTAGTGGGCCCTCTGTTGAAGGGTGTCACTTGAACCTCAATACCATCCTCTCTTGTCAGGCCCAGTTACAACCTCTTCTGGATTTACTTCTTGTTGGCCTCAAAGATCATCTAACCTGTCTCCTCATCCCTGTACACCAAAAATTAGACCTTGTAGCCAACAGGTTGGACCAATTGGAAGCCAGACTTCCAGGCAATAAGATCTTAGTCCCAGGGCCCCCTACGCTGCTGAGCGGGATGACGTCAGTGGAGGTGTCTAAAGAGGCTGGCAGTACTAGATCACCAAGGCCAGTGGGGGCTATGCCTTCGCTACCATCTATAGGGGAAGAGAATAACACCGTCTTAGGCCATGAAGTTGTTGCTGACAGGGGTACAAATATTCATCATGACCTGCAAAGACGCCCTTCTCTAGTTAACAGGGGTGACAGTGTAGGGGTGGGTGCAGGGCTCTTCTCACCGCCCACTAGTTTACATCTTCCTCCCCAAGCCACCCCTTATACGATTATCTTGGCAAATGTTCCACCCCTCCCGGAAGGATCTTACGAACACTGGTCCAACCTCAAGAACAAATCCCTTCATTATTTGAGCTCCAAGATTAGAAATAGCAAGGCCCTATTTGACGATTTTAACATGGTTAGGCGCATTAATTGGATTGGTCAGTCCCATAAGTCTATCCCTGGGGATTGTGTTGTGTTAAGCTTTAAGTCTCCAGCTTTAGTTAAATACATACTGGAAGTAGCTCATCGTCTTCCCCCAGCCTCTAACTCAATTAAGATCCTCCCATTGGGCTTTTTTTATAGGCCAGGCCTTATACAACCTTTTCGGGATAACTGTAATTTTTCTACAACTCCCGTCAGGTCTGTTATGCCTATTCCGACTCGTAATCGCTTTGAAATTCTCTCTTCATTGGAGGATAATGATTGACATATGGATGGCTTCCTACATAGCCCAGCGCTTGCTTCAGGGTTGATGGGTCCTAGTTGTGATCTGAGCCACGATATTACCATTATGACACCCCCTCCTAAAGATCGTTCCTGTTTGATTAATTCTTTTGGTTATAATTTGTTACCATCTGTTGAAAAGATCGACCCCCATTTTGTCTTAGGTCAAGCAGTTGAAACCAGGGTCGAAAAGTCTACACTAAAGTTGGGCTCTTGGAACATTGCTGGGCTGGGGTCAAGGCTTGAGATTCCTGATTGGGCAGACTTCGTTGATGAGTTTGAAATATGGGCATTTCAGGAGACCTGGGCATTGCTTCCCCACTTTCGTACAGGCTTCCTGAACTTCCACAAACCCGCTGTTAAGAGTCATAGAGGCAGACCTATGGGGGGCTTAACCACCTGGATCCGTCAATGTGAAGGTGTCACCGTGACAGAGGTTCCAATCGATAGTTCTGATATTTTGATCACTAGGGTCAAATCCCGTAGCGGCCTCAACCTTCTTATAATCAATACCTATGTAAGAGGTCTCCCGGGAGGCAAATGCTCCCCCACTTGTCTTCTATTGGAGAATTATCTAGAGACCGCTCCTAAGATTGTGGCTGGTGATTTTAATGTTTGTTTTGAGCCCTTGGGGGGCGATTGTGGGGACTTCACTGAGGAAGAAGACTCAACTTGGGGTGTTCCCATGCTGGAGTTGGAACCAGTAAGCAAATGGTCTCATGCTGCCCTTTTTATTAAGGGTTTATGTTTAAATCAGGGCATGAGAGCAGTTAATGGGCGAACTAAATCTGATAGGATGGGGAAGATGACATTTGACAATGGTAGATCAGGGAGCCGAATTGACTATATATTAGTCAGTTTGGAGTTGTGGCCGCTCATAGATGACATGGTAGTAGTAAGTAGAATCGAGAGCGACCACAATCCCCTGGCACTGAGCATCAAGGATAATAGCTTTGCAGCCTCCCCCACCCTCTTAGATGGCTGTTCCCCCATAGACGTCATCCTTACTAATGATCTCAGAAGGGTGAGATGGCCGAAAATCGCCACTTGCGAATCCTCACGTGTGGCCATCAGAAAACTAATTAATAGTACCCTGGCCTCACTTAATCAAATGGAATCTCAAAATTCGATCAAGGATAATTTCCGGGACACCCATAACAAACTCTTTGCCGAGCTCAAATCCTTTTTTGTGAAAAGTCTACCCGCCACTGGCAGGGGTAAAGAATTGAGACCATGTACGTGGTTCAATAAGGATTGTAGAGTGGCCTTAAGTGCTTTGAAAGTGGCCATTAAATCCGGCTCTCTTTCCACCATCAAAAAATGTAGACTTGATTATAAAACGGCCCAATCTAAGGCCAAGCAAAACTGGGATGAAGATCGTTGGAGGGATCTGTATCAGGCTTGCCACGACCGTAACATGATCCAATTTTGGCATCTCCTCAAATGGGGTAATGCCCCCTCTGATATCCGCCCCTCTAACCAAGTAGAACCACAACAGTGGGTAGCGTATTTTGAGGAACAGTTTAAGGTTGGCACTTCGACGGACAAGCAGTTCTCTTGTCCTCCAGGTGTTGAAAACACACTAAACTTCTCCTCGGGTGAAGTTAAGTTAGTCTTACGATCGATCAAGAGTGGCAAGGCCCCAGGACCTGACTGTATTCCTGCCAATTTATTTATTCAGGAGCAAGATGCATGGATTCCATACCTGACCCTGCTGGCTAATGCCCTTGCGGGTGGTGCTGCTGTCCCTGACTCATGGCTCGGGCAGAGATATTACCGATCTATAAGAAAGGAGATCGCTCTGCCCCGGGCAATTATAGACCTATTAGCTTAATAGACGCAGTACAAAAAATTATTGCCCGCCTTGTTCTGGGTCGTATCCAAATTTGGATGTCTGACTCTGATGTGTTGTCTCCCCTTCAGGCAGGGTTTCGATCACACACTGGGACCCTGGACCAAGTATTTAGGGTAGTACTTCTGTACTGGAAGGTCGTTTTTCTGGGGGGAGGCAAGTTGTATGCGGCCTTCATAGACCTAAGGTCTGCGTTTGACCTTGTGCCGAGGGACAAGCTATGGAAAGTACTCTCGGATATAGGCATGCCAAAAGAACTGGTCTCTTTTTTGGTCACCATTCATGAAAACACGTACGCCCGTGTCCGATGGGGTAAACCCGGGGAGCTGACTGATAGATTCAAAGTATCTAAAGGTGTTCGACAAGGGTGTGTACTCGCTCCCACCTTGTTTTCACTTTTTATCAATGGGGTTGTAAATTATTTCTCAAATAGCCCTACTGATGCACCTACCCTGGCAGGAATGAAAATTCCCCTGCTCATGTTCGCGGATGACACCCTTTTGATCTCGAAGACGAGGCAGGGTTTGCAGCTGGCCCTGTCTCGCTTCGAGATCTTCTGTCGTGAGCATGAGTTGGAGATAAACGTTGGGAAGACCAAGTTCATGGTTTTTCGCGGCCCCCGGCGGGTTAAGGCGGAGGTGTGTCTGGGTGGTGTCAACTTATCCCAAACGGCAGTGTTTACCTATCTTGGGGTCACCTTTAGCGAGACATGCAGCTGGTCCCACCAGCTGGATCTTCTCGCTCTTAAACATGCTCAATTGGGAGGAGCTTTGCTGAAAGAGCATAAGCACTCTTTAACAAGACCAATAGCTCCACTTATGAAGATCTATGGCTCCAAGATTTTACCTGCAATTTTATATGGAGCTGAGATCTGGGGTTTTAACAACTTGTCTAAATTGATGACCGCCCAGAATAAATTCCTCCGGTCAGCTATCGGGCTCCCCCAATCCACCCCGCGTATCCCCCTATTGTATGACCTGGGAATTCGGCCTATAGAGGACTGGGCAGGGTACAGACCCCTGGCGTTTTGGCGTCGTTTGTGGACGACTCCTGAACTAATTAACTATGCAAAAGCCCTCCTGGAGATCAAAGGAATGGAGGGGTCGTATAGGATTCCCTGGTTGTCTAGCATCAAAACCTTGTTGTTTGATCTTGGGATGCGTGATTTATGGACTAACCCTGATACCCGGCAAAAAAAGGTCCTTAAGGATACGTACTGGAGTTATATTAAGAATAGGAGATGTGCTTCCCTTATAGGTTCCACGATGACTGTTACTTTCCTAGTTTATAAGGACGATTCTGTCTACGAAAGCTACTGGGATACCATTTTGAAAGTTCTTGATCGTAAACTGTATCACCAGTTTAGAGTGGGCGCTCTACCACTGCGAGGACTCACCAAAAGTTGGAGTCCTCTTGGTAGTGACAAATGCCCCTTTTGTGTAGACATGACTGAAACTATGGATCACTTCCTTTTTTGTTGCCCAATTTACCAACTACCTAGACGTATCTGGCTTCGACCTGTTTGCAGATTAATGAGCACCCGTTCTGCACAGGTTGCTAGTAGAATCCTGAAAACAGATACCTCAAAACCTATAGTAATTGGTGTTGCTAAATTTATCAGTTGGGCATGGATCCTTAGGGCTAGGAAACTCAAGTCGTGATCTGTGCTATTAAGCTGTCAAAAATTAGCATTCATTTTGGTCCTTGGGCCAAATGGCGCGTCCCTAATTGTACTTTATTGTATTTTTTAATATCCTGCGATTATTTTTAATCTACCATTTTATGTAACATTTTAAAGGTTTTACAGTCTGTCTTGTTTTGTATATGAATTCAATTTTAGTCGAATTGCCTAATATGTGTAGTATGTCTTTTATGATGCGAATCGAATAAAGACTTTTTTGACTGACTGTTACAATCCTGGGTTGAAGAAAATAATATTTTATCACCATACCAAGCTGGGTTTAGACCTTGCACTAGCTCCATTGACCAAGTTTTTTATTTTTTAGCTCTTTACTGGAGGAATGTGAAGCTGACCAACGGGACCCTTTACGCGGTCTTTATAGATTTGAGATCAGCTTTTGACCTGGTGCCTCGTCCTAAACTTTGGAGGGTCCTCGCTCAAGCAGGAATGGCCCCGGAACTACTAACCTTACTCGTCCGCTTACATGAGAATAATTACGCACAAATTAGATGGGGAAGCCAGGGGGAGGTGACTGACCCATTTCCTGTCAAACGTGGTGTTCGACAGGGATGTGTCTTGGCGCCCATGTTGTTTTCCTTGTACAATAATGGGATAGTTGACCAACTTAGATGTTCCCCCACGGATGCCCCTATATTGGCAGGGTCCCGAGTGCCTGTTCTCATGTTCGCGGACGACACGTTGTTAGTTTCGCGAACTCCAAGTGGATTACAGAAAGCGTTAAATGTTTTTGCTGATTTCTGCCAAGAACGGGGCCTTGAGATAAACACCTCCAAAACTAAATTTATGTGGTTAAACCAGCGACAAAATTTTAGAGGAGTTATTAAATTTAATGGTATTCCGCTGGAACAGGTTGAGGCTTTTACATATCTAGGAATATCCCTTCAGAATAACATGAAATGGTCAAACCATATCGACATGATTGTTCTAAAGTTTCACCAGCTAGCAGGTGCAATTATTTCTAAACATAAATCCTCCTTGACCAAACCAATTAGTCCCGCCCTGGAAATTTATAACATGAAAGTTATCAGTGCTTCCTTGTATGGCTCGGAACTATGGGGTTTTGCCAACCTGAATCACTTAAAGTTGGCTGAAAACAAGTTCTTACGTAGCCTAACAGGTGTCCCCCAAAGTACTCCAATGATTCCGTTAAAATATGATCTAGGCAGGAAAAAAGTTGAGGACCTGGCACGATTACGTCCACTTTTGTATTGGCGGCGGATCATGGCAACGCCAGAATTAGCACACTACGCCACCGCCCTGAAAGATATTATCAGGGCTGACCGTTTTCATTCCATCTCATGGCTCAAAGAAATTAAAGATTTGCTTATAAAATTGGAGTTGGGGCACTTATGGAATGTTCCAAACGGTTCAAGTCTTCCATCAAAGCCAATCCTCAAGAAATTGTACTGGGATATGACCTTGACATCTGCCTCTCGTGCTGGCCAAGACTCCAACTTGACTGGTCGATTTTTTGATATCAAATCTTTACCATCTTGTGAGGCATTTTGGGACATTATAGAGAGGCCCATGGATAGGAAACTGTATTTCCAGTTTAGAATTGGGTCTCTCCCTGTAAAAGCTTTTACCCATAAATGGTCATCTTCCCAGGATGATAAATGCCATTATTGTTTAGACTTGATTGAGGACATTGGTCACTTGTTGTTTGTGTGTCCGTTGTATATTGCCCCCCGCCTTAGGTGGTTAAAGCCAGTATGTTTAAATCTGGGAACACGTAGCTACAAGGAAGCCCTAAGAATTCTTGAATCTGATTGCACGCCCTGCTTGGCTATTGCTGTTGCAAAATTTCTGGGGTGGGCATGGATATTACGTCTTCGTGCCCTGAAATCCCTTGAAACTGGTCAATGAATGCTTGTCACCAAGAAATGTCTAATTAATTTTTATTCAATATTTGATCTTTTAAAAATTTTTTATCATTGATGCTGTTCTTACTCGATGTTATTCGCCAGCATTATGATTTAATGTATTTTTATATATTATATTTTAGCTTAGTATTTATGAAATGGTTAGGATGTACTTGCTTTTATGACATGCTGTCGAATAAAGCTTTTGGAACTTGTTGTACTTGAATTCAGTCCAAATGAGACAAGTGCCCGCCCAATTGTTTTTTAGAACAGCGAGATCCAGCTTCATTTGTTTGATTAGGGACAAACTGGACAATGGCACCAAATCATTTCCCCCCAGATGTATGATTAACATATCCGGAGGACCCCCCCCCCCCCGGAAGAAAACAAGTCAGTCAAAGTAGGAAACAAACCCTCCCACCGCATGCCCCTTTTACCCTTCCATAAAACTTCATGCCCTGCAATGGAAAATCTGAGTGATCTGCCATAGATTTGTTGCTCTGCAAAAAGCACTGCCCACTTTATGAACGAATGGCCCACTATCCAGGTGTTCATTTTCGCTGACAATGGACCTTGTATGCATCCTAGATGGAAAAACAAATTTGGAAAAAAGGAAAACAAAAACCCAATCACTTCCTAACATAACGAGCACAACAAGAAGATTTCCACCTCCCAATGCGCCGAATATCATCCCATGCCCAACCCAACCTTGCCGCTTCTGTAGCAGCCCCAATACGAAAGGAATGTCTGCCAAACAAAGCCGGATTGTGACCTATCCTAATGAGGGCCTTCCGTAAAACTGCCAGCGTGTGAGCACTAGAGAACTCGGAGCCATCCTTATGATAAAATATGGTACCAGAAACAGGACCTACTGTGCTGCTAAAACGTTCCCACTCCACCACTGGGCAACATCCCTCTACACCACTCCTGCTCACATATACGCAAGTGCCCCTACCCACCTGGTCAGTTTTAGATGCCCTTAGCCAAATCCTAAGTTTGTACTGCTGCAAAAACACCTCCTTAATGAAAATGCCGGGTTGGCCACACAATCCCAAAAGCTCGGAAACCCTGAATGCTCCAAAAAATAACAAAATCATACACAAATGAAAGCGGTAGCATCAAACCGGCAACTGAATCAAAACTTGTAAGAGATCAAAAGTCACTGGCTGACGTAAAGACGCTGTAGGTTTCCGTGCTGTGCTAAGGCCTTTTAAAACCTTCTTTACCAAGCAATTTACAACTGGACCTTGCCCCCACCACAGCTGACCATAAAATGAAATTCCTGCCAACTTCCCTGCGATAGTGGAGTGAGATAGACCCCTGTTAATTAAATGCAAGACGAAACCCAGAATCAACTGTTCAGAAATAACCACCCTACCGGACTGAAAATCAAAATTGCCATAACTTATGAACTCCATTCAAGCCTGACGTTAGCATCTCCTAGTAGAGGGGGCCACAGATTTCTCCACTAACTCTGCGATCTTCAATCCCCCAACTCCCAAACGTTCTGTGGGATCAAAGACTTGTTGAGGGCAGCCCCTGGCGCCAAACTTTGGAACCTCTGCCAATGAAAGCAAGACAAAGTGTCCGCTATTGAGTTATTGATACCAGGTATAAGCAGAGCCTTAAAAACAATGTTTAACTGTAAGCTACTTAACATAAAAGACCGCAAGAGACGCAAAACTCTCAGATCTTTAGCCTTTTGTCTGTTGATAAGCTCAACCACTGCCATGTTATCAACGTGAAAAAAGGACCGATCTGTCTCTGAACTCTTCCCCCCAAACAAAAAGAGCCACAAAAAGTTCTAGATAGTCAATACTGCGTCCTTGCTGCAACCAATGGGAAGGCCAGCGTTCTGCACACCACCGCCCCTCCAAAAACAGGCCAAACCCATAAGCCCCCCGACGCATTAGAGTGAAATTGATCCTGCCACAACATGTTGTCTTCAACAAAATAAAGGGAGACTCCATTGAAATCTTCCAGAAATTGCAACCAGATATGGAGATCTTCCTTGACAGCCTTGGAAATCCTAACCTTATGATGCAGGAGGAAAGCCCCAGACATGGACATCCCCAACCATCTGCAAAAAGTCCTGCCAGCCCTGACGACTCTGCACGCATAGTTTAAATAACCTAACAGGCGCTGAACCTGCCGGAGTTCCAATTTTGGCTGATCAAGGACCGATATCAAGAAGGACTTAATTTCTTGCATCTTCCCTTCGGGCAACCTGGCCTGCATGTCCAACGTGTCAATTTCAATCCCTAGAAATGTTAGCCTGGTGCTGGGACCCTCCGTTTTCTCAGGAGCTAAAGGGACACCCAAATCTTGAGCCATATCCTGAAATCTTTTCAACGCCAAGCTACACTGATTAGACTGCTTGACACCAATGAACATGAAGTCATCCAAATAGTGGCATACGAGAGCGTGCCCACTGCACTGTGTAAAGCACCATTGTAAAAAAGTGCTAAACCGTTTAAAGATGGCACAAGAAACAGAATATCCCATAGGAAGGACTTTGTCAAAGTAAAAGGCTCCATCAAAAAACATGCCCAGTAGTTCAAAATCTGAAGGGTGGATCAGCAACAGGTGAAAAGTCGATTTAATATCGCTCCTGGCCAACTCCACCCCAGCCCCCGCCGATCTCACCAATTTCAATGCGTCAGCCACAGAGGCGTATGACACACTGGTGTCTGCTAGGGAAATGAAATCATTGATAGATTGACCCTCCGGCCAGGATAAGTGATGGATCAAACAATAATCTCCTTCTGTTTTCTTGGGGACCACTCCCAGGGGTGAGACAATCAGATTCGCAAAAGGACTCTGCATGAAGGGGCCAGCTATTCTACCTGCCTGTAATTCGGCATGAAGTTTTTGTTGCACCAACTGCAGAAGTTCCTTAGCAGATTTAAGATTGTCAGGCCATCGCCGCTGACGTGGCCCTTGGTATCCAAATGTAAACCCTTCCTTGAAGCCCCAGTACAAACTAGATGCCGCTTCTACATCTGGATAGCAGCCCAACCAATGTTCTAGAACTTCCAGTCTAATTGGGGTAGGAGCCCTTTGGTGGATACTGAAAAATCGTCCCTCTCCCCCTCTGGAACCTGCCTGGATCTCCGACGTTAGGACCTGCGAAGCATTGAATGACTGGGTGCTTTCCCCCACATTGTGAGCATTCATGCTTGTAGTGACAAAATTGTCTGCTACAGAATTCTCTATTAAAATTCCAGCAGGCCCCTGGGACCGGTGGTTGTCCCCTCCCGTGCCAACCCACCCCATTCTGGGCAGGACGAGGTTGAAAGGGTCGGTAGGTAATTGGTAATCCACTGGCAGTGTGAGTCATTGCCGGCGGGTGAGTGGAAGACATCCATTGGAGCCACAGTTCGGAATCCACCTTCCCCATGGCTTCTCATTAAATATACTGAGCCGGGCCCTGGCCTCCTCATCGTAGCTGAGCCACGCATAGTCACCAAAGTGCACTTGGGCCTTGCAAATTATATCAATATATTTGAACAAAGCCACTGCCCTGTCCTGATGACGCTCACAATATACACTCGCATATATGAGGGAAGCGGATGTCCAGTTGTCAAAATTTTTAGGAACCCTAGGCTGTTTGGCAACCTCCCACTCTTCTTCATTGGATACCTCCTTAGCCTGAACGTCCCTATGTAATAACTTAAAAACGTCCACAAACTCATGCTTCCAAATCCTAGCCTTAGTTTTCTCAGAAATGTGGGACCCCAAAGGCATTGAAAGACCCATATAAGGCAGCTTTTTATGAATATTCCGATCTTCCTCCTGGACGTCTTTCCCAGAATGAATTAACTCAGCCCCTTGTTTGGGTTGACTAGTGGGAACCACATCTAATGTGACACTACCCGTAACCTTGGCTGGCACAACAGAATTCTGTACTCCCACTTCAGTTTGAGGTGTCAAGTCAGCAACCAACAACCCATCCCCAACACCAATAGAACGCTTACTGGGCTGTCTAAGCTCAAAATGAGTCCACGTGTCCCACCATTGTGACTTACCTGATGGTAATTGAGCGGAGCGTTTCTGGAATTCCTTAGGGTCATCCCGCTGACGAGGGCCGCTTAGCCGGTCGTGATCCGATGTCCTGTCCACTCTAGACTTCTGTAACACACTAACCACAGTTGTTGCCCCCAAAGAACCCTTTTTAACCCCACTCTTTAAGTGCGGAACCATCAATGACTCAACACCGCCAATGTCTCTCAATTACCTTTCTTCCAGTTCATCACTGATCCCCATAAACCAGATTATCATCATACATATCGAAATCATTGTTACTCAACCCCGGCTTTTCCCCATCCCCCACACCCCATCATACGACCTCCAATGATATGCCGCCATCCACTTCTGATGACCAGTTGTAGAAGGAAAATCCTCACGTGGACTTCGTTGTGTGTCAGACCAGTTCAGCAAAGTCGCGTCATGCTCAACTGCCTGACCTGAGGAGCCACCATACTCCGTTGTCAAAGATGAAAAAACCTGTGTCTTCAAACAGCTTGTGCTAGAATAAGGTGTTGTACCCCGTGCCCCCCCCTGACCGCCGCAAAGCCGAGCTCCCAGACGCTGCTGAAGAGGCCCCAGTGGAATGTTCCACCCAAACCCACTGGCCAGGCTGAGGACTCATGCGCGATCCAAAAGAATGAGGGACCGCATAATTTGTAGGTAACTCAAAAGCATCCCCAATAGCCAACCCCACATGCGAGGCACTCGTCACACTCATACGATTCGGACCTTGGGAAAACACCACCTGCTCATTATCTGCGCCAACATTCTGGTCGACATACATCAAGTCCTCTGACCCCATCACTGATTGAGGACCTACAGATCCCAAACCAGGGAACACCCCTTCACTAGTGGACACCGTTCCCAACGGCCCACCACCCAGTGGAATATTATTTGCGAATGCAGACTGGTGCAATAAGGTGCCAGTAATCTCCTCAACACCCTCCTCCCCGCTGTCAGTAGAATAAGCCACCAGCGAGGAGGGGCGGCGAGAATAACATGGACTGGGCGCAATGTTCACTTTTTGTAGCCCAAAACTGACTCCTGCCTGTGAAATTTCAGCTGGTGCAGCCTTTGACACATTGTAGCCTGAAAAAGAGGGCGTCCCCATGTCTGAAAGTCGAGGAGACTGAATCCTCAAACCCTCCCCCTCCGAGTCAAACCCCAAGATAGGGAACCAGTGCTCTTGACCCTGGAAGCCCCTCCTCCCCAGGAACGAGAACGCCTCAGTCTTCGACCCACACGCGAACCGGGCAGACCTGAGAGCTGTTCGTCATCATGCGGCCTAAACGGAGCTGCCCTAACAACGTCCCTCTCTGCACTCGGTCCCAACGAAACGCTCTGGACCGTGCTGAGCACCGCACCAATTTTTTTCTGATGTTTACACTGGTTTCTGGCTATAGTCTGGCTGGGACCCTGCTAATCAGGACCCCAGCCGCTCTGTTCTCTCTAAACAACTTGGAGTGCATATTAGATGCACTAGTGATTGGATACTGTGGTACCTTATGAGCCCCTAGTATATGGTACATTAGGTACCAAGGGCATAGGTACTTCACAGGCCTACCAGGGGCTGAAGCATGTATTATGCCACCCCTGGGAAGCAGACTAAATCTGACACCACAGGCCTGCTACTGCAGCCTGGGTGAGGTGGTGTTAGCACTCCTCACTGATGTATAGGTTCCCTATATCTCACACACACACACATATAAACCTATCAGTCCTCCCTAAGGCAGGCCCTATCAATCCTGAGGGCAGGGTGCTTGATTTCCATGTGAGGGGGTGCCTCTGACTGAGCAGGGCCCCTCTGTAGCTCTCAGAGTCTATTCTCTGTGGCTGTTTGTGGATGCGGTTAAACCATATACTCTTAAGTGCATTATAACCTAGCGGTAAATGCTAACTTTGGGATGGCTGCATCAAAACATGTCGTGTTTGGTGTCAAATGCTTTGGAATCATACCCCCACACCAAGTAACTGGTGTGGGAGTATGATCCCACCCTTCTAGAGGGATAGACATGTACCCACTGTGGAAACACGGTAGAATCCTGAAGAGCCCTGGCATCACAAAATGGATGCCACCAGCACAGACACTGGGCTGCCCTCCTGCTGCTGACCGAAACTCGCAGTGGAGGAGGCCCAACAATAGGCATCCTGTCACAGGGAGGTATAACCACCTTCCAGACAGGATTTAGTGTATTGGGGCTGGGTGGGTGCACTCCTAGAGTGCTTGGAAGTCCTGCACTGGAGGAGCAATAGGCTCCTCTGTGCATATGCCAGCTCAAACCGGTTCAGGGGCAACCAGCCCCTGCTCTGGCGCAAAACTGGAAAAAGGGAAATGGGTGTAGCCAGCCACTCCCCTGACCCTCCCAGAGGAGTGGTCACAGAGCTAGTCCCTCCCTTCCTTGTAGTATAAGTTAGGGAACCCTTGCCATTGCAAACTAGATATCCCTGGATGACGCTCTGAAGAAGAATCCTGGACCTTCGACGTTCCACTACCTTTGGAAGACTGAAGAATCTCCCTTGGAGTCAAGGAGTGACTCCCCTGCTTGGCAGGCACCAAAACTTTGCATCAACAGTCTCAAACTTTCCCGCTCCTGCCGGAGTTCGAAGTCCTTGCAGCCCCGAAAGTGGATTTCCTGACTTCTCCAAGGCCATTGTGTGTCCCCAGCGAAGCTGAGGCAAGTGGACCCCACGAGTGACGAGGAACAGCAATACCCGGGTACAGTGCATTATTGTCAAGTGCAACCCCTTCACGACTTTCTACGAACTTGTGCTTTGAACCACGTGTGGCCCAAGCCTCCAGCAGGACTTCCTCCAAAGATTAGAGGCCTACCTTGTCCCGAGTGACCGTGGGCTCCTGGTGAGTGAATCCTTCCGAGGAGTCTTTGCGATCCCTTGCCGGCTGGCTTGTGGGTCCCCAGAAGACTTTTCTACAGAACCAAAGGGCTCCCCTAGTTGCTCCAGGCCTGCCCTGACTTACCCTTGCTGTGTGAGTCCCTCAGACCTTGCTGGTCTGCACCGCTGACTTTCTTCACATTCCACGAGACTTGCTGTTGCCAAGGCTTGTTGGCTCCAATCCGGTTACCGACACCTCAGTAAGCTGCAAACTTTGTGGGACACGCCGAATCCAGCTCCAGGTTGTCATCGATGCCTCCTGGACCTCGTGGCTGCAGAGTCAAGACACCCGTGATCACCTGAAATCTCCCGACGACTGTGGGCATCCAGCTTCCTTGCCCCAGGTCACTGCCAAGTGACTTTGAACACTGTCCCCTCTGCTTTCAGGTCTTCTTTCTTATGAATCCAGGCTTGGATTCCACCAGACACTTCTGTCTTCACAAGCAGCAAGTCTTCTTTGGCTCCCATTGAAAACGACGCCGCGACCCGACACCAAAAGACACCTATGCACCCGGCTTCCCTGGGTGAGGTAACTCCAGCTCTACGGTGCTCCTGCGTGTGTTGGCTCTAGTACTACTTACACTGTAAGTGACTTGCTTGTAGACTCTCCCAAAGTTTCCTAAAACTTTAAAATTCCAACCGCAACTTGCTCCATTGAAGTCTATTGGGATCCGCGGCTGTGTTCTCACACTGCATGCGTGTCCCGTGGGTCCTTTACTTACCTGCCTTGGGTGGATTAGTGAGGCCCCAGCGCTTCTGAAGGCCCTAGGCCTTGTTCCTTCTCAAGTCGATATTCCTAAACCTCTTTTTTAGTATATGGTCTGGTACACCCCTGGGGCCCCAGCCATATTTGTGCTTAACTTGTTGTAAAACGTTGATTTGTGCATATGTTCCTGACTTCTAATCTCATAAAGAGATTAGTAGAGTGTGTCTAGTGATAAATACATATATATTTTATATATATACCTGTGTGGTGTCCTTTCATTTAGTAATTCAAGAGATTATAAGGTAAAACAAGCTGCTTTACATTCCTCCAAGACTTAGCCTGAAGGCTGCTCTCCACAGCTACCACTAGGATAGCTTTCTTTAACCCCTTCCCTGCTCATGACGGAACCGTTCCGTCATGAGCCACGGTTGTCGTGTGCTCATGACGGAACGGTTCCGTCATGACAATCCTGCCGGCGGCCGCTCCGCCTGCGCGGCGCTGTTTCCCCGCCTGTGCGGGGCGACAACGCAAATGGGCGGAGTCATGACGGAACCGTTCCGTCATGAGCACAGCTCAACTGTGGCTCATGACGGAGCGGCTCCGTCATGAGCACAGGCCCGCCGCGCTGCCCCCCTGCCCCCCCCAGCGCTGCAGCGGAATGTCCGCAGCAGCGAAGGGGTTAAAAGGTTGTCTTAAACCTATCTACCATAAGAGTCGAATTGTACTGGTGCAAGGTGGCCACTTTAACTAGTGACTAGCATATACCAGGCCAACTTCTGACAACCCCCTTAGCAGCTTGCCGTTTAGGGCGAGCACAACCCACCCAAGCCTCGCCAGGGACCCCAGGCCGCAACAAGTCCTCCCGCCCTGCCTTGCACAAAACGCGGATAGCCGTGCGCACCTCTTCATTGCCAGCCATAATTAATAAGACTGGGCACAATAATAAATATGCCCCTAGTAAATACCTGGCGCAGTAGGCACAACGTGAAAAGCAGCGACGAACACCACAACGGGAAAAACCAGAGACGAACACCCCAGGGCACTGCCGACGCAAGTGCCTTCCCGCTAAACTGCCTCTAATTACCGCCACCTGAATCCCTCCCTCCTGCCTAACTATCTACACCTAACCCCTCGCGCGGCCGTTTGCTATGCGCAAAATAGCCCAGGTGGAGACCGGCTTGTGCCCTGCTCCACCTGGGTTCCCTTGTGCGTGTGAAGTTTTGCCCACCAGCTGCTTCTGTTCAAAGGCCTGTCCGTCGGGCAATTAGTAAATGCGGATTGACCTGCTGCGCATACCGATCGCCGAAGCGTTTATATGTAACTATATGGTGTGGCTACACAGTGTAGGTGGGCACAGTCTCCACGTCCATCAGGAGATGTTTCGGGCCCCCCCCCCCCCTCCCTCCCGCTGCCCACAAGTACCGCAGCTGAGCTCACAGGACGATGCAACAGCGCCTGGCGCTCAGCGACTACTTAACAAGTGTAGAGACAGGGCGTAACTCGTTTAGGGCCCACCAGGCGCTCCCACAAGTGTTCAGCGAGGATTCAACATTACTTGATGTGACACAGAAATCCGGTTGCCCTGCACTCTGTTAATTGGAGTTTCGGTATTCTTTATCGTGGGTCATTTTTTTATCCTTTCTAAAAGTTGTGGGCATTTTTAAGTGGAATCAGCAGCCGATAATTTTGAAAATAGAGCTCGGAGTACAGTGGCAAATGGGGTCTCGAAGGAGCCAGGGCAATGTGATTACTCTGAAGGGATGTAGATGTATTTCTGTGTCTTTATGTGTGTACGTGTGCTTGCTGTTGTTTCTGTTCCTGTGCACGCTTGAATGTGCGTTTCAGTGGTGTCAGTTGTTTGTCTGTTACTGTGTTTTGTATGTGTGTGTCTGGGCACAAGTCCTAAACAAGCATTTGCAATGCAATAGGTCTCGCATTTACACGAGTTTAAGCTATTGGCATTGTAAATGCAGGGGAGAGGATGTGGTCCATTGGCTAGACTGCCGACTTTGGTCCTGGAAACCAGGGTTTGAGCCTCGGGGTCACGTCCACACCCTGTGATTCTGGGCAAATCACTTAACCTCCCCGTGCCTGAATATGTAATGTAAATACGGTGCTCATGTACAGCGCTCCAATACCTTCGGGTCGTGTTCGCGCTATATAAAAGATGCAAAAAAATAAATAAATGACAATGCCTTTTATTGATGTTTTAAAAACGGAAACAAAACTAAAAGGAATTGCCATTGGTAATGTCAATAGCTCAAACTCGCGTGAATGCGAGACCTATTGCATTGCAAAATGCTTGTTTTTAGAGAGTCGACAGAAAACGGCGGGAGGTGCTTTATTATGTTATACAAAGCAGGGATTGTTAGCAGTTGTTTCAAGAGAGCAATTGAATTAACAGGCAAGCTTCTGGGTTTAAAAATTGCATTTTATGTATGTTCTACCTGCCTGCTCTGTAATTCTCTGCTGCAGAGCGCTGTCATTTGGGGCGCTTGCTTGAAGTAAAACTGTAGCCCTTCTTCTATTTTCGTGATATGTCCCGGTTTTTAGGTCTCGTCTGACCCCGCGCATGCGCTGGTCTGGCGAGACTTTAAGTAAGGGCTTCAAAAAATGCTACCATGGCCGGCCTACAGCTTACATGTACGTGCGCGTGCTGCAGATCGGCGCATATAAATTCTCCCTGCTTCCACGGACAGAGTAAACCTACAGTCACAATCACATACACACATCATACGCTAGGGCCCATCACACTAAAATTCATACTATTACTCTATCCACACTGAATATAGGAGAACCAATCTGCATCTACAATGAGGTCAATGCGACCAGAAAATCATTGTCCTGAGTCATGATTTTTAAACATAGGAAATGCATTTGAAACTCAATAGATGACAAGAAATGAACACCCAACACCGTAATTCAAACAAATGCTTATTTATCTAAATTAGTTCAAAGATGAAAGTCAATCATTAGCGAAATCATTATTCTCATAGTTACCTATTCTAGCTAAAAGGGTCAGGACAGGTCTCTCAGTAAAGTCTCTCGAGATGCCGTCCTCAGCATAGGTTCAGGAAGAAGTCCAAAATGCGATGAACTGCAAAGAACGCACTGAACGCAATGGACACGATGAACAGCAATGAATAAGAAGAACACGGACCCTCTCTAGTCTAACATATTTATAGGAAAAGTTTCGAACAAAAGTTACAAACAAATGTTAGATATCCGTTGAACCGCTGAGCAGAGCGGACAGGAAAGGATGTCATTCAGTTACATTTAGGAAACCTCCGCTCAGGAAAAATCACAAAAATAAAAAGACGGAAGAAGGAAACTCGAGTTTGCAAAAGTATCTTTCGTAAATGTTCTTCCTTGATATCTTAGCAGAGCCACCGCAATTGTTCATTGTGACTTTATCCTTGTCCAAGGGCAGCTGGAAACGTTCCCAGAACTGCTGTCCTCACGGAAAGCTTTCTAACCAGGCAAAAGCTGCGGTCAGGTGACTCTCGACCATGTTCAGCAAGGCCTCTCATCAAAATTCAATCACTCGAGTGCAGGCTGTAAAAGGCAGCCATCTTGTTTTAGGCCAAAACGGACCATCTTAATTAAAAGAAACACAAAACAACGTTACCACAGCATAATGATTAAACAGTGTTAATCCCCACTAATACCCATATGTGTATGTAATTATCTAGCCTTCTGCAACGCAATAAAGCATT
Source organism: Triturus cristatus (assembly GCF_964204655.1). Taxonomy (NCBI): domain Eukaryota; kingdom Metazoa; phylum Chordata; class Amphibia; order Caudata; family Salamandridae; genus Triturus; species Triturus cristatus. Next base: position 558,147,425 of record NC_140592.1, on the reverse strand, counting down.
AGTACACGTTATTTTAAAAGCATAAACATGAAACAAATAGCACTTTTACAACACTCATTTAGTAAAACCGCACATTATTATTAAGCAACATATATGCAACCCACGTGTAATCGTTTCCTCTCATTAGTAATGTTGGTTAGTTCAGACTTTTAACAAAACGAACTATTTATCAGTAATTTCAAATTAGTAGTTTAAAACATAACATATAGACAAAACTGGAGCTTAAAACACGATAAATTTTCAACAGAAAACTCTGCTCCAGCAATCCCCCCTTTGGTGATATCTTATCACCACAAAAACCAACCCCAAAAAAAAATTTTAGTCCCAATTTTTAGGAGAAATCGAAAATGTCTTTTTCAACACAACATTAAACACCAGACTCCCTCACATCATCCCTCTGTGTCTCCAAGTAAACACTCTCCCTCAATTCTTCTAATTCTATTTCTTGCTGATCTCTCCTTGATCTCTTTTGTTTCTTGTCAATATTTCCTCTAACTATTCTCTTTTTCCCTCCCCTGTTTTTACAACACAAACACCCCAATCTCAGAATCAGTAAAGCAACAATTACACATGTCAAAGGAAATAATATTTTACCAATAAAGGTACTACCTATCTTAGCAATAAAACTCTTAACAGAAACTATCTTATTAGCTATTTTAGTCCAGACACTTTCTGCTTCCAGTGGTACTAATTCTTCATGCAAATCAGTAATATTTTTGATATAGACCTTTAGGTCTCTGCTTTCGTCAGGAATGTAAGTGCAACAATGTTGAACTTTCAGCATTCCGCAAACTCCACCCTCCTTGGCCAATAGAATATCAAGGGCAAGTCGATTTTGCATAGACATGGCACGTACGGCAATCATCTCCGTATTCACCAAAAGAAACCCTCCAGCGGTACTTGTCGATAAGCGATCCACCACTGTTGACAGTTTCCGAATTCCATATGCATTTAAAGAAATTCCCACTGCTGGAATTAAAGCTCCAAAGATATCACCCACAATTTCTGACCAAGTTTCTCTCTTAAAATGTGTTAGTAAATTAATGTGTTCTACATCTTCTATCCTATCTATATGAAAAATCTTTGGAAAGACCAGGCCCACATAACACGTGCCATACCAATGGTCAGGCAACTTGTAATAAGCCTTGTTCCCACAAACATAATACACTCCTGGGAAAACTGGATCTTCTCCACCTTTAAAACCCCATCCTGTTGCAATGAAGTATGTATCATGACACTCACTAGTCCCAACAAAATATGTATCATATTGAGACTTCTTTCTGGTAATGCATAGTTTACCCTTCTGTGGTGCATCTAAAGCTAAAGTTGGACTAGCTCCATTCTTCAATTCCTTTCCCATTTCAATGTCCCAAATAGTCTCGCTCACTTTATATTTCCCTGCCTTCTCATGCATGCTCACTCTCCTTTCCTCTACCATGTTTAGGAAAGCCTTCTCCTCTTCTTTCAAACTGCAAGTAAAATTGTTTCTAAAAATGTAATCTAATGTTAATTCTTCTTTCTCAATAAAAATCTCACCAAAAATGTTAGCTTCTTTAGCTGGATTCAGCTTTTGGTTCATAGGCAATTGCCCAAAAATGCTATCTTTGTTAGACATCTCATAATCTATTTTCCCTAACAAATAAAAAACACTACTCAACACACTACAGGAAATTCCATACGTAGCTGGTAAATGATGATAAGTAACACCTTCTGAAACGGATGCAGGTAACTGCATACAAACGTAGCAATCCCTAACTTCCATTGTCTTTACGTATTCGTACAATAACTTTGAAAAAACATTGCTAGAAAAATCATTAATTGACCTATCTTTATGTATGTAAATGTTACTAATTCTAGTTGGAACTACTTTTTGTGAACTCTTCTCTACATTAGTCACATTCTCAGTATGTATTCCAAAAGTATCTATTGTAACTCTAAAAGTAACTAGTAAAGCTAGTACACCCCATAATAGCATTAATAATCCAGTACAGCAGCAGCACATTCTACACCATCTTTTCAAAAAGGCACAACTACTTTGATTATTCTCTGTGTTAGCCATTTTACTACTTTGGCAGTGTCTTTTGACTTAGCCTCTTCTACTCCACTACTGAGATTTAGAACACTAGATTATTCCAAACAGCTAATTTCAGATTTTCTCTTTTCACTTCTCCAAGTGACTCTTCCAGTTCACTCAATTTGGATTTTCATCATTTTTCACTTCTTCTTCAGCAACATCAAATTGTATCAGATCATCAACAACATCCTGTGCATCCGACTCTTCTCCAATGTCAGTCAAGATTACTTTCAGGATTCCAACAGTTTTCTCCTCAACCACTTCTCGTACGGTCCCCTCTGGATTTCCTTGACCTTCTGTCTCTTCACCTTCAGACAGTGCCACATACGTCCATTCCGGTGACCTATACTTCTGGTTAGGTTTTCTGATTCTTTTGATCTCCTCTGGTTCTTTTGTAATCTTTTGTTTTTCACCTTTCGCTTGATTCTGACTCGACACCTCGTTCACCTGTTCAGCTTTCGATGAATATACTCGTGTCAGTCTATATCTCAGCGTCTTTATCCTGTTAGGCCAAAGATCTCCTCTTACAACCCTCTTTGGTCTCACTTCTTTATTATTTCTCTCTCCAATCCAAGTTCTCTTTCTCAGAACTCGACCCTCCGATTTCTCATTTTCACTCTCATCTGATTCTGTCTCATTTGCCTCTTGTTCTTCAGCAGTTTTCTTTTGCTCCACAGTCTTTACCACCACTGATTGAGACTTCCCTATTTCTGTCCCTCCTCGGGTCTCCGACACGCAATCTTCTTGCTGTCTACTTGTCCCTTCACCTAGCTCTTCAGGAATGTTCCCTACACCTCCTCGGGGGTCTTCCGCAATCTGTCCCTCTCTATCTTCTACTGACCCTACTTCTTCAGGTGTAATCTCAAGTGGAATTTCAACCTCCTCATCTGATTCAGGAGTAGTGTCTGTGGAATTGCTCCTTTCTCTTCTGTTTTCTCTACTGCTTGTTGGAACTTCAGGCACTCTTACAGAATCTGACCTTTCCCCTGAAACTCTCAAGGTTTCTCCTGAAGCCTCTCTTGGGAAGAAAGAATCACCTGACTCTCTTTCTCCTTCAGCTCTTTCAGGATTCTTCCTCTTTCTCACTGGCTCAGTTTCTTCATCATCACTCGAATCTGACTCTTCAAAATACTCTTTACCAGTTCCCTCTTTTGGATTTGGAACTCTCAGAGTATGACTAGCATGCACCCAGTTTTTCACACCGGCACACTTCACTGCAGTTGTCGCAGTCAGAATAACTTGTCTTGGCCTTCCCCACCTTGGAACCAAGCAATTTCTTCTTCTGTGTACCTTAATCCTCACCCAGTCCCCTGGACTCAGATCATGGGCTTGCTTCTTCTCAAGTGTGGTAGCGTCTCCTCCATCCTGGTGAAACACAGAATGAACTGCGTCAGCCAGGCCTTTACAGTAATCCAAAATCATGTCATCAGTTATTGTCATCAACTTGTTGACAGGCACAAAAGCATGTCTCATCGCACGTCCCATTAAAATTTCGTGCGGACTCAAACCTGTGGTTCTATCTGGAGTAGACCTAATAGTCATCAGCACTAGAGGCAAGACATCAGGCCATTTCATTCCAGTGGCTAAACACATTTTACCAATTCGATTTTTTATTGTGCCGTTCATCTGCTCAACCACACCAGAAGCCTCTGGTCTGTATGCACAATGTAGCTTCTGCTGTATGCTCAATGCTTCACAAATTAAACCCATGAGCTCATTGTAGAAGTGTCCACCTCTATCAGACTCAATTGTCACTGGGAACCCGTACCTAGGAATCAACTCTCTCAACAGTAATTTTGCAACTGTTATTCCATCATTTCTCCTAGTCGGATAGGCTTCTACCCATCTTGAGAACAAACAGACTACCACCAGAACATACCTCAATTTGTTCACTTGGGGCATTTCAATGAAATCTATTTGCATTCTGGTAAAAGGACCTCCTTCTCTACCTATTGTTCCTAGACTCACCACTGTCTTTTTCCCAGTATTGAACTGTTGACAAATCAAACATCTCTGACAGATGCTTTCTGCAATCAACCTGAACTTTGCATTGTACCAGGTCTGCTTGAATGACCTAATCATCGCGTCCCTTCCCAGATGTCCCTGACCATGATACATTCTTGCCATTGTCGACAACATGCTATTTGGCATGACTGGTCTACCATCTCTATAGATCCAAACATGATCTGTCTCTCTTGGGGCACAACCTGCCTTGATCCAATCTCTCATTTCCTCATCTCCTGCCTCATCCTGCAACTGTTTCACTTCATCCCACGTTTCTAGGACATTAGTAAACATCACAGAACAAAAAGACATTTCCCTCTCTCGTGCCTTATTAATCGATTGATTTGTTTTCGCACAATACTGCGCTATGTCATTGGCAAATCTATTACCAAGAGTAACAAAATCATCTCCTTGTCCATGAGCAGCACACTTCACAACTGCTAGTTCTTTAGGCAGCTGTATCGCCTCAAGCAACTTTCCAATCACTTCAGCATTCTTTATTGGAGTCCCACTCAACGTCAAGAAACCTCTCTGTAGCCAAAGCTGGCCAAAGTCATGAACGACTCCAAATCCGTACTGACTATCAGTCATCACAGTCACTCTCAAATTCTTCCCAATCTTGCAAGCTTTTGTCAATGCCACCAATTCAGCCACTTGAGCAGATCTCACTCCTTTCAAAGGCGAAGCTTCCATAACTTCTGAAACCTTGCACACTGCATATGCTGCACTCAGCACACCATCATCAGTCCTCAGACATGATCCATCCACAAACAACACATGATCACTCTCAGGCAATGGTAAATCTCTTATGTCTGGTCTGGGTTTTGTGCAGTAATCAAGCACATCCAAACAATCATGATCAACATCATCTCCAACATTCACATTGTCAGCATCCGGTAAAAGTGTCGCTGGATTCACATTCACACATCTCTCAAGAGTCACATTTGATGCTCCCTGAATGATTTTCTCATATTTAGTCAGCCGACTATGTGACATGTACTGAGTTCTGCTTCTTGTCAAAAGAATAGCCACATCATGAGGTACGAATACCCTTACAGGATATCCCATTATTATACCCTCACTCTGTTCCAAGCTCCTGCACGTAGCAGCTACTGCTTTCAGGCAACCTGGCAAACCCACAGCTACGGGGTCAAGTGTCGATGAGAAGTACGCAATCGGCCTTCTCAGTTGTCCATGCTTCTGAATTAACACTGAAAGTGCACAACCATTTCTCTCACTGCAGTACAACTCAAACTCTTTCTCATAGTCTGGCATTCCCAAAGCAGGGGCTCCACACATTCTACTTTTCAACTCTTCAAATGCCGCCATTTGTTCTCCATCCAGTTCCAATGGGTCTCTCACTTCACTTTTTGTCAGCTTAATCAGTGGCTTTGCTATCAGCGAGAAATTACTTATCCACTGACGACAGTAACCCACCAGCCCCAGAAACATCCTCACTTCTCTCTGGGTCATTGGGGCTCTCATTCCTCTGATAATTTTGATCCTGTCATCGGTCACTTTTCTCAGACCTTTTTCAATATAGTGTCCAAGATAATGCACCTCTTTCTTACAAAACTGCAATTTGGCTGGAGATACCTTTAACCCTCCATCTGCCAGATGATTCAGTAAAGCTATGGTATCTACTTCACAAGCCTCACGTGTCTTCGATGCCACAAGTAAGTCATCGATGTACTGCACTAGTACTGAGCTTTCAGGCATGATCAAACTCTCCAATGATTTCTTCAATAACTGATTGAATATCGAAGGACTCTCTGTATACCCCTGTGGGATACGACACCATGCTAAAATACGCTGGCCAAACCGGAATGCAAAAATCGGCTGGCTGTCATGATGCAATGGAATTGAAAAGAAAGCATGACACAAATCAATCACCGTGTACCACTCAGCATCATGAGGAATCTGATATAAAATCACTGAAGGATTTGGCACAATGGGACAACATGCCACCACAATTTTGTTAACTTTTCTCAAATCCTGTACAATCCTGAACTTCCCATTAGGTTTCTTCAGCCCCATTATCGGTGAATTACACGGGCTACTCAGTATTTCTCTCAAAACACCCTGTTGAATCATCTTGTCAATTATAGGAGTTATTCCCTCAATTATTTCTGGTGTCAATCTGTACTGAGGAATATTAGGATAAACAATACCCTCTTTCACTGAAATTTTCACTGGATCTACATTATTCATCAATCCCACATCTTCTCCAGTAAAATCCCAAACTGCTGTTTTCACTGTGTGTCTCAACTCCTGAGGCAAATCATCTGGATTAAACACAGCATAGGTACCAACAATCTCACTCTCTCTATTATCTAGAGTCATCCGGTACAAAACATCCTCATCTGGTGTCTCAAAAGCTATTCCATCCGGAGTACAAATAATTGTACAATTCATCTTGCACAATAGGTCCCTACCTAATAAGTTCACTGGACTAGTGTCACAGACAACAAATCTGTGCATATCTGAAAATTTCCCTATACTCACCCTTACTGGCTCAGTAAGACGAGTCTTAATCTGTGTATTGGCTACACCAACTACTTGGATTGCTTCGTCCGAGAGAGGAAGATTTCTAATATCTGCTGACCTGACAGTTGATCTCGTCGTTCCTGTGTCTACCAAAAAAGTAACACTCTCCCCATTTATTTTCCCATCTACAAATGGTCCTGCCTGGTCTATTTCTAGAGTTGCACCAAGTATGCACTCTTCCTCCTCTCTTCGGCACCGTCAATAGTCCCCTTCAGACTCACTCCCCTCATTCTTTAACCAGTACTGTTGTACTAGATTAGAACGTCTCGGTTTGTTTACCTGCTCATCATTGTAGAATCCTGAGTCCTGGTTATACTTTTGGGACCCTCTATTCTGCGGCAAGGGCGGTTTTGGCTCTTGACTCTGCTGTCTGACAACCTTCTGCTGTTGCTGCGGTTGATTACACCCCTCGTTCTGCACCTGTTGATTTAATGATTTATTTTCATTACTCACTAATGGTGGATTGGTACACTCGGATCTCCAATGCCCCAATTGTCCACAGTTGTGACAAGGGAACTTCTTTTTGGTCTCCTCTAAATTCCCCTTTCCTTTTCCTGCATATCTGGGTCTATTTCCTGGATTATTTGCCTGTTCCATCAACTGTGCTTCTTGTCTTTCAGCAACCTTCACTTGTGCCCACATTGCCTTTTCTTTCAACTTTCTCTGTTTTGCTTCAATCTCATCACTGAAGTATTTTGCATGTCTCAGGATCTCATCAATCTTTTTACTCTGCCAATCAACTGTATGTTCACGAATCCTTTCACTGATTTCAGGTCTCAGGCCATATACAAACCTGTATACAAAATGACTCAAATCCTTGTCATCCAGGTGTTCATCTCCACTAAACTGTTTAAAAGCCAGTATCAGCCTTTCATAAAAAGCATGAACTGATTCTTTTGCTTCTTGATGTGTTCGATCTATCTTAACCCAGTCTGTCTCTTTCGGGGGTACTTTATTTTTCAGGAACACAATAACCTGATCATATTTTTTCATAACCTCTGGATCTGGTGCTCCTGTTTTCTGATCTCTTGGATACTCCTTTGCAGGCAAATCTATAACTATCTTACACTCAGCCCACAAATCTGCTGGAACAATTATATCAAACAGACTATTCAGGTCAATCCACAGCACTTTCGACAATTTCACAAACCTGTCTACCTGCCTATACCACTCGACGGGCTTTTCTCTCAGTCGAGGGAAATCATTCGTAAATGATAAAATATCCTGTCTAGTCCATGGGACATGTACATATCCACCTCCGGGAATCTCTCTCATAGGATAAGCATCCACCGTTTTCTCTTTTTCTCTCACAGGAAAAGCTGAATAAGTCCTATCCACTGAATCTTCCCTTTTCTTGTACCATCTACATCACCCCATTTTCGCAATCATTTCCTTAATCTGTCCTGTTCTGCCAGCACCATTTAGATTTTCAATATCTTTGTCAGTGAAATCCATCCTGTAAGACTTCTGCAAAGCTTTCACCTTATCCATGTCAACTCCTTGTTCACTCGCTATTGCTCTTAACCTGTCATGTGTACTCTTAGCCCTCCAGGTGATGCTTTTACACATGAATAACAACTCCCCATCATGATGATTTTTGAGTATATCTGTAGGAATTGTCCCTGCAATAAGCTCCTCCAGTTCTATGCGCAACCTTGCTACATCAATTGCCTGTGAATCTTTATCCTTCTTTTGAAGAACTTTCAACCAATCATTCAAATCCTCAGCTGTTATTTCAGTAGACTTTTTCACTGCACCCACTCGTTCTGTCACCCTCTGTGGTTCCAGAATTGTTCCTCCCAAACAACCAGTATTCAATCCTGAATTAGGCTGTACATCTAATCCTCCACTACAGGTGTCATGTCTCAGCTGACTCAAATTATTTCCTCCCGTCCGCATTCCTGATTCCTCCAAAGAACAAGTACCAACCAAACCATTTCCAACATAGGGAACTGTCAAACCATTTTCACCCATTCTTTGCTTATCAAAAATAGGCACAACCGGACCAATAGTTACAGGCACCGTAACAGCTTCAAGATTTTTCGTTAGCTCTCTAATTTTCTCAGTCAGCTCAGATGTGGTTCTGGCTAATTCTCTTGTTTTCTCGTCACTGACTCCTCAATTCTCTCTCTCTCGCTCTCTCTCTTTTTCCCTTTCCGTGAAAGAGCTATTACTTTTCAGATCAGGCGTCCCAACTTCAGTTTTAATAATTCACAAAGTATCTCTTATTGGAGTAGCAACTGGCGTGCTCTCTTCTGGTTCTGGTCTATACGGAGGTGGTCTCTTGTAAATCATGTCATCCAAGACCTCATCCTCATAATCATTAGCTCCATACCTTCTCACTTCTGCATCAGGCACCTTCGCTGCACCTTTCCTCCCTTCCGCTTCTTCAACTGTCCTCATAGGATATAATCCCTCTGACATACTAGCATCTCGCCATCTCCTTATTCGATCATGATGAGTTTCACGATCATATTTCCTCCCAAAAAAGTATCTATAAGTGTTTCCACTCCTCTGCTTTTCTCGCTCATGCACCTCATCTTCCCATTCCACCAATGCCTCGAACTGTGACGGCCTTGGTCTAGGCTCTAGACACATCATCTTTTCCCGTAAATTTCTCAACACGGCCAAATTAAATGAACCATGTTCCGGGAACGCTAAGACACCATCTTCCTTAGTATACTTAGCCCAGTTATCTAACCAAATACAGGTATGATACCCATATTTCGCAACCATGAAGGATGCAGGAGTTCTCGTCGGAGGTAGCAATTCACCCTCTCTGGTTATTATGTTCTTATCCTTGTCGAACCATTTCTTTATTTTGCCGAACAAGGATTTCTTCTTCTTTTCCTCCGGTTGGTAATACATTGTAATGTTTACCAATATTCTCTAATCCCTTCCGTACAGTTACGATCTTTTGTCCAATAACAGCGCGACTCACACCAACGCTCCAATCCTGGAGCGTCTACGTCACTCTGTACTCCTTCCAATCCCTGCGCGGCTCACACTAACGCACCAATCCTAGCGCGAGCACTGTTCTGATTCACTACCCAATCAGAGCGCGGTCTGTATGACGTCAGCAGTCGCTGCAGTCGCTTCTGCTCTGTCTCCTGTCACTCGTCTACCCCTCCTTTACAAAGCCTTCTTAGTAGACTTTGTTCAGATTCCACAAAATCTATTAGTTACAACATATAAACATCTCCATTGTCTGTTTCGCTAACCACAGAATAGTAAAGAAAATTCTTTCTCACAAGAATCCCGCTTCTCTCTAGAACAGCGCTTACCTCTGCTCCACCACGGAATAATTACTCTCGTTGACACAGTAGCACATCCCTCTACTCTGCCCTTCTAACATGCATCCATTAACTGTTTCCTCTAGGACTGCTCCAAAGAGTCTTACAATCAATTAAATGCTCATACATTCACGCACTTTCACACCAGAAAATGTAGCACATGCACACAGAATCCTGCCTTTCCCGAGAACAGCGAACAGTCTGTCCCACTACAGAATTATAACACACGTTAACCAAGCAGCGCTTACCTCTGCCCAGTCCTTCAGACAAGCTCAGAGAATACCTATTACTCCTCCTGCGATAAGCTTTAACGGCAAACCTTACGGATCCCTGGGACTTATGACCAGAGTTTCACAGATAACCTTCGCTACCATACACACTCCTTTTATACCAGAAATATATCTCTAATAGTAACACACGACGATGTCACTTATTCCGAACCCAGACAATGTGACGCGCAACTTCAATTGTCACGCGTTTTCTCCTGCATACATACAGGTAATTCCAACAATCCCGTTTTTCCCGAGAGCAGCACACCTCCCTCTGCCCTACTACGGAACCGTCACCAGCTCCCAAGTTCCAGAAGCACTACATAAAACTCAATACGACGACTTCAACATATAGTATTAGTACATATACCAACATCAATCAATTATCAATGAATCAAAAGCCAATGTACAAGCAATCTAATCTGATCAAGACAATAATCAAACCATCATACTGCTACCAGGAAACTGCTGCAGATCGGCGCATATAAATTCTCCCTGCTTCCACGGACAGAGTAAACCTACAGTCACACGCACATATACACATCATACGCTAGGGCCCATCACACTAAAATTCATACTATTACTCTATCCACACTGAATATAGGAGAACCAATCTGCATCTACAATGAGGTCAATGCGACCAGAAAATCATTGTCCTGAGTCATGATTTTTAAACATAGGAAATGCATTTGAAACTCAATAGATGACAAGAAATGAACACCCAACACCGTAATTCAAACAAATGCTTATTTATCTAAATTAGTTCAAAGATGAAAGTCAATCATTAGCGAAATCAAATCAAATCAAATCAAAACAAGCTTTATTCGATTTAGGATAAAAATCATAAAAGCACATAATACAAACATTTTTTAAGATAAAACAGGGTCAACAACATAAGCTTATTCGATCATACATTCAAGATAAAATATCATTAAAAAGAGATTCAGATCATAATAATTTGGGAACAGATTAAGAACATGAGGATTGCATAGATTTTCTAAATTTAATTACTAATTTTAAGAAACTTGAAACTGCATGAATAAGGGAATCATCTTCTAATAGCAGTAATTTCATGTATGCTAATTTACAGGTACGAATCCCCCATGCCCTCAGAATGGGTAACAGAAGAGCTCTACGCGGGACTTTGTAAAATACACAAAAAAAGACACAATGTATGTCCGATTGTCTGGAGATATCATCACATGGGCACAAAGGAATTTCAGTGGACCAGTCATTACAGAGGGGAAAAGTAACTCAGTGAAAAAACATGCCTAATCTGAGGCGAGTCAGCAATGTGCGTGCGTATGGGCTTAATTCTGAGCTAAGATATTATTGGAGACCCTCGCACTGAGTAATTTCCTGAAACCGGAGTACAGTAGGTTTCATTTTCTCCTTGTCCCATCTTTCCATTACCCGGTGGTCAAGAGCCAACTTTTTCAAGGCGGCTCTCGATAGCCCATCCAAACTGGGCGGGTTATCAAAGAATTCTGGGTGTCCTATCTTTACACAAAGATTTTTCACGTAGGAGAGCCACCTAATATTGGCCATTCCGTTCATTGTGAGACAGTCGGTAATTACTTCCCTATTTAAGGTTGTCTCCTCTGTCACCCAGACCTTATGCCACAGTAAAAGAGGGGAGATGTTAACAATGTCACTAATGTAGGGAAGGCCTACTTCTATATGGGTCATGTAAGTTGATGAAAATTTGGAGACTCCTAGTAAGTGGCAGATAAACTGATTCTCACAGCTTTGTAGCGTCTGCACATTTTCTATCCCCCAGAGCCCTGCCCCATAGGTGGCTGAGGAGACAACTTTGGCCTTATAGATTTGTATTAGTTCCATCGCGGGCTTCCCCCCAATTTTTGCAGAAAAATTGTTCAGGGCTCCCGCAGAACGTAAAAAGGCTAATTTCCTTGTTGCTATTACCGGCTTCCAGCTCCCCCTCCTATCAAAAGTCACACCTAAATAACAAAATTTCTCAGTGGTTTCAATTTTTTGGGCGTCCAGATAAATAGAACAAGGTGCACTTCTAAGGCCCCTGCCACAGACCATGTTGTAAGATTTAGAAGTGTTCACCTTTAATTCCCTATCCCTCATAAAGGAGGTAAATTGAACCACCGCCCGCTGTAGACCTATCCTAGTACGCGACATAATTGCCGCGTCGTCAGCATAGAGTATTAGGGGCACTGAGGTACCCTTTATGGCGGGGTAGTCATATTGAAAATTACTTAGGTGTTCTCCAATAGAGTTAATGTAAATGGTAAACAACAGGGGAGCCAATATGCACCCCTGTCTGACCCCCCGCGAGATAGGGAATTTATCTGAGCATTCCCCCAGACGTCCGAATCTGACCCTTGCTCCTGCGTCCCTGTAAAGTTCACGAATAAACGTGATGATTTGGGCATCAAGGCCCAAAGAAGAGAGTGTGTTCCAGAGGGATTCATGATTCACACAATCGAACGCTGAGCTTAGGTCAATGAAGGAAATATATAACTTTTCGCTCTTCGCTTGAGTGTACTTTGCAATAATTAAGGCCAGGTTCAAGCACTGCTCAACCGTTCCCTTGCCCGTCCTAAAACCATATTGTAAGTTAGAGATGGCCTGATTTTCAGTCTCCCAGCTCTGGATCCGGTTTAGGATAATCCTACCGGCCACCTTCATCAGTGCATCCAGAAGAGAGATTGGCCTGTAACAATTTGGGTCGTTTCTGTCACCCTTCTTGAATATTGGCACGACAGTGGCGTCAGGCCAAGATGCCACACATCCCTGTTGGTTAGACTTGTTTAAAACATTGGTAAGTAAGGGTGCCCATAAATCCATCTCTGCCTTATAGACGTCGATTGGGACACCGTCGGGACCCGGAGCCTTACCGAGTGGACTGTCCTTAATAGCTTTAATGACCTCTTGGAGGCTGAAAGTAATATTCAACGGAAAAGCATTTCGCTCGCCTGGTCCGCCGGGGTCCATCAAACTGAGAGTTAGCGAAGGAGGACAGTGCCCTACAGTCGAACTATTATATAACTGCTTAAAATGGTTCACCCAGGTGTCCCCTGGGATAGCCACATCTAAGATATCTTCCGCTCTGCTTTGCAGGTAAGGGGCATTTACCACTTTCCAAAATAATGTACTATCGCGTTGTAGCGAGGCCTCACGTAAGGCCGCCCACGCCTCCCGCTTAAGGGTGGCTTTTCTCGTTTTAATGGTCAATTTGTAAGCTCCTCTAGCTTGAAGGATTAGGTCTTGGTTTTTTGGTTTAGTCTGTAGGGCCTTTTTGAGAGAAGTCAAAGCTTTGGTGCATTTATTATCAAACCAACCCTGTGGGCGCTTAGCTGTTTGCCTATGTTCTCTAAATAAAAGATCTTTTACTGTCCGTTGGATATTAGAAAAGGCAGCCACGACTTTATCAGGCTCCATGTCAGCTGTTAAACATACGTGAATATCCTCAAGAGACGTCGAAACCAAGCTCTTTAGGAAGCCAGCTGGCTCAACTTTATCCCATTTGACAACATACCCATTTACAGCACCGAGATTAACCTTGGGTGCATAATTAGGGTTCTTCTTGGGTTGACTACATTCTCCCATTGTTTTTACAGAGAATGATATGGGGTAATGATCTCCGAAGAGAGCCTTTCCAGTCTCCCAGAGGGTTATGCAGCCAGCATGGGCCGGGGACATTAAGGTAAAATCTATGGTGGAGTTACACCCTCGCCCATTGAAAGTTGGTTGAAACGGGACGATCGGGCTGCACAGTTCGTTTACAAAGGATAAATTCAAATAGAACATCATGTTATTTAAGGAGTTGCCTAATTTTGAGTGGGTGAAATGGGTAGGGCAGTCTTCCCCATAATCTGCTAGGCCGCACAAACCAGTTGCAGAAAGGGGGCAGACAGGGCAATTAAAGTCACCTACCCAGATTAACACCTTCTCACCTACAAGATTGTCTATTAAAGATATTATGCTATTTAGAAGGTTGTGAAGAACGTGCTCTGTATGGATAGATGGTACGTTATCATAAAAATTAATTAAAATTACATTGACAGAGCGGGGCCCTTTAAAGACCAGGACCTGATAAAACTCTGCGTTAAGACACTTGTTGACCCTGAGTTCCGCAGTTGTAGCCACATAAGTACAAAGGCCTCCTTTATTCCTGCCCTGCTTACTAATAAGTGCGGGCGAATGAAAGGTTTGGAATCCTATAATGTGGATTTCCTCGGTCGTCCAGGTTTCCTGCAAACAGGCTATGGTATGTTTATTAATAACATCCAGCCATGCTTGCTGGTGGACCTTTTTACTCAAACCTGCCACGTTCCACGTAATCAGGCTGTAAGATGAAAAACTCGGCCTAACTTCCATGGTTGCTACACTGGAGCTTATACTAAAGCTAATATCGCTGGGTAAATGTTGTGTCGTTAATAGCTGAGGAGTCACAATGGAGGAAGAAAGCCTACATTCCCTATTGGTTGTGCTAGCACCGTCAAGTGCCTGTGTCCTTATTACCCCAGTCCCCTCTGTTACGCCAAATATAACTGGGTTGTTTAAATCCGGTGTATTGACATTGTCCATAATAGACTTTGGGTTAATGGGGTCAATCAATGTTAGTGGTCAATCGACCATTTCTAGACCGCTGAATCGGTTATGTGTGGGAATACCGGACCAAGGAACCCAGCGAGTGCGCTCATGGTTTACCGCCCTCAACGTATGTGTCCCACCCCAACTGTCCCAGTCTCTACCCAGGTGTCGATGCCCCACCGTTTTCCAAGAATTGTCATATTGGGGATGGCAGGGACCCATTGTCTGCCTGTGGCTGTCATGGTCGAAATAGCGGGGACCCATCGGTTGCCAAGATGGCTCTTGGATGTATGACAACCTTGGTGGGTAAAAGAAGGAAAGCCGTTTGATGCTTATTCCTCCACTTTCACATGATTTTTCCCATGCACAAATATGGTTGACTGCTCTAGGATCATCAAAGGTTACCACGATGCAGTCGCCTGGCAGTGATTTCCGGCCTTGGCCCACCCAGGTGGTTCTACGTACCATAAGGATCCTGTAGGACCTTGTCGGTGGGACAGGGCAATTAGTGTTGAGCCAGAATTGCACTTTATTCTTTAGGGACCATGTGGGTTCTGAATTATAATCCAAGAGTTCAGGGACACCTGTCATTACTGCCACAAGGGGGTAGGCTTCCGGGGGCAAGTCAACAGGAAGTCTGGGCAGTTGATCTACCCTCGTACCACCTGTGTCAGAAACTGAGGGTGCCGTTTTTGAAGCTAACAACGGCCAGGCCGAATTTGTTGAGGCTTGAGCATTTTGTACCATTGTTTTTTAGGGCAAGGTACTTGCCACTGTTGAGGTGGCGGTGTTTTTAGGGGCGGGTTTTACTGAACTATTAATTTTTGAGTTAGTAGATGGAATTAATTTATGTAATGGGGCAGTAGGAGTAGAAATACGATTTTGTGGGGGTGCTGATTTGGCTGGATTCTGAATCTGGTTTTTTGCTCGTGGAATTTGTGTCCCTGATACCTGCTTAGTCTTATGCAGATTTAAAAGATTGGTCAATTTATTTTCTATTTTCGTTAACCTAAGTTCTATTGGGGTGAGTAGTGATTTCAATAGATCCGCTATACAGTTTAATGACATCTGTAAGTTATCAGACCGGAGTGGGTCTCCACCACTAGGGACATCAGTCAATGAGGCCACAAAGATGGGGTCGGAACTATCGTGTGCTGAGCGATGTAGTATCGCAGAGTGAACTACTTGTACCTTTCTCGAGTGTAAGTTCTCAGTTGAACTAGGCATAGAAACTGATTTATTAAAAACTGGTGTATTGGGAACTAGGGAAGGCTGGTTTATGTCTATCTTCCTTTTCCTCACAGCACCCTCCCTCCTCCCTCTATCTCTTCTTGTTTCGTCTGGTATAACTTGCGAGGATAGCTGTGGGGATTGCGGGAGGAGGTCGGGGGATTTTTCCAGATCTGTGTTGGTCTGTAGGTCTGATAGCGGAGATGCAGATAAATCCACCATGCTTGGTAAGCTACGCCTACCTTCATTCAGTGACCTAGATTCAGGAGCAGTAACTAGCTCAGGGGATCTTACACTCGCTAGAGTACCCAAGGAAGATCTCTTGGCGCGTACAAGGTCTAAAGACACCCTACCCTCCATAAGGCTGATACTCTGATCAATAAAAGAGTTTGCCTTAATGATAAAATCGTCCATTGGTCCTAGGAGGTTACCCACCCCTCCCGCGGCCTTTTTTTTCCTGCCTCTTGTTAGCACCATTGTATCAGTGGGATAAATGGCTTGCCGATGAATATATAAAGGGGCAGGTGTACGAACCCCAGGGAGGTCCGGCGAGACAGGACAGATAAAGGGGGGGGTGGCCCGGTCCCGGCCTCCACCGTCCTCGAACGGCCTCAAACGGCCCGCCCTTTGCCTGGGCTTAACCCCGGGCGCTCCCCCGCGCGCAGCGGGGAGGGATGGCAGAAATATAGTTAGAGTGACGCGCAGGGGGCGGGGCTGAGAGGGAGAGCGGGCCAGGTGTTTTCAATCGGCCAGACAGGGACTCCTGGGACACGGAGTCCCTGCTGAAACGCTCGCAGCCCTACCCAGTTCCCCAGAGCACCACAAGCCTCACGGACACAGCGCAGTTCTCCCCAAGGTAATGCTGGTGAAGCGGGACCCGCAAAGCGGGTCCGGCGAACAGTTGATATTAAAGGCAGGTCCCCAGTAGGCAGAGAGCAAAGAACAGCAGCAGGGCTTCCTCTTCAACAAAGCGTCCCAGTGAGGAAAGGCAGGCAGAATCCTTTTCACACACCGTGTGCAGGGGGCGGGGCTGAGAGGGAGAGCGGGCCAGGTGTTTTCAATCGGCCAGGCAGGGACTCCTGGGACACGGAGTCCCTGCTGAAACGCTCGCAGCCCTACCCAGTTCCCCAGAGCACCACAAGCCTCACGGACACAGCGCAGTTCTCCCCAAGGTAATGCTGGTGAAGCGGGACCCGCGAAGCGGGTCCGGCGAACAGTTGATATTAAAGGCAGGTCCCCAGTAGGCAGAGAGCAAAGAACAGCAGCAGGGCTTCCTCTTCAGCAAAGCGTCCCAGTGAGGAAAGGCAGGCAGAATCCTTTTCACACACCGTGTGCAGGGGGCGGGGCTGAGAGGGTGAGCGGACCAGGTGTTTTCAATCGGCCAGGCAGGGACTCCTGGGACACGGAGTCCCTGCTGAAACGCTCGCAGCCCTACCCAGTTCCCCAGAGCACCACAAGCCTCACGGACACAGCGAAGTTCTCCCCAAGGTAATGCTGGTGAAGCGGGACCCGCGAAGCGGGTCCGGCGAACAGTTGATATTAAAGGCAGGTCCCCAGTAGGCAGAGAGCAAAGAACAGCAGCAGGGCTTCCTCTTCAGCAAAGCGTCCCCAGCGAAATCATTATTCTCATAGTTACCTATTCTAGCTAAAAGGGTCAGGACAGGTCTCTCAGTAAAGTCTCTCGAGATGCCGTCCTCAGCATAGGTTCAGGAAGAAGTCCAAAATGCGATGAACTGCAAAGAACGCACTGAACGCAATGGACACGATGAACAGCAATGAATAAGAAGAACCGGACCCTCTCTAGTCTAACATATTTATAGGAAAAGTTTCGAACAAAAGTTACAAACAAATGTTAGATATCTGTTGAACCGCTGAGCAGAGCGGACAGGAAAGGATGTCATTCAGTTACATTTAGGAAACCTCCGCTCAGGAAAAATCACAAAAATAAAAAGACGGAAGAAGGAAACTCAAGTTTGCAAAAGTATCTTTCGTAAATGTTCTTCCTTGATATCTTAGCAGAGCCACCGCAATTGTTCATTGTGACTTTATCCTTGTCCAAGGGCAGCTGGAAACGTTCCCAGAACTGCTGTCCTCACGGAAAGCTTTCTAACCAGGCAAAAGCTGCGGTCAGGTGACTCTCGACCATGTTCAGCAAGGCCTCTCATCAAAATTCAATCACTCGAGTGCAGGCTGTAAAAGGCAGCCATCTTGTTTTAGGCCAAAACGGACCATCTTAATTAAAAGAAACACAAAACAACGTTACCACAGCATAATGATTAAACAGTGTTAATCCCCACTAATACCCATATGTGTATGTAATTATCTAGGTTTCAAATAAGAGGGATAAAGGGGGGCGTTTTCAGCTCACACAAGGGAGTGGGAGGTCCAGACAGGTAAAGTGCCCCAACAGTAAGACTATCAAGAAGAGTGTTACCAGTTGTTCCTCAATAGAAAAAGAAGATTGGAGGTGAATCGATAAGAGAGCCTAGTAGGACTACATGTGTGCTATGTGTGAAGTGGGTAATCCTTTTGTTGGATATTAATGCCCTCACACACCCTTTCAGGTGTCATGCTTCATCATCTGGGCTGCTCCTCGTCGGGCCGGCGGTGCAATGCCCAACGGGCTCCCTAAAAGGGGCACTTTATCAGAGTTCTTTTAATCCAACAGCCGTTTGGTGAAGTGCGGGTGTGGGGGCCTGATTATTGTAGATATGAAAAAGTGATTTAAAACAGGGTCGAGAGTACCAGTGTGGGAATTCAATTTTATTCTAAAGGTCTCCTTCCCTGATTAAAAGGTGTGTATGGCACTCGGTAGAGTTTGATGTCTCTAATTAGAGTGCTTAAAATTAGTGGTCAACATGTTTCTCGCTCAGAGCTCGTGCGCTCGCGATTCTTCAGGACCTATAAAACTATCTACAAAAAAGGGGACTATACAGAATATTAGTCTCTTAGTCACAATCAGTAATGTGAAAAAATCATTTGGCTAGAATACCTGTCATAGTCTGGTGCTACCTGTAAAAGAAGGAGGACGGTAGGTTAAACAGATCATAGTTAAAACATATATGACCACAGGTAATAGCTAAATGAACAACAAACAAAAAGGCTTTCAAGGTGATTCATCTCCGTCAAATTTAAAAGGATCAGTGGTGACTACTGATGCATGAGCGTCAAAAACCGCTCATATAAAGTGGTGTACCATCAAAGTGAACTACAGTGACTATTCACCTATGTGGAACTAGTAAAAAATATAAAAAGCGGCAGAAAATATCATAGGACTCACCCTATTCAGTAGGACTGCGGACCACAACAGTACTTGGTGGACTCAGCATGAGCCGAAGGACCTCTAAAAGTAGGTCTAGACCAAAGGGTAGTAACGAACTTAATGGTGTAAAACAGGGGAGGGAGAGTCACAAGTCACAGCAGATAGACATGAGAACATATGGAGCAACAATAATACAGATAGTAAATGATTAACCACGTAAACAGACTGGGATCCAAAGGGTGTATGGTGGATACAAGTGAGGAAATATGAATTTTTATGGTCAATTATGTCCCCTTTCTTAGACCCCAACGGCTCCATGTACATGCTACAAGTACATGTATGTTCCCTCCACTTCAAGCTATGAAGACGCAAATACATATGTGTCCAACGTCAACATGTCCTCTTTCATATCCGCCATGAATGGGTCGAATATTCCGTTCCTAAGTATGCCTTGCCACCGTCTTTATATGGTATACTTTTCACGTTTTCCAGCTCTGGCAAGGTAGGCCCTGAATTCTGCCATCGAGCTTTTCCAGCTTCTGCCTCTGAATGCTCCAGCCTGGACCTGTATCTGCATCCATGACCTTTGTCTTACTTCCTGCGCGGCTAACGGTGCCTGGCCCGGCCTGTTGCCTGCCAAGACTGTATTCAGCCTTCAAGTTATCTGCTCCGCTCCTCGAGGAATGCATTCCTGTCTAGCAGTTTAGGTAAACATCCTTCCAGCTACAGAGCACAGGGCTCGGCCTTACTGTCTCCGTGCAAGTAATTCATGACTTCTGTTGCCATGGTAGGCCCATGCCCCTCGCATCTCATGTAGACACGTAGACGCTTATACACGCACTAGTAGTCAGTATAGGATAGCCTCTGCCTGAGAGACCTTTCCCTCCAGATAATATAGTTCCTTAAACACAAGGTATTAGATACGATTTGGGATTAGGTTGTTCTGACATCCCAGACTTCTGTCTCCTCATGTAGGGCTAAATGTCAAGTCCTCTCTACCCTCCAGTTACACGTCAATCACACGTCATGCTACTGTGCGCGCATATTTGGCAAGTATTTCTGCTGACTTTGAAGGATTCTCTTATGGATCCACCCACTTGTGTCATCATTATAATGACGTTTCTAGTACATGCCCTCATGCACGCCTATTGTAACGCCTTTCCATTACGTATGTGTATTCTTATCTCTCTTCTCAGCTGTAACGCCTTCTGCATATGTCTTCACTGTAATGCATTTACTATAAATATGACAACCTGTCAATAAAGTATTGCTTCTATCCCTTCCCGAACCTTAGTGGTGACGGAATACGATTGCCTGGTTCGAACCAATTCCTTTGTAAGGAATAAACCCATTTTAAAACCTCAAATGCCACGGATTCTGCCTCTTATTTTTACTGAGTTATTCTTATTTAATTTTACCGCATAAATTAAGTCTAGGTAATTAAATTTACCACATAATTGGCACCCGAACAGGGACACCTCTCACACCCCACGCGCCGGAGGTGCGTTGCAGACCCGATCTCCTGCCACAGCCGGACGGACAACTACGCGTACCCGCAGGATTTCCTGTATCTCCCTCAGGCCAACGGGGGTGACTGAGGCTGCGATCAACACCCAGACGAGGCGGTGAGGAGTGCGGAGAATCCCGACCAGAGCCTAGCTGAGAGAGCAAGATCCGAGGTATATAGAGGCCCACCAGATTCCGAAGTTCCGAAGTATCTAAGTCACGAGTCGAGTCCAGTCCAGTTTGGTCTAGTCCAGTCCAGACTTCCGAGGCCTTCTGTTCCGTTCCGTGCTTCCCGGTGAGTACCGTTGCTGGGGACGCATCTAGACGTGCACATTGGTTTGTGCCGGTCAAGACGGGTTTGGGTACACAGACCTGGTCTGCACTGTTTCAGCAGTGTATCTGTGCTGTTTAGCAGTACATCTAGTATTATGCAGTTGACTAGTTTTATTCTAATTATTATTGTTCGTTCTGAAATGTTTTGATATGTTTTAAATGTCGTGGTATGAGTGATTGTTCGATCTTCATTACTGTGTTTATTGTATTAATTGTGTTCAAGTCCGAGTAAGAACCAAGTAGCAAGGTTCAAGATGCCGTTATTCTCGAAATTAAGACAGATAAAAACTAGAAAAGGGATACTTGAGGAAGCTGTTCCCATTCCACCTAGGGACACTCCAGGGTACTTTATGTATCATAAGCATGGCCTAGATGCCGTATTATATCTCGAATTGTGGGTAGACTACACCAAGGATTTAGCAGAGAATCAGAGATGGCCCACTACTGGGACATGGGATGCAGATTGCATCATGAGAGTAGAAGAGGCATTATGGAAAAAGAAAGCCAGACAGTCACAGAAAGATGCCATTGAATTATGGCGTAAAGAATCGCATAGACGCACAGAGAAAGCGCTCAGAAAAGAAGAGAAAAGTAGGGAGGATTCAGACAAAGCCCGAGAAAATATATTAATTGAGGAAGGTATCCGAGTAAAAGCAGAACAAGTAGACAGACAACGAAACACTCTTATGAATGGTATGTATCCTCTTCTGGCCGAGGGCTTACCTAAGGCCACCCTGGAAGTACCGAAAGATCTGCCACCTCTATTGCTTCCGACTAAAGTACACCCCAAGACTGCAAAGGACATTTTCCTTTCTTCCTATTTAGACGATGTAGCCCCCGAATATGTTAATGCTCCGCTGCCACGTACACCACCTGCAAATGATGCCCGACCCCGAGAAAATCTGTCCCTGCTTCTGCAGCAACATACTCCTCCGTCCGTCCAAAACCTTCCGCCCGTTCCTCCACTTCTTCCTGCATCTATTCTTCCTACCTTACACCCAACGAATCCTTTTGGACCTAGCACCTCAGGAGGTGCGACAGGAAGTTTTCATACGCCACCATCAGTGCGTCGATTGACTTATAGGGATCTAGCACACCAACGTACACCTCAAACAGCGAATTATGACATACTTAAAGAGCCTCTTACAGATTGTAGATATGATCCAGTACCAGGTAAAGACGACAGAATGATGCTATCATCAGTACGTCTACGACGAGTTGCGAACTATTTAATGATATTACCAGGAATGATTGAACATCTAGACAAAATATATCGCTTTGTCCAAACAGGGCAAGGTTCTGAAAGTATTGGCGAGGCCATGGCCTACCAGAAAGTGGACACGCAGAAACTGTTGTTACGCTTCTTTATAAACTGCCTGATAAGACACAGAGATAGGCCAGGCGTAGACGCGGAAGAAATGAGAGCCCTTAACAAATGGGGCCAGAATATAGCAGACGGAAAACATGATAAACAGAATAGTATAGAAAGTATGTACAGAAGGATCAGGAAAAAAGTAGAACAAATATGTGAAAAAGAACAGCCTGAAAGAGAAACAGAGGCAGATAAAACCGAGTCCTCAGGAGATGAGGAACAACTAGAAATGACAACAGGACAATTACAATTACCAGCTAGAGAAACGATAGCTTATGTAGGAAAAGGAAGATCCTTCAATACTCCAATACGTCCGATACGTCCAGAAAGTAAGAGAATCTTTCAAGCAGCTATGTCAAACACAAGGACCCCTGAACATTTGTTTCAGGCTACTGATAAAATACTTCAAGAACGAATGGGGTACCATGTACTCGATTCTATGGATGAACAAGAATTAGCCAGGTCAGCAGTACAATGGGCTGACAGTTCTGATAAATATAGTGATGACGCGCTAGTACATACGTTTTTGAATCTCTCACCAGACGAACAGCGCTTAGCTGGTATATACATGATACAACATCTCCTTATACTATATAAAGGCCAACACTCCGATCCTGGTCCCCTACCTGATATACTGATAGAACTACTCATGAATAAATGGAGAGGTCTAGGTACCGATCTGATTAAAGTAATTCTAGAATATCGACACAGATATAGTGCCTTTTTGTGTCCAGAACATGATCCAGCTCCCTCCATGGAAAGAAAAACGTATTACATAGACAGACAGAATCCCTTACGCGAAGTACACCCAGTTAGAAATGATGATAATACTTTTAGACGCGTGTTTGTGTACACGCCTATAACTAAAATAGAACTATTGGAAATGAAAAAATTAGTGCCCAGCCATGATAGAGATCCAGCAGGTTTTCACCGTGAAATAAAAGACATGTTACTCATGGGTGATTATACCTATCCTGACATTATGAAAATATTGAAAGTATTATTGCCTGCCGGTATTTACGAGAAACTCAAAGAAAAAGAGTGGGAGGTGGGAGAACAAAAGATTGATTGGACAGCATTAGAAAACGAAGAAAATGCCCGAACTGCAGGCGTAGGGCTTGGAGACAAAACTAAAGCATTACCAGGATTATTAGTACAAGTATTGCCACGTCTATTAACTACGAAAAAGGAAGACTGGGGAGCAATCTCAGCTTGCAAACAGAAACCCGATGAAGACACTAGTGATTTTTATTCCCGATTTGAAAAATGTTTTGGTATTAATAGCGGCCTGAAAGCAAGTAGCGATTCATATCCACATCTTTTTGTAACAAAATTAGTTGAGAATTCCTTGCCTCAGGTTAAGAACAGAGTATTGAAAGTAGAGAGCTCTTGGCAAGCTAATACCCCGTCACAAATGTTACAAATGTTACAGTATCACCAGAATAGAATTAGAGAAGAACAAGAACACGAACAAAGACGTATGAAAGACACGAAAATGAAAATGCTCGTCGCCCAGTCAGTTCCGGCTGACAGTCATAAAAAGGGTGCAACACAGTCCAGTAATTCAGCGGTTCCCGTTAAAGGGACATGCAACTATTGTAAACAGCCAGGTCATTATATCAACGATTGTGCAGTTCTGAAACATAATATCTCTACGGGTAAAACCAAGGAGAGACCACGTCCGCCTAGACAGGATCAGATCCAACAACAAGCACCTCAGAATGTACAGCCTATGCAAGCTGCACAACAGACCGTAGCGGTACCACAGTCACAGCCTATTGCCGCAACACAAAACACGACACAACAGATGTACCAGTATGCACAAAATGACTATCCAGATTATCAGCGATACACATGAAATAGCATAGAGAGGGAAGTTGGCTTACCCCTTATTGAGGTTCCCGTAGATCAAGAGGGTCCTTATGTACAGAGTCAAGTATTAGGGAAAGACAGAAAGTTTTTAATTGATACAGGGGCAAGCAGAACAACTATAAGTCACGACGAGGTTCCAGGGGCCCCCCTCTCAGGCTCACAAAATGTTTCCCTTGGATTTTCAGGACAACCTATTGTTAATGAA
The DNA here is from genome assembly GCF_964204655.1 of Triturus cristatus. Lineage (NCBI taxonomy): Eukaryota > Metazoa > Chordata > Amphibia > Caudata > Salamandridae > Triturus > Triturus cristatus. The sequence goes on along the minus strand of NC_140592.1, from coordinate 558,122,889 downwards.
GTATCGCAACCTCTGCCTCTTACAGTTGGTCCATTGACACGGACTACAGATCTATTGCTTACAAAATCATGCCCAGAAAACTTGTTAGGTATAAAGACACTGAAAGCTCTAGGAGCTGTAATATGTTGTTCCCCGGAGGGGGTACGACTATTTTTGCGCGACTTTAAAGGTCACTATGTATTTAGAGACATGGATTACAGGTTACAGAATGTCCCTGCACATTTATGGGCACAAGGCCCTACTGATGTAGGTTGTATGCACATTACACCATATCGAGTCACACTCAAAGCAGGAGTGGTATTACCACGAATTCGACAATACAAGTTACCTCCAGATGCTGTAGTGGCTTTGCTGCAAATCATTGACGAGCTCATTGCACAAGGAGTGGTTGTGGAAACCGACTCCAATGTGTGTAATTCTCCTATAATTCCGGTTCTTAAACGAACTGATCCAAAAGCACCCCCAGTTTATCGATTAATTATTGATCTGCGCGAATTGAATAAATGCATTGTACCACAATATCCCGTGGTTCCAGATATCTCTTCATTATTGACAGCTATTGATTCAGAAGCAACGTTCTTTACTGTAATTGACCTCAAGAACGCCTTCTTTAGCGTCCCAATCGATCCGGAAAGCCAATATTTGTTCGGATTTAGTTTAAATGGACGAAGCTTTAAATTTGCACGCGCACCTCAAGGATTCACAGAAAGCCCCAGCATCTACAGCCAAGCACTGAAAAGACAACTTGACAGTATCCACATGCCTGTTAACACTGCACTGCTTCAGTATGTCGATGATCTGCTGATCACCGCCCGAAGCGAACCCGAATGTGAAAAAGCATCACTGACGGTTTTACATTTTCTGGCCGACAAGGGGCACAAGGTGTCCCCTTCGAAGCTGCAATTCTGTGTTCAGCAAGTTGTGTACCTTGGGCACTTGCTGTCCAAGGGGGGAAGACAGCTCACACCTGATCGCATCCAGTTAATTGTAAACATGCCACCACCCAAGACACAAAAGGAGGTGCGGGCCTTCATAGGTCTCACTTCGTACTGTAGACAATGGATTCCCCAGTATGCATTTTTAGTAAAGCCACTCATTCAGTTGACAACCCAGGAGGCAGCGACTTCGACTGTCCTCCCGTGGACTCAGGCACATACACAAGCTTTTGAAGACTTAAAGAAAGCCTTATGTCAAGCACCTGTTTTAGCGACACCATGTTACAGTAAGCCTTTTACACTCTTCGTTACAGAACGCGAAGGTACTGCCTTGTCAGTACTCACTCAGGAACAAGCAGGTTCACACAAGCCGTGTGCTTACTTTTCCAGCACATTAGATCCAGTAGCTCAGGCTCTGCCTACATGCCTGAAATCAGTCGCAGCGACAGCTTTAGCGATCAGACAAAGCGATTCCATAGTATTAGGACATCAATTGACAGTGCAAGTTCCACACTCCGTGGAAGTTCTTTTAAACCGAACTCAGACTCAGCACTTGACTATAGCACGACTGACAGGTTACGAATTAACATTGTTTCAGCCACACATAGAAATCAGACGCTGCAGTACATTAAATCCTGCCACACTTTTGCCATTAAGTGGAACAGACCCACTGGCACATGATTGCATTGAAGTCATTACTATTACGACAAAACCCAGACAAGACTTGACAGATGTCCCATTATCAGACCCAGACCTGACACTTTATGTGGATGGGTCATGCATGAGAACAAGTACAGGAGAATTAGTGGCCGCTTACGCAGTCACGACAGACACCGTAGTCATTGAAACAAATTGTATTGACACATTATCAACTCAAGCAGCAGAGCTCATCGCTCTGACACAAGCCTGTATTCAAGCCAGAAATAAAAGAGTCAACATATACACAGATTCACGTTATGCATTCGGAGTTGTACACGACTTCGGAGTTCTTTGGCGAGAGAGAGGTTATTTGACTTCTCACGGTGCCAACATTCAACACGGTCCCCTCATTCAAGCTCTGTTAGATGCAATACATCTGCCTACTTCGATATCTATCAAGAAGTGCAAGGCTCATACAAAAGTCACCGATATCATTTCCCAGGGTAACGACCTAGCAGACCGAACAGCTAAGCAAACAGTACAGAATAGAACTCATGCAACTGACTTGACAAAGACAATAGTTCCGACACCGACACATTGCATGACAGTTAGGGATCCCGCCCTTGATGTAATTGACATACAGACACATGCTACACCAGAGGAAACCAAGAAATGGACTGAACTAGGAGGGATCCAAACAGATCAGGGATGGATGACGAAGGGAAAATCTACATGGTTTCTCCCCGACTCAATGGTTCAAGTTATCATTAACACAATACATAGTCCAGCACATCTAGGAGAAAAAGCTATGTTAGACAGTATTCAAAACATTTGGTTTAATAAGCACTTACGAGCTGCAGCCAAACAGAAAGTCCGAACTTGTATGATTTGTTGTCAGTTCAACCCAGGTAAAGGCGTACCTGTAGAGCAAGGTGGATTTCAACCTCCTGATCACCCTTTTGAAGTCCTCCAGATGGATTATATCCAGATGGAACGATGTCGAGGATTCAAATACGTCCTCGTAGTTGTATGCGCTCTTTCCCGTTGGACAGAAGCATATCCAGTCTCAGATTACACTGCCCCGACCACTGCCAAGCAGCTGGTTCGTGAATTCTTCCCACGGTATGGTTTGCCCCGTATCGTGTACTCAGATAATGGCCAACCGTTCTCATCCGAGCTGATGAAACACATTTCACTCCTGTTAGGTTATCAATGGAAATTTCACTGTGTCCGGCATCCCGAGGCAGCAGGTCTCGTGGAACGTCATAATCAGACTATGAAAATTCGACTTTCAAAAATCTGTAGAGAGAAAGGCGTCGACTGGATAGTAGCCTTACCAGTTGCACTCTTTTACATGAGAATGGTAGCACATTCTCGCACAGGGCTATCCCCGTACGAGGTGGTCTTCGGTAGGCCACCAAATATGTGGGGGACGCCTATACCTCGTAAAATCACTGATGTTGATTGTAATATGCTGACAGATTACCTTGCTTCCTTGATGTCTGCACTACAATCTTGCCGTTCACAGGTAGCTGCAGCCTTTCCCGACAACACCGAGGTGAAGCCCCATGAAGTGGTTCCCGGAGATTTTGTCTTCATAAGAAATTTCGACAGGAGGAGCCCGTTGGAGCCTCGCTGGCAAACGCCGAGATTAGTACTCCTGACCACGAGGACAGCAGTGAAGGTCGAGGGTCGCAAGGGTTGGCTACACTCGAGCCATATCAAGAAATTTCATGGACTACCTTCTGATTTGAACTCTCAGCCCTGCCCCCTTCCACAGACTGATTCAAAACTTCCCCTGGTCGAGCACACTGTTTCCCAAAACTATAAACTGAAACTAAGGTCTAGCAAGTCAGACAATTTGATTGTTTAAGTCCTCTCCTAGGTGAATCGGTTGAATTAGTCTCTGACATGTATCCTCTAGACCGAAATCGAGAGAGAGATAGACAGAAACAGCTCAAGAAACGTGCATATTGTAAATCACTTCATAGTCACTGTATAGTGACATTGTTGATTATGTTTTTTCTAAATTTGTTGATTATTGCTGCAAGTATACTGTTGCACATATACTATCCTATTTTCAAGCGTGCTCATTCTGCTTACAATGATACTGCCGAACATTCTTTTAGCGAATTACCTTCACATGAGTTGCCCTATAGACTCGCGCTGCGCAACAACACATTCATTAGTATGTTACATCACTTCCATCAGGCCAGCAATGCTACAAATTGTTGGATATGTGGCCGACTCCCTCCCTATCAGAAATACAAAGGAGTTCTGCCTCTCTTTCCGTATCCATTCACACATAATGGTTCCTGTGGCGCATGGTTTAGTTTGATTAATTCTTTAGATTCAAATACTGTAATTTACCAGAGCAACTGGGTATGGGGAAACCTGAACTTAGTTTTGCTTAAGGCCTGTTACCCTAACAAGGAGGGACTTCCCAAAAGGACAGGAACTGACCTAGAAAATGAAGTATATGGATTAGGTAATTTTACACTCAACCTCATGATTCTGAATGTTGAATCCGAAGCTGCACTAGTCTTACCTGCTATGTCAGTATTACCAGTCAAAGGTGAATTATGTGTAAGAAAGAATGGTTCAGTACACCTGGGTCATAGTAAATGTACTACTGTGATCGAATTCAGTGATAAAGGCAAGTCTACATTTAGAGCTTCCCGTCATTCCTACTTCATTTGTGGTCATACCGCATATATACGCTTACCTCTAGATTGGAATGGTACCTGTTACATTGCATTCCTTCTGCCACCTGTTTTCCTAGCCCCTCATGATTATCATAGAAATACCCATCTAGTACACAATAGACCCCAGAGAGATATCCCGATTGTTGACTACACTGAAACAGCATGGGAACAATATACAGACTTCAATAAAGGTCTCTTTCCTTACATAGGTGTTGTCTCTAATAGTAAACTGATACGTAGATTAACCAGAACCCTTGAAGCAGTAGTGAATGAAACTACCTCTGCCCTAGGCAACTTAACAGAGGAGCAGTCTGCGATGCGGATTGTTGTTCTCCAAAATCGTCTTGTCCTTGACGTCATCCTGGCCGATAGGGGCGGAGCCTGTAGAGTCATCGGATCAAGTTGTTGTGTTTTCATTCCAGAAAACGCGCCATCCGTATATAAAGCCATAACTCGTCTTCATAAGATTGCAAGCCAGATACATCAGAATACAGGCACCTGGACATGGTCCGGTTGGTTCTGGAGCGTGTTGTCAGCCTGGGGATGGAAAGTCCTATCCTTCCTAGGTATTGGCCTTCTCATAGTATTCAGTTGTTGCCTGTGTCTACAATGTGGACCAGCGATTTGCGGCCTGTGTGCCACGTCATGTATTCCACGTTCGAGTTCTAGTTCAAAATCCCGGAAGAAGAAAGAAGAGCAAATGATGTTACATGAACAAATTGATGGATTCCTGAGGATCGATATCTCATGAAGGGTCCGTAGGGGACAAGGAGGGAATGAGGAAATATGAATTTTTATGGTCAATTATGTCCCCTATCTTAGACCCCAACGGCTCCATGTACATGCTACAAGTACATGTATGTTCCCTCCACTTCAAGCTATGAAGACGCAAATACATATGTGTCCAACGTCAACATGTCCTCTTTCAGATCCGCCATGAATGGGTCGAATATTCCGTTCCTAAGTATGCCTTGCCACCGTCTTTATATGGTATACTTTTCACGTTTTCCAGCTCTGGCAAGGTAGGCCCTGAATTCTGCCATCGAGCTTTTCCAGCTTCTGCCTCTGAATGCTCCAGCCTGGACCTGTATCTGCATCCATGACCTTTGTCTTACTTCCTGCGCGGCTAACGGTGCCTGGCCCGGCCTGTTGCCTGCCAAGACTGTATTCAGCCTTCAAGTTATCTGCTCCGCTCCTCGAGAAATGCATTCCTGTCTAGCAGTTTAGGTAAACATCCTTCCAGCTACAGAGCAAAGGGCTCGGCCTTACTGTCTCCGTGCAAGTAATTCATGACTTCTGTTGCCATGGTAGGCCCATGCCCCTCGCATCTCATGTAGACACGTAGACGCTTATACACGCACTAGTAGTCAGTATAGGATAGCCTCTGCCTGAGAGACCTTTCCCTCCAGATAATATAGTTCCTTAAACACAAGATATTAGATACGATTTGGGATTAGGTTGTTCTGACATCCCAGACTTCTGTCTCCTCATGTAGGGCTAAATGTCAAGTCCTCTCTACCCTCCAGTTACACGTCAATCACACGTCATGCTACTGTGCGCGCATATTTGGCAAGTATTTCTGCTGACTTTGCAGGATTCTCTTATGGATCCACCCACTTGTGTCATCATTATAATGACGTTTCTAGTACATGCCCTCATGCACGCCTATTGTAACGCCTTTCCATTACGTATGTGTATTCTTATCTCTCTTCTCAGCTGTAACGCCTTCTGCATATGTCTTCACTGTAATGCATTTACTATAAATATGACAACCTGTCAATAAAGTATTGCTTCTATCCCTTCCCGAACCTTAGTGGTGACGGAATACGATTGCCTGGTTCGAACCAATTCCTTTGTAAGGAATAAACCCATTTTAAAACCTCAAATGCCACGGATTCTGCCTCTTATTTTTACTGAGTTATTCTTATTTAATTTTACCGCATAAATTAAGTCTAGGTAATTAAATTTACCACACAAGGTAGAGACCCTTTGACAAAGGCTATCATCCAGCGTGGCTGTAGGAGTCTGTATTAGGGACAGTAGTAAGTAGCTGAGGTCTAATGTGTGTGAGCGCTATCTCACATGCTTGCAATAAGCGTGGTTTACCTTGATGAGAGACCAAATAAATAACGAGCTACGAGTCAGGATTGGAAGTTAAAAAGTCTAGCCAAACCGCCGATACTTAGCAAGTAATGGAGAGCATGGCGTTAAAGGAAAAAGGCAACCTTTTAGATGGCGCTAGCGGTGCTGTTGCTCAATCATTACGTAGTCTCACAAGTTTATGTAGTGGTATCAGGATTAGAAAGAAAATGGATGTGGTACTCACGTCTGCCCCGCTCACGCTGCGTTTCTAGACCTACCCGAGCCACCGAGTCTGGGAGGTAGCGTCCGGGATGCTACACGGAGATTTTGAGCATCCGGTCACGTCACGTGATTATGTCACGTGATCGTAACTATACCACGGACAAGAAACGGATTAAGCGTGCAAAAACAGGAGTTATCTGTGAGTTCAATGTGAAGATGCACCGTTCAATGAACCATCCTCAGAGTCTCATAAAGTAAGTTAGTTTCACTCCGATACCGAAGGACAGAAAACAGTGTCGGCCATCTTAGATTGGGAGACGTGGTTATAAATAAAGTTAAACACAACTGTCGTAAGTGGCAGAAACTTAAAAAAGAAGAAAGAAAAGAGGTAATAGTAACCCAAATTGGATGTGGCAAGGGAGAGGGTTGGTACCACGATGCCTAGAAAGTTGTTGAGAGAAAGGCAAATAATTTCTGCAAGTATTGTTTAGACTTTGGACAATGGTAGCAGGATAAATGAAGGACAATAATTGATGAGTCTGCTGAGATCTGTCAACTTAGAGCTTGAGTGACCCCCATGGAATATCGTCATTGAGCCCAATGACATTAGAAGACAGACGGTGTATCCATCTCTGTTCTTTCTTAAAAAGATTGTGTTGAGATAAATGAGGGTTGGCTTCTAGAATAAGCCATTTAACAGAATCTGGTGAGTATTGCTTCTCTAAGAAGTGGGCATTGATCTTGGTGTTCTGCTTATGGCACCGAAAATTGCTGCGATGTTCTGAGATTCGCAATTTTATCGGTCTGGTCGTCATCCCTATGTAATACAAGTTACAGGGGCATGTTATGAGGTATATGCAATTGTTGGTATTGCAGTTTGTATGTGACCTCAATTCCCAGGTGAAAGTAGTGTTGAGGGTGACGGTTTTATGTATGGATGTAAACGTGCAGGCAGTGCACATACCACACGGAAAGTGTCCTTTTACTGCAGGTAGTTGCCATAGTGTGCTCTGTGTAGGTTTGGTTTTGAATCTGGGTCTGGTTTGAATAACCAAATCCTTAATATTTTTGGAGCGTTTGTATGCAAACCGGGGTGGTTCAAGATTCATTGCTCCAGTATTAAGGATGTTCCAATGTTTCTTTAAAACCTTGGTCACTTGATTGGTGTTGGGTGAGAAAGTTGTGACACAGGTAAGGATGTCGGAAATAGTTGTGGTGTCTTCTCTGGGTTCCAAAAGGGCTTCTCTGTTATTATTCCTGGCCCGTTTTTTGGACTGAGTAATACTCTTCAGTGGGTATTGTCTTTCCCTTAGGTTACGGGAAAGAATTTCTGCTTCACTTTTGAAAGCATCAATTGTACTGCAGTTCCTCCTCAATCTAAGAAACTGCCCAAAGGGTAGATTCTCTTTGAGAGCTCTGGGATGGTGACTGGTGAAATGTAGCAGGCTGTTGCGATCAGTGATTTTCCTGTAGAGAGTCGTGGAGAGAATGCCCTGGGTCAATCTGATGGTTAAATCGAGGAATGCAATATGGGATGGAGATGCTGTGATTGTGAAGTTAAGATGAGGATTCAGATGATTGAGCCATGTAAAAAATGCTTCATAGCTCGTAGAATCTCCTGTCCAAAAAATCAAGATGTCATCTATGAATCGTCTCCATAGTAGAATATTGTGACGATATGGATTCGTGTCACAGAAAATATGTACCCCCTCAAACCAGGCCATGTATAAACAGGCCAGACTCGGAGCAAAGGTACTCCCCATGGAAGTACCTTGGGTCTGGTGGTACAGTTGGCCTTTGAACTCAAAACATTTCTCTGTCAGGGCTAAGGTGGCACACTCAATGATGAAGGACACTGGAGTTGGCGATTCCCAAGGTTCACGTCCAAGTACTTCCTCAATCACTTCAAGGGTTGCCCTTTGTGGGATGTTTGTATACAGGGCTTCAACATCTAGAGTGATGAGGAAGTTGATGTTATGGGTCTCCTGGGTCTGGTCCAGTAAGCGTAATACGTCCGTCGTGTCTTGTATGTATGACGGTGTACGCTTGACTAAGGGGTTGCAAGAAATGATCGCAAAATTGCGATAGAGGTTCAAGAACTGAGTTAATGCCCGATACTATGGGGCGTCCGGGCACCGGTGTGACCCCCTTGTGAATCTTTGGTAGAATATAGAAATAGGGGGTCCTCGGTTCTTTTTTGATTAAGAAGGAAGCCTCCTTCTCACTTAGCCAACCGCTGCTCTCTGCTGAGTCGACTAAACCAGTAATAGTCGTTTTTAGACGTTCAGTTGGGTTGTTCAGAATCGGGGTGTAGTACTTCCTGTTGCCCAATTGTCGCAAACACTCGTTGTCATAATCAGTTGTTGTCATTATGACAGTGGCACCACCTTTATCGGCCTGTTTAATGGTGATGGTAGGATCATTGGCCAATGTTGTAATGGCGAGCCTCTCTGCTCTGCTGAGGTTGTTGAACTGTTTATGTCCAGAAATGGTTTTGATATCCTTTAGTACTGCCTGTTCATATGTCAGTACTTCATTGGGTATCATCCCTGCATGGGGAGTAAAGGTTGAGGGATTATGTAAACCTGAATCATTGTCAGGTATGTAGTCTTTGCCCTCAAAGAAAAACCTCAACCGGATCTTGCGGAAGAATTGATGTAATTCGCAAGTTTGGGTGAAGAGATCTACCTTAGGGGTGGGAACGAATCCTAATCCTTTCTGGAGGACATCATCCTCTATGTCTGTCAATTGTCGGGATGACAAGTTAACAACTAAGTTTGTTTTCTGTTGGTGTGACTCCTGGTCTCCACTCCCCGTTGGGGTGGTTCTTCTCATTGTACTCTTTTCTCTTGCGGGGCCCCTCTTCTTCGCCCTCGCCCTCTGCCCCAACCTCTGCCTAAAAAAGGTGAGGACTGATTCATGCCCTGGGGTGCAAATTGAGGTAAGCCGTGAGGGCCAAATTGAGGGGGGCCCTGTGGGTACATTGGGTATTGCCAAAAAGCTGGTCCCTGATAAGGTGTTGGGGGAAAGAAATTATATCCACGTCTACCTTTCTTCCCTCTAGACTGATTAGGTCTCATATTCTCAGTACTAGAGTCACTGTTGGTGGAGGATCCTCTCCTTGAGGAATCCGAATCAATATCTGACGGGTAGTTAGTGTTTGGCGGGACATAGTCTGCTTTAAGATAGGGGTAGACTTTCTCCTTATCAAAGCGTTTGATGTCTTTTTGAAGCTTCGCAACTTTTTGTTTCATTAAATATTCTCTGTGTTCAGCTATCTCGTTGTTAAGTTCAGTTAGTTTTGATTTATACTGGGAGCCAGGATTGCTTTGTTTGAGACTACTTTCAATAGTCTGGATGCGTGTCAGTAACTCATCTGCCAATCTCTTGGCAGTGTTCACAATCAGAATCAACAAGTCCCTGGTACACTTCCACGATATCTGAGACCATTCAATTTTAAATTGCCCATCCTCCCAGAATATTCTGGGGACATTTTTCACTATGAGGCCATTAGGAGAAATATTGGCCCTGAAGTACTCAGTCATCAGGGCACCGTGTAGGGTGATACGTACCCATTCTCTTTTCATATCTGAGAGTGATTGCCACTCGGCTGATTGACTACCAGTGGCCAGTTCGTGGTCAAGACCCAGAATGGAAGGGGTCCGGAGAATTTCTGCTGCTTGATCATCCCCATAGCTCAAGCCCTGTCCCTCCATGATTGGATGGGTAGAGTGGAGAAAGGGATATAAAAACAGTTACGCAATGGGTAACCGTTTGGCTCTCACAGAAAGGAGAGGGGAAATAAGATAAGCCGGGGGATAGAACAAATCTCACCCACCAATCAGAAAATCCCACGGGGTTTAAGCCGTGCAGAACATTGGTTTCAAATAAGAGGGATAAAGGGGGGCGTTTTCCACTCACACAAGGGAGTGGGAGGTCCAGACAGGTAAAGTGCCCCAACAGTAAGACTATCAAGAAGAGTGTTACCAGTTGTTCCTCAATAGAAAAAGAAGATTGGAGGTGAATCGATAAGAGAGCCTAGTAGGACTACATGTGTGCTATGTGTGAAGTGGGTAATCCTTTTGTTGGATATTAATGCCCTCACACACCCTTTCAGATGTCATGCTTCATCATCTGGGCTGCTCCTCGTCGGCCCGGCGGTGCAATGTCCAACGGGCTCCCTAAAAGGGGCACTTTATCGGAGTTCTTTTAATCCAACAGCCGTTTGGTGAAGTGCGGGTGTGGGGGCCTGATTATTGTAGATATGAAAAAGTGATTTAAAACAGGGTCGAGAGTACCAGTGTGGGAATTCAATTTTATTCTAAAGGTCTCCTTCCCTGATTAAAAGGTGTGTATGGCACTCGGTAGAGTTTGATGTCTCTAATTAGAGTGCTTAAAATTAGTGGTCAACATGTTTCTCGCTCAGAGCTCGTGCGCTCGCGATTCTTCAGGACCTATAAAACTATCTACAAAAAAGGGGACTATACAGAATATTAGTCTCTTAGTCACAATCAGTAATGTGAAAAAATAATTTGGCTAGAATACCTGTCATAGTCTGGTGCTACCTGTAAAAGAAGGAGGACGGTAGGTTAAACAGATCATAGTTAAAACATATATGACCACAGGTAATAGCTAAATGAACAACAAACAAAAAGGCTTTCAAGGTGATTCATCTCCGTCAAATTTAAAAGGATCAGTGGTGACTACTGATGCATGAGCGTCAAAAACCGCTCATATAAAGTGGTGTACCATCAAAGTGAACTACAGTGACTATTCACCTATGTGGAACTAGTAAAAAATATAAAAAGCGGCAGAAAATATCATAGGACTCACCCTATTCAGTAGGACTGCGGACCACAACAGTACTTGGTGGACTCAGCATGAGCCGAAGGACCTCTAAAAGTAGGTCTAGACCAAAGGGTAGTAACGAACTTAATGGTGTAAAACAGGGGAGGGAGAGTCACAAGTCACAGCAGATAGACATGAGAACATATGGAGCAACAATAATACAGATAGTAAATGATTAACCACGTAAACAGACTGGGATCCAAAGGGTGTATGGTGGATACAAGGTAGAGACCCTTTGACAAAGGCTATCATCCACCGTGGCTGTAGGAGTCTGTATTAGGGACAGTAGTAAGTAGCTGAGGTCTAATGTGTGTGAGCGCTATCTCACATGCTTGCAATAAGCGTGGTTTACCTTGCTGAGAGACCAAATAAATAACGAGCTACGAGTCAGGATTGGAAGTTAAAAAGTCTAGCCAAACCGCCGATACTTAGCAAGTAATGGAGAGCATGGCGTTAAAGGAAAAAGGCAACCTTTTAGATGGCGCTAGCGGTGCTGTTGCTCAATCATTACGTAGTCTCACAAGTTTATGTAGTGGTATCAGGATTAGAAAGAAAATGGATGTGGTACTCATGTCTGCCCCGCTCACGCTGTGTTTCTAGACCTACCCGAGCCACCGAGTCTGGGAGGTAGCGTCCGGGATGCTACACGGAGATTTTGAGCATCCGGTCACGTCACGTGATTATGTCACGTGATCGTAACTATACCATGGACAAGAAACGGATTAAGCGTGCAAAAACAGGAGTTATCTGTGAGTTCAATGTGAAGATGCACCGTTCAATGAACCATCCTCAGAGTCTCATAAAGTAAGTTAGTTTCACTCCGATACCGAAGGACAGAAAACAGTGTCGGCCATCTTAGATTGGGAGACGTGGTTATAAATAAAGTTAAACACAACTGTCGTAAGTGGCAGAAATTTAAAAAAGAAGAAAGAAAAGAGGTAATAGTAACCCAAATTGGATGTGGCAAGGGAGAGGGTTGGTACCACGATGCCTAGAAAGTTGTTGAGAGAAAGGCAAATAATTTCTGCAAGTATTGTTTAGACTTTGGACAATGGTAGCAGGATAAATGAAGGACAATAATTGATGAGTCTGCTGAGATCTGTCAACTTAGAGCTTGAGTGACCCCCATGGAATATCGTCATTGAGCCCAATGACATTAGAAGACAGACGGTGTATCCATCTCTGTTCTTTCTTAAAAAGATTGTGTTGAGATAAATGAGGGTTGGCTTCTAGAATAAGCCATTTAACAGAATCTGGTGAGTATTGCTTCTCTAAGAAGTGGGCATTGATCTTGGTGTTCTGCTTATGGCCCCGAAAATTGCTGCGATGTTCTGAGATTCGCAATTTTATCGGTCTGGTCGTCATCCCTATGTAATACAAGTTACAGGGGCATGTTATGAGGTATATGCAATTGTTGGTATTGCAGTTTGTATGTGACCTCAATTCCCAGGTGAAAGTAGTGTTGAGGGTGACGGTTTTATGTATGGATGTAAACGTGCAGGCAGTGCACATACCACACGGAAAGTGTCCTTTTACTGCAGGTAGTTGCCATAGTATGCTCTGTGTAGGTTTGGTTTTGAATCTGGGTCTGGTTTGAATAACCAAATCCTTAATATTTTTGGAGCGTTTGTATGCAAACCGGGGTGGTTCAAGATTCATTGCTCCAGTATTAAGGATGTTCCAATGTTTCTTTAAAACCTTGGTCACTTGATTGGTGTTGGGTGAGAAAGTTGTGACACAGGTAAGGATGTCGGAAATAGTTGTGGTGTCTTCTCTGGGTTCCAAAAGGGCTTCTCTGTTATTATTCCTGGCCCGTTTTTTGGACTGAGTAATACTCTTCAGTGGGTATTGTCTTTCCCTTAGGTTACGGGAAAGAATTTCTGCTTCACTTTTGAAAGCATCAATTGTACTGCAGTTCCTCCTCAATCTAAGAAACTGCCCAAAGGGTAGATTCTCTTTGAGAGCTCTGGGATGGTTACTGGTGAAATGTAGCAGGCTGTTGCGATCAGTGATTTTCCTGTAGAGAGTCGTGGAGAGAATGCCCTGGGTCAATCTGATGGTTAAATCGAGGAATGCAATATGGGATGGAGATGCTGTGATTGTGAAGTTAAGATGAGGATTCAGATGATTGAGCCATGTAAAAAATGCTTCATAGCTCGTAGAATCTCCTGTCCAAAAAATCAAGATGTCATCTATGAATCGTCTCCATAGTAGAATATTGTGACGATATGGATTTGTGTCACAGAAAATATGTACCCCCTCAAACCAGGCCATGTATAAACAGGCCAGACTCGGAGCAAAGGTACTCCCCATGGAAGTACCTTGGGTCTGGTGGTACAGTTGGCCTTTGAACTCAAAAAAGTTCTCTGTCAGGGCTAAGGTGGCACACTCAATGATGAAGGACACTGGAGTTGGCGATTCCCAAGGTTCACGTCCAAGTACTTCCTCAATCACTTCAAGGGTTGCCCTTTGTGGGATGTTTGTATACAGGGCTTCAACATCTAGAGTGATGAGGAAGTTGATGTTATGGGTGTCCTGGGTCTGGTCCAGTAAGCGTAATACGTCCGTCGTGTCTTGTATGTATGACGGTGTACGCTTGACTAGGGGTTGCAAGAAATGATCGCAAAATTGCGATAGAGGTTCAAGAACTGAGTTAATGCCCGATACTATGGGGCGTCCGGGCACCGGTGTGACCCCCTTGTGAATCTTTGGTAGAATATAGAAATAGGGGGTCCTCGGTTCTTTTTTGATTAAGAAGGAAGCCTCCTTCTCACTTAGCCAACCACTGCTCTCTGCTGAGTCGACTAAACCAGTAATAGTCGTTTTTAGACGTTCAGTTGGGTTGTTCGGTATCGGGGTGTAGTACTTCCTGTTGCCCAATTGTCGCAAACACTCGTTGTCATAATCAGTTGTTGTCATTATGACAGTGGCACCACCTTTATCGGCCTGTTTAATGGTGATGGTAGGATCATTGGCCAATGTTGTAATGGCGAGCCTCTCTGCTCTGCTGAGGTTGTTGAACTGTTTATGTCCAGAAATGGTTTTGATATCCTTTAGTACTGCCTGTTCATATGTCAGTACTTCATTGGGTATCATCCCTGCATGGGGAGTAAAGGTTGAGGGATTATGTAAACCTGAATCATTGTCAGGTATGTAGTCTTTGCCCTCAAAGAAAAATCTCAACCGGATCTTGCGGAAGAATTGATGTAATTCGCAAGTTTGGGTGAAGAGATCTACCTTAGGGGTGGGAACGAATCCTAATCCTTTCTGGAGGACATCATCCTCTATGTCTGTCAATTGTCGGGATGACAAGTTAACAACTAATTTTGTTTTCTGTTGGTGTGACTCCTGGTCTCCACTCCCCGTTGGGGTGGTTCTTCCCATTGTACTCTTTTCTCTTGCGGGGCCCCTCTTCTTCGCCCTCGCCCTCTGCCCCAACCTCTGCCTAAAAAAGGTGAGGGCTGATTCATGCCCTGGGGTGCAAATTGAGGTAAGCCGTGAGGGCCAAATTGAGGGGGGCCCTGTGGGTACATTGGGTATTGCCAAAAAGCTGGTCCCTGATAAGGTGTTGGGGGAAAGAAATGATATCCACGTCTACCTTTCTTCCCTCTAGACTGATTAGGTCTCATATTCTCAGTACTAGAGTCACTGTTGGTGGAGGATCCTCTCCTTGAGGAATCCGAATCAATATCTGACGGGTAGTTAGTGTTTGGCGGGACATAGTCTGCTTTAAGATAGGGGTAGACTTTCTCCTTATCAAAGCGTTTGATGTCTTTTTGAAGCTTCGCAACTTTTTGTTTCATTAAATATTCTCTGTGTTCAGCTATCTCGTTGTTAAGTTCAGTTAGTTTTGATTTATACTGGGAGCCAGAATTGCTTTGTTTGAGACTACTTTCAATAGTCTGGATGCGTGTCAGTAACTCATCTGCCAATCTCTTGGCAGTGTTCACAATCAGGATCAACAAGTCCCTGGTACACTTCCACGATATATGAGACCATTCAATTTTAAATTGCCCATCCTCCCAGAATATTCTGGGGAAATTTTTCACTATGAGGCCATTAGGAGAAATATTGGCCCTGAAGTACTCAGTCATCAGGGCACCGTGTAGGGTGATACGTACCCATTCTCTTTTCATATCTGAGAGTGATTGCCACTCGGCTGATTGACTACCAGTGGCCAGTTCGTGGTCAAGACCCAGAATGGAAGGGGTCCGGAGAATTTCTGCTGCTTGATCATCCCCATAGCTCAAGCCCTGTCCCTCCATGATTGGATGGGCAGGGTGGAGAAAGGGATATAAAAACAGTTACGCAATGGGTAACTGTTTGGCTCTCACAGAAAGGAGAGGGGAAATAAGATAAGCCGGGGGATAGAACAAATCTCACCCACCAATCAGAAAATCCCACGGGGTTGAAGCCGTGCAGAACATTGGTTTCAAATAAGAGGGATAAAGGGGGGCGTTTTCCACTCACACAAGGGAGTGGGAGGTCCAGACAGGTAAAGTGCCCCAACAGTAACACTATCAAGAAGAGTGTTACCAGTTGTTCCTCAATAGAAAAAGAAGATTGGAGGTGAATCGATAAGAGAGCCTAGTAGGACTACATGTGTGCTATGTGTGAAGTGGGTAATCCTTTTGTTGGATATTGATGCCCTCACACACCCTTTCAGGTGTCATGCTTCATCATCTGGGCTGCTCCTCGTCGGGCCGGCGGTGCAATGCCCAACGGGCTCCCTAAAAGGGGCACTTTATCGGAGTTCTTTTAATCCAACAGCCGTTTGGTGAAGTGCGGGTGTGGGGGCCTGATTATTGTAGATATGAAAAAGTGATTTAAAACAGGGTCGAGAGTACCGGTGTGGGAATTCAATTTTATTCTAAAGGTCTCCTTCCCTGATTAAAAGGTGTGTATGGCACTCGGTAGAGTTTGATGTCTCTAATTAGAGTGCTTAAAATTAGTGGTCAACATGTTTCTCGCTCAGAGCTCGTGCGCTCGCGATTCTTCAGGACCTATAAAACTATCTACAAAAAAGGGGACTATACAGAATATTAGTCTCTTAGTCACAATCAGTAATGTGAAAAAATCATTTGGCTAGAATACCTGTCATAGTCTGGTGCTACCTGTAAAAGAAGGAGGACGGTAGGTTAAACAGATCATAGTTAAACCATATATTTGCAATCCCCTTTTAGGTTAGACAAACGCAACCACTCCATTCCTTTGTGGTTCATTTCTTTCAGACGACAGTCTAACTCGAAACATGAATCATCACTTCAAATAGCCGAGACCTCGTCCGGAGGAACCTGACCCCCCACGCCAGCAGAAAGATACACGATAACGTGAGGCTGACAAGTAAGACGCACCTCATCAGCGGACCACCACCGCTACCTCATTACCCAGCGCTTTAGGCGATATCTAAATTAAATCCACTCTCCTTCTTTCTGTCTTTTTAAGGTTCTTTTGAAAAGGTCTATATTCAATATTCGCAAGTCTCCCCTTGGTGAGCATTGGCTGAGAGGTAAGATTGTAGCACAAGGGGGGCGTTGAGGAATTCTTAGTGCTTAAGGGTCATTTGGTCTAATTTAGCTTTTCTGTTCTCCTTTTAGAGAGCATCTGGTCCTGATGAGAATCC
Source organism: Triturus cristatus (assembly GCF_964204655.1). Taxonomy (NCBI): domain Eukaryota; kingdom Metazoa; phylum Chordata; class Amphibia; order Caudata; family Salamandridae; genus Triturus; species Triturus cristatus. Next base: position 558,105,835 of record NC_140592.1, on the reverse strand, counting down.
CTACAACTCGAGGGATTCGAAACGCGTAGACCTCCTCGTTGTGGGCTAATCGTACAATTAACAACCCAATTACTTTCAACTGCTACCATTAGGCTGTAAACAAGTCTTCGATAGCCCCTCCCTTTTTCAAAAAATTGTCATTCCAAACTGTCATTGAATATTTTTCTTAAATGTCTCACAGTATGATTGAGTAGTATGGATGGATGGTATGATTGACTTCTGTATGTCAGTGGTAGTGTCGTGTGCATTTGTTTAGGCAATGTAAATATTTATGCTGTATTGTTTTTTCTACTATTTTGCTAATTTGTCCTGTATAAATAAAACCGTGCTTAATAATGAGTTAATGAAACACTGAACTTAAAAAATTGTTGATTAAAATCAAACGGAAAAAGTGGTTTATAGTGGTACTGTTTTGTTCAGTCCATGATTTATACTGATCAGCATTTTTTAAGAGTGCTTGATCTGGGGCAACATAAACTTAAGATTCACAACGTAACAGTGGTTGGAGTTGAGTTTACTAATAAGAATGTATTTCTACCCAAACAAACCCTTTTTTGCAAAATTAGAATAATGAAAGACTGGGACAAAAAAATTACTTTATAACCCAGATTACAATGGTGACTTATGAACTGCACAGTAACTAAAGGATCTCTGTAGCAAACGCAGTAACCCACTGAGCTATACACATAAAATACTGTTATGTGATCTGCAGGGTACAGGCTATTTGCAGCAGGTATATTAACCCTCTGAGCTACCTTAGATGAGTCAAAACTGCTAATAGACAAAACTCCAGCAGGTTGGTACATTAAGAAAAGTGCCATAGTTGCCTTGGCACCTTTATTTTCTCCTGAAAACGAATAGATATAGAAGGAACTCTGCAGCGCTTTTTAAAATGCTGCACTTTCACAAAACCGGCCCCCAGTAACAAAAGTGGCCCCCCTCCCTACCAGCCTCCTGGGAACACGCCCGATGCCCGGTCTCACCAGTCCGGTCTTAATTAGACGGGTGTGAGTTCTGGCGCAAGGGTTAATATAGTCTAAATACAAAGAATACTTAGGTCCCTTTAAAAAAAAAAAACTAAACAAATGGATTAAATACCAGCTCAGGCGCTAACTTGGTGATGCTCACTTTTGCAAAAATATGACTTTGTTAGTTTGAAAAGGATCATCAAGTTAATAAACTGAAGATGTGGCTTTCTAGGTACTGCGACAATCTCTAACTGTCCGGTACCTGTGTCTTGGCTCAACATTATGTGATCTATGGTAATTTACTCCTTTTGTTTGTGCCTACAAAGAACCCAAATGCCGCTCGAAGCTGCGAAAACAATCTTTACGGGCATACTAATGTATTGGCTCATATTTTCAAGCAGGCCCTTTTGGGAAAAAAAAGCCTGCAGAGGTTCTTCCTCCTTAGTGTTGCGTCATTGCGCAGCGCGGGCCTGGCAGCGGTAGCGCGCAATAATGGAGACCACACTTCGTTACAGGGTCGGTGCGCGAATGCCCCACTTGGGCACGCCCCCTTTATTTAACATCTACGCGTACGCCACCGTCGTGGCGTACGCACGTCACCAGTGACAAGGGCGCTCTAGCGGCAAACGCTAGAGCGCTGACTGCAACATCCCTATCCAACTTTGGCTAAATGAAACTTGGACCAGTAGTCCCTCTTTTCAGTCACTTACTTGGCAGGCAAAGTCTTTGAGACGGCTGCTTGGCGGGGGGTTCCGTCGCAGTTCATACCTGGCCGTCGCTCGGGTGTTGGTAGTCGCCGGGCCGTCACGTGCCACTTCCTCAGCTTCGGAGCTGGGTCCGTCCCGGGCTGCCGTCTCTTCAGGCTGGTCGGGCGGTGGTGACTGCTCTCTCACGGGGCCCCGGGCGTCCCCCTCTTCCTCTCCCTCCGACTCTGGCCGGTGTCTTGTGGCTGTGGGAATGCATTTGAACCACGAGATGTTTCGGGTAGCTGACTCGTTTCCCCGGCGAACCGTGACCATTGTCCCCCGGCGTCGTTCTACCGTCCAACTTCCCGGCTCATATCGTGGCTTGAATTTTCCCCCTGGTCGTCGGTCCTTGATAAGGACATTGTCTCCCGGCTCGAGGGCGCGCTCCCGACACCCTCTCGCCCGGCTCACCTGCTGGTTTCGGTGCGCTCGTCGTCGTAGCGCTTGTTCCGCATCAAACGGTGGAGGAGCCCATCCTGGGACTGTGGGTAGACCGTCCCGGCGGGTCCCCTTTAGCATGAGGGCCCAGGGGGTTTGCTTGGTGGAGCAGTGGGGTGTGCTTCGATATTCTCCAAGGAAACGCTGAATTTCTCGCTCGGGGTCCAGCTGTTCGGCGCTGGCAATGCGGAGGGTCTTGTTCAGTGTCCTCATAAAGCGTTCGACCTCGCCGTTTGCCTGAGGCCACTGCGGGGTGATCCGCCGGTGTCGTATTCCTTGGATGGCGAGGAACTCCTTAAACTCGTGGCCATGGAACGGCGGCCCGTTGTCACTTTTTAGTTCCGACGGGCGTCCGAACATGTGGAATATCTTCTCCAGCGCTGGCCCTACAAATGTGAACGCGGTGGATGGCAGCGCCTCCACCAGTGGATACTTGGAGAAGTTGTCCATCACTACCAGCGTGACTCTGCCATCGGGGAGGGTCCCAAAGTCAACGCTGATTTTATCCCAGGGGTGTCTTCCTGGCTCTTCAGTTGTGATGGGGGCTGGACGTTCTGGTCCGCTGGTCATCTGGCACGCTGGACAGCTCTCTACGATGTCACCCACCAGGGCATCCAGTCCTGGGAACCACACCTTCTCTCGCATCCTGGCTTTCATTTTCTCAGTCCCTTGATGTCCATTGTGGGCCAGAAGAGTGGCTTGGCGTCGCAACGCTGTTGGCACGACGATCCTGGCCCCTCTCAGGACTATTCCGTCTCTGGTGATACTGAGCTCGTTGCGTACTCTCCAGATCTGCTGCAAGTCCGCTCTTTCTTCCGGTGTCCACGTGTTGGCGGACTGTAGGAAGTTGGCCCATGATCCTTGCAGGAGGGCTTCCTTGGTCCTGGTCATCACGGGGTCTTGTTCCGTGGCTTGCATTATCTCCTGTATCGTCAGCACTTGTGGGCATGTTAGGGCCGCGATGAAGTCGAGGTGCGCTTCGGCGTCGTCTTCCTCCGTTGTCCCCTCCGGGATGTGCTCGCGAGGGCCCGGGTGCCTGGACAAGAAATCGGCTGGGTTCTTGGCTCCAGGCCGGTACATTATGTCCATGTGGTACTGTTGCAGCCCGATAGCCCACCGTTCTATCCGTGGCGGGGGATGCGGAGCTGTTCCTCTGAACAGGGGTACCAGCGGTTGATGGTCCGTCACGACCGTGAACGGATGTCCACAGACGTACAGGTGGAAGTGTCGACAGCCCCATCGTATAGCCAGTGCCTCTCGCTCAATCTGGGAATATCTCCGTTCGGTCGCTGTGAGGGCCTTGCTTGCGTAGGCCAACGTGGCCCACCGGCCTGGTTCTTGCTCTTGGGTGAGGACGGCACCAAGTCCCACTGGGCTGGCGTCAACTATCAGTTCTGTCTTCTTTTCCGGGTCAAAGTATACTAACGTGGCCTGGTCAAGGAGCGCCGTTTTGACGGACTGGAACGCCGAGTCTTCTTGGGGCCCCCATTGCCATGGGGCGTCCTTTTTCGTGAGCTGTCGGAGCGGCTCTGCAATTGTTGCTAGGTTCGGAATGAACCTTCCACAGTATGTGGCCATCCCCAGAAAACTGCGCACCTCTGCGGCAGATGTGGGTGCAGGAGCGTCCTTGATGGCTTGTGACTTGCGGGGGTCTACTTGAATGCCGTCGTTTGTGAATGTGTATCCGAAAAACTCTATCCGCTGCTGGAACAGCTGGCATTTGTCTTTGTGAAGAGTGACTCCGTATTCTCTGAGGCGTGTCAGTGTGGCTCTGACCCGCCGATAGTGTTCGTCTACGGTCGTAGAGTGAATCAGAATATCGTCGCTCACATTCATGACCCCAGGCAGGCCTTGTAGGATGTCTCTGATAGTGTTCTGGAATATCTCCGCCGCCGACGATATCCCGAAGTTGAGTCGCCGGTATCGTCTCAGCCCTAGGTGCGTACTGAAGGTGGTAATGTACCTACTCTCCTTGGCTAATGTTAACTGGTGGTAACCTGCGTTTAGGTCCAGTTTGGAGAACCACCGCGCGCCATTTAGGTCTGTGATGATGTCATCCATGGTGGGCGTGATGTGCCTCTCCCTCTTGATGGCTTTGTTGGGGAGCCTCATGTCGATGCACACCCGGATCTTGCCTGGTTGACGAGGTTTTTCCGCGATTACCATCGGGGACACCCACGGAGTGGGGCCGGTGACTGTCTCTATGACCCCTTGTTCTTCGAGTTTCCGGAGTTCTTCCTCTACCAGAGGTCGTAGACAGAACGGGATTCGCCTGTGCTTCAGGGCTGTGGGCGCGACGGAGCGGTCGATGTGGAGTTTGACTGGTGGGCGTTTGATGTTCCCCAGGCCAGTGAACAGTTCGGGGAACTGATCCAGAAGGTCGGCCGTTTGCGTGTCCTGAACTTTCCGGAGGAACATCAGGAGCCCCAGGTCCTCAGCGGCATGCCCACTCAGGAGGGTGTCTACCTCTTGATTGATGATGTGCACTTCGATGGTGATTTCGGCATCCTCCGTCCCCACCGGCACTGTCATCTTCCCCAGGAGGGGCAAAGGAACATCGCTGCCGTAGGCATAGATCCGGGCCTTCGAGGTTCTGAGCTCTGGCTTGGGTCGAAGGCGGTTGTACTGCTGCACTCCCATGACAGTGACAGACGCCCCGTGTCGATCACGGCGTTCACCTTTGACCCAGCGACCATGATGTCGCACCGAGGCTGGGGACGTCTCGTGCTTTTTAGTGCCCTGGTGAACGAGACCACGTATGTCTCTTCTTCGTCGTCGGACTCCGAGTCGTCTTCTTGTAGGGCTTGTGCGTGTCGCGGCCCTGTGTCGGTTCTGGAGAAGAGGGATAGGTGGGACAGTTGCCTCACCATGCCTCTTGTGGGCCTCTTCCCTCGAGCATCCTTCCTTGTGGCGCGCTTCCTGCAGACGGAGGAGAAATGGTTCAGCGTGCCACAGTTCGTGCACGTCTTCCCTTTTGCTGGGCAGGTTTTTCCTTGGTGTTCTTCATACCCGCAGAAGTCGCACTGCGTCGGGGGCGACTGTCTGGCTGCTGGTCTGCGTTTCTTCTCGTGCGTCCGCACTGCGTCTGCGCGCTCTGTTTTGATGGTCACGCTCGGCCCTGTGCCTCGCGTAAGTGCCTGTTCCATCTCTTCTGCTCGCGCGTCGGATAGGTCGTGGGAGCGGGCTAGCACTAGGATGTCAGCCATGGGAATGTTCGGTTGGCGGAGGATGAGGGTCCGCAACTTCTTACTGCGGATGCTGTAGATAAGCTGTGCTCTAATTTCCTCCTTTGCGCGGTCGCCGACCAAGTGGGTGTCCGCCAGCACCCTCAGCCGTGCATGAAATGCGTCTACCGACTCCCCTTCCTTTTGCTTGGCCTGACGCATTTTGAACATCTTGAAATCCGGATTCGTCTGGGGGTCAAAATGCGTGTTAAGGGCCGTCACGGCTGCATCGTAGTCGTCTGCGCCACCAGTGTTCGGGAGGTGCTTGAACAACAGGTAGACCTCCTCCCCCGCGTAGTGAAGAAGGAGGGACCTCTTTACCGCGCCATCCGTCTCCCTGGAGCCGATGAAGTAGTTGTTCAATCGCCCAATCCACGTGTGCCAGCGCGGTGCGGCGGTCGCCGGGTCAGCCGTCTCACTAAAGGGAGGCAGGACACCTGTGGGCGGGTGGAACGGGTGGGCAGGTGGCGGAGCGTTGTCATCCGCCATGGCACGGCAGCGGAGGGTGACTCTGGGTGGTGGGGTGGGTGCACAGAGGCTGGACGAAGGGCAGCACAGCCGGGGCCTCAGGCAGTGGGCGGCACGTGGGCCTTGTCAACAGCAAGGGCGGATGCAGGCTCGAGGCAGGGCCGGAGGGCGGGAATCTTCATCCGCACAGTAGTGTGGTCCGTGGTTGGTGTACACGTGCTCACCTCACAGAGCAGGCCTGTAGCGTGCAGAGACAGCTGGAGCAGGGCAGGCTCGAGGGCATCAGGTGCGGGATCGCGGGTCTGCCGCGATGCGCTCAGCTGGGGGAGGCGCCGTCAAAGGCATACGCGGCGGGTCCGACCGCCTCGTCGCCAGTGTTGCGTTGTTGTGCAGCGCGGGCCTGGCAGCGGTAGCGCGCAATAATGGAGACCACACTTCGTTACAGGGTCGGTGCGCGAATGCCCCACTTGGGCACGCCCCCTTTATTTAACATCTACGCGTACGCCACCGTCGTGGCGTACGCACGTCACCAGTGACAAGGGCGCTCTAGCGGCAAACGCTAGAGCGCTGACTGCAACACTTAGGTCACATCTGACCCCGTCCTGGCGCCACAAATACAGATGCTCATGTGACACAAATACTATGTACAGCAGAAGCCGCAGACACTCGTGCAGCTCATTTTGTAACAGCTTAATGCCACGAAGGTGCAAAAAGTGGGCCAAACGCCAGCTGCACCTCAGCCTCTAGGTCACTAATGTAATTCATTCAGGGTGAAAAGACACGCCTGTTGCTGGAGTGTGCAAAAAGTCACCAGGTATCAAAAGTCACCAGGTGGCCCCTTGTATTCTCCTGGGGTTTCAGCCAACACTGTGCATCCTGGGATTCTTAAGCCTATACATAGGGTGACCAGACGTCCCGGTTTTCCCCGGACGGTCCCCGTTTTTGGAGAAGTGTCCCCGTGTCCCGACACTTTTCTCCAATTCAATGAAATGTCCGGGTTTTTAAACAGTGTCCGGGTTAAACATACAAATGTCCCGGTTTTTCATTTGTTTCGGTTGTTTGAGCATGCGCGTGCATGCTCTCTTTGCACTGATTAAAGCGTGACGTTTAGGTGAGCGTTGTAGCAGGAAGGGAAATCGGGCTTTGAATGGGATGGGGGTGGGGAGAGGTGCTCCTTTCATTCCACAGCGCGAGGTTCAGCGCTTTGAATGTGACCTCTGTCTCCAGGCCGAGAAGTCAAAGGATGCAATCTGCATACATTCACACCTGAATGCCGGTCACTTAGGGTGCTTCCAGAGATACCTTTGTTTTGTTAATGCAGCGCTCCTGCTCCAACAGCTACTGATGGCAGTGCGTCTTTGAATGTCTGTATTTTGTAAAAGCCTACTTGCAGGACCTGCTTATATCCTTGTTTAGAAACAGTAACCTGTTTGTACTTCGTGTCCAGGGCCGGCTTTAGGGCGGTGCGAGTGCCACCGCACCGGGTGCTGGCTTCCTGGGGGCGCCGTGTTTTAAAGTTTATTATGCTTTTGAAGCACCTGCTGCAGCGTTTCTTTACCCCCAGCAATTACCAGGCCTCACATAAATGTCAAGATAACTCCTGTGATTAATAATCTTCCTGGAGAGAGATCAGCATTTTGTATAGTTGAGGTTTTGACTTCGGTGAAGTTAGTGTAGAGGGTTAACATGCCTGCTGCAAAGAACCTGTACCAAGTAGATTACAGAGTGCGTATGATGTAAACAGATCAGCAGATTACTGCTTTCAAAAGAGATATCCTTTTGTTACTTGCAATTTATAACTTAAAGTCCTGATATAGAATAGTGAGCTATTAACTTTCATCCTAGAACTGCATACACACTGCAAAGTATACATTATTAGAGCATTGATTAATGTTGCAAAAAGGGATAATTTGGCTAGAAATCGATTCTTATTATTAAAGAAAACTCCCAACTATGCTGTTTCTTTTTCGACTCTGCGTTTGTGCTTCTCCACACAAAGCACTCTTAAACTATACTGCCTACCAGTATGGATGACATGTGACTCCCTACACTTTTAGTCCTTTGGCTTATGTAACATTTCCTATACACTGATTACACATGCATGATTGATTGTCTCTGTGTAATGTGTGTGTGATGCGAAGTGCTCGGACACCCTACACTGGTATGAGTGGCGCTATATAACTAATTCAATGCATCTGAGAGAGTGTGGTTATGGAGACTTGGTCACTGTTAAAGGGTGCTAGTGAGAGAATCCGTGGTGGAGGTGGTCTTGGGGGGGCGCCAACAAACACTGTCGCACAGGGCGCCACCAGCACTAAAGCCGTGGTCACCAACTATAGCAAATGTTGAGGCAAAGTCTGTTTAAATGGAATTAATGGTTACAGCCAATAAAAGACCTCTGATTTGTCGTCTGTAATGCTTCATCTCGGTCTGTGGAGGAAGCTGTCATTATAGTCCTTTTTCTATGTCCATGGCAGCTGTCAAATAGTCCTACCTTTATGTCGATGGTTACTGCAAACCGTAGTCCTACTTCTATGTCTATGACCTGTCCCCGTTTTTTGTTTTGAGAATCTGGTCACCCTACCTATACACAGCATACCTGCCTGGTGCCAACTCACACGGAGGTGTCACCGTGTGACATGCGATATCGGTCCACACAGTGGCAGGGAAAACCAGCTGAATAAGCATTTGCAATGTAATGGGTCTCGCATTTACGTGAGTTTAAGCTATCGGCATTGTAAATGACAATGCTTTCATTTATTCAAAAACTGAAACATAAATAAAAGGCATTGTCATTTACAATACCAATAGTTCAAACTCGCTAAATGCAAGACCTGTTGCATTGCAAATGCTTGTTGGTTTTACAAATATGTGCCTACCTTTTACGGCTGGGAGCACTGGCTCCTCCGTTATCATTTTTTGTTAGAAAAAAACACAGGCACAAGCCTCACATTCTGGGACTAACGTAGCCTGCAGTTCCCAGGAGCCACTCTGAAGGGCAAAAACATAGGGAAGGGACTAAGCGGTTTGTGTACGTTCTGTTCGTTTCTTAATCGGCCAGATCTTTAGACACTCTCCCTCTTCCGTATTCGTTTCCTCTCTAGGCTTTCTCTTTACAATGCTCCCTCTTGGCCCGGTAGCTGGCTTGTATTCCATATATGGGCATGCCCCAGAGCCAGTCCTGCCATTGGCGCCCCCAGACCAGGTCGCTGTCAACAAATGTGAGTCCTTAGACTGTGAGCTGGAGCTCTACAATACAAGGGCCCTTGCTTCGTTATGCTATTACAGCATATAGGTTTCCGTGGCAGACTCCAACCGTTCGCGCCAGGTAGGTGAAATCGAGTTCTTCGGTGGTATGGGTTTTTGTTGTTTGTCAGGATGAACAGTTGAACGCTTCAGTATAGCATGGCTGGGGCCTTTGTATTAATATCGCTCGGCCGCTAGTTGAGAGGTTATATCTGTGGCTAGGTGAAGAGCAAGCACCATCCATCACAAGCTTCCCTAATTGACCCAGGACCAAGCTTATTAGGTGGGTTTAAGAAATCCAGTGCGTGAACGTTCTCGGGTTCATTGTTTGGGTGGGTGTATGAGCTTGTGTTTAAAGGGTGTTGCTTCGTTGCCTTGTACAATGCGGGCATTACAATAGCTGAGCAACGTGGAGCTCCGCTGTATTACAGATTGTGGGCTGTTGAGCAGCAAATGCCGTTAAGTCTCTGCTGCAGTGGCTTTCGATCTCTACGTTATATCAACACGAACGTTTTCTCCTATCATACTTAAGGGATAATTCCTAACAATTATGTGCTCAAGTCTATTTCTTCTTTTAGAAGCGCGTGTGGAAGTTTCTTAAAAATCACTTCCTTTTCACGCTAAAGTACCCACGTTGCATGTATGAGGCCATCAGAACTTCCATTGTTCTGAGGTGTCAGCACTGACTTGCTGAGCATTTTTATTATCGCAGCACGTGCTTTTGTTCGTATACTTTATAAAGGGCTACGTAGGTTTCTTTTTGGGTACTTCAATCAATCAAAATACTTTATTCGGTATAAAAAAATACCATAAAAGTACAGGAAAAATACATCGTGATATAAAAACAAAACGATTCGACAGCTTAAAATGATACATGTTCAATCCATCCACAATTAGGAACCCCTCTCATAAAATTCATATTTAGAGCCAATAAAAGACTAACGTCACGGACCACGGAAATACGGGTAGAATACATCTTGATATAACAACATAACAATTAAACAACTTAAGATAATACAAATTCAAACCCTCCACAATTGAAAACCCCTCCTCTCATCACGTTCACTCTTAGGGCCATTTACAGGCTAACGTTACGGACCACATTTTTTTCACCTAATACCTCCTTGTATTTCTGAGTCTGACAGCTGCCCTTAAAAAGTTTACAGTATAGAATAGGGTTAATGCATCTGTGGACAATTTTAAAAATAACAGGGCCACCCTTGCATTTTTGAATTTAGCTTTCCTTAAAATACTGTTTAAAAACAAACTCCTAGGTTGTGAGTAAAAAGGACATAATAAAACAAAGTGAGGGGTATCCTGTGGAGACCGATGGTCGCAGCCACACGAACCCTTCAACTCTTGAGACAAAGTATATCCTATCGGGTCAGCTAGTATGTGGTGCAAAAGATTAAACCTAAAACGTGTCATTATAAATCTATCATGGGCATTATGGAAGTAAGATAGGTAAGGCTCAATACCCAGACATGATTTAGTCAGGAGATGTTCTCTAACTGACGGCTTGACCAACTCCCTATCTTCCCTGAGTGATATAACATGGTTCTGGAACCGGTCCTTAACCAGGGCCTTATCCTGCACAGATATTTTTGTAGGGTTATTGAAAAGATCTGCGCATCCTATGCCTTCTAGAGTCTCCTTCACATATTTGAGCCATGGGATGTACAGCCCCCGGTCACGGGCAAGGCAATCTGTTATAATCTGCTTGCTAAATGAGGCCTCTGTGTTTGCCCAGATTTTTGCCCAGCAGATTAGGGGTTTGACTTCCAGCCTATCTCTGACATTACTGATGCCAAGTTCTTCATGGATGATGTGTGAAGGTGTACTCTGAGGCACTTTGAGTAGGCGCCGAAGATACTTATTTTCCTCAGTTTGTAAATGCTGCGTGTCAATAAAACCCCATACCTCGCTTCCGTAGAGAATTTTGGCACAACACATAGAGCTGTATAATCTCAGGATTTGCTACGGGGACCAACGGCCTAGCCTTCGTGCAAAATTCATTATCGACCCAGAGCAACTCACTAATGTACGACATTTCTCCTCTAGGAGAGCTTTAAAATTTAGATGTCCGTCAAATAAAATCCCCAGGTATGAGAAGGAGTGCCCCTTTCCCAGGTGGTGAGAACCAATCAAATAATCATATTTTTTGCTCGGTTTTTTTCCCCACCTCCATGATGTATGACTTGGATAAATTGGGGGACAGGTCTAAGTTCTCCATAAAGGATACCAAGCAGTCTATCAAACCCTGAAGCCCTTTGGGTGTACGAGCAAGGAGGCCCGCGTCATCCGCGTAAAGCAGGAAAGGAATCCCTCTTGAGCCAATCGCCGGTGTGTCAACCTTTAAAGTGCTGAGTGCCTGATCCAAACCATTTATATTAAGAGTAAACCGAAATGGGGCCTGGATACACCCCTGTCTAACCCCGCGTGAACATGGGAAAGGGTCGGTGGTACTTTCCTCCTGGTTGTATCTAACTGTGGCAGTGGTGTTCTGGTGCAAGACTTTTAGAATGTTGATAAGTCCAGGATCCACGCCAAGGCCACCCATAATTGCCCATAATTTCCTACGATTAACTCGCTCAAAAGCCGCCGTCAAGTCCATGAAAGCCAAGTACACAGTTTCATGACTGGCAATAGTGTACTTGGCTACCAATATATATAGATTGAGACATTGATCGGTGGTTGACTTTCCTGGCCTACAGCCATATTGGGTGTCAGTAATATGTTGATCCTCAGCCCAGTCCATTAACCGGCTGAGGATAGTCCTTCATAAAACTTTCGCTGACACATCGATTAAGGAAATAGGACAATAGCAAAGTTGGCTGTCCTTGTTGCCCTTTTTAAAAATAGGAGCAATTGTGGCTGTGGACCAGGATGCTGGCATGCCTATGTCTACTGCTGCATTAATGACTCTGGTCAGGATTGGTGCCCAAAGGTCTACTTTGCTCAAGAAAAGATCGGGTGGGATCCCATCGGGGCCCGGGGCCTTGTTACGAGTCAGGCCTTCAATTCTTGCCTTGATTTCGCCCAGAGAAAAAATTATCTGGCTGATGGACTGCCCCCCCCCCCTTCAGCTTCCAGCTGGGCCTCAGTCAAGCAATGATTATAAAGTCCAGAGAAATGCTCATGCCATGACTCCGGCAGGATATTATCGGCTACCCTGGGTTTATGTGCCTGGAAGCAGGGGTCATTTATAACTAGGGCTCCCTGTTTTCAGTTTTTATAGATTTTTACAGATAAATCCAGACAGAAAACCATTTATTTTCGTGTCTGTATTTATTTTTAAATGTGGATAAAAACAGAAATTGGGTGCTTTTTTAGTTATTTTAAATACTTTGCCATGGCTGCCAGGCCAATAACTGTGTGGATTGATGGGTAAGGGGGTTAAAAAAGAAAGTAATCTTAGTAAAGAAGCTTAAGCAGCACATACCCCCCCCCCCCCCACTCTAGGTGGGTTCTTGCAGAGATTTAGCTCCACGAGGGACATAACTAGAGGGTTGTGATCACTAAAGGTACTTAGACATATTTTAAAACCTGTGACCCGTTTTGAGTGTTTTGGAAGCAAAGATAAAATCAATAAAAGACACACTTCCTCTACCTTTAAATGTGGGGTATACCATTTTATCTTTCTCAGCTTTAGCCCCAAGTCCATGGTATGTATGAGGGCATGTGTGTTTAATAGCTTGCCTAGCACCCTTCCCTCCTTTGTGTGTTCCATATGCAGGCCCTCTTCCAAGGTGCACAATGACCAATCTCCCCCCCCCCCCCCCTCATTTACTTTCAGGTTTGGGCACAAATGGCAATTTAAATCACCGGCTAAAACCAACTGAGGCAACAGCGCCCCTTGCTCCTGTATACGCTCGAACTTACTCTCCAGCTCATCCACTCTTACAGTACTCTGTCCCGGTAAAATGGCATTATAAAAATTAATAAAATTCAACTTGTGGCCCTTGTTATAAAACCTAATCCCCAGCATGAAATCTGAGTTCCAACTCAAATCAGTCCATCTGCCCTGTAACTTAAGGTCGACATATATAATCAGTTCTCCCCTTGCTCTCCCCGATGCTGCCTTACGTGCTGGTACAAAATAGGTTTTGTAATCCGGAAGGTGCTACTTTCTACCTCCCATGTTTCCTGTAGACAGATGACTTGAAAATTCGTAATATAAACTAGCCAATCTTCATTTTTGAATTTGGAAGATAAGCCTGCTATGTTCCAGGAAATTATCTTAAAATCTCTCTGGATGTGTCTGTCTAGGTTGTCTAATATAGGGCGGGATTGAGGACTATGGGGTTCTGTGAGTGGGTGACCATGCTCTTGCGAACCGGGTGCCAAGTGCTCTGAATGGGATAGATTTACAGCTTCCACATTTAGATTTGCCCTGACTATCCCTCCCAAGTCTGTATTGATAAAAAAACTCTCAAGACCGTGAGCACCCCTAGTTGCCCCCGACGAGCCCAGTCAATCAATTTCATTTAGATCCCTTGCATTGTTAAGTGGTGCGTACCGGTTATATACTGGGACTGTTAGGCCACCCCCGTGTGTTCCACCATATGCCCCCTGTATTCATCAGTTATTCGGGTTCATCATATGTCTGTAAAAGAAGCCCAAGGGGAGCATTTTGATACTGGAGCCACCATCGTCATGGTAAAACCCCTTACTCTGTGTGAGTAAGTTGTGTACAAGCTCAGGGTGCCTAAAGTTCACGATCACGCAGTCCCCTGGAAAAAATTTCCTGGAATTGCAGATCCAGGACACCCTCTAGCCATTAAAATTTGCCTGTGATTGGTGACGTTAAATCCTACGTTTCTACTCAACCAGTGGGCTGCTTTATTAGTGGGGATTCTTCTCCATCGCTCGTGCGGGCCGGGACCCCTGTCAGGACCACTGTGTATGGGCATGATGTAGCTGGTAAATCTAGAGTCGGCAGGTCTGGGATACCCCGAACAGTGCAAACTGACATTTTCTCAGTCTTGGGTGATGGTGGCTCTACCCCCTGTATTAATGGGGGCTAATTGTTGATTTGTGTTGTTATCTACAGTCCCTGCCCTTGTGTGCCTATGACCTCTGGAGTTTATATGTGTGCTATGTGAATTTCCTTCCTGGGGACCTGGGGGGGGGCACTCTCCTCGCCCCATCCTTTATGCCCCAAGGCTGTTCATTGACGTTGTTCCCCCCCCCCCCTTTCCCTCTGTTATGGTGGGTACAACTAGTAGGTTTGGACCCTCTTGTACCCCAGGGCTGTTAGAAGCACACCCATTGGCCTCAATAGTTAAAATACTATTCTGTGTCAAGAACAGCGACAATTTTTCGTCTACAGACCTAATTTTCTCTAATAAGGGCCCCAGAAGAGCAGTTAACATTGTTTCCATCCTTTTCCATCCTTTTCCATAGTTCAATATCCACTCCCTGCCCCGCAATGTCATCTCCACAATTATGACACAGGTGGTTGTCTACAGTGCCTGCTAGATCTGGGGTCCTAATAGCTTTAGACACTGGTCTGGGCTGTTGTTTCAGATTTTGTTTCGAGTTATATGACCAACCCCTTCCCCCCCCCCCCCCCCCCCCCCTGGTTTGCTTTACTGGAGCCGTGTTGCTATCTAGTGACTTTGTAAGGCTATCCAGTTTGGAGGCCCTTTTTGAGCGAGTGATAACCTCCCCGCCTGAGCGTAAGGTAGTTTCAATACTTGCAGTCGCCCCAGCCCCCAGCCTTAACAGTAAATCCAAATCAATGTCCCCCCCCACCCCCCAATATCTCTTGCAACATTCTCTATGGGACCACTCTCTGCAGATTGCAACTCAATAGGTGGGGGTAGCGGGGGAGTTAACTGCAGGGACAAAACAACGGAAATGGGTCCTTCTGTATTATTACCACCTCCCGTCTTCGCTGGACACGGAAGAACCCCATCATTGGGGGATTTAGTCATGGCTATACTGCCCATGGACGATCGTCTTTGAGCCACTATGGAGTCCAGGGAAAGTCTTTTCTCCGTGAGCTGGATTTGATGGACCAATAATGATTCCGCTCTGGTTAAAAAGGCATCAAGAGTCCCCGTGGCCACACCACCCACCGGTGCCTTACGCTTGCTCATTCTGCAGGCTGGATGCGCTTTAAAACAGGGTGCAAATGACAGTGCATTTTATGTCCTTCTTTGGCCTCCCTGGAGTCCACTCTGTGATCAGCATGATTTTCCTGGTGCCTGGATATCAGGGGGGTGGCCCAGCCCTGCCTCGTCCTGGCCCCTTTTTAAAGCACCTCCTGGCGCCTCAAACAAGGTGCGCGGCGTGCGCGCCACGAGGAATGATGGGGGATGTAGTCCCCAGCAGCAGCGGCGAAGATCCGGTAATGGCGCGGCAACAGGCGAAGTCTGCAGGTGAGATTACTGGCGTCCCGCGCAGAGGGAGCCCTGGCCCCTTTTAAAAGTGCCTCCTGGCGCCTCAAAGGCGGTGCGCCGCGAGGAATGATGGGGGATGTAGTCCCCAGCAGCAGCGGCAAAGATCCGGTAATGGCGCGGCAACAGGCGAAGTCTGCAGGTGAGATTACTGGCGTCCCGCGCAGAGGGAGCCCTGGCCCCTTTTAAAAGTGCCTCCTGGCGCCTCAAAGGCGGTGCGCCGCGAGGAATGATGGGGGATGTAGTCCCCAGCAGCAGCGGCAAAGATCCGGTAATGGCACGGCAACAGGCAAAGTCTGCATGTGAGATTACGGGCGTCCAAACAAACAATGATGTGGCGAGGGTAAGCGTGCAAGCAGGGAACGGATAACCCAAAGTACTTCGATTGTAACCATTGCTTTAAGGTAAGTGAAAGGCAAATTTAAATAGATACGGTTTCAAACGTTTTTCTGAGCAACAAGTGGCTAGCTTTGGATCTCTCGGGAAGAAGTGTTCTAGAGTCTAGGTCCTTTAACGTACAATGATCTTCCTCGGTGTTCATTGAATTGACTTGATGGGAGAACAGTGCCATTTTTTTGTGGGTATAAGAGGGCATTTGACACAGTATGCTCATTAAAAGATCTTTATTCGGCTCAACAAAAAGCCATAAAATATATGAAAACAAATAACGTACGGTCATAAAAGCAATTATTTAATCTAAAAATCCTTGCAATCAAATCCATACTAAAGTAAAACACAATATAAAACATGCGTATGTGTATATGTATATATGTGTGTGTGTGTGTGTATATATGTGTATGTATATATATATATATATATATATATATATACTTAAAAAACCATAGGTTTCACACATGTTATAGTTAGGTGGATATTTCACTCGTAAAGAACCAAAGAAATTCCCCCGTTATAGTTACTTCAGATAACTATAACTCGTGCGCCCGCAATCCACTGCTGATGACGTCACATATTACATCACTCATGACATGGTCAGTGACATCATCCTTGTGATAGATGGCGGTCCTAACTATAACTATCTACTGGCGAGCGCCAGTAGATAAATATATATATATATATATATATATATATATATATATATATATATATATATATATATTCACTGAAAAAACCATAGGTTTCACACGTTATAGTTAGCTGGACATTTTACTGATAAAAAACCAATGAAATTCCCCCGTTATAGTTACTGTAGGCAACTATAACTCACGCGACCGCAATCCTCTGCTGATGCTAATACTGTATTTAGACACTTATTTGCCCATATCTTCTTCCATTAAATTTTAGCTATACATATATTACAAATATTTTTTTTTCATAAAGACACATATGTCATCAGCAGAGGATTACGGTCGCGTGAGTTATAGTTGCCTACAGTAACTATAACGGGGGAATTTCATTGGTTTTTTATCAGTAAAATGTCCAGCTAACTATAACATGTGTGAAACCTATGGTTTTTTCAGTGAATTAGCAAGGTTTTTTAAATGCTATTTCCTAACTATAACGTGTGTGAAACCTATGGTTTTTTCAGTGAATTTGTACGGTTTTTTAAATGCTAAGTTACTTTACGCCATTTGTGGCGTGCGCGCCCACTTAACGCAGTTCGTTCCGTGCACGGTTTTTATCAACTTTAATAAGCCCTGTACATTTGGTGGCCTTCGGCCACCAAAAGCACAGGGGATGAGGTCAATGTGGATAGTGTTTTTTTTATTTCGATTTTATAATTTCATGTTGCCAAAATTACGTTTTTTTTCTCTATTAATAAGCCCTGCACATTTGGTGGCCTGCGGCCACCAAAAGCACAGGGGGTGGGGTAAGTGTGGATAGTGTTTTTTTTATTTTTATTTTTTTACCGTAAGCGTACGGTAAGCTTACGGTAAGCGTATGGTAAGCGTACGGTAAGCGTACCCCGCGAAATTGCCGAAAAAAAAATAAAACCGTTTTTGCTCTTGGGGGATGTTTGGGGACTCCCTCAACATGACTATGTGGGAGGGAGTTGTCAAAACAGCCCCGTAACATGTTTTTGGCCATCATGTTTGATAAACAACACTCAGTGCGAGAGACAAAATGGCGGACGCCGCTTCCTGGTTTCGGCCGATTCGAATGTTTACTAAGATCTAAGAGCCAATCAGAATCGCGCTCGCGCACGCCACCGTAAGCTTACGGTAAGCGTACCGTAAGCGGGCTCAGATATATATATTGATTTAAAGGCTATTTTCTCAGAATCTACTGAACAGATTTACACCAAACCTACAAAAGGCACTTCCTTGACCTAGGGACTACCTCTCTGCCAAATTTCTAGTAATTCTGTTCAGCCGTTCGGGCTGTAGCTCGTTCTAAAGGTCCTATGGAAAAATGCATGGGAAAAACGCGTTTTGGGACCCCCCTTTTATCTCAGCCCCCGCTTGACGAATCCCCCCGAGACTTTCAGGGTAGGAGCGTAGCGCCCCACCTATTTTGAGAAATTCGCGAGGATTCGTCGACCGGCGCCAAAGTTATTCAAAATAGAATGTTGAGGTTTTCCTATGGAAACGTGGTCCTAACTATAACTACCTACTGGCGACCGCCAGTAGGTAATATATATATATATATATATATATATATATATATATATATATATATATATACGTGATGTCTTGTGACATGCTGTCTGGCTAGTGGTCATTGTTCGAAGTACAGCAACCTTGGAATGTTATATCACAGCATTCTAGAGTAGTGAGTTGGGCTGAGCAGAGGAGCTGGCTGGAAAAGGGACAGTTGAAAACCAAACTTTTCCGCAAAGAGACAGCGGGAAATTCTGTCCTGCATGCCTCTAGCAGCCACCCCACTAATCTGGTCAGGAGCATCCCCTATGGGGAATTGCTCCGCATAAAAAGGAACAGTTCAGATGATAAAGAGTTTCAAGAGGCAGCCAACGATAGCATCAGACGTTTCGAAGCCCGAGGTTATAGTAAAGGGGTTCTTGAGAAGGCTTTTGAAAAGGTGAAGGTCATTAAAAGGGTGGATTTGCTTAAAAGTGTTGAAACCCAGGATATGGGTGATGTCATCAATGGGGGCAAATTCAGACTCCTAACTACCTTCTCGAGGGATGCGGGGGACCTCAAAAGGATTATGCGCAAGAACTGGCACATTTTACAGACTGATGGCGTGATAGGGACTGATCTTCCACCCCACCCCCTTGTCACATTTAGAAAAGCTAGGTCCATCAAAAATGACTTAGTGTGCAGTTACTTGAGAGATGCCCCTAGATCACCTTTTGGGGCACTAGGAGGGTTTTTTCCATGTGGCAAATGCAAAGCCTGCAAAGGGAGTAAAAGAGTGCTTAGTTATGAAATCCCCATTATGAGAATTAGTAGGAACATCAGGAAGTTCTTAACATGCACCACTCCATATACAGTCTACTGCCTAGTATGCCCATGTGGCTTGCGCTACGTGGGCAGTACTATCCATCCTACTAAAATCAGGATTTTAGAACACATGCGGGCTATCAGTAAAGGAGACGAGACCTACCCCGTAGCACGTCATTTTGACAAAACTCACAATCGCAATCGAGACGAGTTGAGCTACTTTTGTTTGGATCATGTACCGTTGAATCCTAGCGGGGGAGATAGGATACTGAAACTCCGGAGATTGGAGTCACGGTACATTATCGATCTCCAAACTAAAACACCATGGGGCCTCAATAGTAGTGAAGAGTTAGCTGTGCATCTAGGGGAATGAAGTTCAACATTTTATCTTCCCCTTCCTTCACTTTACTATAGTCTGACGATACTGGATTTTGCAGTTGTATATATTGTATATATTGTGTGTATATATATTGTGTGTATATATATGATGTGTATATGTGTATATATATATGGTCCATATGTGTATATATGTATACTTGCAAATATTGTTTTGTATTTGTATTTGAACCCGAGTATAGGACCCGTTACTTTACCTTGGTTGCTTCCTGTAGAAACATTACGTACGGTGTATTGTATTATATTGTATATAGTATCCCCAGATGTATAGACTTAGTAGTTTGCTCACCTACTCAGTATTTTTGCTATTATTTATGCTAATGAATGTATAGAGTATTTAGTAGTAGGCAGCCCTAGCCATGTTTTGTTTCTGTTGGAGAATTTCTCCAGGTGTATGCCCATCCAGGGCTTGATTGACGTACATGGATTGATTCTTCCTTTATTCCGCACGCATTTGCGAGTAGAGTATTGATACCCAGGCTTGTTGGTAATCAGACATTTTAAGATGGCGCCGACATTGGGGAAGAAATGTTGGAGACTACGTGATTGACGTTGGTCCCTCATCGATGTTTATGTACAATATGATGGTTTAAAAACATGGCGGGCGGGCGCTTCGGTAAACATAGATGAAGGTTGTTACCGAAACGCGTCTGTTTTTTTTTTTTTTTACGTGACAGTTTCCAGTTAATAAACTCTGGAAACGGCCCCCGCGAGTGCTGTCTTTCTCTTTGGATGGTGGATGTGAGAAGGAGAGTCGCAGCAATATTTGAATGCGGGTACACCCCCGCACGAAGAAGCACCTGCCTGCGAGTGCACCTGACTGGTGTTTCGAAGCAATATATATATATATATATATATATATATATATATATACACACTTAAAAAACCATAGGTTTCACACATGTTATAGTTAGGTGGATATTTCACTCGTAAAGAACCAATGAAATTCCCCCGTTATAGTTACTTCAGATAACTATAACTCGCGCGCCCGCAATCCACTGCTGATGACGTCACATATTACATCACTCATGACATGGTCAGTGGCATCACTCTTGACATCACTGATGACATCATCCTTGTGATAGAGTGGCGGTCCTAACTATAACTATCTACTGGCGACCGCCAGTAGATAAAATATATATATATATATATATATATACGTGATGTCTTGTGACCTGCTGTCTGGCTAGTGGTCATTGTTCGAAGTACAGCAACCTTGGAATGTTATATCACAGCATTCTAGAGTAGTGAGTTGGGCTGAGCAGAGGAGCTGGCTGGGGTGTTTTGAATAAGTGGTTACCTGAACTTGCTCCTCAGATGTCCTGTGCATTAATAAGGAACATGTTTCACTGGCAACGAGCTGGGTTGAACACAGTGGCGGCTCCCACAGGTAATGCTCCGGGGCGGGGCTGGATGGGGGGCTAGTCAGCGATGCTGCGAGCGCAGAGTAAGTGCTTTTATTTCTTTCTTTACTTCAGTCTCCTTTGTATGTCACACTCAACTACCCCCCCCCCCCAGCCCCGTTCCTGCCCTCCACCCCACAGCGTTACCTGTGCGAGCCGCCACTAGTTGAACACCTCAATGGCTGATTCTAACTGCACTGCTTGCTGAAAGAATGAGTGAGATGGGTGTTTAACAAGTTGTGGTGCACTTTACCAGTTTTGGCTGGAGAAAAAAACGGAGCAAGCACTTCTGCGTAATTTTGCTGTACGGTCGGGAAGTCATATCGCATCTGAGGCTCAAATCGTGTTGAACATAGCTGTGTGGTGAGGGACTGCCGAATTCAGGTACTACAGCTATTTCCTTTAGAAATAGGTCTCTATGTGGAGTGTGACCATCTTGGCTCACTTGTTGAGACAAGCTCTACTGCCCATTGAAAACATAAGAAAGGTATGGGTGGTTATCTTGGAACAGGCTCACTTATTAAGACAAGCTCTACTGCCCATAGACAATATAATACATATATGGGTGACTGCCTTGGAACAGGTTTACCTACTGAAACAAGCTATACTGTCCATAGAAAATAGAACACCTGTATGGGTAGCCATTTTGGAACAGGTTCATATATTGAAACAACTCTACTGCCTATTGAAAATACACCGAATGTATAGGTGGCCATCGTGGAACAGGTGTACTATCTGACTTTACAGCCATAGCCTTTACATATTTTTATTTTCTTTTTCGTTGTTTAGCAATAATGGATGTGGCCGTTTTGTAAGTTTGGTGTAACTTTAATTGACAGGTAAGAGGGATAAAGCGTTCCACCTGGCAGTATAATATTAAGTGGAGAAGGACCTATTGAAACATGCTTATACAACAATGATGGGCACACCTACAACAGCTGGTGTTACAGGGATTTTGCCTACACCTTTATGAAGGGCATATCTTTAGGGGTGGGCAGAGTTCCGTCCACCCTTTGGCATGTCTTGAAAGCACTTTCCTTCACTGAAGCGTGCACGAAGAGGTCATTAAATCGTTATCACCCAGCGTTATTATGTCAGGTAATTTGTCTGCGCCTTCAGATTACGAGAACGAAACTGCCATTTTATTTGTTTCTTTACGCTAATTACCATTCTAGTATTGACAGTGACATGCTATTTCTTTATGCTTTTGTATCCTTAAAAGATCTGTCTTGCTGTTTAAAATACATGGAGTGCAACAGTGGCAACCCAGGATGATAATCGGAGGACCTTCAATGTTACATTGACAAGCAGAAGTAAAGTGAACATGAATAACAGCGGAGTGGGATTTTACCACTGCCTTTCTAAACAAATAAATGCGCTACAGAAACAGGATACCTACTCTTCACTGTTCTTAGTGTGGAAATGTTATTAATTGCTTGCACTGTAATTGTTGCACAGCAGGCACGCGCATCTATAAATGGATTTGATACTAGATGCACAAAGTCACATACTGATACTGCACTTTACATTATTTGGCTCTGAAACTTTCAAGGAAACTGTAGTCTCCTAGTAAGAAGCAACTAACCTCCTCCCTTGACGCCTTCTGCCCTCCTATGCAGAGGCGCAACTAGAGCCAAATTTCGGGGGGGGCTGACCAAAAATTTCGGGGGGGGGCTGAACTTTAAGAAATAGGCAGAGTGGAGCTGCAGGGGCTCTTAGAAGGGGTGAAACAACAGCAAGGCCTCATTAACATGCAAATGGTCTTTTAAAGACCTGTGAAGTGCTCGGGTGCGGCTGCTTTTTTGCCCGGGAAGGTGTCTCATCCCGGGCTGCCACACACGACGTGGGGGGCTGAAGCCCTGTGAGTCCAATGGGTGTTGCGCGCCTGCTCCTATGTATATGAATCAGTCCCCCGTCTGTATGCACATATTGCAATTTCACTCGTACATTCATCAGCAACCACAGCTCAAAGGATGTTACGAGCGCCTAATGGCGATCTCCTCACCTGTAGTCTAGGTGTTTCGTGTGTTGTTGCTTTGGGGGTGAGTGGTGCAGGTAACTGTCCCAGGCCGAGATGAGCAGCAGCCGTGCAGCGGCGTGAGTGCAGCCGCAGGCTGAGCCTGCCTCCATCTACCTCTCCTTTGCGCTGGGTCTGTCGGCGTGCCTCTGCCAGCAGCACCAGCCGCGTGTCCTGAAACTAAAGCACCCCAAGCTCATGGTCTCTCCTCCTGTTGCAGAAACAATGGTGGGTTAAGCGGAAGCAATCACTTGAGGCAGTCCGAGGGCCCCTGAACAGCACTGTCTTCCAGCAGGGCTCAGACAACTGCAAAGTGCCAAACCTGGCACGGGCTCTAACTGGTGTTTGGAGGGAACGGTGCTCGCAGGAAGCTTGGATGCCTCTGACAATAGCTTTTGGCAGCTTTGATGTGACACGGGAGGGGACGGCGCGTTTGTGCTTCAGATTAGTTACCCTCGGTGCCCGTGCTGCCCGTATTTATTGCTTCAACCTGACTCTAATCTTCTCTTTAATTCAAACTTCAAGTTGACCCAGCTTACTTACTTCCTATTGGTCACTTGAAGCCTTTACCAGAACTGCACCAGTGCTATTGATCTAATTTGACCCAATCTGGACCGTGTTAAGGAGCTGAGTTGCGCTTCATATGTATTTATTGGGTAGTTCAGCCATCTCCTCCCTTCCCCAAACTGTGATTGATTTGTGCGGTGCAATGTAGAAAGGACACCTGTCCGGCGCCGGAGAAAAAGCCAAAGGAGAGACTAACACAATTGACTACGCGACGTGAATGCAGTTTGTAACTCGTATCACCCGCAGCAAATTTTTGCCATGCAGCGCAGCTCCTAGAAGAATACAGTGCTGCTGATCACTACAATGGCGGAATTTAATACTAAATTCCTCCCATTCTGCAGGCGGAATTCAAAATTCCGCCCATCCCTTCTTATAATTTTGTACAGTAATATTTGTTTGTGTAACTGTGGTGTGCATTTGGAACATTTTGTTTTTAGTTGCCATTAATCAGAGTGCACACTTCAACTCACAGTACATGTTTATATCATAGGTGAAGAAACATGGCGGACCTGACCCCACCACAGTTTTTTTTTTCTTTTCTTTTTTTAGCTGCTCCAAGTAATCCACACACAGGGTGGACAAAGTATAAATATATTTTTATTAACTATGCAATAGCCTGTGAAACAAACCTGAGTGCTGAAAAAAAATACTTTCTTCTGTTGCTCTGCTTGGAAGGGGGGAGAACAAGAATTAGAAACCTTACCTGATGTGAGTGTTGAAGAGTTGCAAAATTTAAATACATTTGAAATGTGTATGTTGAAGTTAGATCCGCATTACCTGCCAAAGGTTAGCACAATAATGTTAACAATACTATTTTGGACTAAGGGAACAAGGAAGAGATGAATCTGTTGAAGATTACATCACTAGTTTAAGGAAGCTAGCCTCCACATGTAAATGTGATGGGGCCACAGAAGAAAGAACCAGTTCGTTTTTGAGGGGTAGCAGTGATAAGATCAGAGAGGAGTTACGGCTCAAGGATGAACCTCCTCTTGAAGTGATCAATGTTGCCAAAAGAGTGGAACACATGTTGAGTTGTGTAAAGGAATTGAGTAACTCAATTAAGCAAGGTATTGTACATGAGAAGGTTGCATGTGTGATGAAAGAAAGTAAGCATAAAGGTGATGGGCAAAGATTTAAGGGTGAATGTTTCATGTGTAGCACTAAGGACACCGAGCCAATGGGAGAGAGTGCCCTGCATTACATGTTGACTGTAATCAGTGTGGGAAGGCGGGTAATTATGCTGAATGTTGCAGGATAAAAACAAGAAAAGTCAGTGTGAAAGATGTTCAAGTAATTACAAGAGATCCTATTTCAGGTTGGAACAGCATCTTGTTATGGTGGCATATGTAATAATTTCAAGCATGGAAATCCTTCTGCTGTGGTGAGACAGGTGGATGGATGTGTTTGAGATTTGAGTCATGCTCACATTTAACAGTCCCTTTGAATGAGATGTTTTGCAGTGAATTTGGAGACCAAACTCCTTTGTGTGAACTTGATGTGCAACCAGGGGGTTATGGCAAGTCTCAAATAGAAACGTGAGGCTATTTTTAGGCGAATTTAAAACTGGTGGATGGTTTATGTGTAGGAAAATTATACGTTTCTATCAAAGTAGATAATATGATTGAAAGACCTCTCTAGAAAGCTTCAGGTGTTCAGCTCAATCCCAACTCTGATCCCCACATGGTAGTACATGACGTTCAAAAGGAAGCTACAGTTGTTCAGAGGGAAGTTTGATTGTTTAATGGGATACAAAAAAATCAGGCTAAGGAAGGGTGCCATGCAAATTGCAGCCAAGGTACTGGGCATTCCTTTGAGTGCGCAGAAGTGCATGGGGTTGAATTGGAAAAGTTAATAGATGCAGGCATTATTGAGACAATAGAAGCTATAGAGTGGTTGGCTCTCATAGTGGTATCTGTGAAAGCAAATGGGGATGTTCGTCTGGGTATCGACTTAAGAGCACTTAATCAGGAAGTGATTGTTTATAAATTTCCTCTTCCTAACATTAATGAGTTAGTCTCCACTCTGGCAGGAGCAAACTATTTCACTACACTTTATTTTACTTCAGCATACCACCAGGTAGAACTTGATGCTTGACAGCTTTCATAACGCCAATGGGAGCGTATACATTTTAAAAGGATGTCCTTTGGGTTAGTGTTCGCATATCAGTCTTCCAGAGGGTGATGTCTGCTATCCTGAAAGGATTACAGGGCATTAAGGATTACAGGGCATTAAGTGCTATCAGGATAATCTGGTGATTTTTGGCAAGCATACAGTGGAACAAGATAAGAGTACGTGCAGTTTTGGAAAGACTAACTGGAGCTGGTCTGACTTTAAAAGAGTAGGAATGCAAATTTGGTGTACAGGAAGTAAATGATCTAGGTCACCATATTTCGGGCTCTGGTATTAGGCCATTGAGAGAGTTGGTGAACACCACTATAAATCTTGCAGAGCCTGTTAAAAGGAGGCATTTTTATCATTCATACAAATTACAATACTAGAACACATAAAAAAAAAAAAATATATATGCATAAGACTGTCAATTTGAGAGCCCTTCTAGGTATGGAAGTGGAGTTTGAATGGAATACTGACTGCAAAACAGTGTACGTAGATTTATCATATTGAAAACTGTTCAATTTACGGGACCATATATCTTAGGGCTTCCCAGCTCTCTTATGACCTTTTTAGGTCTTGCTGAGCCCAGCGCATGCGCTGGCTCGGAGAGACATTTTGCATGTGTGCTTTTTAAGTGCTGCTGGTGGGCTTAGCGCTTGCGTGCACATGAGCGTGCAAGCGCACAGCCGCCATGCGCTAGGCCAGCCAGCAGCACTCGGGAACGCCTTTAGCGCGTCATTGCGATCGCTTTCGTGATCGCGATGACTTTCGTGTGGCCACGCTCGCACACAACTCCCGCTTCTCCCCCTCCCCCACCACATATCTCGTCTCGCGGCCGCTTGTATCATATATCTGGATGCAATGACGGAAACCGCAAAATACAAGTTTGGCGGCACACTATGCTAAGCACAGATTTTTAGTTTACGTGATTTAAAGCCACGCCCTTAATCCCACTGGCCACACACCTTTGAGAGAAACTTCCCCCGCCCAGTTCTATCATCTCACTTAAAGCCCTGCCTGGAGCTGGGTGGTGCTCTATAAGTTACATACCTTCACACGTAAATATATACATACATAATCTTTTAATTCCAAAACCTATATTTCTAGGTATTGGCATTGTGGCTTATTTTAAACGGATTTGACAATATACCTAAAAGCTATAGCAACATCAGAATGATGTCTAGCACATCAGGGTTTCCTTTGCAGACTTATTCCCATGAAATATATAATTCCGCACAGCAGTCTCTTCCTATGGCTGACAGAACTGTGCCCCTTATGGCTGCTAACTCAGGAAGGACATTCTCTTAGACGCCTTGCGTGTTGAGGGATGCCGCTTAACTTGCTTGAAGCCCGAGAGAAATACTTTCTGTGAATCCCAGGCAGGAAATTATTAACCTCACAAGTGCTGCGCCAGTAAAAGGTCAGTAGAAAGGTCGCGTATTTGCGTGCCCGAGTTTTTCAATTTAAAACACACTCACATTGGGGAAAATTCCCCGAAAAGCCAAATATCAGCTTAAAAGAGCTCCTTCCATCTGGAGAATAACTTAAGGGTGTTAACCAAGACGGTCAAAAGCCCGCCCAGCACCTTCATATCGGATCATTTGCTTGAGGTATCAGATACTGACACGGGTTCGGACCTGCTGTCTTCCATCTACACGGCCTTGGTTTTCATCTTTTAAAAGTGAAAATGGCAGAAAGCATGAGTGTAATTGCTTCTTATTTTTCACAAACACTTCAGTTTTATGCTTAATAGTGTAATAGAAATATATCGCTTGAAGTTCACTTGAAGTCCGAAACATGATTATTGAACAAAAATCGCTGGTCAGCAAGCCAGATGTTCGCATGCCGTAATAAATAGTCTCTATTTAGCCTCTAATGCTAACCCCCTACCCTAATTTCCCCAACATCAATACATTTTCTTCACAAAGGAGGTTGAAGCAGCATACACCTGACAAATACACTTTGAATAACAGTTCTGAAAGATGATTCGGTTTCTAGTGAGAAAGAAGAACAAGCATTGGCATAGACAATAGGTCTCGCTTTTGGGACCTTATAAGTATTTAGTTATGCAGCACAATATCCTTGGTGCAACAACATCAACTGTTGCATGGCTAAACACTTATAAGGACCCTAAGGCAAGACCTATTGGCTATGCCAATGCTTGTTTTTTTTCTGACCAGGTTCCGCTTTGATTTATTCTATCTTCTTTTCGCCCACCCACTTGGGTGAAATAAAGGTGAGCGTGTTGCCCTGTGTTACGACGGCAAGTTACCACAGTATGTGCCCCACTTTTTTAATGTGTCTTGCTTTTATTTTCTTATAAATTCTCTTAGGGCGTACTGGATTTCACGTTCTTAGATTTTTAAAGTCTGCAGTTAGGCTTAGATCGAGCTGTGTTTAATTATCAAGGGTGGATTAAATATGGACATGAGGTTATTTTGGTGTTCCTTTTTATTTTGCATTTTTAACCATGCGTCTCTTATTAAAGTAGTGTGTTTTATGACAGAGGTTCCACAGTTATGGTGTTTCTTAGATAATTGTAAACTTGACTTTTATGCTGTACAAAAGCCGAATAAAGTGCTGTTGAATTCAAAACGGAATAAGAAAATAAATTTGAAAAGGGATTTGCAGAATGCACCCAGTTTGCAGGTGTATGTTATGGGTGATGACAACGTTATAGTGGCGGATGCAAGCTTTAAGCGTCTTGGTGCAGTTCTGCTTCAAAAAAGAAACTGGGTTGAAGAACTGATTGCGTGTGATTCGCGTTGTTTGAAGGGGTCTGAGAACAATTACTCAAAAATTGAAAAGGAGGCATTAGCCATATATTGGGTCTTAAAACATTTCAACATTTTGTGTGTGGGACTTCTTTTTGGGTTCGCTCTGAAAGAGGACTTCATTAAAACGAGACTTGATACAATCTCATCCAGAATACATAGTTGGATAATTTCCCTTCAAGAGTTTACTTTTACCATTGAGTATATCCCTGAAATCAAAAACTACTCTGCTTGTTTCCCACATCTAATAAACCTCAAAAATGAGTAGGCAGTAGAGATTATGGATGATATGTTTAAGGAAACCGTGAGTCTATATGAGGTAACTGCTGGTGTTATTGCAGTGAATGGAAAGCTGTGTTAAGAAAAGATGGTGTTTTATGTGAAGTCAATTCAATCAAGCTTTATTCGGTGTATAATATACATCCATAAAAGCATTCTAATCATTAAAATAGCTTCATTATTGATCCATGTATTATTCTAAAACAATTCAATACATATTAATACTCCATTTTTGGTTTTCTGTACTTATAACTACACCGTTATTAGTCACAGTAAATATATAAACCATGATGATGTACACTTATTAAAAACAATTTGATGCATAATAATACTCAAGCTAAGAGTATAGAATACATCTCTACCTTGAAAGCAATAGTTATATAAACCTAGACTCAGTCACAATACAAAGTGCAGTGCTTGACACTTCATCACAATTAATAATCACAATAATTAAATAACAAACTCAAAAAGGGGTAGAGCGTATAAGTACAATACAATGGTTGATTTCTAACAGGAATATATAGAGCCTAAACAAATATTAGATAGCCTATTTGCTTTCATAAGTTTAGGCTTCCAGATGGGAATTATCCTTTCTTCTCCTGATTACCATTTGTATAAATACTAGAACTGCATTGCAAACTTTGTCGTTTTCCAAAGTACAGATATGGTTAAAAACAGGTTTATAAAAATCTACAAAAGAGTATAAAGTGCAATGTAGTCTGTAAGGACTTTCCATCACATGGACAGTTTGGGAGGTTATAGTTCCACTTTCCCATTCTGGGGAATGCAATCTAAAAGTGTAGGGTGCCCAGCTTTAGCCTTGTTAAGTAAAATCTGTTGCAAATTTCTTATTGAGATGAGGTACGGTTGGATACCCATCAAAAGCGTGCCTTCACAGTATGATCTGACACTCTGCTTTGAGCCTATTCCTGCATCTCTTACAAGTTCCCTTGAATTTGCTAGCCTCGTCTTTAAATCCCCTTTACTGTAATCCTGGAAGGACTTTGGGTCGTAAAAGTCAATGTCCACCTTACACTCTTTTAAAAGTTTAAAAATATACTGTAACCAGGGGATTGTTTTGCTGTAATCCAGGGCTGGACAATCCATAATTATTTCCTTTGAGAACTTGGTCCCATCTTTAGTCAAAATCCCATGCCAAAGCATAAGGGCTGTCATGCTAATAGCATCACTAATATAAGGTACACAAGCTCCTTATGGACTATATATGAGACAGTTGAATTGGGAACAGCTAAGACCCTTTTTAAGAATTATTTTTCCTGAGTTTGCAGCAAAATGTTGTTTGGCCTCCCCCATAATGCTGCTCCATAGCACGTACCTGTTGATACTCTTACTCCTATATAGTGTAAGGATTTCCCACACTGGCGTGTTACCTATTTTTGTAGAAAATCTAAAAATACCCTCACTCGATCGTACATTTTTTAACTGGCATAGGTCAATATGTGCGCCCCAAGTACCTTTCCCATTAAAAAGACTACCTAAATAAGAGAAGACATTATTCTTTTAATGTGGGCGCTTTCCATGTGGTGTTGCCTACTCTTTACTCTACTTTTCCCACAAGTCATGACAAAGATTTTACTAAGGTTCAGTTTTAAATCTTTTGCAGTCCAGAATTGCGTAAATTATTCTATTAAACATTGAAGCCCGTTTGCAGTCCTTGATAATAGGACTGCATTGTCTGCATATAGGAGTACTGGAGTTACACGTGTATAAACTCTAGGGGCGTCAGCACTTAAATTCTTCAAAAATAGGTCAACATTGTTAATAGAAAGAATAAAAGGGGCGCAAGGACGCAACCTCGTCGTATCCCACGGGTGACTCTAAAATCAGAGGTGCATTTGCCTTTTGGACCAAAATGAACTTTAAAAGTTAAGAAGGTATATATTTGTGATAAATAAGTTATAATATTGTGTGGTGCACCCATCCCTCGAAATGTTTGCCATAATTTAGCATGATTAACTAACTAAATCAAAAGTGCTGGTGAGGTCAACAAAACAAAGGTGCCGGTGACCTTCTTTAGCAAGGGTATATTTCCCCTATCAGTAACACTAGGTTTACGCACTGCTCTACCGTCCCTATACTCCTTCTAAATCCATACTGGGAATTAGTTAAGATGTTCTTGTTTGCCCAGCTTTCCAATCTTTCTAACTTGTTTCTGCCCATCAATTGAGATGTTGACCGCTGCGGGGGAGTGCGAGCAGAACCTCTGACCCACGGTCTGAGGCCTGCCCTTCTCCCCAGAAGCTCCGCCATGCCCTGTTTTGCCGCGCTCTGATCGCTAGCCCCACCCTGGTAGGGTTCGAGACCGCTGTGTGATGGCGCATCGTGCCTAGTGTCTCTGCTCTTTATTTCCCTCACTGTACCCTGTATCTTGTGTTCCTCGTAGCTTCTGCCACGTTTTAAATTCTTTTGGCCCATTTACTGTATTGTAGCCCTCAGTACTTGTTTTTGTTGTCTGTAGTTACTGCTCCTTTTTCTCCCTCCGTTCCTGCTCCCGCCTCCCAGCTTCACATCCCTCCCCCTCCCCTACTTAATGGCGACCGCTGTGCAGTCACGCAGCGGGCGCTCCGCTGGCTTGCCGAAGGCGCGCCTAAGGCAAGCCCCTCTGCGTCCCAGCCAGCGCCAGCCACCCTGGATCTCCAGCCATCTCAACCCTGGAAGACCCAGAGACTGCCAACAGGCCTCACCGAACACGACCCATGGCCAATTCTCCTGCTTTCACTGCCGCCAGACCCTCACCACCACCCCGGCCCCCAACACCGCCGACGCCCTAGGATGCATCCTCCTCAACCTACGCTCCGTACACAAACCTACCGTTGCAATCTGGATCCTACTCTACTCTCTCTCACCCGACATCGCCTTCCTCCTGGAGACCTGGACCAACGCCTCCTCCGCCCCGACATCCACACCGCAATCCCGGACTGGTACAAGATACAGAGAAAGGACCGCCCCAACCGCCTGGGGAGGAGGGGTTCGCCATCGCCAACAAGAAAACCTTCCCCTTACCAGAACACCTGCACTTCCAGATCCAGACCAGCCCCACCACCACACTCTGAGCAACCTTCATCTACAGACCCACAGACACCCTTCACCATCACCGACTTCATCGCACCACACACCATCGCCTCACTGAACTACATGCTCATCGGAGACCTGAACTTCGACCTAGACAACCCCAACGACCCCAACTCTGCAACCATCCGCGACAACCTTGCCGACATCTGACTTAAACAACTTGTCACCACACCGACCCACAGAGCAGGACACACCCTCGACTCCATCTTCGCTGCAGGAGACAGCATCTACTTCAGTCACTCAAAGCAACCACCATGAACCGACCACCACTGCGTGCACTTCACCGTTGACAAGCCCAAGGCACCCAAACCACCCCCACACCCTCCACGAAGGAAGTGGAGCAAGGTTACCAATGACCAACTCCACACTGACCAGAGGTAACCACACCTGTTCACCCGATGCAAACATCGCAGCCAGAGAAGTACACATCTGGATCTCCAACTGCGCAAGCGAGCTCGCCCCGCTGCGCAACCCCGACAAACTACGCCCTAGGAAAGCCGCCTGGTTCACCACTAAACTCCAAAAAACCAGGCGCACCTGCAGACGCCTAGAGAAGAACTGGAGAAACGCCAAGATAACCAAAAACTACTCCACCTACAAAGAGGCTATGACAGACTACCACAACCAAATCAGAACCACCAAGAGTGACTTGATCCACAACAAAATCCTCGCCAACTACACCAACTCGAAGGAACTCTTCAGAGTCCTTCAGGAATTTACCAGCCCAGGCAGTGAAGCAACAGACCTCACCCGTCCCAAGACCTCTGCGACAAGCTCTGAACCTACTTACACCTCAAGATCAAAAACCCCTACGACAACTTCGACCCCCTCCTCCCCCCAGAGACTCAAGCCAGCCCACCGTCTCCAACTGGGCGCAGATCATGACCAAAGACACCATCTCAACCATGAAGAGCATCCATTCGGGTGGGGGGGGCCCACTGACCCCTGCCCCCCCCCCCCACATCTACCACAGAGCCGCATCTGCCATCTCACCCAAACTACAATGCACCAACACCACCTTCAAAACAGGCACCTTCCCAGATGACTGGAAGCTCGCAGAAGTCAGGCCACTGCTTAAGAAGCCCACAGCTGACCCCACCGACCTTAAGAATTACCGACCTATCTCGCTTCTCCCCTTCGCAGCCAAAGTTGCAGAGAAAACAGTCAACAGACACCTGACGCAATTCATCGAAGAGAACGTCATCCTCGACCCGTCCCAATCCGGATTCAGAAGAAACCACAGTACAGAGACCGCCCTGCTCGCCCCCACAGATGACATCCGCACCCTCCTGGACCAAGGCCACTCCGCAGCCCTCATCCTACACGACCGATCAGTGGCCTTCGACACAGTCTCCCACCGCACACTAATCGCCTGACTTCACGATGCCGGCATTCAAGGAACAGCCCTGGACTGGATCCGATCATTCCTCACAGGAAGAAGCCAAAGGATCAGACTGCCACCTTTCCTCTTCAATTCCACAAAAATCACCTGCGGAGTCCCTCAAGGGTCATCACTGAGCCCTACCCTCTTCAGCATCTACATGACCCCCCCCCCCCCTCTCTCTCGCAGCCATCGTCCGACAACACGGCCTCAACATTGTATCCTAGGCTGATGACAACCAGCTCATCCTCTCCCTCACCAAAGACCCCACCACCGCGAAACTGAACTTCCAGAAAGGAATGCAAAACGTTGCTGTCTGGATGACCAACAGTTGCCTGAAGCTCAACGCCAAGAAGACAGAAGTCCACGTCCTTGGAACCACCCCCTCAGCATGGGACCAGACCTGGTGGCCGACCGCCCTCGCAAGCCCACCCACCCCCTCGGATCATGCCAAAAAAACCTCGGCATCGTACTCGACTCGTCACTCACCATGAACCGACAGGTCAATGCCGACACCTCCAGCTGTTTCAACACCCTCCGCAAGACCTTCAAATGGATCCCTCCCCCCCGGTGTCAAGGGAGACAGTCACCCACGCACTCTTCACCAGCAGACTGGACTATGGAAACGCACGGTACGCTGGCATCAACAAGTCCCTACTCCGCAAACTTTAGACAATACAGAACACCGCTGCCAGGCTCGTCCTCGGCTTTCCCGGCACGAACACATCAGCCAACACTACGAAGAGTCACCTTCACAATCCTCACTCGCGCCTACAAATGCCTACACAACAACGGACCCAAATACCTCAACGACAGAATCAACTTCCACGTACCCAGAAGAAACCTCTGATCCACAAACCTCGCACTGGCTGAAACCCCGCGCATCCACGAGCCAGAGCAGGCGGAAGATCCTTCTCTCACATTGCAGCCAAGACCTGGAATGAGCTACCGGCAAACATCGGACGTGCCCCCACCCTGAACTCCTCCAGAAAGACCCTCAAGACCTGACTCTTCGGCTAATCAGACCGGCGGATCCCCCTCAGCGCCTTGAGACCCTCACGAGTGAGAAGCGCGCTTACAATACCTTGATTGAGTGATTGGGTCGGTAGCATTTTGGTTGCCTCTATCATCTTTTTTTAAAATAGGGAAAATTATGCATTCCACCCAAGTTGCAGGTAGCGCCCCTCCTATTGTAGCATTAAAAACTCTTAATAGGATTGGTGACAAAGTCTATATTAAATTTAAAAATATCAGTAGGTACCCCATCTGGTCCTGCAGCTTTACCATTTGCACTTTTGTTTAGGGCACTTTTAATTTAGTCTAAAGTAATGGGAGCCGTCTTAACAGAATTCACTAATATAAAATTACTGTTGCCATCTCTCATGTGGGCCTGGTTTTTAGGATTAAAAATATGCCCAAAGTGCGTCAACCATTCGTCAGGGGTTACTAGGGTTTCTATCTTAGCCGCTGATGTATCCTTAAACGGATGATCTATTGTTTTCCAAAATAGAGTAGAGTCGCGTGTCTCAGTTTTTCCCGTGCCCTCTCCTGAATTTCTATTTTTCTTGTATTTAAAGTTTGTTTAAAATTTGTTCTGTAGTATGGAATCCTTTCTCTATCCCTAGGTCTTACTTTTAGTGCTTCCTTTAATTCATTATTTAATTTTGAGCACTGCTGGTTAAACCATCTGGGGTTATGATCGCTATTTGTCTTTTTTATTTGCAAATTTCCAGAGATTGCAACTGAGATTTTTATAGAATGCACTTACAATATCTTTTTTGTTTGGGCAAGATCTATCCAAACAAGTGTTTTATATGTTTTGTTTTTTTGGATTATATTTTCCATAAATGTTACCCGACCATTTAATAGAAATTCCGTTTTCCACTTGTGTTTTGATATTTACAGCAGCTACACACCTTTTCTTATTGAGTCAAACTTAGTTTCAGGATCAAGAATAAAGGATGGTGATGACTAAACGGGCTTACCTGAATTTTTCCACAAGTCCCTTACAGTTCGAGGATTTCACTCCTTTATACGTTTGAACAATGGTTTCTCCCTCATGTTCCCCTAACTCCATAATTTCTAAGTTCTATTTATATATAACCGTATTAATTGCTTCTCCATATGCGTTATGGGGGAAATGAGGACTTGGCTCACCAGGTTCATCGCTGTGACCACATTGTTCCCCAATTTGAATTTGACACTTTTCACAATTAAAATCACTCGCCAAAATAAGCAAGTAATCTCCCCCCAACCCCTTTAAAAAGTAGTCTAACACTTCTTACAGTGATGTGATTACCCTATGTCTTGTGCTGTCATAAACATTATTATAAAAGTTTATTACTACTATGCACTGTTTCCCCTTAGTGCTAAAATATAAAATCTGAAAAAACTTTGATTTAGTGTAAACTTTCTGTAAAGTTTATGGTGAAGTTACTGAAATTAAGACCGCTGAACCTCCTTTTGCTCTTCCCGTCTTCGAGGGGATAGCATGTGTAGAAATCGTTTTAAAACCAAATAGAACATTGGAATGTGGAGCACTCCATTGTAGACAATGGAGTGCTCCGTGCTTCTACGGGCCGGTAAAAGCCCGCAGAGCAACATTCCAATGTTTTACAAAAGCCTCTTGAAGCTCGAGGGCATTTAAATCTCCTTCGAGCTTCGAGAAGCCGTTGTTTAATTTGTTAGAACATTCTGCCCTCTAGTGGCAGAATGTTCTAATAGCCTATAGCCCTTCGTAGCAGGGCTATACCGCTATTAAAGTCCCGCTGCTTTTGTTAAAGTCAATTAATACAAAAGGATTCTGTATACCAAGTTTCTTGTATCAAAATTAAAGCACAATCCTGTATCGTTAGAAGCCATTCTCTATCATTTAACTTATTTTTTACCCCTGCAACATTCCATGAGGTAATAGTTAAGAGCCCATGTGATGGGTGACAACTTGAATGATTATTTACAGTACTAATGGGTATTTTTATATTTATTTAATGAGTTTTATATTGCGCTGGCTAGACTCGTAGGTATCGGAGCGCTTTACATTAGGTTACACACGGTTACAGAAAATGTTAACAATTGCGCATTACATCAAAAATAAGCAACACATTGAGAGAGGAAAGAAAGGTACGACAAATAGTGAAAGGGGGGGGGGGGGGGAAGTGTGAAGGGGACGATGAGGGAAAGGACATCGGGAGAGACGAAAGGAAGTCTGCCCAAAGAGGGGGCAATCCACAGCCAGTCTCCCCTTTAGCTAAACAATGTAGCTCCATCGGGCATCGGTCAAATAGCCAGGTCTCAACTGACAAGGGAAAGTTCACAGAAGAGAGTGCAGTGGAAAAACAGGGTGGGAACTATGACCAAGGACTGGTGAGGGCAAAGGTCAATAGCTTGAGACAGAGGAGGAGAAGAGTAGAGCGGGAAGGGGTAGGGTGAAGGGTGAAGGGGGAGGAGGGAGATCAGGTCAGAAGAGACGCAGGAGAGTTTGCACAAAGACCGGCTAGGTAGGTGATGTCCAAGGAGGGAATCCATAGTCCATCTTCCCTTTAGCTAGCAAGGTAGCCCCACCGGGCATCAGTCAAAATGGGTAGGTCTCAACAGTCTAGGGAAAGTTCTCAGAGTAAATGTCCTGGTGGGTGAGCAGGAACAGGGTCGGGTGAGGGCTGGTCAAGATCAGGATGATGACCAATGATTTTAGACCAGGAGAGAGAGAGCATCGAGGAGGGTCCCACTGAGGCGGCCATCATGAGGTCAGGTAAGGGGGACGAGTCCTTGTAGTTCGAATTCAGTCGGTCCCCATTATTCTCAGAGGCAGAGCAGAGCAGGGGGGGGATGAAGTGAGAAGGAATCCTCCTGTTCGCCTCTTGCTTTGCGACTAAAATGTGCAAATAATCATCTTTTTTCAAAAGCATACTGAAGCTATGGGATTTAATGCTACATTTTCTTCTTCCTTCCAAGACGGATTTCTGCAAGATTATCTTCTTCCCCTGTTACTATGATAGCAACACATGCACCAGCAAAAAGGATAGGTTTCATTCTCTGCTTTTTAGATTGAACGATGACCGATAAACAGAATTTACCAGAGCAGAGTTCGGGGAGTTGAGATGACCGGGTCGCTTCTTAGTGGGTAGATCGGGAAAAAGTCAGGTGGAAAAAATCAGGGTATTAGCCTTGGGCGACCATCATGGGGACAGTCAGTAAGCAGCTAGAGAGCAGCAGGAGTAAGTTGTGCTGTAGTTTGGATCATGCAAGATTAGGTCTGGTTGATCTGGTACCGACGGGCCATGGCAAGTTGGTGGGTGGCCAGACAATTTCTTCAGAGATTCCCCGGGGTATTTTCCAGGAGTTTGCACTGGGCCACCAATTTAGGGACAGGCCTTGAGGGCGCGCCGAGTGGGGAGGCGGTGGTCACGGTGATGATGGGATCCTCAGTAACCAGTGGGTCCGGGCGTAGGTGAGACGTGGCGAGCTTAAATTTCCAAAGGGAATTAACAGAGACCGGAGCAGCTAGAACTTCATTGGGAGCTTAGTGCCGAGGGCGGCCATTTTATGGTCAGGCACTGGAGACTTCGCAGCGGAGCCTGTCATTTGCTCATATTTAGTACTGCTCTCCTCACCGATCGGGATAGTCTGGACTCCCGCCGGCTGTCTCTCTTGGAAAGTCGGTGGTTTACCTAAATAGATCGATTGTTGGGGGTAGTTTGGTGCCGGGGGCGGCCATCACAAGGTCAGGCACTGGTGAGTAATGGAGCTCGCTGTAGCTTTATGCCTTTAGTCCTGCACCCCACCCTTGTTGCAGTCCTACTTCCTGTTTCTGTAACAATCCTGGATCCCCGACAGTGGGGACTCTCACAGGTCACTGGTGTAGATCGTTAGCATGAGAAAATTCAGAGCCGGGGCGGCCATCTTGGGGTCAGGTACTGGCGGGTAGCGGAGTTCACCGTAGCTAAATGCCAGTTCCTCACCTAGCTTGAGCTGCGGTCATGCTCTTTATTTCGGTCCTGGTCCTGAGTTATATGGACTCTCGCGGGTCCAAATGCTGGGTGTCCGTTCATTGCTTGAAATCCACAGAGTTGATCACCTCCAAGGCATCCGTTGCAGTCCTGGAAGTGTGGTTATTAGGATCGTCGTTACCGCGTTCCTGGTGATGGAGGAAGCGCGATTAAGGCTTGCCCTCTTTGGGGTAGGTGCCGGTGAGTCCTCGATCTCCTGGGGTTGTGTGGGGGGGGGGCAGCAGGAATCTTCACGAAAAGGGAGATCCCAGTGCCCGGGAGCTCGTTCTTAAGGTTCCTTCTTCGCAGCCATAAAAATTAAATCATGGTTGCAGTCTAACGGTCGCACTACATCCTTCCACTGTCAATCAGTTTCACTTCAGCCTCTTAAAAGAGCTAACCTATTGGGCATTGGAAGTGCCACAAACGGGTCTATATAATGGGGTATGTGCTGGTGTATTGTGTAGGCTCGTTTCTAAGTTTATAAAAGTAGCCAAGTGGGACAGCAGTAATTCATCAACCAGATGATGAATAGACCCAACATATTTGGCTGGGAATTCTTCATTCAGGGACCCCACAACCTCCGAAATTTGGAAATACACAACTACACTATCTCCCTGACCGTTTCTTTGTTCTGCCTACCCAGCTGACTCTTCTTAGCATTATTATATTCTGGTAAAGTATATGATTGCTACAGTTAGTATTTAAAGCAAGCCAGTGAACAACCAGGAATATATATATATATATATATATATATATATATATTATATATATATATATATATATATATATATAGTTTTCTTTTTTTAAGTCCCCCATGTCTCTGTGATATTGTCCTTTTTCTAAACAACTACCTAGGGGGTTCCCTGGGGTGGTAGGTGGAGTGATGCCTCACCAGGTTTCATTGGCCAACAACTCCGAATCGGTTTGTTCTCGTGATTAGTGACTTCAGTTCCTATGTGATTTATGTTACATAATCCCTTGATTTGACAACAAATTGTGTATTAAATAATTCCTTTGTTTGTAATGCTGTCGTCAAATCGGTTCTTTCAATTGCACCTGGAACACTTTCCCCTGCTTTAATCCTCTCGTCCAGATCTCTAGCAGGTATTGCCATATGGGAGCTTTTCGAAGGCAGTACATTTGTAACCAGGACAGTTAAGTGGGTGACATCTTTTTGCACTGATTTCATTTACAACAACAATCGTCTTTCAATATTATCAATTTTTCAGTGCAATTTTTAAAAAAAGGTTTCAAAACTTTGCGTATGGTGTAATTTGCCACCCCCTGTTCCTTTGGCCACCCCTTGGAGTTTTTTCCCTTTCTTTGGCTTGGTTTTCAGATTTATTGACTGGTAGGAAGGTGGTACGTTAATTTTTAATGTTTGTTCTTTTTGGCCGGTGGGAAAACCAAGTCAGAGTTGTTTGATAATGCAGATATCGCCAGTGGGAGCATTGATATACAAGGGCCCTCTTTTAGGTTATCCATATTTGGTACATTGTCCTCCTTATTTTATGCTGTTTCTCTGAGCCTCCGAGGCAAGTTCCGTTTCAAGTTCTGATTCCACAAAATCTATCTGTTCTGCCCTGGACTCTTTTAAAGCTACATTGAGTGCCGTTTTTGTGGCAGCCAGACGCTCTTCTACTTGAATGATCTCGTTATTAATCAACCCCATGGCGCTTTTTGAATAATTAGTAATTGGCACACTTTTACCTGCTTGCTTCCCAATAGCTGGCGGTAATTTCCTTTTACCCAATTTCTCGAGCTAGCATTTGTCTTTAAAATATGGTTGTAAAGTTTTTCTTATCATCTCTTTACCCCTTCTGCTGGGCCAA
This sequence comes from Triturus cristatus, assembly GCF_964204655.1. Taxonomy (NCBI): domain Eukaryota; kingdom Metazoa; phylum Chordata; class Amphibia; order Caudata; family Salamandridae; genus Triturus; species Triturus cristatus. The sequence continues at coordinate 558,066,137 of NC_140592.1, read as the reverse complement.
GAGGGGTGGCTTAGCCTTATCCTGCAGGGGACGGGCGCAGACATGCCCACACACGTCCTGTGCTGCAGGAGCTTGCGCTGGATTTTAAAGCACCTCCTGGCGCTGACGGTGATGTTGGCAGCAGCAAGCCGCTTGGGAGGCTGGATCTTGTGGTCTCAATAGCTGTGGCAGCAATACGGTGAGGCAATTAAGGGGTTATGTGAAGTCACTGAAGCAATAAAGTGTAAAAAAGTCAATTCACTGTCCAGACCCTGGTCCATGATTAAGGATGAGTTGGCGGTGAAAGATTATATTCTTTTGCATGGTACTAGACTAATTCCACCAGAGGGCCTTGGGAACAGACTGATATCATTAGCTCATGAGGGTCATTTTGGCATTGTTAAAACAAAGGAAAGATTAAGGTCCAGCTATTGGTGGCCACATATTGACATTGAAGTTGATAGATGTGTGAGGAATTGTGTGCAATGAAACAGTGACAAGATATTGGTCACAGGACATGTACCGTTGGTGTGTAGGAGACTTCTTGGTCATCCTTGGGATGGAGTGGCCATAGACATCGTAGGTCTGCTGAAGGGCGAGCATAGTTCACCTTATTTAACTGTTCTTCTTGACTTCTACTGTAGAAGGGTCGCAGTTTGTTGAACATATCGTCAACTGGTATCATGGATTTTCTTAATAAAGTCTTCAAAAGAGAGCTTTCTCAATTTTCTCTTGTCTGGCATCGGTCTGCAGTTTTGTTTGGCACATTTTGAAGACAACCTAAAACTAACATTTACAATGCAATAGGTCTCGCAGTTGCGAGATTCTGAGCTATTGGACTTGTAAATGGCAATGCCTTTCATAATATTAAAAGGCATTGTCATCTACAGTACCAATAGGTCAAACTTTGGCAAAAGCGGGGCCTATTGTATTGCAGAGCACTGTGTCCCAGAAGCGGGCGCCGCGCTCACCATTAAAGTTTAAAAAAAAAAAGAAAAAAAAGGATGCTCAGCGTCCCTGAAGCGGACTCCTCGTTCTTCGTAAAAGTCATTTGAAAAAGCATTGCCATTGTACCGTGAGTGCTGTGGGGGTAGGGGGCAGGCACTTTTAAAGTTAGAGTGGCATATCGCTCCATACGAAAAACTGCCGCCGTTGTCCTGTGTGGGCGCGCTGAAAATAAAAACAGCAGCCGCCGTTTCCCCATTAGTCCATAAACAAAATAGTGCTCACCGACTTATAACGCAGACTGTGTAACAAGCCAAGTAAAAGGTCCCATCATAATGGGAGGTAACAAATGCAGACAAGGCGGTACCAAGGAGGTACTAAAATGCCTATTTACGAATCGGAAGCCAGCATTTACAAAGGACATATGACGCAAACCAATTCAAAATATTGGTGGAGAGTGGGTGGGCCTTCAAAGCCATTCTCCACTACTGCATGCCTCGCAGCAGTGCATGCGCTGCCCAGGCTCGACCTAAAGTTGGTGGCATTAAACATCAAAAATGTTCAGTATATCATTCAGAAACTAATGGGGCTTTCAAGAGCTTGAATAAAACGTTGAAGGAGAGCGTTCAATTAGCCAAGGTTACTAATAGAAATTAGAGAAAAGCTTTAGAAGAATGAAGCTTGCCGTATGTCTCCCGATTTCTTCACAGGGAAGTCGCCTTTTGAACCTTTTAAACGTTCTTCTCAAAGTAAATTGCTGAGCCTTAGGAGAATGAAGTGGGGTAAAGGAATTCAATTCAGTGGCTCAGGAGGGTGGCATGAGAAAGAACTCTGTAGAAGAAAATGAATATTTTGACTGAACTAAGAGTAAAAGACAACGTGATAAAAATTGGAGACAATTTGAAAATTACAGTTCCGGTTGGATGCTCTCAATGTTCCAAATTCACAAAGGTATAGAAAATTATTGTGGTGGGGACAGGAGGGGTTGTTGAATTCGCAAAGCTCCTGCTTATCTCCAAGGTTTTAGTCTGAATATCTTGATTCAAGTTTATTTTATTTTGCTCAACTAATTAAACCCATTGCACATTGATAGAACGTATAAAACAAAAGTAATTCCAAATCAAACCATTAAAATATAATTTGATAAGATTTTTAAAATATTGCTATAAATCCATATGACATGTAGAAAAGTGGTTACTAATAATAAAAGCACTGACCAATGATATTGTACAATAGTAACAAAAAATAGCAATGTCTTGCTAATAGATTAATAGTGATACATTACTAATCAGAACCACTAACATTGATATTGCCTCATTATAACAAAGATAAAAGTGACTGTGCATCGATAAAATGTGCTCATTATTAAAGAGCAAAATGTTTACACAAGTTCTAGATATGCTAACACTGTCCTGTATGCATTCAGGTATTTGAATATCAATCTTATACAGTGCATCTGGTCTTAAAACCTATAAGCAATCGGGGGTGCAGGTTATATTTAACCAGTATACTGTAGAGTAGCAGTTCTTAGCAGCTTGTCTGTATTATTTAAGAATTTGTCTAAGCTGCAAATCGCTTGAGGATGTGCGTTGTTGAGCAAGAAATCTACGGCTGCCTGAATTGTTTGTGAGCCTTGTTTAATCCATATTTGGCGAAGAAGTTTCCTGCGATCGTCAATTAGGGCTGGGCAGGTGCAGAGAAGGTGAGATATGTTCTCTTGAGTTTTTCCACATAGCTGTCATTCGGTTGATACTGGACGCGTTGACCATGGTGGTGAAAGATCGAATGATGTAAAGTTTCTCATTCTTATAAGCAGTGCTTGAAATGGGGAAAAATAGAACTGGAGGCACTCTGATTTATTCAGGAAAGAATCCAGTTTCCCGGGAAAAGCTTCAGAACTGTATGGCAGCATAGGAATTCATTTGGCATTTACTATTTTCATCAGAGGTTCTAGGGTGGGATTCTTGGTATGCTTAAAAATATAGATTGGAATTCAAAGAGTAGTGATACACGCTTTGATTTAAGAGTGCTCATGGGTTAAGTGACTGCCCATGTCGTCCAGACAGCATCCGAGGTACTTGTATCTATTAAAATCATGAATTTGGTCTTCTCAAAATGTACTGTTATACCATTTTCAGTGCTGTGTATGCAAGCAGATAGATTAAAATCAGGATGCCCACTACAAGCAGAAGGACCAGCGGAAGCCCTCCAAAAACACTTCCATACAGAGTGTATCAATGGTGGAATGACTCAGAAAATGGTCTGAAAGATGCTAACTAGTCCTGAACCCATATGTTTAAATAAACCCACGATCCCCCTCGTATCAGACATGCTAAAGATCCAATGTACCATTTCCCCGAAATGGAGTGGGAAGTTCATGCGGACTAGGACTTGTATCTCAGAGGAGGATCTTGCAGCCAGGAGATCAAAAGTTTCTCGGGCTGAGGTTCCACATCTGTCTGAAAAAGCTTGGCTTTCAGTCTGCTCAGAGAGTCAAACTGTATAAAGGAAACCTCTAGTGAAGGCCATAGCGGTGCCTCCCTGTCTGTGCGAGCCAGTGGAAACAATACTTGCATATAACCAGTAACCCTGGAGATGACCGTGACCAGATACGGGATACCTGGTACCATCCCATAACACCCTTAATCATTCAGCATTAAGTAACTCCCATTAGAGAGTAACTCAAACACTGGATGAATCGCCGCATCTGAGGACCCCTTCAAGAAACAAGACACATTTGCGACCGAAGCTTTACAGGCTCCGTGGAGTGTTACCTCCCTGCAAATTAGAGAACCACTAAAGGTAGTCTCACAGTTCAAAGCACTAAAAAACCTCATTGTCCCTGTTTCTATATCTATAAGGCTACTCCTAGTACTAGTGTGTGAACCCCTCCCACAGTGCATCATGCCTGCCTACCTGATGATGTTCTAGACAGTACTGAAGTTGGAAAGCCGGACTGGCAGTGTAATATAGCCATGAATTAACCATTCTTTGGAAAGTGACTCTGCCACGGTAAAGGGTAATTGGTCCAATCTTTCAATTTGCAACATCATGTATTTTGCATCTTTTGTGCCAAACTGATCTGTTTCTCTGAGATTATATTCTGAAAACAGGGATGTGCTGTTGATATAATGCCAAGGCACATGGCCAGAACGCAAAAATTGTAGTGTCCAGCTTAGTAACATAATTGAGCGCAACTGCCCATGCCGTAAAATACTTATCTTGTTCCATTATGTCAATAGCAGAAGACTCCATGTTGCCCAGTGGATACATTCTGGATGAGTGTGGTCCTGCCGTTTTCGACCACAGCCTTTTCTAATTTAATCCTATCCATCTCACGCAATCTCTCAGCAGCCTCCTGTTGGGAGATTTTCCATATTTCATTATAAACCGTGTATATGAAGTGTTTATGACGTGGCTTTGTGGGACCTAACAAATTCCCTAAGATCCATGTCATCTGGTAGATGGGACAATTGCTTCACCTGTGACAATGTCCAGGTTCTTAGCCACTCTAGGCATAACTTCCTGACACTGTAAACTGTCACAACCCGAGTGTTCTGACTGTACATAGCGTTGGTCAGGCCTATGGATACTGACCCCTTTCGTTAGCACCCCTGAATCTTGACTGACCTCTATCTGTGTTGATAGGCCAAACCAACCATCCCTTCCAATTGGGGCTTGATGAATTGTACACATCGTTGTGCATTAGGGCCTCTAATGTGTCCTTACTGCATGATGACAAATTTTTCCAAACAAATTTGTGGTGTTCAGGTAATTTAAGATCTGTTCAGGACCTTGATCTTGGCTAACCCACGACAGGAAGTCTGTTGCACAGTTCTGTTTGGGACAATTATTTGATTTGGTAATAGGCAAGCTCTAAATAATGCCTCAGTTCCCTGAACCTGCCAATCTCTTGTTCCCCAGACAGATTTTGTGTCTATAGTGCCCCTCCAAAAGTCAAAACCCTGTAGAGACAGTTGGAAGATAAAAGCAGCAGAGTATATCAGTTTGGTGTTTGTCAGCATATTTTTCTTCGCAGATGGTGCGAGCTTATAATAAAAGGATGCTGGATTCGAAGTATTAAATCCTGAAAAATATGCAAACTTTTGTGCAAATGTATTTAAACTGCCTTTCGGTGGTGTTCGGCAATGTTCCAATGATGGTTCATGAAAACATTTAGTGTGACACTCGCCCTATGCAAGAAGTGGTGACCATAATGCTGTTAACAGAACATATTATCCAAATTTATATGCATCATCATACAATTCGCTGTTCACAAATGCAGACGACTGTTCTAAATCAGACATCAACATGCACACAGTTTCAATGTCCCAATCATCAGCTAGTGCTACAGGTGCTGAAATCGCTTAATGACATTTTAAACGTGTGGAATTTTAAAAAGTTCAGTGGGACCATGCACATCAAATGAAAACCTATCCCATACTACTCCCTTGGGAACAGGAACTGTTGTAATGTTCACTAAGGACATGTCTCTTCGTACTCGATGAGAAGATGTGTGGTTTCAGAATCAAGTTCACATTTTTTACTGCTGAGCATTCAGGGACGAAATTTCCATCTAAAATCAAGAGAAAGACCACTGCTATACTAATGTAGATTAGTAAAAACAGTACCTCAATTGCAAGCCACCTCTGAAGCCACGGATAAACCAGGTAAGTGTTTTCCACCAAGAGAGAGACTCCACGAATCAGTTGTGTGCAGGGAACAGGTGCTGGCGTTGTCTCGGGTTCACTTTGATCCGGTGAGAAGTCATCTAAGTTAATGACATAGCCAGACGCAGTTCGATCTGTCTTTGGTAGCTCCATAGGATTTGTGGAACTAGAGGGTGATTCATTTTGAGACCTGTTCACATAAATGTTTGTATTTGGCCGAATTGGGATCTGTGTTTCATTTGTGACTTGATGCTGTTTAATTTCAACAGGTACTAGTTGCATTCCGTTGTTGGTGACTCCTTCACTTTGTGAATTTGAATTTTCAAACGTCATGAGTCGTTCCATCTGAACTTCTTGTATGATAGTGAGAGGAGATCGATGGCTACCCAAGAGCCAACGTGGCCTACTGTTGAGAATCTGCCATATAGTGTGGTTTGATCAGATCACATGAGACTAATCATTTCATTCTTTCCGGCAAGGGGCGGAAGAAGTATTTTTCTTGTTCCTTTGACATCCAGGCCAGGCGCTCTGTAGGGTGGACCAAATTCTTTCTTGGCCAGTCTTTTCTCTGACCAGATCCCCCAACTTCTGGGATCCAGGCAGGCCTTGCCGGAACAACTTTTACTTCCCCAGTGGCGGTGCGTTTTACTTGGATTTTGCTTTGTAATGCCCGGAATTCATTTATTTCCTGTAAAACAGCCAAACCATTATTGATGTCAAATCCTTTATGGTCTGCCAATGTGTTGACATAGTCGAGGTCAGGTACCCACATTATTATCCTGAATAGTACCTCTGATGGGGCACGGCCTCCCAGGGATTTTCTTTGCATGTTGTTTAGTGCCCTCTGGACCCCGTATAGGTGACTGACCCAACTGCCACCCGAGCCTAATCCAGGATTGCTTTAAGTCGGGTTCTTCCTCTCCACAATCGAATTTTCCTTTGGATGATACAGGGAGGAGTACCGCAATGCCACACCCAAACATCCCATGGCTTCCTTGTAAGCCCGAGGGCTAAATGCGGGGTCACAATCGAAATGTAGTCTGCCTACTGCGTATGTCCCGATAAACTCGCAAGTCCTTTATGACAGTTTGGGTGTCAGCCGAGTCCTGAGTCCAGACCCAAAGGAATCCTGACACCAAGATGTACTTGTAAGCCCTGTCTGATTGTAGAGGGCCGCAGTGGTCCAAATAGACGCATGCAAGCGGTCTGTCAGATATTAAAAATGCTATCTGTGGTGGACCTGCTACGGTGGAACCCTTCATCTGCTTACAGATGTCAAACTTAAGGACAAAGTCCATGGTCTGTTTTGTGAGACCTGGCTACCAATAACGCTGCTTCAATCATGAAATTGTTGCAGTGATCCCTGCGTGTGCAGAACCCAGACCCTTGTGTGCAGCCAGAATTAATCCTAATCTGCGATCTATGTTTGGTATTACTTTATCCCCCACAACTTGTAGGAGTACTTGAGTGGAAAGACTTTTGGCAAGGCTGAGCTGTTGCACGTAGCGTTGACATCTATCATGATGACTCAGTCTATCCTCTTATTCGAACAAGTGATTGCAGCAACAGCAGCAATTCGCACTGTTATTAACCTTCCAGAAGAAAGTGTTTTCCTTGGTCTCACTAGCCACAACTAGGGTAGCTTAGGCCTCTCTCTAATGGTTGCTTTCATGCAAAACTGTTACATCTAGACCTACTTCCCTATTTCTCAGTGATTTAGTAAGTGCTTCCCAGAAGAGTTTGTGTTGACCTGCGCATACCTGATCAAACCAACCTGAAAGATACCCCCTTTGGGGCACTTTGAGTGTGTTAACAGCATGTTGGTTGCACTATAAATTGCATCAAGAGCATGCCTAATTGTTCTCTTCTTTTTTTTTCCGCCTAAATCCAAACCTACCATAAAGTGTTTCTGGTTTACATGTATTAAATCACTAATATCGGGTGATGGTTCACTTTTGACCATCTTAACAGTCCTTTAGATCTAACAATCACGATCTGCTCAAATATCTCAAATCTTTTTTCAACATGTACCCTGACTCTGTATGCTATATGGATATTGCTTAGGGCTCTTGTGGAACTTTTCTCCCCATTATTGTGTCAAGGGATTGATCAGGTGGACAAAGACAAACTGTACATGTTCCTCTGCTAATCACATGCCTGATTTTTGTATCATTATGCCAAGCCAGCCTTATCTGTATACCATTCTTATCTTGCAGTGAACCATTCAATTCAAGGTGAGGTACATGATCTGGATCGTGCATCTCTAATTCATTAAGAATTTAAGCACTCTATATAGCCCTACAGCTAAGGGAAGTTCTTTAGTACTGTGTATCCGGATATGCAACAGGACAAGTAAAAATGACTTTCATTTTAATCTGGAAGTGTTATTATCTAAAACATCTTTAAGTCTGTTTCGGTTTTAACGTTTTGCCTAACTTAACTCTACGTTAATACATCCTAAAACGTTTTTAATAACCGTTGCAATGGAAGTGAAACAAAACTTAAAAGCGAAGGAAACGCTACAAGCAGCTGAGTGGGATTTGGTAGTTGTAAGCGATGGTAATGATGTTTGGGTGGGGTCGGGGAGGTGGAATCAGGATATTTAATGTACATAGGTTGATGGCAGTGTGCTTCGTGATTGCTTGAAATACCTCCAAGTAAAATACCTCCAGAATTCTGACAAGGAGGTGTGTATGGAGAGCACTTTTTCACTCTTAAGCCTGAGCGTGTACAAAGTCAGGAGAGGTATCATTGGAAAGGGGAGAATCTACCCTTTCCAATGGCACTCCTCCCTATTGGATCCCTGCTTGGGAATCTCCCCAGGAGGACGATCTCCAAACAGGCATCCACCCACTCTGCACCAGGGAGGGGGGAGCGGCCCCTTTGGCATGAGCCTTTGCTCCCCACATAATAATTTAGAAGAAATCAGTCTTTCTGCCCCCCCCCCCCCCCCGGGGAACCTACTAGATACCAGGGATTTTTTCCCAATTTGAATTAGGGGTCAGGGCTGCCCAAGATGGGCATTCTAATGCCGCCTCAAAATCCCAGAGTCCTTCTGCCTCGGAGGCAGATGGGGCTGTAGCCCCTGATCTGCAATCCCTCCCCGGGCCCACTAGGCCCCAGGGAGTTTTTTTTTTTTTTTTATACATAGAGGTGGGGGCTGCCCAAAATGGGCATGCCAATGCCTCCACAACCCCCCAAAAAATTGCCACCATTTCTGCCTCCGCCGGGAGGCAGATGGGGGCAAAAGTCCCTAATCAGCCCCCATGGGGTGGGGGGGCAGAAAGCCCACTTGGAGACAGGGATTTAGTTTTATTTATACGAAGGAGTACTTGGCTGGCCGTGTGTGTGGATGGTTTTTGGTGGGTCCATGCAAGCCCTACTTCCCTGGACTCCCCCGGGTGTTTGGTTTTCAGAAATGTGTCGGTTTGGTAGGTATCCGTAGATGGCCGCCGAGCCCAGGATCAAAAAACCCAGGTGACCTCTGTGCAAAACCAGGTTGTTTTGTGATAGTTTATTTTGATGTCTTCTCAATACGTTTTGGGCCCTTGCCTGTCGCAGGTACTTGGCCCACCCACGCAAGTGAGGTACCATTTTTATGGGAAGACTTCGCGAAATGCGGGGAGGGTTGAATTTTGTGGATCCACACAGATTCCAGAACTTTCCATCACAGAAATTTCGAGGATTTATTATTTTTTTTACAAAGTTTGAGGTTTGCAGGGTATTCTGGGTAACAGAACCTGGTGGGAGCTACACAAGGCACCCCCTCCTGGATTCCCCTGGGTGTCTAATTTAAAACAATTTATAGGTTTCCTTTGGTGCCGGCTGAGCTAGGGTTCAAAATCCACTTCTAGGCACTGTACAAAAATAGGGTCTGTTTTCACTGTAAAAATGTGGTGTGTCCACGTTGCGTTTTGGGCCGTTTCCTGGCGCGGGCACTAGGCTTACCCACACAAGTGAGGTACCATTTTTATCGGGAGACTTGGGGGAACTCGGAATTGTAGAGCAATCTGGTATTACCTATTTACTTCCTATGCATTTCTACCTTCCTGATGTAAGACCATGTGTAAAAAAGAAGTCACTTTGAAAAATGTCCTACAATTCACACGCTAGTATGTGTAGCCACAATTTCAGAGATGTGCAAAGAGCTGCTGTTTCTAAACTCTAAATTTAGTTTTCATTTCGGGAATAAATAAGTGTCTGTCTGATACCAATTTTTCACTTACCAAATGAATTGCTATATACCCGGTACTCAATGAAAAACCATTACAAGACGCTGCTCAGTTATTGGCTCTGGGTTCCTCGGTTCTTGGTGGACCTACAAGTCCTATATATCTCCACAACCAGAAGGGTACAGCGGATGTAACTGTAAATTGCTTTCAAACATCTGTCATACATAAAAAGTTACAGGTGAAACCATTGGCACAAATGGCTATTTTTTTCAACTCCTTTTCAGTTTTTCTTATTTTCAACTGTTAGTTGCTATAAACAAAGCCTTGAAGAATCTAAACCAAAGAACCGTTGCTGAATTTAGAATTTTGTCTACTTTTCAGAAATGTATAGCTTTTATGGAATCCATTATTGTTTTCACACCCATTTCTACCACTAACTGGAAGGAGGTTGAAAGTACAAAAAGTAGCAAAAATGGGGTATGTTCCAGTAAAATGAACGAGTATGGTATGATTAATGTATGACAGGCATAAGAATGAAATCCAATAAAAAGGTTTTATAAAAATAAAATAGTTCCATTAAAATGCCAAAACTGTGTAAAAACATTAGGTTTTCTGACAAATGTCTGCTTGTCCCTGAAAGCTGGGAAGAGGATTTTTTCAGCGCCACAAACCCTTTGTTGATACCTTTTGCAAAGGAAAAATCAGGCACTTTCTTCTGCAGTACTTCTTCCCACTTTTTCCACAAAAACCTAAAATTTAGCTGTATTTTGGCTTATTTCTGGGTCCCCTCCTGGGGAATCCACAAACCCTGGGTACCTTTTAAATTCCCTATGATGTTGGAAGAAAAGGGCCAAATTTGGCGTGGATACCTTATGTGGACAAAAAGTTACAGGGGCCTAAACGCAAACTACCCCCAAAAAGTTTAGCAGTGGGGGGTCGGGGGAGAGAGGCCTTGCAGCGAAAGGGTTAAGGAGTTTCTTGAAGCTGTTGACACAGTGAAGTTTTTTTGTTAACCAACTCCATGGTATGCAATTTGTCTACCTCAGAAGAATAAAAGGCTTAGTAGGCTGTGCAGAAGATTGACTGTCACATCTCAGTTTATTATTCGGGTAAACAAGTTCTAATTCTCTTTGATCAAACCGGTGAATTTTTCTCTCATCCCGCTACATGTGAAATAGAATTTCAGAGTAAAAAGCTTGTGATGGTAAAAAGCTTGTGATGGTAAAAAGCTTGTGATGGTAAAGGGATTGGATGGCAGGGAGTAATAGTGGTCTTTGCTATGGCACAAGTAAATTAACATACGCTGCTTTCTCTTTCTTTTTAGGTCTCAGCTGGCGATAGCAGCGCGCATGCGCTGCTCTCTGCATTCGAGAGCATCTTGGAATCAATACTGATTCCGAAACTCTCGGAGGCGGAGTTGAAGCCCCGCCCATCTTTTTAATTGGGTAGCGTCCTCTTCCATGGAAAACGCTGGCTTCTGATTGTAAAGGAGGCTTCTTAGTCCCTCCTTGTCGCCGCCTTGTCTCCTGTTAGCCCGCCCACCGGGATTGGATCTTTTCAGGCTGATTTTTATTGCTTTTAAAAAGTGCGCTCTCGCTGTCCGTCCTGGTTGAGCCTCCTTCTGTGCACATTAGTTCACCTCCTGTGACTGCGAAGACGCACTGTTTCTTAGGCCGGTGCGTGCTCCAGAGCTCATGTGTGCGTGCCGCAGGAAACTAGTAAAAATGATGGTAGGAATAGCATTTTCAGAGCCATCACGTATTTAGTGATAGGATGCACACTTTACCCATTTCCGTCTGCAGGTGGTCAGTGCCTGTAGGTTGACAGCAGTAATGGGGCTGGGACCTCCCGTTTATGCGCGCGCCGCCCCGCGCTCTCACTTTGTGCCCCGTGCATCGTCCAGCCCAAAGTTACCTAGTCATTCCTTCACCAGAAACGGGAGCTTTCGGTTGGGAGGGGGAGAGGAGGGTGGGGGGATAGTTTAGGTTTGAAAGTAGGTGTAGTATGTTCTTCGTTTAACAGTAAAACAAAATGGATTGTGCTGTTGTTATTGTGATACATCTGCCTGGCTGACGTACCTGGAGGTCAGGGCTCAGCAACTGTAATGCAATCATTTAATAAAATTTGTTTTTAAAAAAAAGAAACGGGAGCTTTCCGGCTGCCGAAAAACTTCCTGCAATGTGCCCACAGCCCGACCTCAACCTGCAGCGCTTTATCTGCCACAGAGCTGCCCCCAGATAGCATGCTTCTAAAGAAGTTTCTATTGTCCCCTCCCACCCCCCACACAATAACCCTATTCATCCCTTCCCATTCAATTGCGAGCAGAACACCATTGCACCAGCCCGCAAACAAAAGGAAGAGGAGGGAAAGGGACAAGTTTCGCAGCCACGGAAGAATGCAAAGTTACAACAGCTTACCCCATAGAGGCGCCTCTCTTACAGGTCTGTGGAGCGGTGCAGCTGTTGTCCCTAAGCGCACATGCCATTAGCATCAGAGGGTCTGTAAAGTGGACGCCACACAGATGTTGGTGCTGCTGATGAGGTCTGTGCCCTTTTTAATGAGTTTGCCTTTAGTGCTGGACAAGTTCACATACGTTCCTTTAGTCGTTTCCTGACCGGGAAGGGAATATCGCTGAGGGGCAGTGAGTAGCTCTAAGCAGCACTGGACATACATCCGAAGCAAACCAGGAGCGGACAGCGGCTCATTCAGAGCACTCGCCCTACATGACTCGCTGTAATGCAGTCCATTCCTGGGCCGAACCACTTGCACAGGAACTCCGGGGAAAGGCGGACTGTACCACTCCCAGTCCCCACGGCACCCCTTGGACTGTATCCTGGCTGTGGCTGGCTGGTCCCTGAGCGCCTGCTGTCGATTAGAGCTCTGATTGCCGAAGTGAAAAAGGACTCGTTGCGCACATATCCAGACTCTAATTACATTTCTGGAAGCAATTGCACTTTTTCTCTTTTACCCACTGCAACATTTTTAGGATTCGGCATCGTGTTACTTTTCAGCATTTGGCACTGGTCATGCCCTGGCCCCCCCCAAGTTAAACATGCCTTCCTTCCTTTCATGCCGCATTTGTTTAATTCGTGACAGATTTCAGACCCAGCTTGCATGTGATAAAGAGGACGTCCTGCAGCTGGACTGGGAGCTATGCGTTACATGTGGAAAACCATAGCAGCCTGATCTGCTGCTAGCAGCACGTGGAAGTATTTTAAATTTCTGATGTGCAAGGGACATTTTACTTGCTGTTGGCGAGTTGTCTTTTTTTTTGTGTCCATGGTACTGACTGAGCCTGTCCACTTCTCAATGGTCTATGATTAAGAAAATGTTTTATTGTGGTCAGTTTTTAGGTATCGGCTGGCGATAGCAGAGCGCATGCGCTACTCTTGGCATTCAAGAGCTTCTTGAAATCAATATGGTTGAGGAAGGGGACTTAAATAACCTCCCCCTCTGCTCATTGGCTCACGTCATAGCATAGGCTAAACGCTGCCATTCTATTGTTAAGGAGGCTTTTTAGTCCCTCCTTGTTGCCTGCCAGTCCACGTTTGGCCCCGCCCACCGGCACTGGATCTTTTACTGGCAGCAGTACACATGCTGTTTTTTATTGCTTTTAAAAAGTGCGCTCTCGTCGTGCGTCCGTGTTGGGCCTCTCTTTGTCATCTCACTGTCTTGTCATGGCATCGAGGTGGGGTCAGCACTTACTACACCTCGGACCTCAAGGACTGCACTGATAAAGATAAAATCTTGGACAGTTCAAAGAGGAGTTAAACTATCCCAAGGTCAACATCCCTACTGGGGAGAGACTGTACATGATCCCCTTGCAAAACAACTCCGGGAAACCTATCTTGGGTGGACAAGTTGTTTTCCAGCACACACAGAAGGTGGGTCCTGCATATCTCCTTTGATCTTCTGTTGTGGCAAAGGCCCAGTCTGGACTAACCCCTAATGACACTCTGTGACGAGCATAAACAAGCATTGAAAATGCATTAGGTCTCGCCTTTGATTAAGTTAAAGCCATTTGCTTTGCTATACAATACCATTAGCAAAGCAAATGGCTTTAACTTAATGAAAGGCGAGACCTATTGCATTTTCAATGCTTGTCCCCCCCCCCCTTCTTCTTGTGATTCTCCGTCATCCGCACCTTCCTTAAACCGTTTTGAGGATGAGTAGCAGGTAAAGTGTACTTTTGCAAAGAACTATGGTACCCAATGGTACTTGAAGCTAACCTAAATGTCAGCACCCAGATTTTGCCAAATTAATGCTGTTAGTAAAGGCATAAATATACCAACCGTCATGTCCTTATTCCTACATAGGCAATGGCTAATAATTACGCTAGAATTGTGCACCAATACTTTTAAATGTTCATCTGTAATCAAAGGTCACTCCTACATTTTTTTACTTTGGTCACTGGAGTGGGTAAAGGGCCAAGCGTAGAGGTCCACCAGGAGGAATTACTAAAAGACACATCTGACCCGAAAAAAAAAAAAAGCCTCTATGTTATTGGAATTTAGTTTTAAGCATTAGCTTTCCATCCCATTAACAATTGCTGTCATGCACTTCTTAAATCTAATGTCTACATTAGTGTGAAGGGAAACAACTATTTACATGTCATCCGGATAAGCTATTGTGTTAAAGCCAAAAGATCTGATCAATTCGGCCAGTGGAGCCACATAAACATTGAACAATGTGGCCCTCAGTGGGGACCCCTGTGGACCCCGTATGGCAGAGAAATAACTTGAGGTAAAGTCTCCAAAAGAGACTTACTGAGTTCTATTGATGAGGAAAGATACCAAAAGATGGAGTGCCACTCCTTTGCAACTAATGACGCGTGCTCGTCTGTGACAAGGTGATTTATTATCAAGACCATTGCAAATTTAAATTCCATTTCCGCTCTAACTAGGCCTTCAGCACTTTCACAGTTAAAATTCCATCGGCTATATCAAATCCCTCCCAGTAAATAAAGGTGAAAAGGAACACTGGAGCTGCAGTGTATATGAACATAGAAAGCATATTATGTCTGTGTGTCACAGTAAAGCATAAGAAGTCATATACATTGTCTCTCAGTGTAACTATAATCCCATTTTGCGAGGTATTATTTAGTTAATATGGGATGCATTATAATAGAATATAATTCATCATAAACCCATCAGTGCGTACTTTCGTCCAAGTATGCTTTCATGTAGTAATATTTTAGCTTTTTAAGCCAGGTTTAAAATTTGTCCTTCACACCCCAGGGTACTCGCCTACAAGCAACTTGAATATAGTCCATTTATTATCCAACTTTTGGAGCAGCAAAGTGCGAACATGTTTTTAGTTGATGGAAAATAATGCTTAATTTAAATGTTTTAGTTTGCATAAACAAGGTTCAATTGACCTGCCTAGTCGACGTGTATTGACCCATTTTGCAGTGACAAAAAGAGAAATGTTCTTTTTAAATTACATCAATGAGTTTCCTATGGCCCGGTTTCTCTGATGCGTATTTCCATTTCCAAAAACAAACCAAATGGAATTTATTTTACGGTACTGTTTATTTGTTGAGCTGAAATTCGTTAACTTGTGTTTCTCAAGAAAGAAGCCATGTGCAGAATATTCCTGTATTTGCAACGAAGATAAGGCCCTTGCCAGAGTCTGCTCTAAGCAGTTGCTCTATTTGTTTTTTTTCTTGCACAAATGTCATGTTGTTTCCTAGGTACTACTTAATATAATCGTGCTTGAAAGTTAGGGTTTCTAAAGCTTTATATGCTAAATCAAAGGTGTTTAAATTGTGCTTTTGATAAGATGTATTTTTTTATGTAATCCATGTACAAAGGTTTTTGGATTTATATACAAGGATTACCACTTTATTTAAGTCTAAGATCTTGGCATAACCTTAAAATATCATCTGCTGAATAAAGAAGTTTGACCTGCCATGTTAAAGGTTCAATTATGTAATTTAGTATGATTATTAATCCTTAGTAGTGGTTTTTATTCTTTTGTGCACTAGGATAGATGCATGGACTCCAGGGGTAGGTGACATTTGGCCTATGTTGGTGTGATTGGAAGCACTCCAGATGCTATCCACTTTCAGTGATGACCTTGATTTTCTGTTCTGTATCCTGGTAGGCAAAAGTTTTTCTTTGGTGTGGGTACGTATTGAGTTTCAGGTCTTCTTTTACAATCATATTGTGATTGACTGTACTAGCCTTTTGTGTGTAGTGAAGCTAGGTTGAGATTACAATGGGTGCACTTTTGAATAAGTCTGCGAATCTTGCTTTTGGGGGAGAGACTCTGCCCCACTTAATACCACTGCGCATAAGAGGCTTCTCAACTCTGGTATGCACGCATGGCTGTGGCTCAAAAACTGGATTACAATTACTGCTGACGATAATAAAGTTCAATTCCCTGTGAATGGTGTCTTTTTAAGTGAAAAGATTGAGAATTTGAGGCATGTCATGTTTGAGATGAAGCCTCAGCCCAGACCTGTACAGTTCAAAGCCTTGAATGAGTGGGATTATGTGACGAAAGAGAAAGCACATAACAAAATATTGAAAGCCCAAATTGTTAAGCTGTCAATAATTGACTAAACAAAAGGGGATGATGGACGGAGTGTTGAACATTGCAAGCACTCCTCCCACCCCACCCCCCAGTCAACTGATCTGGGTTTAATCCATCATCATTCTTTAGCTCACTCCGCCATCCCAGTTCAGACATGGCCATATGCAAATCAGTCTGACCCTGTGCCTCAAGGGAACAGTCCAGCCCGAACTGCCAAGCCATGTCTTCCTGGACCGGAAACAAGCATCCTGGGACCGGTTTCGGGTTCATAATCCTCATCAGCCAGGCTATCTTGAATCCAGTGGCAAAGTGAGCAAGGGACCCACGTCAGGGCATACCCTGCCAACTTAGGGCGAACAAAGCATAACCAAAGGGGAATGGCATGGTGAGCAACAAAAAAATGATGGATTTAGGCCCAGATCTCTGTACTGGGGTGAATGTAGGACATTGTTCTGCATTCTGTCCATCCACTGTTTTTGCATTTGTCACCCCGAGTGGGGACGGGTATGCCCAGACGTGGGTCCCGTGCTCTCCATGCCACTGGATTCAAGCTATTTTGGCTGAAGAGGGGTGAAACCCCTAAACCGGTCCTAGGATGCTTGTTTCCAGTCCAGGGAGGACCTGGCTTGGCAGTTCGCAGGGGTGTGGAATTTAATAAAACATCTACTTGTCCATGGGGCAGATTGTTTCATAAATCTACTTGTCCTGTAACAAAATCCAGTTGTCCCTTTTGTGCAATGTAATGCGGCGACAAATTATGACAGCAATCTCATTATATAAGAGCTCTGAAATAGCCTCTTTGTTTATGCCTGGGCTCCTTCATAGTAGGGTTTGAATACCAGTAATTCCCTTATGTTGCCACTTTTCCGCAGATCTGCATACTGGGGCTGAAGGTAATGGTAAGCAGTAGTTCCAGGATTTGAAGGCCCTTCTGAGTCTGTGCAAATCTACTACCTTGCATGTTTTAAGAGTTTTCACCAACTCTTCTCTAATCCTTTCCCATACTGAGAAAGGTTGGATATTTACTCCTGACAATGGCAGACCTTAATCCTTTTCCAGGGTTGGGAAATAAGTGGTTAGAGGGAAAGTGAACTTTCAAACACTCAGATGTTTGCATGAGCAAATCTACACCTGCATATTTGATCATGCTAAAATGCAGTTCACAAATAATTTCTAGGAGTACTATTTCTTGGCCTTCTTCTGTAAAGCCTTGTGAATTCACGAACGTTGTACATCTGCACTTAATCCAAGGACATGGGTGCACTTTATTTAATAATTGGGCCCCTAATTAGGTCTGGCGTTAACCATGACCTTTTGTGTGTATTAAAATGTTGTCTCTCACTTTCTATCGGCTAGCTTCACTGGGAGTGACAGCATTCTGTTCTTTCACAAGGAGCATATTGATAGTCGTTTTGTTCAGAGCTACAAACTACTATGCAATGTGTGCTTTTTGAGACAAACTATTTTTGCTTTTGCCAATGTTTGTCGTAATGGCAAGGGCCCAGCAGCTCCCACGCTAATGTTTTACAAAAACTATGCCAAAACAAATCACGCATTGACAAAACCAAGAGACTGACCAACAATTTCAGATCTACTGGCTTTACCAATGCTTGTTTATTTTTGTTTCCCATAACTCCTTTTAAAACTAGTCACACATTTGCCATTTATTAATATTTTTGGGAAATACTAGCATGAATCAACACATTTTACTAAATGATGCTGCAAAGAAATGGTACCTACATTTTTTTCAGTAATTTAGCAAAACGTTTTTGCATTTTTTTTTTTTTGTGAACATTTTATTTTGAAAGCGAAGAATTATCAAACTTCTTTCAGGCTTCTGCAAATATTTGCATGTAATCAGAGTGCATTCTGGGAGCAGTATACATATCCTCATATTGTTAAACTTTGCAAACGCGTGGCACATTTTTATACTCTAACCACTGTCAGTAGTGCAGTCTGAGCTTACAACATTTACATAGAGAGCTCACCCTAATAACAAAGGCTTTGCATTAATGAACCATAAATACAGGTTTGAACAACATCAACACATGGACACATATATTACCTTAACTGCAGGCAATACCTCTCCCTGATCTATAATGTGGTAGTGTAAACTGGCAGCCAAAGGGTTTGTTCTGTAGGGGGTTGGGCCTACTTGTCCCAAGGACAAAATACACATGAAAACTTGTTGCCCTTGACCCCAAACAGTATGTCTCGGGCGTCGGGCTATAGGAATTCCACATCCCTGAGTTCGGGCTGGACTGTTCCCATGAGGCACAGGGTCAAGACTGATTTGCATATGGCTGGGTTCAAACTGGAATGGCATGGTGAGCAAAACAATGATGGATTTAGGCCCAGATCTCTGTACTGGGGTGAATGTATGACATTGTTCTGCATTCTGTCCATCAACTGTTTTTGCATTTGTCAATAATTGGCTGATTGCAAGATTGCCTTTTAAAGAAGGTATGGCGTTTTGAAATGTTGGACACTGTTGGTGCTTTTCCTGCAATTATTGAGGAATTGGACAAAAAGAAAAAAGATGAAAAATATGAGAGGGAAAAAAATAGGGGTGACTGACGGAGAGGCTGAGTTTATTGACACATTGTTGACTGAAGTGAGACCTTCTCCTTATAACGAGGGCCATGTGCAAGTGTCAGGTGGAAGAGATGAGGTGGAAGCTTGTATGTCTTCACAAAGTGAGACGAAAGTGGAAGAGATTAATACTTTCAAACTTAATGGGGATTTAGAAACTATGGTAGAAGCTGGAATTGATTGTTAAAAAATTTCGACATGCAATAAATATGAATTGGCATTTCTGGGTGCAAAAGCAGGAACAATGCATTTGAGAAGCTTGCGCGGTTGGCTAAATAATTAAATGTGGATTTGAACAAAAAACAGAATTTCTGAAACATTTAGAATAAAATCAACTGTGAATTACAAAAACAAAATCTTAAACCTTTTTGAGAAAATCTTATGTTATTGGGCAAGATTAGAGAATGTGAAGATGTGACAAAGCACATAGAAGAATGGAAATATCTGATAAGTCTGAATCAAAGAAGAGTAAAACTGATAAAAATGCGAGTAAGTGATTCGGTTGTTGAAAAAGTGTTTCCTTTCACAGCAGGCAGTGAGAAGCATATGTGCATGTAACTTGGTCAAGAAGTGATCTTTGCACTTATACAAATGATTCCCCAAAGCTCAGAGGCCCGTAATAATAGTATACCGAAGGTGAAAGAAATGTGATAATTTCAAAAGTACTTTGGGAAGAGCTCAATGCTTTTCCAATTGAGTGTACTACTATAATACAGTGGGTAGAAGAACCACAGAGTGAAGCCCCTCTTCATAAACTTTCCCGCCCCCCCCCCCCCTGTTGTTTCTGGGGAATCTTTCGTTTCAGATGCTCTAACTCAAATTAAATTGTTCCATAATGAGTCGATTGGTCAACAATTGAGTGTCACAAAATCCAGATGTCGGTACATCCATATTATGAGAGATTGATGCAGATTAAGAGAATGCAGTGGAGTTGAACTCACTTCAGGATTTGTCTCTGCAATTGTGTTTGCGCCCACCGATTAATGCTCATATTCCACAAATCGTGATGTGTTGGAACTGAAATGATTAAACAAAATACTTTCCTACGCAAAGTATTGTAGTGACTGTTGCAGTGCTAAAACAAAAATTATGTAGAAGTTGATGGTGGCTCAATCGAAGTTGTTTCAGAAAGGTGGTCAAGGTTTTGAGGCGGCTGGTTTGGTGCTGGTTTGCATAGTGACCATACACAAGGCAATGATGTACAAGGCAGAAATGGTAGTCCTTCAAGAAGGTAGAGGATTTAATAACTATTCTAATGTGAGCAATGGTATCATCAGTGCACAAAGAATAAAGGTTCTTTTCAGCTCTATGGGGCAAAATGGGCAGTAGAGACAGGAATGGAGTTTTTTTCTTTTTAAAGTTTAAAAATAAAACTTTATTGGAATATAAATGAAAAAAGTAAAATTTCAACATTTACAATATGATGATATACCCATAGGTTAAATGCATGGAGTTCTTCACAAAACTGTATAGTAAAATATTAAACTTATGTCGCAAAAAGGAGAAAGAAGGCAAGGAAAAGTAAAGAAGCAGAGCTAGTAAAAAAAATATGTCTTATGGTGAAGACCAGTGTGATGAATGAAGTATGTCAGAACAATTTTGAATAAATATAGCAAAAAATGAATGAAATCAAACCAATACAGTTAATATGAACTTAACTAAGTAGAGAGAAAAAACTAAGTTTTTTTTTTTTTTTTTTAACTTCAATAAAGGGTTGATGTAAATTAGTCAATAGAATGGAGGAATTCAGAAAAGTAGTTACCAGTGACCAAAGAATCTCTCCTGATGGCCAATGATGGTGAGGTGACATAATTCTGATCCTATCTTTGATTGTAACAAATGCCATTCTACCATGCTTAAAAGGAAATGTTGTGAGCATTTTTCCTATTTTATTTGTTGGATTGCATCAGCAATTAAAAGGTCTACAGTTTGCACACTGTAATCACAATCATTCCAAGTTTCGGAGAGGCTTCCCAAAAAGGGGTTTGTAAAGGAGAACGGGACGTGAGTGAAAAGTGCGAATTAATCTGTGTCCAGACGTGAGGCCAGAATTGATGTGTGTTGAGGCACTCAAATAGCATATGTTTTAAAGTTGAGTTAGAGAAATTACAAGTCCAATGTGACCGTGATATACTGGGATTCAACTTTGGTAAAGCACTTGGAGTAATCATTAGTTGGTTGGAAATAAAAAATGTTTGAATCCTGTTAGTTGCACTAGAAGTTTTGCAAGTCTTAATTCATATTTTATTCCATAAAGAAAGTGAAAACACATGTAAGTCTGTTTACCACAGTAGTTCCAGTGATGTCTTCTGTCTGAGTTCAAGTAGAGAAGTAAGATGAGTATATATTTTGGAGGCAGATGGTAAAGTTGGTAACAATGTTTACTGGGGTGAAGGGATTGACACTGGAGAGATACTGATTCAAAGTTAATTATAGGAAGCAGTAAGTATTGAGCTTAAATCTGGTATTCGAGTTGATATGAATTAGGATATTCAAATAAAGATGGGGTTTGAGAAAAGGAAATCCGAGCATGATTATGCATTAATTGATGAGTCCATAACTGACCTTTTCCCACCAAGATTTCCAAAATATAGGTTTATTTTCAATGTTCTATTGTAAGCGTATTATACCAAATGGAGGACATTGATCTAAGGTAGAGATTAGAGATAAAAATGGGATGCAATAGTTTTTGAGGACAGGACCCGACATGGAAGTAGGCTGGTGGGTAAAAGATATAAATTCTGAAAAAGAAAAAGGTTGTATACAAGATACCTCTAGATTTGTCCATAAAGGGTGACCTTGCATAGGGTGTTCATTGTTGTGTGGGCTAAGTGTTTCAAAAAGAAAGAAGCTGATACGATGGGAGATTTGGGAAATTGACTCCTCCTCCTTGTTTATGGCTTTGACGTTTACTGAGAGACATGCAAGGTTTTTTTATTCCGTAAGAAATCCATTAAAATAGAATATATATATTTTTTAAACTGCAGGTGGGATAGTGGTTGGGATTGCAGAAAGGTAGAAGTGTATTATGGGAACTAATATCATTTTAATAGAATCCAATCTTCCCCCCACCACGAGAGGAACAATGTATTCTATTGCGATGTAAGGGTATTCAGGGTTGAAATCGGAGTAGTGGCATAAAGAGACCTAGTATCTTTAACAGAAGTAGTGAACCAGAGACCTAAGTATTTTTTATTTTTTTGTTGGGCTCTAAAGAAAATTTGAGGATGAAAAATCATGCTTAAAACACTGTTTATTGAGTGGAAGGATTTAACACCTATCAGCATTAAGATTAGCCTGAAAGTGCTGCAAAACCAGAAACCATATTAGGGAAGTTTGCAGGAAGGAAAGAGGAGAGGACATATATAAAGGATGTCATCAGCATAAACTGGACACTTGATGTGTTTATCGCCATATTTAAAAGCTTGTAAGCTAGCATTTTGGTGAACATGAGACAAAAAGGACTCCAGTACAAGAATAACCAGCATTGAAAATGCAATAGGTCTTGCCTTTGATTAAGTTAAAGCCATTTGCTTTGCTAATGGTATTGTATAGCAAAACAAATGACTTTAACTTCATGAAAGACAAGACCTCTTGCATTTTCAATGCTTGTTTTTCATAGCCCTCTCTCCCAAGTAGCCGACCAGGAAGCGCTTAATTTGTCTTTGTTAGTCCGCTAACAGCAAAAAGATGAAGGCGCACACAAACTATATTAATGCGTACACATGTTTTCCTCATAAGCACACACCTGTGGGGTAAGAGAAGGTAGAGTGTGTATATATATATATATATATATATATATATATATATATATAATTTCATTCTTATCTAGGTTCTGTTTTCCCTTTTCTGTGCAACTGCAAAGGGTACTTTCCTTTTAAAAAAAAAAAAAGAGCAGGCGAATATATAAATGAATTATTTGATTGAGTTTCGTAGTATGCCAGGTCTTTCCGGTGCACCGTGCTCGGTCCGAGGATCAGCTCCTACTGCCCCAAACGTACACCTAGGCCTCCGAATCTGGCATGCAACCTTTGTAATGGTCCACA
Source organism: Triturus cristatus (assembly GCF_964204655.1). NCBI lineage: Eukaryota > Metazoa > Chordata > Amphibia > Caudata > Salamandridae > Triturus > Triturus cristatus. The sequence continues at coordinate 558,043,196 of NC_140592.1, read as the reverse complement.
CTAGCCTGGACTCCAGACCACCCCATACCCCTCTGAGAAACCAGATCGCTGAGGCAGGTTAATACTCAAAAGCAGATGATCTGAAGGACCGCTGTTAGCGCCAAGTGGCTCTAGTCTGAGCGCTTGGGAAGCGCCGCTGAAAGGGGCCGCTACTTATGGATGGGAAGGGTATTCCCGCTGAATCCGGGTATTTAAATGTGTGAATGTATGGACGTTAGCAAATTAATAAAAATGGTAGTTCTTATTATGGGTTCCATGATGCTCACATAAATCAATTTGTATTGTAGTTGTAATGCTTTTTGTAAACCATAAACCTCAACAAACAAAACATAATAGTGTTTCAAAACGTAACATACGATAATCTAGTGTATGTTATCTAACGTAACGCATGCTCCAGACCCATCAGATCATGTATTTTCACAAAGCCATAAAATGGGCATTTTTCCTTGCTAAAACCAGGTGCTACAATTACCCAACTTGATGGTACTCAGACGTACCTGCGATATAACCGAATTTCCGAACACTAAAAGAGCGTGCCACAAAGTGGGTTAAGATACATCACACAAAAAACATTGCAACTTAACATGATATGCCATGTACACAAGCTGGGTGTGTTGTCAGGGTGAGTTTATGCGTCCCACCTCAATTTCTGGGGAAAGTATAGTTTATGTGACTGTAGAAGCTGCATGCCGTAGCCACCTTTCAAAAGTTGTATCCACAACATTTTAAAAGATGCAGTGTTTGCATAAGAAACAATGCAAGAAAAAGTACAATACTGCAATACTAAATATATTGTAAAGAAAAAACGCTTGATTTCAAATTGCTGTTGAATCAGCTGCTGTACTGTTATTGTTGATACTATCTTAATCTGCTAATAAATGACTAACGACCAAGTAAAATGGTCGAAAGGAAAACATTGAACCACAAATGTGAAAAAAAAGACTAATACATAGTCACCTACCAATAGAAAAAGTCCTGTTAAATTAAGTGACTGAGGCTGAGAGATGGCATGAAATGGGCCGGCAATATTGGCAGCTTGACTACCTTTGAAAACTAAATTAAATAAGACGAGCCTAATTTAATTGTTGGTTTTAACGGGAGAAAATTGTTACGAAAATCAAATAAGATAAAAGAATTAGTGAAATTTGGTTTGCTTAAAATAAAAACCAAGGTTAATTAAATTACACCGGGTTAGCCTCCAATACCCTGGTGTTCAGGTTGGAAAATGTCTTCAGTGTTATTGAAATAATGTATTACCTCCGTATTCTGAAACAAAAAAGTAAAACGGTATAAAAACTTACCCTTTTCTGAAAAGAGAAATGGAAAAGGGGTGTGCTGCACCTTCCCCGAGGGGTTAGAAAGACAGATTAGTGATGCACTCTGGGTGGGAGGGGACTGGCCTTTCCACTATCCACTACAGAGGGGCGAGACATTGTCATGCAAAGAGACCACCGCCACACATTGTTTCTCCCCTGCCTCTCACGTATATTTGAAGCATCTCATACAAGCCGGGAGGCGCAGTCGCAGCCAGAGGGGTTTAGGCTGTAAAGAGAGCGTGGAGAGGGAGGGTTACTGCACAGCGGAGAGGACACCACGCACAGCTGAGACTCTGGAAACAATACACGTAGAGAAACTCCAGCACTACCAAGTGAGTAAACCAAGATGGTGTCTGGCTGTCCACATGCGCGTGCATTTTTTTTTGTCCCTCCGTACGCGTCCACATCTTGAATCGATTACAATAAGCCCTCGCATGGCTAGAGCAGCGCTGGGCGCTGTTAACACCAGGCGAGACCTAAAAAGAAGTGGGGAGAGACAAAAGCCCCGTTTACCACCTCTGTATAAAGAAGAAGAAAATAAACCATTTACAAAAACTGATGCTTTAGGAGAGGAATAAAAAGCAAAATTAAGTTAATGAACTTCCCCCAAATCCAAACCAAGAAAGAGTAGGGTATTTTTTTTTCTCCAAAGAACGAGTTCTAAAGTGCATTTAGAGATAGTGGCTAACGAGTGTGAATAGGCTTTGGATTTACTCAGTGTTGTATTATCTGAGCGATGTCTACCTTTAACGAAACCAGATTGTTCTACACCAATTAAACTGGGACGGCAAGGATCTAAACGTAGGACAAGGATTCTAGCAAAAATGTTATAGTCCATATTGAGAAGGGAAATTGTCAAATTCATTTTTACATAATTTATGGTCCTTATTCTCTTTGGGAATAAGACCGAGTAAAGCGTCTTGAAGTTCCAGAAACCGATTTGGTATTGGTGAAGAACGTGTAAAGTTTATGTAGTTTGAGAAGAAGTACTTTAGAAAAGTGAATATAAAATTCTGTAGGGAGGCCTTCTGGCCGAAAAGCTTTGCCTTTTTTAACAGAGTTAATTGATGTATAAATGTCTTGAGGAGAGAGACGTTTCGAAAGAGGTCTGTATTTGGATCAAAATCCTTATCAATGTAGGATAGGTAATGATCAACATCAAAATGAGTGGGGTGACTTTCTGGAGCGTACTGAGTTTTGTAATAGAAAATTCTGCTAAAATATCATTAAATACTGGGGTTGTGCCATCATGTAAGATTGATAAAATTTTAATTTGATCTTTGTTTTACTTTATTTTGGCCCCCATAGTATTTAGTACTTGATTTAAGTAGGTAAGAAGTCTCATTCTCTGGAGAGTCTGTTAAATTGAAATTTAGCTTTAGGTAATTCATCCAAACATGACTTTGATTTCAATGTAAAACAGGAATGTTATAATGATTTGAAATGTTTTATGATGTCTAAAGCCTTATTTGCAGCAGTTTTCTTTTTATTAGAAACATAAGAATGAAGTCTCTTAGAGCAGCTAAGAGTCTAAGACCGTTTGAAAGGGAAATTCAGGAGGTTCATTGAGAAGGAAAAATTCCTGGATAAACGCTTGAAAACGTTGAGTGAAATTAGTATCCAATGAAAGGAAAGTATTCGAACGCCAGTGTCCTACTTTTGGATTGATGGTAAGAAAATCGAAGTCTAACATACCCGGGGCATGATCTGAAATTGAGATGGTTCCGATATCTGCATGTAAAATGTGTTTTGAGAGGACTTTAGAAACTAAAAGATAATACATTGTGAATTGGGAGAAATGGACCGGGAGAAGAAAGTATATTCTTATAAGCATGGATTACTGACTCGCCATAAGAGCTCGTTGTTTGTTGGCTGTTGTGAATAGTTTTTGCATGGAAGAGGGAGCAAGTGTAGTTTTGGAGGAACGATTTAAAAAAGGGTCCATTACCGGATTAAAACACCCCTGCCCAAAAGAAAAGTTAATCTGTGAATTGTAACTGGAATTTTATTGATAAAAAAACAGCCAAACATCAAAGGTTTTTTTAATTTTTACAAAGGACAAAAATGCCATTACATATACCTGTCCCTGGTGACGAGAAAGCATAACCCACCCAGTTAAGAACAATTTTTCTGAACTTCCTTATCCACAACATGAGATTCTTGTAATAAAGCAATATCCACATTTAATTTAGCTAAGTGGGTAAGTACCCTTTGTCACTTAATGGGTGAGCTTAACCCCCAACATTCCAAGTTATTCTGCATAAAGTCATAAATATTCGAGATTAATCTTAACATATTCTACAAACTCAATATTATAAACATACTCCGCACTTATGTAAATAAGTGATAACAATATAATTAACAGTAGAGGAAAGCAAGTAAGAGTATAAAAAAAGAACATGAAATATTTTCACTGAGGAATAATGACAAAATATTTAACTTCTGATATGAAGCAGTGTAATTCAACTATCAACTTGAGTATTAGTAGAATGGAAAATGAAAGGAATAAATAAGCATTGTGATACGAAAGTAAGTGATGATTAAAGTTAAACAGTTATATAGGAAGCAGAGAGAGACTGGAAAAGGATAGAGATGAGTTAAGGACAGAAAACATAGAAGACAAAAAACATACCACATAAGGAAGATGATGCAACCAGAACCACGATGCAGCCGACAAGGAGAGAACCAGACCACACCGAAACAATAGTTGTATAATCTTCAAGGTGTGTGTAAAAAAAAAAAAAAAAAAAAAGTCCCTGAAATGAATGGAATAAATAAAAAAAAAATTGCAGAAAGTCTACAAAATGAGTGAGGCGATATGAGCATATAGACGGTAACGTAGAACTAGTTTATCAAAAGAATTCTCCTAAACGAAAACGACATTGAACAATAAACGTCAAATTGAAGATTAGTTTGAGAAATTGAAGAAAAGGTTGTGGTATCCATCTCTTCTCTGAAATTGTCGATCAAATGCTGCAATACTGAGGGATCTTAATATGTTGTGGTCTCTTTAACCAGTCCCGGATGAAAAAGGCCAAATCTTGCATTCAAAGATCGAAGAGCTTGTCTCCTGTTGAAGAATCTTTTCTTCCTGTCTGCCGTAGCCTTGGCAAAGTCTTGAGCAAAGAACGGGTACGATCCGGACCCGGATAGTTGTCCTTTATCTTTAGCAGCTTTGATAACCTGAATTTGTTACACATATTCTAAGTAAAGAATGACACCCCTAGGTTTTTGAGATGAGGAAGGATGTCCAGTACAGTGACCCAATCTGTGCGCATGTTGTACACTTCCATCAGACCATTGCTGTTCCTTCTACCCCTTTTTCCCCAATTCTTCTGCATGTTTTCTCAATTGCGACACCTCAGAATATAGATCAATCAATCATCAAAAATCTTTAATTTGCAATGCTTGCAAAGCATATATAGTACAAAAACACAATATATATAAAATTTGATAAATTATGACAAAGTAAAAACCATAAAGCAAAAACCTGGATTAAGACATTAAAATACCAGACAAAGACATTATCACACTTTAGAGTGTTATAAAGTGCACAGCACTTACAAATTATTTAGTCTTCGCGACTCACAATCTATATAGGCTCTCCGGCATTTCAAGGCGGACCAAAGGAATGATGCTGTTGAGTAACATACTAATGTGTCAGTAAGTTTTTTTTTTTTTTTTTTTTTTTTTTTTTCTTTGTTTTTTTTTTAACAAAGTAAAGGGATGGGTGGCATTGCCTAAAGCTATATTTGCCCAAGAGTGGAAGGATGTACCTCTTCCTTTGTGTGTGTGTGTGTGTGTGTGTGTGTGTGTGTGTGTGTTTTTTTTTTTTTTGTATTTTTTTTTAACAATACAAAAAAACAATAAATTGAGATCAGACTTTGCTGACCTTTCATTACAGGGACAGGCTGACCAATCATCTATCGAATACATCTTGCTTGGAAAGCCCATTATCAACGGGATACAATTTAGGGGAAACCCACCAAAATGAAACCATGCAGAAGGTTTCTCAGACACAATGTACAAGGTTTCAGCCTGCATGATAGATGGAGTCCCTTGATACAACTTTACAGAGGATTTAAGGTGATTTCTCTCACCGCAGCTTTCGCTAAGAATAGTTCCTTAATTCTTGTTTAGAGATAGGCATGCAACTAGATGGGTTAGCTTATAGCTCAGCCAGCCCTAGTGAACTCAATGTACTATTCCCATACTACAGCCATGGAATCTTTTGAGCGTTACCCAGGGATAAATCGTCTCTTTTGCTTTGGGTTAAATTAACTGTCTCCCTCTTCCAAATAGAGTGCCAAAATAAGATGGGGGCAAGTAGAATAGCATCAGAGATATGGGGTACCAAGTTCAGTGTGACATTTATATTTAGAACAACTACGACAGAGGTCCAGTAACCTTTTGAAAAAACCATCCTCTAATTGTTGTAAGGAATCTATTGCCACCGTTCTCCACCTCCCTGCCTTGTACATTGGAAATGGCTTTCGCACGGTATACCTTTTTAATAGTCTCAATGGGCTTTGAGCCCAGCTTCTTGGTGAAATTTAGGATGGCCATCACATTGCTTTCAGTTACAAGGGCTCTATTGGCTACCATATTTGACCAAAAGTGTTTTTATCAAAAAGAACCACCAGGTAAGGAAATGTTTCCACCACCTCCAGCCTAAGTGACTATACGAAAAGCTCTTAATTTCTTGGGGGGGTGCACCTGCCGCCAATACAAAGGATTTGGATTCTTTAACACGAAGCGCCAGACTTTTGATAAACTTTGAGTAGGCATCAATCTCTGCAGGGCCACCCCAGTTCTGGCTACTAGCACGGTGTCTTCTACATAGACTAATATAGGGTAAGGGAACTGCATTAAAGGTGGGGGTAGCTATAGTCAACCCAGACACTGCGGCCTCCACCCCATTGGTATATATTGAAAATAAGAGGTTGAGGATGCAACCTTGTCTGACGCCTGTCTGTCTCTGAAAAGACCTTGTGCACTCCCCATCCCTTCCGTATAGAACACATGCAGTTGCTTGAGAGTACATCTGCGTATAAAAGTAATTGTAGCGACATTCCTGCCCATATCCTCCATAATCAACGATCCACAAATGCCATTTAGATCTGCCTGCTCTTGGTCCTTGTGTATTTGGCAATGGTCAAGCTCATGTTGAGGCATTGGACTATTGTCCCCCTGCCGCTTTGAAAGCCATACTGCACTGGGATAAAAATGTTCCTCACTGGCCCACTCCAGTCTATTCAACAGTAAACGCCCCATCAGTTTTGTAGTGTCTTCTAGCAGAGAGAGGTCTTTAATTTGGGTGTAATATGTCCCCTTTTTTATAAATGGGGGGTTATAATAGTACTTTTCCATGAATCTGGGGACCCACCTTGCTTATTGCGTTAAAAATGTTAGTTAACAGTGGAGCCCATAAATCTTGATGAGCGAAGTAAGTCTGTAGGCATCCCATCAGGACCTGGGGCCTTTGAAGAGGTGCATTGGGCCAGCTCTCGCCTCGCCTCTGCTAAATCAAACACCAAGTTGTCCTTGGGTGCCACATGCACAATATTAGATGGGGAAACCAATGCCACCCCAAAAATTTGCCCAAAGTGAGCCACGCAAGCTTCCTTACTGACGGGGGACTCTAGTGTTGGGTCGCTATCCTCTTTGAGGATGGAAGCATTTTTCACATGCCAGAAATCCCCGTTGTTTTTCGTAGTAGCTGCTAGAGACGAATTCTTCCAGGCTACCTCACTTCGACCCCTTAGTCTAGCTTTGTGCCTCTCCGTATAAATTGCGCATGTTATGTACCAATCTTTGGTCTCTTGGGGACATTCTCAGAGCACTATGCAGATTCCTTGAGGTATTTGCACGTGCCGCATCAAACCACGAGCTGACAAATTCTCCTTGTACGATCTGGTCCAAATCAGATGGCTTTTTACTTCAGCCAGTATCACAGAGAATGCTATCAATGAACTTTCCGGTTAAAGGTCAGGATCTAGCATAACAGTACCTCTCCCAATTTTTTCAGAAGTATCCATGGTACCACCTTCTCCTTGTTGATTTTATCGAACTTTAAAAGGAAGCCATTCTTCCTTGCGAGGATTGGGTTTGGAGTTTTGATCACTACGGAGCTGTTATCAACCTCCCACAACATGGAGAAAAAAAGATCCGTGTTGTCGCTATGTGCAAACATTTTTGCTTCAGCTTGGATTTTTATTCTACATAGGAATTCAGAGGCTAAAACAAAATCTATAATCGAACCAAATTCAATACATCGGAATGTCTTTGCAATTTTTCCTGTATCTGGATCTTGTTTATTATTAACCCCCCAACATTCTGGGTTTTAGCAGTCTGTTGAAGGAATTACCATTTTTTTTATGTATGAAATGAGTTTGTCATGTTTTCTCAACAGTGGGCATTTAAGTCTCCCAGCCACAAATATTAAGATTGTTCTTTAGATGTGCTTTACAAATGGCATCAATCTCCTTTTTTAATAAACGACCACGGGAGCCATGTGCCCCCCAAAATTATTGTTCCGTCTACTCGGCTTGTGCATAGCATGATATGAAAATATGGGCAAGGACTAAAAAACCCTTACATTTTAAATTGAGTATGTTTGCTGTTAGCGTCACAGTGCCTATTCTCGCTTTGCCGGACGGAAAAGGGACTGCCATAGTTTTCCAAAGAGCTATCCCCTTCCAGAAACAAGGTCCCAGGTCTCCTGAAAGCACAAAATATTCTGTTCTACCAAAATACTTTAACAATCTAAGTTGCCCGGCTTCTGACTGATACCTGCTACGTTGCCCAGCTTCTGACTGATACCTGCAACGTTCCAGGTTACAATTTGTGGACTGGAGCTGTCTACCCCTTTTGTCAATCTTGTATATTTGTGGCAATAAGGTACAGCTTTCAAACCTCCTATGCCAACATCAACACTGTTCACTTCCCCTCACAGAGTGAGGGCAGACAAACTTTCTTCAATTTTGATCAATTTAAGCAATATCTGTTGAAGTAACAGTGAAAACACATTTTCTAATCTTACACAATTCATCATTGCTATTAACAGACCCATCATTCCTGGACGGCTCAGGGCCCAAGAGTTTTAGCGCTTTAAGGGCTTTTGTGTCCTTTACCTTAGGATTTCTGCCACCCCTTTTCCTTTTAACTGGTGGCTCTATTAGTGGTGGTGACCTGACTTCACAAGTGCTTTGGGGGGAAAAGCTGCTAGCATTTACAATTGGGCCTTCACTTACTTCCAAATCAGCTTGAACATAGTCGAGGGGGGGGGGGGAGCCTAAATAAAGTCAAAGCCTCTCCTTCAATCCTCCGAGAGGTGTCACTCAGTGAGTTCAGTCATCTTTAAAACTACATTTGCTGCCTTGTCAAAAATTATTCAAGGGTATTAACTATCTCTCCCCCCGACTCTTGCTGATTTGCTTTCCTCTTACCCATTGATGACGATATTGGTGCCAGTCCCCCCTGCCAAATCAGGGCCCAGGAGCAGCAGCTTAGAGGGGGAGGGGGGGGGGGGGCAGCCCGGCCTGTTCTGGGCATGGTTGGGCCTGCCCTTGGCCCGGACGCACCCATGCTCCTGTCCTTCGCCACAGGACGCTGTTGCGCTTCTGAGCGCTTGAAGGCTGCAAAGACTGTTGGGGGGGGGGGGGGAATGTTCTCTCCCCTGCTCCTCGAGACCAAAGGGTGCACAGAAGGCCCTGGCAGATTGTAGATCATCAACGCTTTGTTCCACTTGAGCGACTCTATTATCCGTGAGTGACCAGATATCAATCCATATTTGCAATTCATCTTTAGGACCCTCCATGTAAGATTTGAGCGCTCAAATCTCCGTAAGCAAAAGTTCCATTAAAATAGTGTTGGATGATTTGATTGGAGATGGAGGGTCTTTTTAAAAACTTTTTGGGTAGCTTGAGTAACATTTCAGTTCTGTTTGGGAGCTATTTTGACATTATTAGTGACGGTTTCACTGGAGGATGACGTGGATGTAGAGGCAGAATCCAGACTTTTACCCTCCATATGGTTAACAAGCACCGAAAATGAGTTGGCAGTGTCTATTAAGAAATCACTTGAAGTAGATGTCGTAGGTGAGGTGCCTCAAACCTTTGGTTATTCCCATATGGCAAAAGGATAAGAAATTACCACTTTATAGTGCCATAATATGAATGTTAATTTGTTGAAAATACGTTGCACTATGAATAAAAGACTAATGTGAAGAAATTTCAAGATGCCAATATAAAGTAATACTGTTCATGTACACTCTATAAAAGAAAGGCAATGGGAGGTATCCAATAAAACATGTGGCCAAGCAGTATTAAAAACAAATGCAGACCATTTCTGAGGTATTTGGATACCGTCGGAGCACTTCAGAAAAATTCAAAATGGCCGGAGCCACCGCTCCTTCAGCGAACCCGCAATGTCTGCAAAGATAGTTACTGCAGTAGTCGGTGAGCAAACCTACCCAAAGTGGGAGGCTAGCGGAGTTGCATTTCTTTGAAATTGGGAACCGCCGTCTAACTGCATGCAATGTCAGCTGATTTTTCTCCGCTGCTGCAATGCCCTCGCCTCTGCAGACTACATCCTCCTCGAATACCAACAGCAACTCCACCACTCTGATTGCCAACCTCTGACTCAGACAGCTCGTCACAATGCCCATCCACTCCGCCGGGCTCATGCTCGACCCCATCTTCTCCTCAAGCACCCACGTCACCTTCAGCCACACCACCGAACTCCACTGAACCAACCATCGCTGCATCCACTTCTCCTTCCAGAAATCTCACCATGCACCACCGCGCTCAACGGACCCCCCGCTGCAGCTGGAGCAATGTCACCGAAGACCAGCTAAACACTGCCAGAAGCCCACCTTCCGACCCTATCGACACAGACACTGCCGCCCGCATCCTCAGACAATGGATCGACGACTGCGCCAACGTTCTCACCCGATCAAAAAACCCTCCAACAGACGCACCGACAGGAAAGCCAGCTGGTTCACCGCCGACCTCCAAGCAGACCTGCCGAAAGCTCGAAGAAATGGCACCACGAACAGACACCATACAGCTACGCAGCCCACAAGAACGCCATCCACAGGCACCATCACCTCATCCGAACCACCAAAAGGACCTCCTTCAAAGACCACCTCGACAGCAACGTACACAACAGCAAAGAGCTCTTCAACATCGTGAAGGAACTCTCCAACCTCAGCGTCAACACCAACGACATCCCACCATCACAAGCCCATTGCAAGATCGCAGACCTCCACGACAGCTTCAGCTACCAGACCCCCACCCCCCCCCCCAACAGCCACCGACACCTCAGACCCACCGTCAGCACCAACCCACTGCTCACCTGGACCCACGTAAACGACACCAGGATCACCGCTAGACCCTTGCCCACACCATGTCTTCAACAAAGCCAGCACAGCAGTCTCACCCCATCTCCGGAAAGTAATCATCTCCTTTGAGACAGCAAGCTTCCCGGGAAGCTGGAAGCACACCGAGATCAACACCTTACTCCAGAAACCCAGGGCGGACCCCGAGGACCTCAAGAACTTCCGGACCATCTCCCTGCTCCCGTTCCCGGGGAAGGTCATCGAAAAAACCGTCAACAAACAACTGACCCGCTACCTCGAGGTGAACCGCATCCTGGACCCGTCAAAGTCCGGATTTCGCAGCAACCACAGCACTGAAACAGCCCTCATCGCCGTCACTGATGACATCCGGACCCTGCTAGACAACGGAGAAACAGCGGCCCTCATCCTCCTGTTGAACAACCAGAACCTTTTGGACCTGGCGGCGCAGGGTACGCCTTAATCTCCTGGGTTCTCCTGCTTCAGCTAACAGAGACACGGGGACACTCTGTCGGCATAAAAGATCAGATTTTATTAGCTGCAGCTAGTACAGTTGTCCTAGAAGTACACTCGGTATATTCTCAGGAGACTGCCACTTCACTCCGTGGCGTACAATCTTATATTGGTATAGAAGACATATACATTTACCAGAAAACACACCTCTAGTACACATCGAGAGCCAATAAGGGAAGTTCAAGATAAGATAGAGCCAATAGGAAAGGTCGGAAAACAAGGTGTCGTAACTCGAAGAAACCTCTCCTTCAACTGTGTTTGCCACTCCTCCCCACAGGTTAAGCTATTAACGTGTCTATGGCTGACTTGCAGGTGGCGAGATACGTTTGTGTGTTCTGGAGGACAGTTGTGAAACGAGAGAATACGAGCAGAAGACCACGAAGGCCAGAGGATAAGATCAAGTCAGAAGAGAATAGTGTGAACCAACAGATAGTTGAGACAGGGATTAGAAAAACTAGACAGTGTACTCGGCCAGTCCCTAACACCAGCTTTGTAAACGGAGGCAGAAGGCTATTTTGACACAATTTTGCAGGAAAAGCAGAAAAGACTTTGTTCGCCGTGCTGCCTGAGTGAGGGCAACACAAAATGGCGGCGGTTTACAAAATGGCGGGTCAATACGATCGAGATCGAATTTCCTTAGACCCTCCTTTTGCCAGAACTCGGGCAATAACATACGGACTCATGTTAATCTGAGTCGATGTCTATGTCAATGGTCATGAGGTCATCAAGTTGTTGCTGTAACATCATTCTAATATTCTCTGGGCCCGATTCACAGAACTAACTTAAGACAAAATCCTAAACTTACTACCATTTTGGTATTCACAGAAGGCACTTACTCATTTTGGTATTCACAGAATGCACTTACTCATTTCGGTATTCACAGAAGTTAGGAGTCCTAACTTTAGGACTCCTAAACTGAGAAAAATACTAATTTTAAGACTTTCGGTATTCACAGAAGGCATTTAGGAGTCCTGAAGTTAGGACTCCTAACTTCTGTGAATACCGAAGTGAGTAAGTTTCTTCTGTGAATACCATAATGAGTAAGTGCCTTCTGTGAATACGAAAATGGTAGTAAGTTTAGGATTTTGTCTTGAGATAGTTCTGTGAATCGGGCCCTCTGTTTGTGCCTTGGGTTTTGGGATGCACATAGTAGCACAAAGGTCGCAGATGGCGGGACCACAGTGCATACAAAGACAACAAGAGAATACGATGGCTAGAACTATACCAAGGAATGTTAGCACTTTCCAACTCCATTTGGACAGTAGTCCCCAAAACCATCCCAATAACGACCAATCTCCTTCGTCCTGATGAATCGACTCGGAGATTATGTGTAACTTAGAGATGGCCTGGTATACTGTCGGAGCGTCATCAGGTATATAAATACAGCAACTTGATTTGATCAATTTGCAGACTCCACCACGATCTGCAAGAATAATATCTAAAGCAACTCTATTTTGTAATGTCATAAGACGATCCGCCTGTAGTTCCGCTGTAATATTACTCAAAGCTCCTACAGTGATGTCTATGGTAGTCTCTATTACACGAACCAGTTGCCTCGTATTCCTACTGTTTGCCATAGGACCCCAAAAAGGAAGAAATCCTTTAAGGAAGTCTCCTCCCTCTTGTCCTGCTGTGTCTTTGGAATCCATAATCCCTCTGCCATATCTGTTATTATGAAAATTTGAGGAAGCCGTATATGTAGGGGGAAGAAGGAAAGCTATATAGCAGGTTCCAGAAAAACCAGTCGGTAACCATGTATAGGCTCTATCGTGACAGATGAAATACGTGCCCTGAGATGGTACTAACGGCGGCGAATTCTGAGAGGAGTGGATGTAAGTATGGGAACAAAAGCTTTTACTTTAGCAGACTGACCATTTATTTGCAAACAGAAACTGCCTTGATGAGGTATAGTCCAAATCGGTGGAGATTTGCCCTGTTTAACTTTATCATTAAGGCTAGTGATGGGTGATGTTCCAATTAGTGTATGCTTTTTTCTCATCGACAGCAATTTTACAATTTTCAATGATTTTAGCCATAGCTACCATTCCCTTTATCAATGAACTATGACTGAAATCTGGTCCACCAATATAGGAATTGACAGGTCGTTTAAATCGGCTTTGATAGGCATTAGAAAAGATTACAAAATAAGCCCAAGCAGAACGGAAGTACTAAATATGGCATCCCTTTTTCTGTGGCATGGGGCATTAGTCCACACACCCAACAGTTAGTTGTATTAATCACTAATTGATGTTGATGTAATAACTGGATAAAAGAGTTATTGTAATATTCGGTTCTTCTTACGAGTTCATGTTGAGGAAGTGTATGAAAAAGATGTGGAGAGATAGTAGAATAAGAAGGCACAGTAATAGAAGAAGGGACAACTTTCTGCTGCATAGCATGAACAATCCAACCAATACACGCCATTAAAATACACAATAATATAAAAATACATAAGGTTATACCACAACGATTATATACTATTTTACAATAATTCTTCATCTCCTTCTTTCTTTTTCTTTCCCCTAATGTAGTATCCATCTTCAAAGTGGATGCTCACGGCAATCTTCCTTAATCACTTGGTTATGATTATCTGCCGCCCTATGACTGCAAGTCCTGCAGACCTATTGCCACTACTCGGGTCACAACCAAGACTCTTACCGTGACCCTGCAACCGGGATAGAAAACTACATGGAAGAGAGAATTTCAGATTTCCTTTTTCAGTCTGGGTCTTAAATTATAACAAGCCTTATCAGGTACAGCCTGATCCTGAAACAATGTTCGTGGATCTGTGGTGTTCAGATGAAGATGCGGTGGTATAGCTTCCAGGAGGATGTCGTCGCTTTCTTTCTCTGACAATGTTCCATTCACGTGTGCATCACTAAATGGTACAAAACGAGGAACCTTTTCGCTTTCAGAGTCTCTTATACCCTTACGGACCCACTGATCGAAAGGCAAAGGCACCTTCTTGCAGTGCACACCGTGAATCCAGTTCTTCTTTCCTTCAACCTTCACTGCTGTACGGGTTGTGAGGAGCACCTGACGAGGTTTTCCCCAGCGAGGCTCCAAATTCTTCGTCCTCTGGAAATTCTTCACGCAGACCCAGTCACCTGGTTGGATGGAATGACCGGAGTCTGTGGAAGCCTCGGGCAATGCGCTCTGAACCTGTTGATGAAGAATATGCAATTTAGTTGTGAGGTCATGCAAGTAATCGATCAACATCGGGTATGGTATATCAGAGTACTTTTTAGGGCGAGGGACACCCCATATGTTAGCTGGGCGTCCGAAAACAACCTCCATAAGGGCTAAGTCCCAAACGAGAATGCACAGCCGTTCTGGTGGATAAGAGAGCCAAAGGTAGGGCATCGGGCCAACTAAGGCCTGTACTGGCTTGTATTTTAGCCAGTTTAAGCTTTAGAGTGCCATTATAGCACTCTACTAGACCCGCTGACTGTGGATGGTTTGCCGCATGGAATTTCTGTCTTATACCAAGACCTGCACAAACTTTTTGCATGACTTGGCCCACAATTTCACTCCCATTGTCACTCCAGACAATGCGCGGCAACCCAAAACTAGGGAAAAATTCCTTTAAAAGTATTTTGGCTGTGGATAGAGCAGTATTATCTTTCAGTGGATATGCCTCTATCCATCTGGAAAAGGCACATACCACCACTAGAACATATTTGAGATTGTTGCATCGTTCCATGTGAATGTAATCGATTTGCAACACCTCAAATGGATAGGTCGGAGGAGCAAAATGACCTGCTGGAGTTGGGGTTCCCTTTCCCGGATTGTACATTAAGCAAATGATACAATGTTTCACTACATTTTCTGCACATTTCGGTATTCCCTCATTCTGCCATACTGGAGCCAAAAGCTTGCATATTCCTTTCGCACTTAGGTGGGCTGGACCATGCGCCATAGTAACCACAGGTAGTACATAGACATCTGGTAACAGCCAACGTTGGTGCTCTGACAATTCCACCCAACAACCCATCTCATTTAACATTCCTGTACTTTCTTTCCACTTGCTCAATTCTTTCTCTGTAGCCTCTTCTTGAATTAATCTCACACTCTCTACTGTGTCTTCATACATTCCTCTTTCTCTGACCCAATTTGCAGGGCCCGCAACATACATGCGACTTGTAGCATCTCTGGCTGTCTTTTTAGCTACCTCGTCTGCAAATGCATTTCCACGACCAACATCGCCGGTAATCTTCTTGTGCGCACTACACTTCACGATTGCTATTTGGGTAGGCAAAGCAAGTGACTCAATAAGGTCAGTCACCAACTGACCATGTTGTATTTTAGTGCCATGAGAAGTAAGGAATGCCCTTTCTTTCCACAGACGTCCGAAATTGAACGCTACACCAAAAGCGTATTGGCTATCTGTATACACGTTCACTCTTTTTTTTCCTTTGGATAATACACACGCTCTAGTTAGGGCTATCAGTTCAGCTGCCTGAGCTGAGTTATGTCTGATGCGTGCTGTTTCCACGACTGTATGCAAGGTAGTAACCGAATAAGCTGAAGTTGTCTCTCCATTAGGAAGCTTAAAACAAGAACCATCTACCCATAGCGTTCCATCCGGATTCACTAATGGCGTATCTGTCAGGTCAATTCTACCCTTTGTCTCTTCCTCAGTACGGAGGAAACAATCATGTTGCTCCTGAACACCTTTCTCTTCTGGAAGAGGCAACAAAGTAGCTGAATTTAAAGTGTTACATCGTTTGATGTGCACGTGACTAGCCAAAAGCGTCAGCTCGTATCCAGTCAAACGAGCACTCGTAAGATGCTGCGTTTTTGTTCTGTTAAGCAAAGTATCTACTGCATGCGGCACCATAACAATAAGAGTGTTATCTAGCACCACTCCAGCTGACTGTCGAATGGAAAGAGCTGCTGCTGCTGTCGCTTTAAGACAGCTAGGCAATGCTTTAGCTACTGGATCTAACGTAGCTGAGAAATAGGCACATGGCCGCTGTTTGTCTCCAAATCGCTGCGTTAAAACTGACAATGCACAACCTTCTTTTTCATGAACATAGAGCGTAAAAGATTTACTATAATCCGGAGTACCTAGTACAGGAGCAGAACACAAAGCAGCACGTAAGTCAGCAAAACTCCTCTGACATTCGTCAGTCCATGGAAGGGGCTGAGGCATATCTCTCAAAGTGAGTGCCAATAAGGGTTTGGCCAACAGAGAGAAGTTACAATAGGAAGTGATACCTAGGAAGGCACGTACCTCTCTTTGTGTGGATGGCACAGACATTTGCGCAATAGCTTGGATACGTTCTGGGGTTAATCGTCTTCCCTCCTTTGACAAGATATGACCCAAGTAGGTAACCTCTCGACGAACATATTGTAGCTTAGAAGGTGAAACCTTATGATTTAAGATCGGACAAGTGTCGCAACAATGCAACCGTCACATTTTTACATATGTCCTCTGAATCAGCAGCTATCAACAAGTCGTCCATGTACTGAATAAGAGCAGCACCAGACGGTAAAGAAAAAGCATCAAGATGACATTTCAAAGCTTGACTATAAATAGAGGGACTTTCACAATAGCCCTGAGGTGCGCGCTTAAACCGGAAGCTTCGGCCTCCAAGAGAGAAGCCAAAAATATCTACTTTCTTCGGCAATGGGAATACTAAAAGCATTTTTCAGATCAATAACAGAAAACCAAACTGCTGTGGAAGGTATCATTGTCAACAGTGCAGTGATATCTGGGACAACTGGAAACTGCGGTACAACAATTTTGTTTACCTCCCGAAGATCAATCACAAAACGATAAACAGGAGGCTGAGAAGGATCAGTGCGTTTAAGAACGGGAAGAATAGGGCTATTACATATGTTTCCTCTCGTTTCCTCAACCACTCCCTTCTGGATCAAATCATGAATGATTTCCAACAGCGCTTTTTCACCTTCAGTGGAAATTCTATATTGAGGAACGCGTGGCAATTCAACATTGGGCTTGAGAGTAACATACGGTGGGATCTCAAGACAACAAACATAATTTGGACCCGTAGCCCAAAGCATTGCAGGAAGAGGGAGTAATTCAGGTGGGAACTGATCTTTAGACAAATACATTGGAGAAGTCAATCTTTGTCCCAGAGTAAGATATACACCAGAAGGAGAACAAGATATTGTGGCATGCATTCTCTTCAGTAAATCTAAGCCCAATAGATTCTCGCCGCAACCATTCGTTAAGAGAAGCGGAGCTTCCAAATCATAAGGGCCAATTGAAATAGGCAAAGGGCAAGAAACTGGATTACGAACTGGGGCACCAGAAAAACCTACAGATACATTCATTAAGCCAGACAAAGGTGCCCCAGGGAGTTTTGAATAAATGATAGAACTTCTCATTGCACCAGTATCTACTAAAAGAAATGGCTCTGAAACACCCATTGTAGTGACATTAACATAAGGTCCATTCTGATCTACTGGAATCGACACAACTCCCTTACTTTGTCCATGGCTGTCCTAGTTAGCATGAAGACTTTCATTATCGCCTTCAACATAACAATCCTCATTGTAGTACTGTGTAGACCGAGCGTTTTTGCTGATCAAAATAGTTCACGGAATTAGGAGGAGGAAGGGAACGCTGTTCTTGAGTCAACATACCTCGACCTCTATCTCTGTTTGCTAACTGGAGGCCAGCACGTCCTCGTGAAGCAGATGGTGTGCCATTGCGCTGCAATAAAACCGGACAACTATTCCTAAAATGACCTTCCTCTCTACAATAGGCACATTGATTAGGACCTAACCTAGGTCGCGGAATATATGGCTCAGGCTTTTGATACACCCTCTGAAACTGCGGAGGCTGTTGAAACTGAACATAACGAGGTGGATAAGCCTGTTGCAAGAGAACCTTAGTGTTAGACCTGTCAGCCCTGTCAGCCCTTTGGGTGGTCCCTCCTCATCATTATTTATTTTGTCCCACTTTTGCCTCAAACCCTGTTTGAATTTTTCCTTTTTGGGAACCACCAGACTTTTTAGTGTTGCTGCAGATTCAGGGAGCCATTTTACCTACCCCTGAAACTTCTGTCTGAGGGCCTGGAGCACAAAATGGTGGCCACCTGTGACATCACCAGCATCCACTGGAACCTACCAGCACCTTCCAGAACATTCCAGGAGATTCCAGAACCCTGTGACAGTTGGAGGCGGTTTGGAATGTTGGGAGGTTAAGAGAGAGTGTTGGCAGTTGGAGCTGGCAGTTGGCACCTGACTGGTGAAGGGAGAGCAGCACAACAGTGAAGGAGGAAGGAGTGAAGCAGCAGGGGTGGAAACTTGTGCCTGGAGTGG
Organism: Triturus cristatus; assembly: GCF_964204655.1. NCBI lineage: Eukaryota > Metazoa > Chordata > Amphibia > Caudata > Salamandridae > Triturus > Triturus cristatus. Next base: position 558,024,713 of record NC_140592.1, on the reverse strand, counting down.
GGTCCATAAACCCACCCTTGATACTTGTCCCTACTGATGGATCCCAGCCTGTAGCCCTGTGTGGGAAGAAGCCAGAAAAACTCATCCTAAGGACCTGAACAGCAGGAACAGGCCTTAGAAGCAGAAAGCAGCAAGAGCCTGACCTGGAAACTGGTTTCCCTGGAGTCCGGCGTCGAGTAGCCTGAGACCTGGAGCCCGAGGTGGAGAAGCGGCGCTGACTGAAGTAGCAGACGTCGTACCCGGAGCCGCCTGAGGTCGTGAGAGGGCGCCGACGGAGGTCGTGAGGAATTCCCGAGGTCGAGGAGGAAGTGAACCGAGGTCGAGCGAGCGGCGTCATCGGAGGAGTGAAGTCCGCCCTCCGGAGTCGTCGGAGACCGAGGTAGAGGTGAACCGGAGGTCGGGAGTGAGGATCGCACTCCGGAGTCGCCCGGAACCTGAGAGGAGGAGCACCGGAGGTCGGGGGTGAGGATCGCACCCCGGAGTCGCCGGAAGTCGACATCGAGGCCAGGCCGGCCGACGTCATCGGAGCCGAGAGCGCCATCGGACCGGAGCCGCCCGAAGTCGACACCGAGTAGAGACTGCCCGACGCCGTCGAATCGGAGGTCGAGATTGAACCGAGGCCGCCGACATCGGACCGGAACCGCCTACCGGCGTCGTCAAAGAACTGACATTGTGCCGAGGCCGCCGAGACCGAACCGGAACAGCCTCACGGCGTCGACACGACTCCAGCGGCGTCGGAACATCAGAAAAAGGGCAGTAAGTGGAGTAGAGGGCGCCTAAGGCCCTGTGGAGACCTGAGAGACTGCTCTAAGGGGCTAGGGAGGTGCTGAAACCAACCTGACTGTGCCTGGGGTGAACTGGGACTAACCTAGAGAGGTGGTGTGGAGAGAGACAGCCAGGGCACTGGTATTCCCCCCTTTGATCTACCTCAGTTTAGGCCTCAGCCTTGTCTCAACCAGGGAGTAGCCCCCCCTCAAGCCTTCCACAACCCTACAAGCTGTGCCTGGGCCAAATCAGCCCTTAGGAATTGAAATGTCAACTGATTACATGAGTGTTGCTGTATACTTTTAATTATTTATTGGGGGTATTTATTGAGTTTTTACCTATTTATTGCTTCACTATATTTATAGGTCCACAGGACTTGATGGTGTACAATATTTATTGGTACAGTATTTATTGCCTCAGAATACTTAATTGCCTGTATTACCTGCACTGATATTTATGTCCCTTGTATTTATGATCACCCCTATTTTATTGAATCTCCAGACAGTATTTATTTGATCTGCACTATTTAAGATTTGTATATTGTGATTGACCTATTTATTTTCCCAATCAGCCACTAAGAAAAAAAAGATAAAGAAAGATATTTTCATAATTTTTACGGTGTAGAGTCGTTTTTGGAACGGATGCACGCATGGTTATTGTTTGGGTATGTTGTATGCTTAGCACGGAGCCTGATTCCTGACCACTCGAGCCAAGCTACCACACAGTGTGTCCGGAAGACCACCACCACCCCTTCTAGTGTGGGAGTGGTTTTCCAACATAAATTGGTGTTCAGTGGTGGGATAGAGCTGTGCCTACATATACTCAACAATAACTGTGGGTAGTCCATAGGCCTACACCGGGAGTTTTCTCAAAGCGGCCTTCCTAATTGTGGGTTTTTGTTTTTTCCAAATTTACTCTGGTGGTGGGAGGAGGTATTAATAAAGGTACCCCCCTGCATTGTTACTGCACAAAACCTGTACTCTAACCTGAGTGGGCAAGATGGAGTTTGTACTAGAAAATCTAGAAACCTACACTGTGGCCCAACTCAGGGAGTTTTGCCAGCGGGAGGGGGTGTACTGTCCCCCAGGAGCAAAGAAGGGTGCACTCCAAACCAGCTTAAGGGCTTGGGGGGAGGCACGCCGAGAAAGCAAGGCTGAGGAGGAAGACAGGGATGGAGAGCCTGACCCTGAGGGGGCTGAGATGTACCAACCTGAGGTGGGGAACCTGTCAGCAGGGCCCAGAACCATTTCTAGGAAGGGCAGCAGTGCCTCTAGCGGTGGCTTGTCTGAAGTGGAGCTAACGGACCGGAGGGAGAAAAGACAGCTCACATGGGACTTAGCAAGGCTGGAAAAGGAAAAGGAGGAGCAGAGGATGGCCCACGAATTGCGACTGAAAGAAATAGATCTTCAGATCTTGAGAATCGGGGCACAACCTGTTCCTAATGGTGGCAGCCAAACCCAAGAGATCACCAGGGAATCCAAACCATACCTGCCAAAGGACATAGTGGCTAGCTATGGAGTGGGCGACGATATCGCCAAGTGGCTAGCGGCCTATGAGGTCTCACTGAGGGCCCATGGGGTTCCGGAGAAGTACTGGGGAGGGGGATTGTACAAGTACATGCCTCCAGCTGGTAGGGATGCTTTATTGGCCCTCGAAGAGGATGAGCAGACCCACTACCCCACCATGAAACTGGCGCTCATCAGAAAGTTTGGACTAACACCTGAAAAGTACCGACAGAAGTTCAGGGGTAGTCACAAACTGGGCACGCAGAATTGGGTGGACTTCCTGGACTATGCGAAGAAGGCAATGGAAGGTTGGATTCAGGGCAGTGAAGTGAGGAACTACGAGGAGTTGTTTGACCTAGTACTGAAGGAACACCTGCTCGAGAAATGTTTCCCTGAACTGCGGCAACACCTGGTGGATAGCAAGCTGACCAGTCCCCGGAAGCTTGCTGAGGAGGCGGACATTTGGGCTAGTACCCGGGTGTCCACAAGGGGGACTGGAGGGGATACTCAAAAGGCCGGACAGGGCGCCCCCCAGAAGAAAGAGGGAGGGGAAAAGAAAAAGGAGTTCTCCAAAGGCCCCCAAAATAACTTCCAAGGGAAGGGAACAGGATTCACCTCTAAGGCTAACCCGCCCAGAAACCCTAATCCTGGCCAGAGTCAGCAGCCAAGGGTTGTCCATTGCTACGAGTGCGGTGGCGTTGGACACTATAAAGGAGATCCGAAGTGCCAGAAACGACCACCCCCTCCCACAGGAGGAAAGACCCCCGGAGTAGCTAGTGCAGTGCTCGGGGAGGAGATGCCCTTAACTAAGGGAAGGGAGTGGGCGGGTGTCACTTTAGTGTCCCTGGGAGAACGGGAGATGGTTCCTAAGATCCAGGTGCCCGCAAATACCGCAAAGTATGGGCAGTGGGTCACCATCAACGGCCAAAGAGGGGAGGCTCTGAGAGACACAGGAGCCAGTATGACTATGGTGCGTAGTCAACTGGTGTCTCCAGAGCAGGTAATTCCCGATGTACTCCACCCAGCCGCGATGGCTGACGGCAGAACAGGTCACTATCCCGTGGCCGAGGTTCCCTTTGAATGGGGGGGGGTTGCAGGTTCACTTCGAGTTGCCGTAAGCCCTGCCGTGCCAGTCGATTGTCTGCTGGGGAATGATATGGAGCACAACGCTTGGAAGGAGGTGGAATACCGGACTCACACCGAGATGCTGGGTACACCTGACTGGGCCTGTGTTAGCACAAGGTCCACGACTACCCGAAGAGGGAGTTCATTTCGGCTGGAGCCTGGAACAAAGGCCCAGCCAGCTGCCAGTCAAGGGAAGAACCGAGGACAGGAGGAGCCTGCCTCGGCGTCCCCACCCCGTAGGACGGATAGGCCACCGGAGGTGGTGGACCAGGAGTCTGCGGAGGGGGACGTTACCAACCTGGAGGACCTACCTATCCCGGCCGAGTGGCACGTGGAGGGAGGCCCGTCCAGGGAGGAATTCTGCCAGGGCCAGAGGGAGTGCCCTACCCTTGAGGGGCTGAGGCGACAGGCCGAAGCCCAGGCAGCAGGGAACGTTGAAGGGAACTACAGTGTTTACTGGGAGGATGGCCTCCTCTACAGTGAACCCAAGGCACCCCTACATGGATCGTCGCGAGCCTTGGTAGTTCCTCAACGTTATCGAGCCTTCCTTCTGGAGTTGGCTCACGAGATACCATTGGCAGGACACCTGGGGCAAGACAAGACCTTCGCCCGTCTTGTCCCACACTTTTATTGGCCTCAGATGAAAGTGTCGTCCGATACCTACTGCCGGACATGTGTGTCTTGCCAAGCCAGTGGGAAAACAGGGGTGAAGCTGAAAGCTCCCCTGGAACCACTTCCTGTCGTTAGCACCCCCTTTGAAAGGGTGGGCATCGACATTGTGGGTCCATTAGATCCGCCGACTACAGCTGGTCACAGGTTTATCCTGGTTTTGGTGGATCATGCCACACGGTACCCAGAGGCAATACCTCTGAGGACCATAACAGCACCTGTTGTGGCTAGGGCCCTGATGGGAATCTTTACCCGAGTGGGTTTTCCCAAGGAAGTTGTGTCCGACAGGGGGACCAACTTCATGTCAGCGTATATGCGGGCGATGTGGAAGGAGTGTGGAGTGACCTACCGGTTCACAACTCCTTACCACCCCCAGACCAATGGTCTGGTGGAAAGGTTTAACAAAACCTTGAAAGGCATGATCAGAAGTCTGCCTGAAAGCCTGCGGAGGAAATGGGACGTCCTCCTACCCTGTTTACTTTTTTCCTACAGGGAAGTGCCACAGAAGGGAGTGGGCTTCAGCCCCTTCGAGCTTCTGTATGGGCACCCTGTACGTGGACCTCTCAACCTGGTGAGAGACGGATGGGAAAGAACTCCCAGAAAGCTTCCCCAGGATGTGGTGAGCTACATGCTGGCCTTCCGGAGCCAAATGGCTAAGTTGTGGAAGCAAGCTTCTGACAACTTGGAAGCCAGCCAAGCAGTGATGAAGGCGTGGTATGACCACAACGCTCACCCGGTGGAGTTGGAGCCTGGCCAGAAGGTGTGGGTGATCGAACCAGGAGAGCTTAGTGCCCTCCAGGATCGCTGGTCAGGACCCTTTGAGGTGTTGGAGAAGAAGGGTAAGGCTACCTACTTGGTGGACCTGAAGACCCCTCGTCAGCCCCTGCGGGTGCTGCATGCCAACCGCCTCAAACCCCACCATGAGAGGCCCGAAGTCATCTTGATGATGGTGACTGACGGAGGAGAGGACGTGGAAAGCGAGCCTCTCCCTGATCTGTTTGCGTCTCAAGAAAAGGATGGGTCGGTGGAGGGAGTGATTCTCTCCCCATCTCTAACTCCTGAACAGCAGGAGGACTGTCGCCAGGTCCTGGGGCAGTACTCTTCGTTGTTCTCCCTTGTCCCGGGTAGGACTCACCTGTGCGTCCATGACGTGGACACAGGAGACAGCCCACCTGTGAAGTCCAAGATCTACCGGATGTCAGACAAGGTGAAGGCCAGCATTCATAGTGAAGTCACTAAGATGCTGGAGCTAGGAGTGATTGAACCTTCTAGCAGCCCCTGGTCTAGTCCGGTGGTGTTAGTACCAAAAGCTGCACCACCGGGTGCCCAACCAGAACTGAGGTTCTGTGTGGACTATCGGGGACTGAATTCAGTGACCAAAACTGATGCTCATCCGATCCCTAGGGCGGATGAATTAATTGACCGGCTGGGAGCTGCCCAATATCTAAGTACCTTTGACCTTACTTCGGGGTACTGGCAGATCTCTTTGACAGATGGAGCAAGGGAAAGGTCAGCCTTCTCCACGCCCAATGGCCACTACCAGTTCTGTGTGATGCCCTTTGGGCTCAAGAACGCACCTGCCACGTTTCAGCGCCTGGTAAACCAGATCCTCACCGGAATGGAGAGTTTCTCTGCTGCTTATCTGGATGACATAGCCGTCTTCAGTAACAGCTGGGAGGATCACTTGCGTCACCTGCAAGCTGTTCTCCAGGCCCTGAGACAAGCTGGATTGACGATCAAGGCCAGCAAGTGCCAGATCGGGCAGGGGTCGGTAGTGTACCTTGGACACTTGGTGGGTAGGGGAGCGGTGCAACCCCTCCAGGCGAAGATCGAGGCCATCATGGCCTGGGAACCCCCCAAGACACAGACTGAGGTCCGAGCATTTTTGGGCCTCACGGGATACTACCGCCGCTTCGTGAAGGGGTACGGTACCATCGTAGCCCCCCTCACGGAGCTCACGTCCAAGAAACAACCTCGACGGGTAGTCTGGACGGAGGCTTGTCAGCAAGCCTTTGAGAGATTGAAGAAAGCCATGTGCGAGGCCCCGGTCTTAAGGGCCCCAGACTTTTCCAAGGAGTTCATTGTCCAGACAGATGCATCAGAACATGGCATTGGGGCAGTGTTATCGCAACTCAACGAAGAGGGTCTGGATCAACCCGTGGTCTTCCTATCCCGGAGACTACTTCCCAGGGAACAGAAGTGGAGTGCAATAGAGCGTGAAGCCTTTGCAGTGGTATGGGCTCTGAAGAAGTTGCGACCATACCTGTTTGGCTCGCACTTCCTGGTTCAGACCGACCACAGACCCCTTCGTTGGCTGATGCAAATGAAGGGGGAGAATCCCAAGTTGTTGAGGTGGTCTATTTCCCTACAGGGGATGGACTTTCAGGTGGAACATCGGCCTGGAGTGGACCACGCCAATGCAGACGGTCTCTCAAGGTATTTCCGCCTTAGTGATGAGAACTCCCAAGGGGTTTGGTAGCTCTCCCCACTTTCAGCTGGGGGGGACGCGTGTTAGACCTGTCAGCCCTTTGGGTGGTCCCTCCTCATCATTATTTATTTTGTCCCACTTTTGCCTCAAACCCTGTTTGAATTTTTCCTTTTTGGGAACCACCAGACTTTTTAGTGTTGCTGCAGATTCAGGGAGCCATTTTACCTACCCCTGAAACTTCTGTCTGAGGGCCTGGAGCACAAAATGGTGGCCACCTGTGACATCACCAGCATCCACTGGAACCTACCAGCACCTTCCAGAACATTCCAGGAGATTCCAGAACCCTGTGACAGTTGGAGGCGGTTTGGAATGTTGGGAGGTTAAGAGAGTGTTGGCAGTTGGAGCTGGCAGTTGGCACCTGACTGGTGAAGGGAGAGCAGCACAACAGTGAAGGAGGAAGGAGTGAAGCAGCAGGGGTGGAAACTTGTGCCTGGAGTGGGGTCCATAAACCCACCCTTGATACTTGTCCCTACTGATGGATCCCAGCCTGTAGCCCTGTGTGGGAAGAAGCCAGAAAAACTCATCCTAAGGACCTGAACAGCAGGAACAGGCCTTAGAAGCAGAAAGCAGCAAGATCCTGACCTGGAAACTGGTTTCCCTGGAGTCCGGCGTCGAGTAGCCTGAGACCTGGAGCCCGAGGTGGAGAAGCGGCGCTGACTGAAGTAGCAGACGTCGTACCCGGAGCCGCCTGAGGTCGTGAGAGGGCGCCGACTGAGGTCGTGAGGAATTCCCGAGGTCGAGGAGGAAGTGAACCGAGGTCGAGCGAGCGGCGTCATCGGAGGAGTGAAGTCCGCCCTCCGGAGTCGTCGGAGACCGAGGTAGAGGTGAACCGGAGGTCGGGAGTGAGGATCGCACTCCGGAGTCGCCCGGAACCTGAGAGGAGGAGCACCGGAGGTCGGGGGTGAGGATCGCACCCCGGAGTCGCCGGAAGTCGACATCGAGGCCAGGCCGGCCGACGTCATCGGAGCCGAGAGCGCCATCGGACCGGAGCCGCCCGAAGTCGACACCGAGTAGAGACTGCCCGACGCCGTCGAATCGGAGGTCGAGATTGAACCGAGGCCGCCGACATCGGACCGGAACCGCCTACCGGCGTCGTCAAAGAACTGACATTGTGCCGAGGCCGCCGAGACCGAACCGGAACCGCCTCACGGCGTCGACACGACTCCAGCGGCGTCGGAACATCAGAAAAAGGGCAGTAAGTGGAGTAGAGGGCGCCTAAGGCCCTGTGGAGACCTGAGAGACTGCTCTAAGGGGCTAGGGAGGTGCTGAAACCAACCTGACTGTGCCTGGGGTGAACTGGGACTAACCTAGAGAGGTGGTGTGGAGAGAGACAGCCAGGGCACTGGTATTCCCCCCTTTGATCTACCTCAGTTTAGGCCTCAGCCTTGTCTCAACCAGGGAGTAGCCCCCCCTCAAGCCTTCCACAACCCTACAAGCTGTGCCTGGGCCAAATCAGCCCTTAGGAATTGAAATGTCAACTGATTACATGAGTGTTGCTGTATACTTTTAATTATTTATTGGGGGTATTTATTGAGTTTTTACCTATTTATTGCTTCACTATATTTATAGGTCCACAGGACTTGATGGTGTACAATATTTATTGGTACAGTATTTATTGCCTCAGAATACTTAATTGCCTGTATTACCTGCACTGATATTTATGTCCCTTGTATTTATGATCACCCCTATTTTATTGAATCTCCAGACAGTATTTATTTGATCTGCACTATTTAAGATTTGTATATTGTGATTGACCTATTTATTTTCCCAATCAGCAACTAAGAAAAAAAAGATAAAGAAAGATATTTTCATAATTTTTACGGTGTAGAGTCGTTTTTGGAACGGATGCACGCATGGTTATTGTTTGGGTATGTTGTATGCTTAGCACGGAGCCTGATTCCTGACCACTCGAGCCAAGCTACCACACAGTGTGTCCGGAAGACCACCACCACCCCTTCTAGTGTGGGAGTGGTTTTCCAACACTTAGTTTTTAATTCTTTAGTCTTTTTCACTTGCTTATCTTTTTCTTCTTTATCTATATTTTCATAATATTGAGCAGTAGCCAATATCTGGGCTGAAGAAGAAACAGCCCATGAACTCTCGGAGTCTTTCAACTTATGCGTCAGCTCGGGAAGCAAGTTAAATACGAACTTCTCCACAAATAATCGCTGTCCACCCTCCGTAGTCCTATCCTGACCACTGTGATCAATGAATGTCTCCTCGAAACGAGTGAAGAAATCGGAGACACTCATCTTTCTTCTGTTTGCACGCGGTTAGTTTATCCCAGTTAACTCTCAAGGCAGGCATCATCGTTTTCATTAATGTAATAATCCTACCAGGGAGTTCTGAAATCAAAGCATCAGGCTTCGCACCACCCACTTGGTTTCGATCTGTGGCAATGATAGCATCCCAATTTCCACCTAATTCTTGGCCATGATTCTCTTTACGAATCCTAGCCCATAATGCTTGTGGAACTACATTCCCCATCAACATATCAATATCTGCTAAATTCATGATGCAAGCATCAACGGTCTGTGACAATTCTTTATAATAACCTGCAGGGTTCTTACGATGATCCGGTAAAGACTGTTTGAGAGCCAAAGCCTCACATCTTTTCCAGGGAACATATACCCATATACGCTGGAAGTGAGCAGGAATAGCTGGATTACCGCCTGCTCCTGGAACCTCTTCTCTCCATACCGGAGGAACCTCTCTTATCGGGTAATTTTTCAATGTCAACCTAAATGAGGGTTCGGAATTGAGAAAGGTCTGGGAGGTAAATAAGGTTCTAAAGGTAACAAGTGTCTTTACAGCGTCCTCAACCTTAGAACCCACAATGAGACCCTTATCAAAATCAGCCTGAATATCTAACAGACCCTGAGGAACCAAACCCAAATCCATATCCTCCCATCCATTAACGAGAGTATCACACATAGCATTGAAAACACATCTCTGCGTAGGCGCATTCCACTGTGAGAAGGTAGGCATAATGTCGAGCACACTATACCGAGGACCCTTCTCAATCCATTTACGAGCGAGAGAGTCCAACATTTCTCGTTCTTCGGAAGCTGGGAACTGACTACGAGACTGTCTTCGAGAAAAAGCCGGAGACCCATTTAATGCCTCAAAGAAAGGAGATAAAAGACCAGAAACCGTTTCTGTAAGTCGTTTACGCACAGACAGAGAATTAAACATAAGAATAGGGGACAAAGTATTAGGCGAACTAATGGAAGGGAAATCAGTAATTATCGGAGGAGTGGAAGGCGAAGAAGATGAAGGCAAAGGAGTCGAAGGCAAAGCCGGCAGAGGCAGCAATTCTTGAGGGGGCAAATGCGGAAGAGCCGGAGCAAGCAGAGGCGCAGCTGGCGGCTGAACAGGCTGTAACAACGGGGGTGCATTAGCACCTTATACATAGTGCGGAGGCAATCTCAATAAGTGAGACATCAAGGGATCTTCCTCTGAATCCTTTCTTTTATCGGAAGGGGAAGCTGGCAGCATCGGATAGCATTTATCTATCGCCACATTATGCTGTCTTTCTGAAATTTCCATCGCATCGTCGACTTCATCATCTTTAAATTTTTGAGCAGCCTGTATAATTGTCATACCCTGTGTTTTCCTATCTCGTTTTTCTTGCTTAATTTTTCTCTGTTTGGCTTCCTTTCGCCAAAGGCGGAAAGAGTCAAACATTGCCGGCCGGGCTTTTCTTTTAAATAAAATAGCTTCCAAATTATCTAGTATGTCAGGCTCAAAACTACCATTTTCTGGCCATTTTAAAACCCCATCATTCTTCGTGTATCGGATCCATGTCTCGTTAAAGGCAATGGGGCCAACACCATCTTTAGAATAGAGCTCATAAGTGGGAGTTCAACTGAAGGATTCGGACAAGAGTCCTCAAGCCGGGAATCCCTATTGCATCCAAAGCAACAAAGTTTCTCAAACTTAGTCAGACCAGGCATCGTTATTTCACTGGACTGTTCACAGACATCAAGGGGGTCAAAATCAATTTTAACACAGCACAAATATACTTACCCCTCGGCTTTGGTTATTGCAATACCCGAATCAAAGGACCAAAGAACCAAATGTGGGAGCGACCCACCAATACTTAACTAAGATGTCTTCTTACACCAACAGAGGCCCGTCTATCGTCTCGCCTTACCATACATCATCGAAAGAGGGCCAAAGCAGGGCGGTAGTCAGGGCAGCAGTCGTCTGTAGCCGTCAGGAAGGAGTAACCGCGCTGAAAAAGACCTTCGGACCACTTTCGACATACAGGGGTCGCTTGACGTAGGTCGCGATTCCTCCAGAATTTTCTTGCGGGGCTCCTCACGACCTTCAGGCAGAACCACTACCTCTGAAACCGCCCTACGTTGGGCGCCAGTTGAAGAACCAGAACCTTTTTGACCTGGTGGCGCAGGGTACGCCTTAATCTCCTGGATTAGAAAAACCAGACCGGGATTAGTGTACTCGGCCAGTCCCTAACACCAGCTTTGTAAACCGAGGCAGAAGGCTATTTTGACACAATATTGCAGGATAAGCAGAAAAGACTTAGTTCGCCGTGCTGCCTGAGTGAGGGCAACGCAATATGGCGGCGGATTACAAAATGGTGGGTCAATACGATCGAGATCGAAAATCGAAATTCCTCACTGGACCCGTCAGCCTCCTTCGACACAGTCTGCCACCGCCCACTATGAACACGCCTACACGACGCCGGGATTCAGGAGAAGGCCCTGGACTGGACCACATCCTTCCTCTCCGGCAGAACACAGAGCGTCCGCCTCCCCCACCCCCCTTCCGCTCCAATGCCACCGAGATCATCTGCGGCGTACCCCAGGGCTCATCCCTCAGCCCAATGCTGTTCAACATCTACATGGCACCTCTCGACCACATTGCTTGACAGCACCACCTCAACATCCTCTCCTACACCGATGACACCCAGCTGATCCTTTCCCTCACCAAAGACCCTTTCACCACCAAAACCAGTCTCCACAAAGGAATGAAGGCCGTTGCCGAATGGATGAGGAGCAGCCGACTGAAGCTGAACTCTGACAAGACGGAGGTCCTCATCCTCTGATCCACCCCTTCTGCCTGGGATGACTCCTGGTGGCCGACCATACTGGCAACAGCTCCAACACCCACCGACCCCGCACGCAACCTAGGGTTCATCCTCGACTCCACCCTCTCCATGACTAAACAGGTCAACACCGTCTCCGCCGCCTGCTTCAACACCCTCCGCATGCCACGCAGGATCTACAAATGGATTCCCACCGCAACGAGAAGAACAGTCACCCAGGCCCTCAGCAGCAGGTTGGACTACGGAAACTCCCTCTAGTTAGGAACCACGGCCAAACTCCTAAGACAGCTGCAACGCATCCAGAACGCCTCTGCACGCCTGATCCTCGACATCCCTCGACGCAGCCACATCACATCCCACCTGAGAGACCTGCACTGGCTCCCTGTCAATAAGAGGATAACCTTCAAACTCCTCACCCACGCACACAAGGCACTCCACAACACCGGACCAGCATACTTCAACAGATGGCTCAGCTTCTACATCCACACCCGCAAGCTCCGCTCCACCGGCCTCGCCCTCGCCGCTGTCCCCCGCATCCAAAGAACGACGGCCGGCGGCAGATCTTTCTCCCACCTCGCCGCCAAGACCTGGAACACCCTCCCCACCCAACTACGGCAGACCCAAAACCTACTGACCTTCAGAAGACTCCACAAGACCTGGCTCTTCGAACAGTAGCAGCACCCCCCTACCCTCAGCGCCTTGAGACCCTCATGGGTAAGTAGTGCACTTTACAAGTGATATGTTTGATCCCCCCCCGGGTGGGGTCCAGCTCGATGCCGTGACAGCCAATTTCCCCCGCACCCTCCTAGTGGGTTTCCTGGCAGTGCAATCATGATCCGCGTCTTAAAATCTGTAGGAAAGGTGAGTACGTAGTGACGCTAGTTAGGCTTCAGTATGTAATACTCTCACAATACCCCAAAGATGGTCCATGGATTCACAATAATAAATCTTTAGTTCGGGCACACTTAGGGCAAGGAAGCAAAAAAAAGCTATACTGGCTGATGAGGGGTGAACCTCTAAAACAGGTCCTAGGATGCTTGTTTCACGTCCAGGGAGGACCTGGCTTGGCAGTTCGGGCTGGACTGTTCCCATGAGGCACAGGGTCAAGACTGATTTGCATATGGCCAGGTCTAAACTGGGGTGGCATGGTGAGCAAAAGAATGATGGATTTAACCCAGATCTCTTGATTGGGGGTAAATGTTTTGATTTGTTCTGTATTCTACCCATCAATTGTGTATCTTTTGGTTTCAAAGATGGTGGCAATATGATTGGTGGGTAGCTCATGAACACTGCCTGCCATTTTCAGTATTGCTACTTCTTTTAGGGCCTATGCTCGCTGCTTGTGGATGGAGGCCTTAACACTTGGCCCCATTGCTGGACCTATGTTTCAATCGTCCCCACTGAATATTGAACACTTCTGCCTCAGGGGACTGGCCAACTGCTTGCGCTGCCTCCCTGGGGTCTAGAGATCAGGAGGCAAGTGGGTCGGGGGTTCCTGTGCGGATTCAGCCGTTGTCTTTGAACTGTCCACTTAGATTGCTAGTTGATTGCTGCTGAGGGAGTGTAGGCTCCTCGTGCGCACTGTTCTGCTGAGGACATCCTGTTGGATGGGGCCCTCCTTGCTATTGGACCTGTGTTCTGGCTGCTTGGGTTCCCCCTTGTCACCTGGATAAGCAGGCCAACACTGAAACTACTAGTCTTGGGGCTTGGGCACCAATCTGGTGCCTTGGTTGGGTGGAGACTGGCACCTATGTCACCCCTGATCCTGCTTGAGGGCACTCTTCCATCGTCTCTTCCCCCCTCACATAGAGAGATGGCCCGACGCCGAACACCATCTTTGACAAGGATGGGCAAGAATAAAGTCCCATCGTCCAGGGCATAATCCAAGATTGATTGATATATTTACGACTAACTCTTCAGACTCCACCAGGCTACAGCGGGCCATACCCCACAGACCTAGCTACAGACATGGCCTAAATCCTGCAGGCAATCCAAACTTTCCATGAGGCCCTTGAATCCAAAATCGGCGAAGTTGTATCTCAAGTAATGTAGCCAGGAGGTTTGCAAAGGTCGAGGGCAGTGTATCCGTCCTCCGGGATGACTCGACTGATCTTAAAGCACAAGTCACCGCATGACTTTCTACTGTGCACACCCTTGAAATCCGAGCGGAGGATGCTGAAAATCGCTCCTGATGTAGCAACTTGCAGCTTTGGGGTTGCCTGATAGGGTTGAGGCACCCCACCCTGAAACCTTTGTGAAGGACTGAATTAAGTCCTGGATTACTGAGGGAATTCCCTCACCCTGTTTGTGGTTGAGCGGGCACAAAGGGCCCTGGTATAGAAACCCCTCTCCGGAGGTGCCCCCTCATTGCTAAAATACTTAACTCTCAGGACCGAGATGCAGTCCTCCAACAGGCTTGTTCTCAGGGCAAACTCCACTTTCAATCTGCTCATGTCATGATCTTCCCAGACTATACAAAAAACGTCTCCAACCCTTTGACACCGTCAAACAGAAGCTGAGAACGATGTCCGACCAATACATGCTGCGAGTCCCGGCGCGGCTGAAGGTGATTCACAGATCTCGCACCTACTTCTTTGATCCGGAGGAGGCATGGGAATGAGCAGCTGAACAGAAGTCTTTCCTTAGCTATAAACCCCCCGGCCCTGCTACTGAGGAGAATCTGGGAGTGACGACCCCGAACAATGCCTGGTCCTGGAGCCGCAGATGCCCTAAACCCAGGTTGGGGAAGAGGCGTTGTGGGCGATCCCCTGACTCCTTTTGATATGGAGCCGGGCCGGTGCTGGACAACAGACTGATCGCTCCCGTACCTCCTGGTGTCGAATGACACTTTAGGAGTCGTAGAAGCTAACCCTGTGAGGTGCAGGGGCAACATTTCTGGCGACTCAGTTCTAGATTTGTCCTCCGGCCCAGGGCACACATTATGTCCTCCTGCCCAGGGCACACATTATGACTGTGTTAATACAAGGTAGATTCTGCAGAAGAAGAGGTCTCGCATACCCAGTTATGTGCCTTACTTGTTTTGTTGTGGGGATTGGGTGACAGATGCTTCTGGGGTGGAATTTGTGTTGCTGTTGATTGTGAGGGAGGGTTCAGGGGTTTTTGTTTTGTACTTTATTTTTTTGAATGCTTCCTTACCTGCCTTACACTCTATGCCGTGTTTTGGGCAGCAAACCCATCTGTCCTGTCTTGACTCCATACACCTATCCAATGGCTGATGCAGTCCAGGAGACCATTAGCACTCCATGATAGAAGGCTGAATTCAATTGCACAGGTGCTCTTCGTTTTCTCAAGCGTCATCAGCCAGGGGTTGCACTCCTACAGGAGACTCCTCTCATGAGCACCCTGTGTCCTTTCTTGTGCAGGTTTGAATATGATTGTGCTTTTCATTCAGGCTTCGTTAGAGGGTCTCCGGGCGTAGCAATACTTCTTTACAAGTACTTTCCCAGGTCATTCATGACACTCAGGGCTGATTCATGGGGGTGATGGGCACACTGGATGAGAAACCCATGTATATCCCCCTCCGCACCTACATAACCAAACCTTCCAATACCTCACTGAGACTATAACTGCACTGTCCTTTGGGGCATTGCTCATCTGGGGGGAGACTTCAAAGCCACCTTGACATCACTGCCCCCCCCACCCCCCCTTTTGCATGGCTGTAGGGATTTGTCCAAGGTCCTTGTGTTGTGGATGGACTTTCTTCGGCTGTGCGATGCGTGGTGGACCTGGCATCCCCGTGAACAGACATACACTCATTTGTCTGCCTCCACGAAGCGACTTTCACGCATCCTCCCAACCACAGATAAGTTCCTCCACCTCTGCTGTTGGCATACTGCACCACAGCATCTCTGACCATGCTCCCATTCTACTCCGTCACGGGACACCACAGGATGCCACTACCACTTCCAATCGTCGGATGTGAGCCTTTAGTTCAGTCACATTTGTCCATCTGTCCCTGCCCACATGGGTAAGGTGGGCTTTAGCCACGTCCCGGATTGTAAATTTTCTGGCTGCGCACAGGGTATTCGCCCTACGGACTGTGCCTTTGTTAGTGTTTTAAATAAGAGTGGAGCTCCTCCGAAAAGTGTTCTAGAAATGTATCCTTCGTAAGGAACCAAATGTTGAACCGCCAGATGGGTGTCTTGCACATGTGTGCATCTGAGCCCATGACCCAACAACTGGGAATAGAGCATACCTCTCTTCGCCAACTTGCCTTTCACGAGGCCCGCCAGTGTTGGAGAGCATCCCTTCATCGCATATATGAACACAGGGATAAAAGCAGTACCTTTCTGTATAGATTGGCTGTCAGAGGTACTGACCACCTGCTATATTCCCTCGATTACTGAAGTTATTGAGTCCCAGATCATTGATCCAGAGGGCATCGCGAATGCCTTTGCTGACTATTAAACAATCTATGCCCGGCACGCATGTGTGAGCTTGACCGGCCCCTCCTGTATTGATATTCCTCTCCCCCTACATTAGGTAGCTTTAAACTTCACCGAGGCCAAGATCCTGGAGGCGATCCATGACCTGAAACCCAGTAAAACCCCAGGACCTGATGGCCTCCTTCTTGAGTACTGTACCAAACTCTGAGACGTCCTCACCAGCCCCTCCCCCACCCACCTATTTCACCTCTACAAAGAGTCTGGGAGCTCAGACTCCCATCCCCTGACCTGGACCTCGTGACCTCTGTAGTTGTTCCCAAGTCTGACCCTCCAGCCCCTATCGGCTCTGTGTACCGCCCTATCTCAATGATTAATACTGACATCCAGTACTACCCCAAGCTTCTCTAATAGGCTAAAGCTAGTACTGAACACCCTGGTCCACTCGGACCAGTGCGCCTTCATGCCCAATAGTAGTACGAGGCATTGCATCTGCCGGGTACATACTACCCTGGGCAATAGCCGTGATATTGAGGGGGTGTGCGCATTATTATTTTCTGACATCGAAAGGCCTTCGACACAGTGGACTGGGACTATCTGGGCTATATGTTGTGATACATGATGCATGGGGTTTGGTGGCAATTTTCATAAACTTGTGGGTGGTTAATACGGCCGTCAGCGCAAGTACTCATTAATGGGGTACTCTCCCGTGCATTCCGGATTGCTGTCGGGTTCCACAACAAATGCCCCCCCTTCCTCTTTGCTCTTGCTATTGAATCCCTGGCCTGTACCATTTGCTGCGATGCTCAGTTATGTAGCTGAAGATGAGGCTCATCGCTTGTGGATCGGATCACCTTTTACGCAGATTATCTCCTTTTTCTCACTGACCCATCCCAATCGGGCCCACTTGTACAAGAAATCCTGCGGCTCTTTGGGAAGGCTATGGCACTGCAAATAAACCTGGGTAAATCTCTCCTGGTCCCTGTTCCTGTACACGGGGACAGCAAAATGTATGACTAGCAAATAGAATACTACTGCATCGCCTCAATTAAAAAATTGCTAAAAACTCCTCTCTTTTTGTGAGGGTCAGGTTTTGTTTGTTTCCCCTTGCTCGCGCCGGGACACTCCTTGGAGTAGCCGTGCGCGCTATGAAATTAAATAACATAACAATTTCAAATATCTGGGCGGGGGTGGTCCATGTTTCACCTTGCCTGAGCTCACGCGTAGCCTTAACCTCAATACTCTCCTCTGAACCCCGAAAATCAGCCTCACTGCCTGGTCAACCTTGCCCCTTAATTTTCTTGGGAGAATTGCCATTGTGAAGATTGTGGCTTCCTCGTTTTCTATACACAATTCAAAATTTTTCACTACAATTCCCTAACAGTTGGTTTATTGATGTTGCAACTAGATTCTGGGTCTTCCTCTGGGGTGGTTGTCCCTCTCGCATTGCATTGTTGTCAATCGATATAGACCACCTATCCCTCTCCACACCGCAGAGTTTACAAACAATCTTTCTAGTGTGGCGAGTAGCCAGCAGACTCTTAGTATGGGACAGGAAATGTACCCACCAGACGTCTCTTTGGAGGGGAAGCTGACTTAACTCACAATGCAGGACTGGAGGGATTCCAACAATGGGACCAGATTGGTATTACTACCTTTGGCGATGTCTGGGGTTCTTACATGTACTCCTTCGCAGAGCTGCAGGCGCAATTGGACTGTCCCAGTCACAGTTCCATGATCCTTGCAAGTAAAGTATGCACTTTGCCACCTTTACTCTTACACTTGGTCGTCGGAGGATTTCTGTACTATACCACTCCCTGATGTACAATGCCCCTGAGATCTGTCAGAGATGGGATGGCTGGGTGAGGGAGGTGAAGGACATTGAATGGTGGACATAAGGGGTTAATGTTTACGTGGGTGCCAAGACTTGGAGATAATTAAGGTTTTCAGACTTTTATATAATTTAAAAACCTCTAATTATATCACTTTTTATGGCTCATAACGGCTTTGTCACGTTCACGTTTTAAAAAAAAAAACAGTTTTTTTTAGTTTGGTCTGGATGTAGGAACGTAAGAGAAGGAGCCTGTTTGTTTATATTGTTTGCCAACTTGTTTTTGTTTTAGTCCTGTGTTGGTGAAATGGAAGGCTACGAAGTTTTTAGTACTGTATGAAGTTTTGAATATTTTCAAGAATAAACTGCATTTTTAATCGAAAGCGTGTGACTCCATATTATTTGTTTTGGAATGATGTCCTCCTATAACCATTGTATCTGTTTTTTCTTTACTATATGCACAATCAAGTGTCAAATACGTGTTTTTCGATTTTGATAAACGAGGTCCTTCTATTTTCTTCTCTTGGCATTCAAGAAATTAATTGTTGGTGATCTGTGTTGATGTAGTTGAATATATCGACTTTTAGAGCATCTATAGAAATGCTCTTCAAATATTCAGAGGGAAAAGATAAATATAAGCAGTTGAATTGTATAGATGTTGATTGGTGCGCCTTGCGAGTTAGAAATGACGGAACCCATTTGGCTCCTGATCGACTCGAAGTGTTACGGCCGAGAGGAATGAAGACTGGTTTCGAATGGTGAGTTCGTAGCTACACACAGACAAAGACGTGTAATACTAAGTTCTGTGTGTGGCGTTCTATTGGCGGGTACCCAGGCTGGGGAGGACGTTACATAGAGTAACTTAAACTAGCTTGAATTTTTTTTTCATTTCATACTGAGGATGCACTTGTGGTTCTAACCTCCCTAGAGGCAGTATTTAAATGTGTGATGGAATTGGAGAGGGGTTAAACTGTTTGGAGCCCTCATGAATGTAGATCGCAGTGTACGTTTTATTAGTAGAGGCCTTGTCCCAGTTTAGGTGGATGAGATCTCAGACCAAGAGAGGAGAAAGTATGAATCAAATTAATGATTGATTTCCATTCTGTCTCCTTCCATAGCTGCTGTTTAGAAGCAATATATTTGTTGATACGTGTACTTGCGCTAAGCTTGTAATCTTTCTATTTGTTGGTAGTGTCTTAGTGCAAGTAATTAAAAAGATATGTATTGCACTAAATACATATGTAGCAGACATTAATTTTAAGTTGGCAAAGATATAAAGCGGTCATCCACTATTTAGTGAAAAATAATTCATAGAAGTGATGCATCTCTCTAGTGAAGTTATATTAATACCAAACAGTTCACCAGAATACAAGATTTTATAACCTACCTCAAATTATTATGGTATTTAGAAATTGCTAAAGGAAAACGTGTTAAGATATGCTTGTTTTTATACTGCCTTGGAATGCCTGCCTTCAGAGGAAATAACTGTTATGAAATTATTTTGAATCCTGATGTTGGTTCTGTTTAGGGTTGTAGAGATTAAGCTCTGCATCGATGCAATAAGAAGAAACTGTACTGGTGATATCCATTTGTATGTAATAATGACAAATATGGATGACCCAATTGTGAATGTGAGTGAGCGTTATGAGCCATAAAAACCGAGGAATTATGGTTTGTAAATTGTATAACGAGTACTTTTGGGTTGACCCAAAGAGACTTTTGGAAAGAATTTCGGTTAAGAATCAAAAGGGTAGTTATTTGTTGTAAATGCATTGTCAAGATAAATGATAAAAAATAATAGTGAAAAATGTGTAATCTTGAGTGAAAAGTCAGGGTGTACAAAAATTTAGCTGTGAACACTATAGGTTTAAATATGTTTGAAGTTTCCTTTGGGGACCTTTCTCTGTTCTTAAGAATCCCGATTTGTTCTTACTGTGTTGTAATGATTTCTGATGTAAAATGATGTGAAGTAACCGCTAACATGCCTTCCTGTAAGACCACCAATCTCGCATGATAGCCAAGGCCTCCCAAAACTGCCCTGGCCAACATTGAAACTGAACGACTATTGTCCTTCCATGATAACAAGAACTAAGCTTTTATACTTGTTGAGGTCTCCGCATTTTATGATATCATAGACCATGACATAATACTGTGTAGACTAAAATGTTTTGCCGGAGTGGAGGGGGTCCACATTCACATGGACTAAACCCTTAATTTCTACCCATTGCAAACTAATTTTGTATGAGTCAACAGAATCTCCAACAATGCACTGTAATTTGTGGATTATCACACAGCTCCTCTTCTCTGGTTTGCTCTTTATGGTCTGTGCACCTCCCCACGACTCCTCTAACCGTATCAGTTTGATCTACAAGTGTATGCCAAAGACGCTCAAATTAATTTCAATCTGTAAAACAAGCCACTGAACTGTATAGCTTCACATTTCGAACCATGTTCTCTACTGCATTAAACGGAGATGACCCTGATCAAGACCTCAGTTTGCCCTTCGTTCAGACGGAGGAAGAACCGAATCCAAATTGATCCCCCTTCAAATGGCACTTTTCTCTTTGTGCCACCCTGAAAGTGTACCACGCTCAAAGTACAAAACATGGAAGCCTTGTTAAATTCAAAGATGTCCTTCTTTCCTCAGGTAATGAGGTTGTCCATGCCATCAATCTACAGCTTGCTGTCCTCTAGAGAAACACCCTGCTCCTATGCATGAAGCACCAGTTGGAGCTAACTGGATCCCCGGTAATGACTTGCTACTGCTACTAAATTGTGTTTTTAGTTCTTCCGGAGGACAATTGGATTAAATATACATACAGACCGTACATAATTAATTTGAATTACAGTAAATCATAACATTAGACCTGCAGAGAGACACAACATGCAATTGATCTAAACAGGTTTAACAATAGATACATTATTCCATATGTATTCCTGAAGCGAAAACTAATGCTTCACTTTGAATTCCTTAATCCAACTGAATGCTGTACAGTTCTGTTGATATACACTCTAAACTTGAAGGATTAGTTCATACTTTAGATACATTAAAGTCCACATAGTATGTGTCTGGTACTATTACAAATATATTGTTCTTCGATCATACCCTTAACCAAATTCATGTAAATCAACCAAACCGACTAATTAATAGCCAAGCTTTGATAGCCAATTAGTGAGCAGGGCTCAAATCTTAAACCTTTCTTTCTAGCTCTCTTTCCTATACATTTATACAGACTGTCTTCCATATAGTAACAAAAAAAGTATAGAGCGAGCCACAGCTGATACAATGGTGGGTCAATGTTCCGTCATGCAGTAACCATACAGATTCTGGAAAAGACCATTGCTAAAGACAAAGTATAGCAGATGACTGGATCTGACAAAGTCACCTCCTCTACTGCAAGCAGAATAAATTAGAGGGTTGGACCAATGCAAAATGGTGCCCAAAAAGTCCCCGATCTTTCCCAGTACTCAGCCAGTTTAGACCATGTGGCATACATATGAAATATTTCTGTTTCAGTAATGCCGCAACTTGGCAGTGAGAATTCGGGTGCCTCTCCCAATTAAAGTCTTAAATGGGTTTATATTATATATTGTTTTGAATCTTTAGATGGTAGTGCTGTGTGGCTGATGTTTACAGATTCCTGGAAGTATGCTCTGCTTTAATCAATCCCTAATCTGTCTGTGCACCTGACTGACTGTGAGTAAATATTGTCTGGTTTGAAATCAGAGAAGTGATGATTTAAGACCTTTGCCCTCCTTCCAGTTACCAAGGAATATAGTATTTTTATCTTTATAAATGATAACTGTCTTGCATCCAGTTTAAAAAAGAAGCTTCTAATCTGAAGGAATTTAAAGAGACTATGCTTTCCAAGGTTGAATTTTTCCTGCAAGTAGTAAAATTCACTAAGTTGCCCTTCTACAAAAAAAAAACCTCAATTTCCCTAACCCCAGCTTGCTTCCACGATTAACATTACTGTTCTAAATTGGTTCTCTGGTTGGTAGAGGTATGCGCCCTCTTCAAGCAGGGACCACAATCCTAGTCATGGAAGTCAGACAACCTAAATTAACCTGTGCTCACCCTCCGGTAGCTTGGCACAGAGCAGTCAGGCTTAACTTAAGAGGCAATGTGTAAAGTATTTGTGCTACATTCGAATTACAGAAAATTCCACAAAAAGACTCCACACCAGTTTAGAAAAGTAGAGGATATTTAGCTGAGTAAAACAAGACCAAACCGACACAAATCCAATAAGTAGAACTCGAGATATGAATTTGCAAAGAATAAACTGCAATAGAGTGACTTTAAGTCAATGTCACTTGAGGTCACGCTAGACTGGGATAAATTCAGAGTTTCAGGCTGACCGCGATGGAGGGCAGGCCGGCTACAGGACCCATGCAGGGCGTGCTGAAAAAGTACCTTGGATGGAGCAGGCGTCGAAGACTCGATGTGTCTGTTTCAATTCGCGCAGTCTGGTCGATGCATCGAAGTTTGGCCTCGCAGTTGGGCCCTGCGTCGTCTAACCCTTACAATGCAGATAAACAGCTTCTGGACCCTCTTTCAAGGGCAAGGACTGGATTTGGCACCTCTTGGCAGGGCAGAACTCAGAGTTGGCAGAGTCCAGCAGCATGTGCAGGGTTGAAGGAAGTCTTTGATGGCCCTGAGGCTTCAAGAACAGGAGGCAGGTTAGCAAGCCCTTGGAGACCTGGGTGCAAGGATGTAGAAAGCAGGTCCAGTCCTACTCACCCCCAAGCAAGAAGCAGCAGGCCAACACAGTAAAGCAGGCAGCAAAGTGGTAGTCCCTTCTGCAGCACAGCAGCTCTTCCTCACAGAATGTCCTTGGTTCCAGCAAAGTTCTGATTTGGTTGTGTAAGGGGTCCATTACTTATACTTAGTTGTGCCTTTTGAAGTGGGGGAGACTTCAGAGAGGCCTTTGAAGATCACAGGGTCCCTACCTTTTCTCCTACGGCTCCAGACTCGATACAGGGGGTATGCAGCTTTTTGTGTGGGGACGGGCACAGCCCTATTCAGGTGCAGATGTTTGCTCTTCCCTCCCATCAGCCTGGTAATGGGCCATCAGGATGCAAAAGTCACACCCCAGCTCCCTTTGTGTGATTGTCTAGAGGGAATGCACAAAGCCCAGCTGTCACTCAACCCAGACGTGTATTTAGAGGCACAGAAGGGTTAAAGTAAGAAAATAGTAACTTTTAAAAGGGGCATTTTCAGACTTATAATTTAAAATCTGACTTCGCCATAAGTTGTGAATTTAAATTGTGAGTCCAGACACACCAAACTCCAAATCTCTCTTTTCCCAATTGGAAATTACACTTAAAAGATGTTTTAAGGCAATCCCAATGTTGACCTATGGGAGACATGGGCCTTGTAGAAGGGAAAAAGAAATATGAGTTTTTCACTACCACGACATGTAGAACACAAAAGTACATGTCCTACCATGTAAATACACTGCACCTTGCCCATAGGGCTGCCTAGGGCCTACCTTAGGGGTGACCTGTATTTAATCGAAAGTAAGGTTTAGGCCTGGCAAGTAGGTTAACTTGCCAGATCAAAATGGCAGTTTAAAAATTCACACACAGGCTCTGCATTGGCATGCCTAAGACCCGTTTTAAAGGGCTACTGAAGTGGGTTGCACACTCTGTGCTGCAGGCCCACTAATATCATTTAATTTGCAGGCCCTGGGCACCTATAGTGCACTTTACTAGGGACTCGCAAGTAAATTAAATAAGCAAATTGTGGATAAGTCAATGTCCCCCCACTCCCACATTTTAGGGAGAGAGCACCTGCACTTAAGCACTGGTTAGCAGTGGTAAAATGCCCAAAGTACTAAAGTAAATAAAAACGAGGTCAGACAAAGGGGAACAGGAAGGCAACACGTTTTGGGTTGACCCTGCAGAAAGGGCCAGGCCCAGCGCTTACCTATCTTGAACTATAGTGGGGGTAAAGTGGCGAGTGCGGTGGGGGGGTATATTAATTGTATTTAGTGATAGTCGGCAAAATAACCATTTTAGATAATAATTTAATAGGCACTACCACTATCTTAAATCCAACTTTTTTGAAAATTGCTTTACTCCTGTAAATTTTAGTAAGGAACACAGAGGCCTCTTTTCCCAGACTGTATTCATAACTTACAGGGGTCCTATTTGGTTCAGACACCTGGGTCTCCCTCTATAACCAGATATTTCATATGCCCCAGCATAATACTATCTAAAAACAAGAATTTGCAATGCAATCTATCTCTCCTTTGGGACCTTATATGTATTTAGCTATGCAGCACATTAGCCTGGGTGCTGAAACCTCTACTGTTCTTTAACATGGAAAAAAAGTTCACACCAAAACTGCGTGACACGCCAGGTGTGGTAACGCATGGAGAGAAATATTGCCTTTCTGCGGGAAATGGTATAGTCCAAAGCTCTGTTTTTAATATAAAATCAGGGCCCTTGGTAGTCGTATAACTGAAAATACAAGGTTTGAAAAGAATATTATGGTCTACAGGTACTTGTGGAAGACCATTTCTATGGACTGGAATCTAGAGAATGCTAAAGTGAGTCTGGTATTTTACTGACCTCTGCTGTTTGTGTTCTATCAAGGATAAATAGAGGCAGTTGACCACAAAAAAAAAAAAGAAAATCCGTCAGCAGAAAGCAATTCTGGTATTTTACTGACCTCTACTGGCCGTTATCTATCAAGACCGTTAGCGGCAGTTCAACAAGCAGAAAGCAAATCTGGTATTTTACTGACCTTCACAGGGCGTTTTTAGGTCGAGCCTAGAGCAGCGCGCATGCGCTGTTTGCTCGACTTTTAGTAATGGGCTTTAGAAAGCTCACCTCACGCTTGTGTGTGTGCATTTGGTTTTGTCCCAGGCTATTGGCCTTTGCGTGCGTCTTTTTAACAAAGACCGCACGCAATTGGGCAAAGGCGTGCGCATGTCCCGCCTTTGCTCCGCCCACGGTCTATTGTGTGCGGTTACCCGCACAGGCACCATCTGGTTTAAATTATCGTGCCCAGACGCGTGCGCCATAATTCAAACCAGATGCCTCGCTGTGTTGCGCGCGCGCGCACCACTCGTTAGATCTGGTATGGAAACAGCTTTAGCTGTCTCGCCTTCACACACGGGCCGCTGGCGTGAAAAGGGTGAGACTTTGCAGTCTCTTCACAGTATTCCCTGCTTCTTGAAAAGCTTCACAAGACATCACATAATGTACACACCCGGCGCTCTGAATGTAGCCGAGTGTGTCGGAAAGGACAGGCCGAGACAATCTTTCACTACCTCTGGAAACACAGCATGCCACATCGAGGAAGCGTTCAAGTATAGTAGCCGAATTGTTCTAACAAGCCTTTCACAAGTGTCACGCTTCAGCCAAAACCTCTAATTTCTCATTGTCCCAGAAGGACGGCTACTAAATTTATTAAGTGTTTCCAGGTTCGTGGACTAGACACCTCGTCGCTTTTAAACAGTAGCGCAGTACAAGCTCGCAGACCACAAATGAATAATGTGATATTCTCTATTCTAATCCACCATTATACTTTTGGCTACTCGCCGAAAAGCACTTCGAAGCCTCGTAAGGGGTAGTAAGCACTATTTAAATACAACCGCAATTACATTCATGCAAACCCTGACGTAAAACTGAAGGGCAGACCAGTCCTTTTTTTGTATCCACAACATTCGGGCCGGACTGGCCTTAGCAGGCACCGGGCATTTCCCCGGTGGGCCGCTAGGTTTGGGGGCCGGTTTTGGACCCCTGGGGGCCGATTTTGTTACAGTGCCGTTTTTGCAGCATATCTGCAATATCTGCTGCTGTAACAAAATCGTCCAAAAGCGGCCGTGGCAAACAGTTCGGCCTCACCCACAAATCCCCAGGGGGGCGGCTGAACACTTTGCCAGGGCCGGTTTTGGTTCCCAGTCCGGCCCTGAACGACATGGCTGCAAATGCCGACCAAGCTCCATAGGAACTATATATTAGAGTGCATCACAAGGCCGGAGTTTTACAAATATGTGCGCAACTCTGAAATGAACGCGTACTACGTGAAGTCTACGGGAAACGTTGCGATTCTTAAATCCGCTTCTGCTGTTTTATTTTTTTAATTTAAAAAAAAAAAAAGGAAATTGTGATGTATGTCATGAATGCCACACATGGAATTTTACTATAACAGTTACTCCGATGCAAGGGGTTTGGGTGTTTATAGAGGGTTTGTTTCATACAAATGTGGTGCACAAACACAAAGTGGTGTGTTTTGGGGTGTTTGCCAATATTTGCAATGCCTGTCCCACATCGCGTGCACCTCTAAACCGAAGCATGTGTAATTCCCCAATTTTTAAGGATAAAATGGCCAGCGTTCACAATTAAAGTTACTTTCACGGGACTGAAATAGAAGGTAAGGGTGAAATTTCACACTAAGGCCTGTGATTAATGTTTTTTCGCTGCTAAAATGCAAGGTAGGGTTAATGGTTACATATATGTTAGGGAAACCTCAACACTGCAATCTCTCCATCACTGCTGCAACAGGAGCTTCTGATTTTTTTTTTTTAAAGATTCAGAGGTGCATGTGGCAGATAATCTGATTTTGGTTTCCTGTGTCCTTATGTGCATTCCTCTTTGTTATACTGATATAGTTCTCATAATGCTTAATACAATATTTTAAATTAATAAAATACTCGTAATTAAAGATTGTCAGAGCTTTTCTGCAGACGTTTAAACAAGGAAGAAAAACGTTCCACAGTGAAACAACATAAATACAGTCTCTCTGTCCTACACACATTATGTAACCGGCCACCCCACATAAGACCTTGTCTGGCATTATTCTTCCTTTTCTTTGCGACAGCCAGCTGTTAATGTCCTCTGGAACGGAAAGCAGAAAGTTGATTGCCAAAGGAAAACAGGCATTGGCATAGCCAATAGGTCTCGCCTTTGGGACATTATAAGTGTTTAGCCATTCAACAGTTAATGTTGCACCAAGGATATTGTGCTGCATGATTATATACTTATAAGGTCCCAAAGGCGAGACCTATTGGCTATGCCAATGCTTGTTCTATCAAGAGTTGAATAGAGGCAGTTGAACAGAAAAAAAAGTCCCTAAGCGGAAGCAGACCAGTCCTAGGGCTGATCTCCAGAGCCCACAAAGTACATACACATATAAGTATGTACTAAAGTGTATATACAAGTGGCTCTCTTTGTCCTTCTATAGTCACAGAGAAAACTGTTACAGACTGACTAGTTTATTATTTTTTATTTTTTTTATTAGAAACCGTTATTACACGATAAAATACAGACAAGGGCCTACAACCACCAAGGCCGACCGCTATAGAGCCCGAGGGCCCGCAATGCGACGCCACACATTCAAATGAACCAGAGGCAAAGTTCCCGGCAGTTCGTAAGCACATATAACAGGCCGTGGCCATAGGCCAGGAGCAATAGGAAAAAACAGTTTCCTTTTCTATTAAATACAAAACCGACACAAGGCAATGAGAGTCCGAAATAGCAGCGTGCTCTTCCCAGGACGGGGAACAACGTACAGTGTCCAAAGCAGTTCTTGTCTGGAAGCGGTAGTAGGGGGCAACGGGAAGACAAAACATGGAACACACCTCACACAATCCCGCAGAATGTGTGGCTAGGGGGACAAAGCAATATCGACCTCTAATAGCAGAGGCGGGGTGCAGATACGTCCACGATATAAATTCCATGGACCCCATACCTTAGTCCATTTCCCTGGCTTGCCTCTCGCCACATACACCGTCTTTTCCCTAAACATACACCAGTCCATATTCTCCTTCCATACCTCGATCGTGGGCGGCCTCGGGGAGCCCCACAGCTGTGCAATGTTATGCTTAGCCACCATGTACCCCAAAGTCACCCACTGCGTCTGTGCCGCAGTATAATCATTCGGTTCCCAGACATTCAACAAACACCTCCTAGCCTCTGGCAACAGAGCAACGTGCGTGACCTCCTCCATTACGGTGTGGATACCGTTCCAAAATCGCACAACCTCCGAACATTCCCACAAGATATGAAGAAAGGTACCCGGCAGGCCACATCCACGCTTACACAGTCCATCCCTCGAGTAACCCATACGCAGCAAACCGGGCCCCGTGACATACACTCTATGAAGGATCTTCAGCTGTACGAATCGTAAGCGGGCCGGGATCGCCACCTCTTTCGGGGAGGCCACCGCCGATACCCAGTCCTCATCGTCCAGTTCCAAGCCATCGCCCGTCCATGCCTCCCGCAGACAGAGAAGCAAGTCCGCGCAATCATTAATGAGTTTCTTATAAATCAGAGAAATAGTGCTGTCGGGCACGTAGCCATCCAACACTCTATCCTCCAGTGGGGAATACTCGGGGATAGCAGCAACGTCCGGAAAAACCGAACACAGCGCGTGGTAGACTTGCGCATACCGGAAGTACTCTCTATCATTTAATTTGTATTCAGTTTTAAGCATTTCAAACGTTTTGAAAGACCCCTTTGCCCAAAGATCACCCACCTTACATATACCAATCATATCCCATTTCTCAAAGCCTTTCGATCTCCACAAACAGGCCAACCGCCCGGAGGCATACAACGGCGTCGCCCGAGTCAAGCGATTCCCTCCACCCCATCGCAGCACTTGCCGCGTGCCACACACGTACCGCAACCCGCGTGGGTCCCGTCAACCGCGTGTCCGGGGTCACCGAGTACAGCGCCCTATTATAATCCCCACCCGGGAGCAGAAATGTATCCATCTCGAAGGCCGGATTCAAGGCAGGACCGTATATCCCATGGTTCACTGCCGCCAACTGAGACGCCCAATAGTATCGTTTAATATCGGGGAGGGCGACCCCCCCCCCCATCGTACCAAGGGAGCGTCAACTTGGCGAGAGCGTTCCGCGGCCGCCCGTCCCAAAACAGTTGGCGCTGAAGACCCTCCACCTCTCGAAAATAACGGGCTGGCACGACATCTAAAGTATTTTGCAAAGCATACAAGAAGCGAGGTAGCGACATCATTTTAAACAATGCCGCCCGTCCGAGCGGCGGAAGTCGTCGCCACCTCGCGACGTCGGCCTTCAATCGCTGGAGGGGAGGGAGAAGGTTTCGCTCATAGCGAACCGTGGGATCCAGAGAGATAAAGATTCCCAAATATTTGAACCCCAGTGTAGCAATCTGGATGGGGCAATCCCGTGGCAGGAGGGGGGCCTCGCCCCAGAGGACGTAAACACACGACTTGGCCCAGTTGATAACCAGGCCAGAGTTGCGACCAAAGGAATTCAGTACGTCCACCAATACGATTAGCGACTGTCGGGGAGAGGTGAGATACAGTAGGATGTCATCCGCGTAAAGGGAGACACGGTCTTCAAACTCCGGCGTCCATCTAATGCCTCGCAGCGACGGCTCCCAACGCAACCAGGCGGCGAGAGGCTCCAAAGAAAGTGCAAAGAGAAGGGGTGACAACGGACATCCCTGCCGCGTACCTCTCCCCAGTGCGAAGGGAGCCGACACCCTATCATTCACCACCACCTGAGCCAGTGGGTCAGCATATAGTAATTTTACCCAACCAATAAACTCTGGGCCGAACCCAAATTTCGCCAACACGGCCCAAATATACGGCCACTCAAGTGTTGAACGCCATAGTAGCATCTAAAGATGCCAATATGGCCGGCTCACGTATAAACCCCGCTCGAGCAAGCACGCCGTGCAACCGCCTCAAATTCAGAGCGGTATTCCGATGGGGTATGAAACCGGACTGATCCTGATGAATCAAGTCGCCCACGACCCGAACCAGTCGATTAGCCAGTACCTTAGCCAGAATTTTGGGTTCTGCGTTCAACAGCGAAATGGGCCTACAGGAGGCGCAGCGATCTCGCGGCTTCCCCTCTTTGTGTATCACAACTATGTTGGCGAGGTGTTGGTCAGGGGGGAGGAAGCCCGCCGCACGTGCCGCGAAAAACATGTCCCGGAGATACGGCGCTATCTTATCGGGACGCAACTTATATAGTTCGATGGGAAGACCATTAGGACCCACAGCCTTACCCGATGCGATCGAGCGAATGGCCAGGGCGATCTCATCTGATGACAACTTCGCCTCCATCAAAACACTGCATCAGCCTCCGATAGGGTTGGCAATGCAATGTCTCTAAGCAACAGATGAGAGTCCTCCTCCGAACGCACAGAAACCGGAGAGTATACCCCGCGGAAATAATCCGCGAAGCAGTCAACGATCTCCACCGGGTCAGTCACACGCACTCCATCCATTCTCTCCACAACGGGCACCACCCTGCTCGCTCTCTCCTTCTTATCCAACCAAGCAATCAACTTTCCGGCCTTATCCCCCACATCATACGGTCGTCCTTGCTGCTCTCTACTCATCCCTTTAGCGGCTTCCGTGACTAGCGCTCTATAATCTGATTGTTTGAGGCTGAAAACGTGCAATTTCTCATCAGTAACTCCCCGCTCCAAGTCCTCCTCCATTTCAGCTATTTCAGTTTCCAGGCGAACCACCTCTGCTCTCTCGCACCTCTAAGCATGGGAGATAAGGGACAAGGCCTGCCCCCTGATCACCACTTTATAAGCCTCCCATAGGGAGACGGCCGACGACACCGACCCCACATTATCATTGAAGTAGTGATCAGTGGACTTGACCAGTTCCGCGCGGATCTTAGGGTTACGTATATACCAGGGGCTAATGGGTGCCACTCTCCCCTCTGCCCCAGGGACAACCTTCAATTGCAACCATATAGGGGAATGGTCAGAAATACCTCGGGCTAAATGACGCACCTCCCCAATCATACCAGCTTGGATCGCCGGCATAAGCATGTAATCAAGTCTCGAGAGACTCCCATGGGCCCCCGAGTGAAAGGTATATTGCGCCTGTCCCGGGTGCATCAATCTCCAGCAATCTCCAAGTCCCAAAGTGTCCAAAAAGCCACCCAACCAGGCCTGAGCCCTAGGGAGATCCCTGGGGGGGTGACGGTCCTCCAACCCGGAGACAACAGCATTAAAGTCACCCCCCAACACCAGAACCCCCCCCAGGGAGTCCCAGGACCAAACGCCCCAAATCAGCAAATGTAGCCGTCTGTAACCCCGGAGGCACATACACAGCAACGAGCGAAACAGTCCTACCCTCCCATCTCCCCACCAGTGCCACATAGCGCCCCCTATCATCGTGAAGCACCTCGTCCACCTCCAAAGGGAGAGAGGCCCTAACCAAAATGCCCACTCCCCTAGAGCCAGAAGTGAAACCAGAGTGAGCGGCAAGGCGATAGCCCCTCCTATTTAGGGCATGGAAGGAGTTCCCAATCAAATGTGTCTCCTGCAGGAAAACCATGTCGGGCGAGATCCGTTTCAAAAACTGCAACACCACCCCGCGCTTGATCCTGTCTCCCAGTCCATTCACATTCCACGAAAGGATTCTCAATCCCCTACCCCCCATCCCACTCCCGTGCATGATACCCACATCCCAGAAAGCAC
This sequence comes from Triturus cristatus, assembly GCF_964204655.1. NCBI lineage: Eukaryota > Metazoa > Chordata > Amphibia > Caudata > Salamandridae > Triturus > Triturus cristatus. The sequence goes on along the minus strand of NC_140592.1, from coordinate 557,993,407 downwards.
AAACCGGATAAGTCAGCAGAGAACTTCACATTGCCCCTTGCGAAACAAACAAACAATCCCCAACAACCCCCCTCCCCCACAATCCCCAAACCACAACTCCCCCCCTCCCTGCACCCCTGCATGAGCCCAAACAGCCCCCCCAACTCGCAGTGTGCCTGTCGCCCTAACATATACCACAAAAAGGAGGAAAGGACCCCAATAAGCTCCCCACAACCCCCGGGCATTTGGAGGGCATATTGTGCCAAACTAGGGTCCAGTTGAGCCAAGGTACAAAACGTCACCAGTCCAGTCCATCACCAGGAACCAAGTTCTAGTCCTGCTACACCAAATCCCGTCCGCTCTCTGCCGTCCGACTGTCTCGATCCTGTCCCCGAGGCAGGGCATCCAACCAGTCTCCAACCGCCTCCGGCCGGTCGAAAAAGTGTGAGCGACCCCGGAACTCAACCCGCAGCCTTGCCGGGAATAACATCGCATATTTCAGCTCCATGTCCCTCAAGCGCCGTTTGACGCCCAAAAATCCCAGCCGTTGTTTTTGGACCGCTGCGTGAAGTCCGGGTAAAAGCTGACGTTAGAATTCTCAAACTTCAGTGGCCCGGCCACCCTCGACGCCTGAAGGATAGCATCCCTATCCCGAAAGTTAAATAGCTGGGCGATTATAGGCCGTGGGGGAGCACCCACTTTGGGCGCACCACCCGGAATCCTGTGGGCCCGCTCCACCGCAAAGAACTTGCTCAGTCCCTTGGGCGCGAGACGATTGGTCACCAGGTCCTCCACAAAAAGATCCGCAGCAGATTCCTCCAATCTTTCCGGCACTCCAATGATACGAACGTTGTTCCGTCTAGCCCTGCTTTCGGAGTCCTCAAGTCGACGGTCCGTCAGGTCACTGGCTAGCCGCAACCTACGGACCTCCGTCTGCAGGGCGGCCACGTCCACAGTTAAGCTCGACGCCGCTTGACTCAAGGAGTCGACCCGCTCGTTAGTCTTGGACAGGTCTGCCCTGACCAAATTCACATCGATCAGGACCGCATCCAATTTATGAGCCAGGGTATCAAACTGCTGACCCACAGCGGTCTTCATCTCCTCAATGGCGCCCATGACGTCCAGCAAAGTCAATTCTGACGATGGGTCTGAGACCTCTTTAGACCTCTCAGGCGATTTATGCGAGCCACTAGGTGATCCCTTTGCCTGCGCATATCGATCCATATTATTGACCTGGGTATAGGCACCCCTCCGGGTTGACTTGGGTTTCGACTTGTCTCCATCTAGTCTCGCCGCCATCGTCCGGAGGCCACCAAGGTTGGCACCCGCCCGCACCAGGAAAAAGGGAACCAGGTGGCTAATTCAATTGAACACAGCCGTCGCCGACAGTAAGCCCATGTAGAGTCCGAGAGTCAGGCCAGACACTCCGCCGTCCGCACCCCTCTGAAGCACCAAAGTATCTCAGCCGATCTCAGAAAACAAGCTTGAAAACGAAAGTTAAAGTGCGGGGTCCGTGACAGGTCAAGCCCAGCCAGCCGCTGTTGTTCACTTCGTACCCGGGCACTTCACCAGCTCGAGATCGGGACCAAGGCAAGAGCAGGCCGAAAACTTCGGAGTGCAACCATTCCGGCTCCCGGCGTCCGATCTGGATTTGGAAAACGGGTGGCACCTCAGCGCAAGTTAATCTGCAAAAGCCCGTCAAATAAACCAGGATTAAGTCAGGATAGACGTGGGAGGTTGCGGAGGCCCTCGAGAGCCGTAAGCCTACGTGGCCATCTTGGTTGCGCGCTAGGCTCCTCCCTCGACTGACTAGTTTATTGAATCATTTTGTACCGATGTTCTAATGGAATTGCCCTAAACGGGTACAATATTGTGGATGAAATTTTTTATCATATTGCAATACTCGATTGTTACATGTTGATTGCTCATCTGCTTTAAATTATTTGTGAGCTTAGTAAAGAGTTTTAGTTTAACGCATCTTACTGCCCCCCCCCCCCCCAAGTACGTGGCACAGTCTTTCCACCACCTGTAAAGTGGGAATTCGGAACGATCTGTGTCTTAGCGCTGTTTAACTGATAACCACTGACTTTCTCAAACTGAGACTTTTCCATTTCATGCAATGCAGTTTCTACAATTAATAACACGACTGCATATACCAGCAATTTACCTGGTTGTCCTCTTAATACAGGAGCCTTTATCCTCTGATTTCTCAGTAAGTGCTGCAGGGTATTCTAATATCCGACTCCAGTCCCATGAAATTTAGTCTAGCTATGGGATTGCTATACAGAATCTGTATTGCTCCTTTAAATATTGATCTCAATTCTATTCTGACCATAGGCCTGCATGACTCTGCTTTTTCCATATCAAGGACGATCATTGCCAATGGAATACGGTGTATTTAAGCCTTATTGACTAGTACGATAACTCCGCTAATTCGGTCTGCCATTCCTCTCCCAGCTACACAATCCTGTGTTGCCTCAGACAAATTCGGCAATGATTCTGCTCATGTGTGTGGTCATATTTTCAACACTGATTTTGGCCTCTCTATTAATTGAGTAACGCAGTGGTTCGTGCCATCAGTCTATATATACCTTTCTGTCCTCCAGGAAAAACACTTTGGTGCCAATTACGATCCGGTAAAAAATGTCCCCGTACGACTCGTATCCGGTCTTTTTACCGTACGAATCATACAAGTGCCGTACAAACTGGCAATCACGATTCGCATGGTAAAAAGTCCATACGAACCGCATTCGGAATATTTCCCCACACGTCCTCGGGTCGGAAAATGTGTCCGACACGTCCTCGGACGATTTACCGTACAAATGTGAAAAGTGAAGTCCGACCGCGGAATCACGATCCATCCCGTGCGTCCGATGTTACAACCGTATGGAAAAAACACCGTCCGCACCGAACTCCCATAGCAACCATGGAGACATGTGCCCGCAAACGCGCCGACCCCCCCCCCCCCCCCCCCCAGCCCGCGTATGTACGCGCCGACCCCCCCGTGTATGTACACCCGTGTACGTGTCAAACCCCCCGTGTATGTACACCCGTGTACGTGTCGAACCCCCGTGTATGTACACCCGTGTACGTGTCGAACCCCCCGTGTATGTACACCCGTGTACGTGTCGAACCCCCCGTGTATGTACACCCGTGTACGTGTCGAACCCCCCCCCCGTGTATGTACACCCGTGTACATTCGAGTCGTACCCCCACCCGTGTATGTACGGTGCGTACCCCCAGACACGTACACGGGTGTACATACACGGGGGGGGGGGTTCGACACGTACACGGGTGTACATACACGGGGGGTACGACTCGAACGTACACGGGTGTACATACACGGGGGGGTTCGACACGTACACGTGTGTACATACACGGGGGGGTTCGACACGTACACGGGTGTACATACACGGGGGGTTCGACACGTACACGGGGGGTTCGACACGTACACGGGGGGGTTCGACACGTACACGGGTGTACATACACGGGGGGTCGGCGCGTACATACGGGGGCTGGGGGGGAGGGTCGGCGCGTACATACGGGGGCTGGGGGGGGTACGGTGCGTACATACGGGAGCGGGGGGGGGGTACGGTGCGTACCGGGCCACCTACTCTGGTCGTTTCGCGCCGTACTTCGCTTTTCCGGCAGTTTTTGGGTGCCGTGAAAATATTGCCGTCCGGACTGCTGTCGGTTCGATTCGTAATTCCTGGGTCGTGAAACGCTGCCTGAAAGCGTCCCGACGTCACGTCGCAGCATTCCCGGAGCACATTCGTATGTATATTTTCGTCGGTCGGTGTTTTTTACGATTCGTACGGAAATGGTGTTTCCGTGCGAATCGTAATTCCATGTTTGTAAAGTTTTACGACCGGGTACGAGTCGGACGGAGAAAACGCTCCGACCGACGGTTCGTACCCGGTTTTTACCGGATCGTAATCTGCACCAAAGTTGCTCTGCATGAATCACCAGGTAGACCACCAGATCCCTGGTAATTTCTTTCCCTTACTTCCACTTTATTGTATACACCATGCTTTTAAAGAAGCTCATTCACCGGGTGCAAACAATCCAGAACCAGGTGGACATGTTATGCCTTGTTTTGAAGCATGCCACTATATCAAACCACTCTATAATGCATTAGATCACAGTGAGTACAAGAATGAAGTTCAAAATCTTCTGTACTGTCCTCAAAGTCTGTTGTGTAAAAGCAAGAGGGTACGTGGGGAAACTTGCACCTTGCAATACTCTTGGAGAAAATAAATGTTTGACAATGGATTTAGCCAACACTCCTTGAAATGTCTCAAAGTTGGTAAATGATCAGTGGTACCCATGCCCCCCGTACTCTGGAATTTACTATCTCCATGCCTGACAGAGACTAATTACTTGCATGTAGGTAAAAAGAGAAGAAACTGTAAAAACGGACACAATAAAAATATTACAGGAACTAAAGACAAAGATCAGTGAAATCTGTACGCAGGACGTAGCAGTGGGGAAGGAGCCACACAGACGCGAACTGTATAACGAAATCAAAATTAATCCACAGTCCCAGAGGTTAAGAGAACGCATTGAAAGTATATAACAAGACCAAGTCAAAAATATCCATCACGTCGAAATATACCACCAAGACCTAATAGAAGCATCAAAAGGGACCCCGATTGACCACACAAACACAATCGCTAACTGCTCAAGGCCAGATAGAATTGGTCCCACATTATAAATCGAGGGAAGCCCACGATATACAGAATCGAAGTGAAATAATAAAGTTACTAAAATCTCTACCTGCTCTGAAACACATTACATCCAGGGACCTGGAAAGAATAGACTTTAAAGCCAATCCAAACCAAATAGGGCCTGAAATAACAACAGCCACTTGGATAAATTACTCCGTTATTCAACGGATCCTGAGGCACAAGGAGGTATTCGCATCATGGGGTATAGAACTAGAAAAGGTGGAACCTCCTTGTTATCCGAGCCCCCTACAACACCCATATCGCACAATGGGCGTATTAAAAGGAGCTAAAGGCCCTGAGAATCCGAACCAAACCAAGGATGATGCTCAATCCATAAGACAAATCACAATTACAATCACACACTCTGAAACAGCTAATAAAGATGACAACCAGTACTGGAGATCCCTAAACACACAAGAAGCAGCATCTAAAAAAAATCCACAAAAACTCAAACATTGCAGGACTGTAATCTGCTCCTGGAATGTGAACGCCCTATCCTCAAAAGTAGAGGAAATCGACTTTGCTGACTTCATCCTACAGTACGACATACTGCTATTGCAAGAAACTTGGCAGATAACACACACCCCAATTGTAGGCTATAACGAACATCTTATTCCAGCTAAAAAAGAGTCAGCACGCGGAAGAGCCAAAGGCGGATTATCAATTTATATCTCAATAGACATTCCATGGGTAGAAGAAAACATCGACTTAGATTCCTGCTGGATGTAATGTATTAAACTAACAGTCTTCATCACCTGCGCTAATTTTAAACATCTACATGCACCCAGCTTATAAGCATAAGGGGAGAGATATCCAACAATTGGTGGCCGCCATCAAAACCCTAAAGCTAATCTACCCACATGCCCATATAATATTGTCCGGGGATTTCAACATGAATTTGGTGCAAGCCCAAGAAAAAAACCTACCCAGCCAATAAAGATCAGGAATGGCAACACAACTAGGCATGACACCTCAGGTAAGAAATGTGCTGCATTATTGGATAAACAATCATTGTATACTTGAAATGGCCGAGGCCCACATGATAGCCCGGCAGCTTTTACAAGAGTGACCGCAAAATCAGGAGCAACCATCGACTTCACTCTAGCAGACCCAGGCCTATTTCCCGTCATTATGAATTTTCAAATAATAGATAGCGACCACTATCCTCAATCTTTTAAATTAACTAACATTCTAGAAAAGTCCCGGCCAACCAGTGCTCTCATCCAACTCACCCAACTGTAGAATTTAAAACGATTAACATGAAACAACAACACAATAGACGCAATTATGGAGCTCTGCTTGGCTCTACTGGCCGCCACCAATGCAAAACCATTAGGGGTAGAGGCCTGGGAGTCACGTATCAACAGCCTGAATAGAAAGTTCTCACACAGTTCAAGATACCAACAATTTGCCAGGACAAGTGGTCAGTATGGTACACTCATGCCCTAAGGATTAAAAAAAAGACAACTAAATAAAGCTCTCAGACAAATGCGAACTAATGGCCAACAACCCCCTCGGCAGGCCCTGACCACAATCAAGCAAATGAAAAGCGACCTAAAAAAAGATTCGCGCAACAAAACGCACCTATAACGAGCAATTTTGGACAAAAATGCTCCACGTCAGCCGACAACAAAATTCAAGAGTTTTGGGCCCAAATTAATGTCCTATCAAATGGAAAAAATCGGCATTACAATTCCGACCTAACCGAGCACGCATGGAGAGCTCACATAGAAGCTACATTCAATACCCAGAAAGCCCCTGGGCCATTGCCAAAAACGACACACTGAAGGTGAGACGGCCCAATGCCAGAATTCCTAGAGACATTCCAACTAGAGAGCATCGGACGGCTCAGACACCGAAACCAACTTCCCGGGCCTCTGACTCCACGACTTGTAAATTGAATCTGAAAGATCACAATAACCTCCAAGTTAATCAACCAGAAGGCAAACTTCCGCGAGGTCCCATTTGAAACACCAGGGTCAAATCAATCAACCCTCGATGTACAGATCACACAAAAACAAGTAATGAACATCATAAAAAAACAGAGGTCTGACGGGGCGCCGGGACCAAACGGCCTGCCCAATGCCCTATTCAAAAAAGATCCAGCATTTTGGTCTAATCATCTATCATTGCTGTTCACTCACATTCTGGAATCTCATATAATCCCAGACTCTTGGCGAGTAAGCGTATTACACCCAATATTTAAATCAGGAGCTCGTTCAAACCCCTCAAATTATAGACTAATAGCCCTCTTTGACGTTGAGGCAAAAATCGACGCCGCAAACTTGCTGAAAGATCTAGAGGATTGGGTCGACTGCATTAAACTGATCCCCAATACACAAACAGGCTTCCGAGCTGGAATGGGCACCTTAACTAATATATCTGCTGTTTCGCTTTTGGCCAACCAAGCCATTGCCAACGCCAAAGTTCTTTACGCATGTTTTGTGGACCTCAAGGCAGCCTTTGACGAGGTCCCCAGATGAGCCCTGTGGGCAAAAATGGAATCCTGGGGAGTTCCTACAAACCTACTGAATGCGATAATTAATCTCTATTCAAAAACGTGGGTACAGCGCGACATTGCTCAATTGTGGGGATCCCAGAGGCCCCCTGCGGTGTCGGCCTGGAAAGAGCATATGGATTGGTGTATGTTTCGTGAAAAGGTGGTGTATGTGGCGAGAGGTAAGCCTGGGGCGTGGGTGAAACTCTGGGGCCCCTGGAACGCCTACCGCGGGGGTATTTGTGAGCCACCACTGCTACCGGCTGCCTCGCCTGCTCCGTCTCCCTAGACAGCCCCCCTCCCTCAGCCGCGGGCGCGCGGTCCCCCAGTCCCTGATCTATTCCCATCCCCCCCTCCAGAGTTCTGCTGCTGGTTTGGATCCCCCACTTATGGAGCACGTGCTGTTATTTTGGATCGCGGGTTGCCTTGCGGGTGTGGTTTTTTGGTGTTGTTTTGTTTCAAGAAAAGGGAACCGTACTGTGGGCTTGGAGCTGTGTGGCCTGCACCATTGATTACTCCTGTTTCACTGCTCTGCGCTGCCTAGAAACTTTTACTGTATGTGTGCAATATGTTTTTGTCATTCTAGCGGCCGGCCGGATGGTTGTAGGCCCATACCTGTAACTTTTACGAACTGCAATAAACGGTTTCAAAAAAAAAAAAAAAAAAAAAAAAAAAAAAACGTGGGTACAAATAAAAATGGGAAACGGTCAAACTTTAACTAACAAAATCACCACTACCAATGGCTTAAAACAGGGGTGCGTTTTAGCCCCCTGTCTATTTAATATAAATACAGCTGACTTAGATAACAACTTACGCTCGACATTAGGGGACCCCCCCCCCAAACTGGGGAATGTGAGAATAGTAAGTCTGCAATACGCCGACGACATTGTGCTACTATCTCAAACGCCCCGTGGCCTCCAACGACTGATAAACCAACTAATAGAATACACAGTTTTAAATCAATTAAACATAAACTTCAATAAAACAAAGGTTATGTGTTTTTCTAGTCCACACAAAAAGATACCAAAATTCACTTGGACGATCAACAGCCCCTGCCTGGACCAGGTGGGAACATATAAATATCTGGGAGTAACTTTGGATCACCACCTCAATGACAAGCAATATCTAGAACTGAGGAAAACAAAAGCAAATCCATTATTATTTGCATTCAAAATCTTACAAAAAAAACTCAGTGACTGTTCAACCCATTTATTAAAGGTTGTGGCAGCAAAATATCTACCTTCAATCACGTACGGTTCAGAACTCTTAAACTCAAAGGACGCAATAAGTCTGAACATCGCTCAAACCAGTCTCTTCAAAAATCTATTTAAAATTCCGCACCAGATCTCTCAAGACCGGATTAGATTAGAATTCGGATTAAAAAACGGATCCCGTCAAGACCAGGAGCGCTGGTAAAATACTACTGGAGAATGCGGGCAGCAGAGGAAGAGTCTCTGGCACACTACTGCTGGCTGGAGGTTGAAAGACAATCCAGATTGAGTAACTCCGTTTATTCATCTTTAAAGTTAGAGGAAGCTTGGCACACAATACCATCCTACACGGAGTTTAAACGAATAGTCAACATAATGTTCAATCAAACATCTCAAGAAAAGGACAAAGCATCATTGACCACGAAAAACAATGCATGGATTGTGTTGCCAACATACAAAATGTTAAAGCCTCAATCATATCTGTCGAAACATTTTGCAATTCGCATGAAGCAGCAACTGACATTATTGAGACTGGGAGTTTATTCAACTAAAGACCTAACCCCAAAATGGAAACGGACTTGGCCCTCAATGGACTGCCGCCTCTGTGGACAAGGAGACGAGTCATTGCTCCTCCTACTTTGTATTTGTCCTGCATTATTAACCATACGGAAAGAACTTTTGCAGCCAACAATAAGAGCAAATCAGGACCTGTAGATCCGCCGTAATAAAATGTGTGTGAGGCTCGTCAGTACAACTGGCATGTAAAGCAATAAAGTTTCTGAGTCTAGCTGCAAACAAACTAGTAAAGGGAGACCGAGAACTTGAACCGGTAAAGCATGCAAAGTGAAAGTGTAGTCCATCTGCCTGCAGCTTATATAAGAATTATGTACCTTTTATAGCTTGACTCACTATTACAAGACTGAAGGAATCAATTGCACTATGTTTTAAAAGTTTTAATCACAAATTCTTTTATCACAATTTTTAACGAGAATTCATCAAATAATCTATATCTTGCTTATGAATTTAATGTGTTTTAGCAGTTAAGCCGCTCCTTTTTATGATTTAAATCAAATAAAGTAATTTCTCTCTCTTGCATGTAGAAAGGGTCTGTTTCAATCTATATTTATCTCAATTCAATATTTTTTTTTATTAATTCTTAAACAATGGGTGAACTGTGAACCTCCTGTAACCAAGAAGACTCAGACTTCCTCTTGTCCCCAAACACACAAAAATTGATGGGAAGAATGTTTGAAAATCGTAAAAGATACTAGCGCCCGCTCTGGTTATAGTTCCAACTCATTGTTATGGCAATATCCCTATTCTTACCTGCTGTGCTTTGAAGTGTTCAGTGCCTTGCGGAGTGCTATTCAAAACTTAAAGAAATGATTCTTGAAAACTTAGTTTGTAGTTACCCATTAGTAGATCAGGGAGTCCTGGCTTAATACGTAGTGAACCATTTGTATCTGCTCGCTATTACATCATTCACTGTATGCTAATGTACTTTTTTTTTAAGTTGCGCCCATATGATAAACTGAAGGTAAATGCACTGAATACCTTTGCAGATTTAAATGTATTTTGCCTTCTTCAAAGACTTGCAAATTCCGTTGCCTTACCTGGAGAGGTGTTCGAGGTGCATAGCAACTTTGGGACAGAAAGGTGATTGGAGTATACGGAGCAAAACATTCATTTTTTAATTTCCAATCCGATTTTATTTGCGTTTAAGAACACGTACAGTGCACACTCAATCTTCAGCAACCGTACCCCTTCTTACATTGTAACTCATGTAGATTGGTAGTTTCATACTCTGCCGTGTTGTAGTGAACAATCCCGTTAAACAAAACATCCCCCCCCCCCCCCGCACGTGAGTTGCATATAAGATGTAGTCACAATCTGTGTGATTATGGTATGGTGTGTGGATTAACAGATCAAAACATTCATGCAGTGACATTTGATTGTTTTTGGTACCACAAATTGCCTTGTAGTGGTAGTAGGAGAAGTGGGAGTGAATGTTGTGAGGTTGAAAATCTTCTGCAACAAAGGTGACACTTTTTTGCAAGAAGGGCAAAAGTCATTTGGCAGGAGGTTAACAAGGGATCTGCTTCAGTAGTCATGACCAGGAGGTGGCTAGGGTGTAGTTATGGGTAGAGGAAGATGGGAAGGTTGGTGGGTGGGCCGGTCTTCCAGTTTCGGATGGCTGCAACACAATCCGAAATTCTGGTTTGATAACTTGATTTGCAGGATGGAAAGTAGAATATTTGTTTTCAGCGAGGTAGGTCTCTTACTAATGGATTATGAAATAAAAGGTGTAATGCCTTCTAAAAGTATAATAAAAATGGCAAGTGAGAAATCCATTTCCTGTGCAGATCAGAATGTACTCCCAGATAATATAAGAATAATTGATTAACTCTGGCATTTTGTGAGAGAGTTAAGGACTGTACTGTTTTAAGGTTCCTGTCTGCAATGCCTTTGATAGAAGCTGTAGAGAAAGATTGCTGAGGTTTATGGTGTAAACGTAGGAGAGTGAAGAACCTAAGATTGAGCTTTTAGATGAGTAGGTGTGCAGGAAAATGTGTCTGGTCAAGCTACTGTGAGTACCAGCTTACAGCAGCAGGCTCAGAGGCATGCGTATTCTATGTCAGGACCGGAGGCTTCGGATTATGCTTTACTTTAAATGCCTTATTCCACAGTAGCCATTTTAAAACTTGTAAACTAAGACCACATTTCCCAAACGCCCTCGAAAGGGGTCAACAAAAAAATCAAAGAAGGCACACCACATCTCTCATTCTCTCTCTGGAATCAATTGTGAGTTTATGTGCCCACAGGAGAATATCCCTATTAAATGTCCGCTATGTACCCAACATCTTACATCATACAAGCCAGTCCACTTGCAGGAAAGAACTGAGTTTAAAATATTCCTTCTCAATTGTAGATCCCTCCCCAAACATACCACGGAGATAGGGATACTCCTAGACCTTGATGTGTTTTTCTTCACAGAAACCTGGCTCTCCTCTAATTCAGAGCCCGACATTATGCTAACCCTCCCCCCGGGCTATATGATGCTAAGAGCTGACCGACCCAATGGCCGAGGAGGTGGAATAGCTATAGTCTACAAAGATCAGTTTGTCTGTCGCCTCCTGGACAACCCCATTAATGATTGTGAGAACCCCCAGGACCTATAGGATCATTCAATAGCTCCTTGCTGGAGGCTACTATTAAACTAGCGAGTGCCTCAAGCAATTTCACAATCTTAGGAGACCTTAACCTCCATTTTGATGCGCCCCTGGCCACTAATGCCGTCGAGCTCTCTAATGATCTCTCCTCTCTTAATCTACCCCCCTTAATTAAAAAACCCACTCACATTGGAGGACACCTGATTGATCAAGTGTTCTCTAACTTACCGGATCTGGAGGTGAGTGAATCCACCCCGCTTCCCTGGACAGACCACTTTCTCATAAAACTCCTTTGGTCTCCTCAAACAGTCAGGCCCAAGATACAACCATCTTGGACACTTGGTCGCCGCTGGAATAAGCTTTCTATGGACAAGTGGTCTCGGAAACTGGAAAAAGGAAAACCTACCATATCCCTATGTCCCATTCAGGCTAACGAGGACTTCAACTGTTGGATTGAGCACTCCCTTAATACGGTCATGCCTAAAACTAGGATAAAGAAGCCAGTAGGAACACGAGATACACCTTGGTTCACAACTGAACTACGTGTCCTTAAGCAGCAATGTAAAGTCAAAGAAAGACAATGGAGGAAAGACTTCCTACCATTAAAAAAACAGGAATACAGACTATCTATCAGCACCTATAAAAAAGAACTCCGGAAAGCCCAAGCCTTGTACTACGAAAACAAAATTCTAGCGGCACTCAATTCCTCGAGAGAAACTTTTAATATTATAAAGAGTTTTCTTAAAGTCCCTCCGCCCAGAGCAGCCCCCGATATTTCAGGCGAACAATGAAATAAACTCGCCGAATTTTTTAGCAATAAAGTCCAGCTTATTGTAAAATCTCTTCCGATTAAGATAGAGGAAGACCCCTCCCCCCTCACCTATTTGGACCCTCAAACAGATCTCATTCTGAAAGATTTTCCTTTGGTAAACCAGGACATTTTTGACTCCCTATGGACCACGCTAAAAAGCGGCTCCCCAGATGATCCAGCACCAATGAACATTTTAAAACGAGTCACTCCCATTATAGCCCCTCACATAATAAATTTGATCAACATCTCTCTTTCCACTGGAGTAATTCCACCTAGGTGGAAAGAGGCGAGGGTAAAGGCTTTGCTAAAGAAACCCAACATGGATCCCTCTGACTCGGGCAACTATCGCCCCATTTCTCTCCTCCCTGCCATTAGTAAGATCACTGAAAAACTCAAATGGTGCGCTGCTTGGTTTTCTTGAAGAACATGGCCTCCTCCACCCCTCCCAGACTGGCTTCCGCCCACGCCAAGGTACCGAGACGGCGCTTCTGGCAGTGATGGAGGAAAGCAAAAAGATCCTGGATTCTGGAGGGTCAGCTGCCATTATTCTCCTTGACCTGAGCGCCGCCTTTGATACGGTGAACCACCGGACTTTGATTCGGCGGCTAAGGAACATTGGTATCAGGGGCACAGCACTCCACTGGCTATCCTCCTTTTTGGAGGATAGAACCTTTCAAGTTTTCAATGACAATGTGGTTTCCAAATCCATACAGCTGCCGAACGGGGTGCCTCAGGGCTCCTCTCTTAGCCCAACGTTATTTAACGTATGTATGTCTCCCCTGGCAGCTAAGATAGAACCCTATGGCAGCCACATTATTACCTATGCTGACGACACCCAGCTAGTGGTCGGACTCACCCAAACTAACCAAGAATTCCACACCATCCATGCCTGCCTGAAAGACATCTCAAGCTGGATGGATGATTCACAACTCGGGCTCAACGGTGAAAAAACTGAGATTATGGTTTTGGGTAACTCCCTTCACTACACTCCCACCAAGTTATGGCCACTATGCATGGGCCCAGCCCCCACTCCAAAATCAGAAATCAAGAGTTTGGGGGTATGGCTGGATCAGGACCTAAGCCTAAAAACTCAAGCTAGGAAAACAGCAGCCCTCTGCTACGGCCTACTCAAAATGGCCCGAAAATTTTTACCTTTGCTCCCTCCATTGGCTAGGAAAGTAATGATTCAGTCATAAATTCTTTCTTTCTAGGCTGGATTATGGGAATGCTCTGTACCTGGGCTCCCCCCTCTCAGTAATCAAGAAACTTCAATTGGTACAAAACAGCGCAGCAAGACTCGAGTCCCCAATAGACTGTCAGCAGTACCGGCTCTTCGAGCCCTTCATTGGCTCCCAGTGCAAGAACGTATCAAGTTCAAATCCCTATGCTTAGTGCACAAAGCTATGCAGGGACTTGGTCCTCCATCTATCTCTAACTTGATTCACCCATACAAAGCCAATCGTAGACTCAGATCAGATGATCTGCATCGGATTGAGGTTCCCAGGATCAAGAAGGCCAGAAGTGGCGGCAGACTTTTCTCTTACAATGCACCCAGACTCTGGAATGGCCTGCCCCGTCATCTACGCACCACCCCTGATCACATGTCCTTCCGGAAACAAATAAAAACGTATCTCTTTCCGTAAGCCTTGTCTTCCTCCCTCTATTGTCGGTACTAGCGCTGGGATGCTTCCGGGTAGCCATGCGCTCGACAAATGCTTTTCCATTCCATTCCATATCCCTCAGTCCAAATAGCCAATCACAATCCAGGATCCATTGCCTAGTCAGTCACCATCCCCTTGTTCATCCTCTTTCTTTGCTGCTCAGCAGCCATAGATGAGTGTCTTTCTTTTCCTCTACATAATTGTGTAAAAAGTTGCTTGTGCTCAGCAGCCGTGGGACCGTGTTCTGCACCTGCAGTTTCCTTCATATATTGTCGTATGTGGTCTTATATTGTTATATTATTGCTTCAAGGCTGTTTTTAAACCATGTTCTGGTGACATTTACATTGGCAATTTCTCAGTGCCCAGCAGCCGCAGGACCGCCTTTCTGCTTCCCGTGCCTGTCGTTCCCTCTCATATTGCCTTTGTTTGAGGTTTTGCTGACCATTGCAGCCCCCTTTTTAGTAACTGTTGTGGAGATTCGTCAGTTTTCAGTGTGGTGCTGGTATGCTGTAAAGGCTTACCTCAGTCGACGATTGTTGACCGCTGAGGGGCCCCTCCAGCGTTCTACCGCAGGCTCCTGGGCTTAGTGCAGCCCAGTTCGGCGTTTTGGTGATTTTGAGGCATTTAGAGCTTCACGCTCGTTTGCTGCCTCGGCCTGCGGGTCCGTTGTTGGGCCTATGCGGGTCCACTGTTTCCTGCTATGAGGTGCAGTCTTCTCCCCCGACCGCTTGGGGCGCTGTCGCACATGTCATGTGTGTGTCGGCTCCTCTCTCTGGCAACAGCGCGCAGAATTTGACATACTGTCAGATTCCTGTCATTCTGCCTGCCGTTGCCTGGCTTCCTTCTCAACCCCTGGAGATAAACGCCCTCATCGAGGGTTTGTAGAGCTTTGCTCAGGCCAATTGACGCTCGGTTCTGCCGAGTAGGGGTGTGTGTGCCTTACTTTGACGCCCACTGAGTGTATAATTACTTGGCTTTTCTCAGGCTGAATTGGGGCCTGAAGGGACATGTCCCAGGGTGGTTGTTATTAGTATCATTCCCGCTTTTTTCATACTTTTGCAGTGTGTCCCAGAGGCTCCTGCCTGTGCCTCTTTCATTTAATTGGGGTTTTACCCTTTTTAAATTCGCTGGTCCCCAGCAAGTGCATATTCAGTCAATTGACTGTGGGGGTGCCACTAGGCTTGAAGCTTCAGAGCCTGTAGATAGAGTAATTGTACTCAGATCATGCATTGGGAGGAGGATCCCCTTGACTAACTACCCTGGGATGACTATTTCTACGACGCGGTGGATGCCTCCATCTACCGCGCTGTGGAAGAAGTCATGTCTCCCATGGAAGAGTGCTTGTGCAAGAAGCTAGAGCAGTTTTGTTCTAAATGGGCCCCACCTGCGGAGCCGGTTCCCACTACACCGCAAGCAGTTTCAAATGATAGACCCAGTGCCTGCCAAGCATCCAAAGGTGGACGGTGTAGATCGAGGCGCCTGCGAGAAGCCTTTTCTAGCGCATAACCCCCGCATCACCCTTGGCCCCCCCTCTCCTTCCCCGGTGCCTACTGACCCACCCAGTCCCCCCCCCCCCCAGGGGGATGGAGATGACGCTCACGGAGATACGGACGAGGAACCAGATCTATCTAGACCGTGGCGTGCCGCTCCATCTTCCCTCCCTACCCATCTTCAGGGTAACACTGGGGGATCTGATATGCTCGACCTTGAGCTGATCATGCACCCAAGGTCCTCTGAATTGATGCCTTCTACTAAAGTGGCAGGTTATGTGGCCAGCAGGATCCGCACGCCGATGGGCAAAGAGGCTCGCAGCCACCTTTGCTTGGAATGCCCTCGCCCCTCTGTTGATGGGAAAGTCGCGCAAACACCGGAGCTGGACCCCAGGATGGCGACTCTTCTTTCGAAATTCATCAAAGACCTTAAAAAGGGGATAGACCGATCCTGGAGGGCATGCCAGGATAAGCTCCTGGATGCCCTGGGTCCCCTCACCATGATACTAGACATGGCGGAGGATGAGAAGACTTCAGGGGCTTTAATAGCGCCCGAGGCCCTCTTCGGGTGGGCGCAAAGAGCGGTAGTGTTCTTGGGTAACGTTAACTGTGTGCTCTCAACGGAGAGTAGGAGGTCTTTTCTAATAAGTGGACCCAAAACTAGGTGACTTGGCCGACTCAGAGGCCGGGGTGGTAGCCCAGGGAGGTTTGTTCGGCTAACTATTTATAAAGGAGCTGGGTACGTTTGTAAACACGTTCACATCTTTAGATAAGGCCCAATCATCCATTAAAAAGGTTTTTTCCTCCCGTATTTTCCGTGGGGCCGGTCGAGGAAAGGGCCGCTCGACCGGCCAGACCTGCCACAAACAATAACTCCAGCCAGGGGCAATACCAAAACCAGGCATGGTATTCCTATTTCTACCCATCTCGAGGACGGCACCCCCGAGGTCGAGGTTTCCGTGGTGGAGACCACTCCGGTAAGTGTTGACGTAACTTCTCTGGTGCGAGTGGGGGGGCCGCTTGACCCAGTTTCTGAATGTGTGGAGGACGATCACGGCTCTTGGGTCCTGCGAACGGTGCAAGGTTTTCAGATAGAGATTTGATAGAGATTTGTGGTGAGCCCAAGCAAATGTTCTGACCCAAGCCCATTTGGTTTTCCCGGCACAAGAAAGCGTTAATCGACTAGGAAACCTCTGCGCCCTTAGACAAAGGCGCTATTTGTCACACTGTCTTTCATCCGCAAGGTTTTCTAAGCAACATATTCTTAGTGGACAAGACGGATTAAGGGGGGGGGGGGGGCTACGCCCAGTTCCTAACCTACACGATTTCAACGAATGGCTGGTATACCACCATTTCAAGATGGAGGGCATTCACCTCCTCAGACATGCTCAGGCCGGCAGATTGGATGGTCCGCTTAGATTTAGAGGATGCCTACTTGGCCATCCCTATTTTTTACCCCCCACAAAGTTCCTGCAATTCCTCTGGCGTGGTCAGACCTATCACTTCACCACTCTTCCCTTCGGTCTTTCCTCCGCCCCGTGGAATACCTCAGGGCGAGAGGCACTCTACTCATAGTTTACCTGGACAATATGTTGTTGCTGGCTCAAGATCTGAGAGTGCTTCGCGATCCGTTGCAACAGGCGGTCAATCTGTTGGAGAGTCTAGGGTTTGTCATAAAACCCAAAAAGGTGATTTCTTGGTATTTGTCATCGATTCCACAGAAGCGACCCTCAGTCTTCCGTCGCGGAAAGTGGCAAAGATACGTCATGAACTCAGACGCACCCTGGCCAAAGGCACAGTGCCTCTTCGGCAGATCGCCCGCTTTGTAGGTTTGCTCTCAGCCTCTATCCAGGCAATCTTCCCAGGCCCCCTACAGTACCGGGCCTTGCAACACCTGAAGGCCAAACATCTCCGCAAAGGACCCCCATAATCCCATCCGGTCCCCCTGTCGGACGAGGGACTAGAAGAAATTTGCTGGTGGCTCTCACATGGAGGCTTGGAACTGGAGAGCGATTTTTGGGTCTGCCCCAGACCTTGTTATAGACTCGGACGCAAGCAGGTCAGGTTGGGGCGCCAGGTGTGGAGACTTCTCCACAGGCAGTTCATGGTTCTCGCAAGAACAGGAACTTAACATCAACTGCATGGAACTTCTGGCGGGTTACTTCGCCGTGCGTTGTTGGACCTAGGAGAGGGTCCAGTCCTGTGTCTTCCTGAAACTCGACAATGTATCGGCAGTCAGATAAATCAGTCACCTAGGGGGCACTCGCTCAAAGGTGCTTTCAGACCTGGCAACAAATCTTTATCAGTTTTGCCTCGACAATCGCATCTCTGTAATGGCACAATATCTACCAGGTCAAGAGAATTTGGTGGCAGACTGGCAGTCGTGACACTTCAAGGATTCCAGTCTGTGGAAGTTGCATCCGGATGTTTTTTCTCGGGTACGGGACCTTTTGGGGTCCTTTTTCCGTGGATCTTTTTGCTTCCAGGTTAGATCATCAGCTACCTTGCTTTTTCAGCTGGCGGCTGGATCCCCTGGCGGTAGCCACGGATGCGCTCCTGCAGGATTGAACGCAGTAATGGCCGTATGCCTTCCCGCTCTTCGCCATGATCACCAGTGTCGGCTCAGCTCCGCTCAGGTGGCAATAGGCCAACATGGTCCTCATTACGCCGATTTGGAGGTCACAAGCTTAGTTTCCAGTTCTTCTGGAACTTTCTTGGGATTTTACAATCCCACTCCCCCACTTTCCAGAACTTCTTGTCAACCCCGACAACCTCCCTCATCAGATGGTTCGCGATGGCTCTCTTCGCCTCATGGTGTGGAAGATTACAGGAGCAGATGGGCAATCCCAGGCCTTTCGGAATTCGCTGAGAGCCTCTTGTCCAAGGCCTGGTCGGATAGTACCGCCAAGCGCTACCGATCAGCCTGGGGTCGATGGTGTCGTTGGTGTGTGCGACAGGGTTGTGACCCCGTGGGCGCAGATATAGTCCAGGTGTTGAACTTCTTGGCAAATATGGCCCAGCAGGGTTTAGCCTACTGATCGGTCAATACCTTCATCTCTGCGCATCTCAGCAGGGCATGCCCCGCTCGATGGCAAGCCAGTGGGAGGACATCCTTTCGTATGCAGACTATTGTCGCTTCCTCCAGAGCCCAGATACTCTGAGCTATGAGATGTTCACAGAATGCTTAATTTGTTTCTATCATGGCAACCGAATAAGTATTTATCTCGAAGAACTTTTAGCGAAACTAGCGATGCTTCTTTGGTTGATCTCTTGCCGCAGTGTCGGATGTGCGGGCCCTGGACATTACGGGCAGAGTTTTTTCCCCTGCAGGGGTATTGTTTACTGTCAGTCGCAGGACCAAGAATCATACGTGTATTATGGAGTACCCAGCATTTCCAGACTCTCTCCTAAGCTTTGCGTGGTGCGAGGTTTGAAAGCTTATGAGGAGATGTCTTTGGAGCTCAGATCTCCTGGGGAGAGACGACTGTTAATTGCTCTCCGAAAGCCACACAAGGCAGTGTCATTGCCCACTATCGCGCGTTGTGTGTGGTGGGTCATGCAGGAGGCAGGCATTCGCCTAAGACAATTTAGAGCTCATTCGGCACGAGGCGTGATGGCCTCCAAGGCTTTTTTGCTGGGAGCGCGGCTAGAGGACATTATGAATGCAGCGGATTGCTCCCCGGATTCAACTTTTAAGCGGTTCTATTTTAAGTCCATTTTCGATATGGCGCATTTGGTGGTAAGTAAGCTTTGAACTAGCATAATCTGAAGCCTCCAGTCCTGACATAGAATGAAAAATGTCCTAGCTAACGTAAAGGAAAGTTTCAATTATGTTAAGGACTCGGAGGTGAGGATTAATCCACCCACAGCTCTCTGCGAGATATCCCGCCTGTTAGGAGTAATTGCATTCTTTATGATTTTACTGTGAATATACTTAAGTATAGTGTTCTCAGGCACTTTTGTTATAACATGATATGATTGTTCTTGGGTTTCAACGTTTTCTGACTCGTATGATCTCCTCTTGTAGATACCCTGGTTTGCAAGTTTTGCTTTCACCTCTGACCATTCGAGTCCTGATGTTGTTCTTTGGTTTTCTAGGAGCAGACACCGGTAAACAGGAAAAAAAAAGGATTAATGGCGCACTCGCGCAAAGAAAAGGATGGACAAGGGGATGATGACGGACTAGGCAATGGGTCCTGGATTGCGATTGGCTATTTGGACTGAGGCATATGGTGTCCCTTCTTTGTTTTTTTGTTGACCACTTTCCCGAGGGTATTTGGGAAATGTGGTCTTAGTTTAAAAGTTTTAAAATGGCTGCTGTGGAATAAAGCATTGAAAGTAAAGCATAATCCTCGCCTCCGAGTCCATAATAGAATTGAATCTTTCCATTACGTTAGCTTGGAAATTTTTCATTGTTTCATATGCTTTGTTAGCGGTTCCTAATTGAGGCATGGTGGGGATTTTTGACTGTTAAATATTGCTTGAGTGGAGGATGAAATAAAAGGTCTTTCATGTTAGGCCTGTTTAATTTTTATTGCATGGTTTTTCCATACATAATGTGTTTTTTTTTTTTTTTTTTTTTTTTGTATTTTTTTTGCATGAAGCAACATATTCAACATTTTGTATAATGCAAAATTTTGCATGACATTATTTTCCTTTCAAACCAGTCTCCTGTGATTCTTTTGAGTAGCCTTTCTATAGGAGCTATCCCCGTCCTAGAAATCTTGTGTCCAATACGGTTCAAAGCCTTCTTGCCTACATGGTGCAGATTTGCACAATTTTCTCTTGGAGGGGATTGGGGGTAGGGGGTTAGTTGGCCATCTGTTTTTACAACATTGGAAATGGAGGTATCATAGCATGTTGCAGGCATTGTGGGTAATTGCCAGAAACAAAGTTACAGAAGGGTTTGGGGTGGCAGTACGGAATGTTGGGGGAGTGAAGAGCTACTGTAGGAAACAGTTTTTTTTGCAGGTTTTCCCCCCACTTTTTACCCCACATTTGGACTACTAGCTGCTGGCTTATGACTCTGAAAGTGCACTGGAGCCTGCTGCTCAGGCCCCAGTGCCAGTGCTCTCTCCCTAAAAACCAGCCGCGGTCGGTAGTAGGAGTAACTGCAGGGCTGTGACGTGGGGAGGGGGAGGGGCAGGGTGGGGGGTAGTAAACTATGGATTACGGAGGTTTACAGGTAAGTTAACATATAAATTAATAAAACTAATTTCGTTGCGTGCACAGCATCACATTTGGGGATGCAGTGCACGCAACTAAATTATTTTTATTAATTTATATGTTAATTTACCTGTAAACCTCCGTAATCCATAGTTTACTACCCCCCACGCTGCCCCTTCCCCTCCCCACGTCACCGCCCTGCAGTTACTCCTACTACCGACCGCGGCTGCTAAAAACGATGTTGGCAAATTGGTACCCCCAATTGGCAAGGACTTTAACCCCCTTATAACTCCCTAGTAAATTGTACAAAGTGTGCCCAGGACCTGAAGCACTGTTTTTGCACCCTGAGTGACCCAAGTAAACAAATGACAGGCCTGCCATTGCACACTGCAGGAACATTGCAAACTGCCCCAACTCGACTTTGCCCTCCCATGAGTGGCAAGGTCAAAGCACTATTTTTAATATGTCCCCCCCCCCCCCCCTAAAGTAGGCCTCCTGAGCCGAGGGGACAGGGTGCATTCTATTAAAATTGGACTTATAAGTGTAAGCTTGTATGTCCCTATAGTTGCCTCTTTCCATTAAGGGCTACTATAAGTGATCAGGGGGCCACTGGATAACATGGGCAGGCACCCCGGCACCCAGAGGTTGCCAGCTTCACTCTGGTCCAGATGCAACATGGTCTTGGTAGGTATCAACCAACTTGCCTCATCACCCCTGACCTGATTCCAATGTCTAGTTTGATGTGGCTACCTTAGAGGTTATCCACCATCCCAGCCTTTCATGTGCCCTGGCTGGCAGCCTGCAGCTGCAGGCCAAGATAGGATCCCCTACAAGGAAGTGTGAACACTCCCAGGAGTCAAACAAAGGCCTGCCTGGGAAGGAGGTGACACCTCCCTCTCTGACAGGATGGCTAGTAAAGTGACACATCAAGGCGGTGAGCTTCAAAGCATGCACTGCCTCGGATAGACACGCGGGCTTCCTCCTAAAGGAGGAAACAGCCCTCCCATTGCTGCTAGGCACATCGGCACCTGGGTAGCGGGAAGATTAGATAGTCAGATGCTTTACAGCCCCAGAAGGGTAGCCAACCCCCTTTGGTGGGCTACTTGGTCTGTACAACAGAGGAAGGTTTCTGCCATTTTTAGAAGTGGTAGAATAGGGAATTCTGGGTAGAGAGGTGACACTGATCCTCTGATGTGGTAATCTCGGGGGTATATTAGCTGCTGGGACTAGTAGCCCATTGGCTCCATGCACCCACACCCTTAACTCCCCTAAATCTAGGATTTTAGGGGCACCCCTTGCACCAGAACCTCAGATCTGAGGAGACTCACAACCAAAGGCAAAGAAGAGACCTGACTCTGTGGCTTCAGGACCTGCACAAAGCGAAGGCGTGATAACCTGCACCTATGGCAACCATCCTGCGACTGCAGAACTGCAACGCCTATCGGACCAAAGACCAGCTCTCCCAGACAGACGGACCATTTGAGCTGCAATGGCAACTCCATACTCCCTTGGACTTGTAGCAGAAGTCCCCTGTAGTCCGCAGGTAAAAACACGTACCCGGAACCAAAGAATCACTGGCCATTGGGATCACCCAAAAGTAGATGGTCCAGAGCATTGTGGAAAACGTAATCCTGCCCTCCAGCAAGATTCAGGCAACTACAGTTTTCCCCGGGACTTCCGGACTTCGAAGTATCATCTAGCTGACCTTACCGCTGGCAAGGTCTGTTGACTACCAGTCTGATTACAACCATCTTTGCTCAGCGCTGCAACACAGGCTAACTCCGCAGCACTTTTAACCAACCACAGCTGTAGTCCTGTTTTTTTTTTTTTTTTTTTTTTTTTTTCTTTTTTTCTTCTTCCACCCGTTTCCTCACCAGCACCATCTAAGCTGTAAACCGAGCTCGCCAGTTTCAGCACCAAGGATAACCAGGACAACTCTGCTCCCAGGCCCCTCGGCCAAGATAAAATTGAACTAACAGTTGTGGCTTGGCCCTGAGACTGGCATCCACTAAAACCCCAGTGGGTTCAACATAACTAGACCTGCAAGTGACCGATTGTCACTTGTGCTTTTCCCCATTGACCGCAATGATCACTTTTTGCTGTAGTGAAATGCACTGATTTGGTTTTTTTCCTTCTAAAATCCACTATTCTGCTTATACTCGTCTGATTGTATTAGTTTTGGTGTCTAAATTAATATAAAAATCGGCTTTATATTTATAAATTGGTGTCAGATTTCCTTTGAGTCTTGTCAATTACGTATCGTCCATGCTGGTAACCTGATACATATTCCTCTAGTAAAGTCTGACTGGTGTTTGCCACACTACCAGAACCGAACTAAGGATTTTTTTTATTGTGAATCCAAGGACCATATTTGGGGTATTGTGAGTTACATAGTGAGACCTAACAAGCATCACTACATAATACTCCACTTTCCTACAGTTACATTCAGAAGAATTCAAACCTAAAATGTTAATGAAGATGAATTTATTCTTGGTGGTACGACAGCGGCCATACGGGCGTAGCTGCAGAGAGGGACTGAAGTAGAGTTTGTCTTCTTTGAGGAAGTTGCTAATTGTACTCTGACCAATAATTTCTCCTGCAAAATCTTTTCTTCAGTTGTTTGCTGATAGTATAAACTGACTTACTCAGTCACCTCTAGAAAACTTTATAAAATGTGATCCGACTCTGGAAGATATCTCAATCCTGTTTGGAGAACTCAGTCACCTCAAGTCAGAGAGAGCCCTGAATCAATTCTGGCAACAACTAGGCTTCCGATAATAGCAACTTAAAACTGGAAAACATGAAGATTACCAAGTCATAAAGTGTAAGTGGCTTAAGCACTAGGAAAAGTTCTTACTAACTCCCAAAAGCAGATCCAATAACCTGGGTGGGTCCTCATTTCCCCTAGTCTGGCTAATCCTCGCCTCTGAGTCCTTACATTTCTTTTTTTTACTTTCCATTACCATAGCTAGGAAATCTTTCATTCTATGGTAGGACCCGGAGGCAAGGATAATGCGACTTTAAAGCTTGTCCACCCACAGGGCTGCTATGGAGGAGACTGGTTTAAAATAAAACCCTTTAAAGGTTTAGTCCAATGACCAGTCCGCTGCATTCAGAATATCCTCCAAGTGGGCTCCTAAAGCAACAGCTTTTGAGGTCCATTGCCCCCATACGAAGTGAGCACCAAAACTCTTGGTATCCATGCCCGCGTCCTGCATAATTCATCGTACCCACTTGGCAATGGTCCGAGAGGAGCCTGTCCTGAAAGGTTTCCTCAAAGCAATCAAAAGCTGTCTGTCTCCATGAGGACGAAGCTTTGCCGTCATTGCCTCATAAGCCTTGATGCATCTGACCACGCACAACTTGGGCATAGCTAGAAAGGCCGGGTACAAGATCACTCTGGAATTACTTTTGGTGCATCTAGTAACATGAAAAGGGACCCCTTCCGGAGTAGACCTTTCTGAAATGTCTAAGGCTTGTACATCGGACACTGTCCTGCAGGAGATCAGACACAAAAGAATGGCCAAATTTGGCTGACAATTGCTACCTGGAAAGGTATCTAATAATAATAATCCACATTTGTACAGCGCGAACAATCACCCGTAAGGGTCTCTAGGCGCTGGGGGCCATAGGGAAGATTAAGCAAGCTATTGCCCAGAGTCACATGGTGCTGGGCTAATCTGCAGCCGGCGCTGGGGATCGAACTGTGATCTCCAGATTCCGGATTCAGTCGCCCTGGCCACTGCGCCACACCTATTGCTTGGCCAACCAGACAAGAGATTCAAAACCATATTCATGTCCCAAAGTGTCGAGTATCTCTGTCCTGTAGAAAGGGACAGTCCAATGCCACAAAGCAATTTCTTAACTCTGGGTTGTCATGCAACCCCCCCCCCCCCCCTTCCCCCATCACATACCTGCAGAGATTGCCGATCGCAACGTGCTGATGGATTTATAGGCCAGACCCTCTGTAGCCAAAGCCACCAGGAAATTTAGGATTTGGACAACGCCTGCCCCCCACGTGATCCAGACTCCATTGCGGACACCAACCCATCCCCCGAGACCAGGCTGAACGATACCCCTTGACTGTACCCTCTGCTAAAGCCTTGGAGAGGAGGAGCTCTGCATCTCTCGATAGGCCCGGGACTTGCCATTGTGACCAGTAATCCTCCACGGCATGCGTTGGAGGTTGCCAGCCGTCACCATCGGGTGCGGATTTCCAGAGGGATCGGTCAGGAGTTGCAGATACTGGTGCAGACTGAATGGAGAAGCCCAAGAAACTTCCATCAGAGCTGGAACCCAAACTTGCGTTTTTTACGCTGGGGTCACCACCAGATCCACCTCCTGTCTGTGCACCTGAGTAGTCAGGCGCGTGATCCTGGCAAATGGGGTAAACGCATAACCCTTCTCTGTTGACCAAACCTGGAGCAAGGCATTGGTTGCTACTGCTCCTGGATCCAGTCTCCAGCTGAAGTATCGGGGAAGTTGATGGTCGAACTGGGATGCAAATGGATTGATCGTGAATGGACCCCAAAGACCGGAGCGGGCCTGGAATATATCCAGGAAAAGCTTCCACAAGCTCGAATCCCGCAGATGAAGAGACTGGCAATCCGCCACCTGGTTGGCTGACCCTGATAGATGCTCCTCCATCACTGATACAAGATGTGCCAGATAGTACTCCCAAAAATTCTTCGCCAGCTCCAAGAGGGCTATGAACCGCATGCCCCCAGATGATTGATATTGCGGACTTCTGCTACATTGTCCATCCTCACCATGACACAAGATTGCACAAGGTCGCTGGTCCAATATTTGACTGCGAAGGAGCCTAACATCCCCTCCAGACAGTGAATGTGAAGGGCCTATTTTGCACCATACCATCCACCTCCGGTGGTGAATTCCCCACAATGAGCTCCCTAACCTAAACTGCTGGCATCTGACTCTATCCAGTTGTGATCTAAAAATGGCACAGCCGTTCCATGCCTCCCTGTGGGAGAGCCACCATAGGAGTTCCCCTCTGGCCTTGGCTGAAAGGGGGGACACACTGGAACTATGTGAGGCCACACCAGAGGTGAGAGGCCTTAAGCTGCTGGAGGGTTCAAAAGTGTAGGGGGCCTGAAAAAATGGCCTGAATTGAGAACATCTGACCTACCATCCAGGCAATCTGGCAGAGGGAGGTTCTCTATTTTGCCAATGTCCTTCGTATCTTGAGCTCCGTTTTGGCCATCTTCATGGAGGGGAGGCTCAGAGTTGATGCCATTGGGTCAATCACAAAACCCAGGAAAGTAATTGATTGTGAAGGAACTTGGCCCACCTTCGCCTGCTTGATAACAAACCCCAGGGATTGCAGAAATTCCACTCCCCTCTGGAGATGGTCGAACAGAACCCCATCATCAGCCTGTCATCCAGGTACACGAGCATGTGAACGCTGAACACCCTCAAGTGTTCTATCACTGGTCTGAGGACCTTGGTGAAATACCAAGGGGCCGACGACCGGCCAAAAGGTAGATGTGAACTCAAAAGTTTTGCCCTGTCACTGTAACTGAAGGAATCGCAGATAAGCTGGAAAGACGGAGACCACCAGATAAGTGCCCTTGGGGTCTTGTCGGACCATCCAGTCTCTGGGCCGAAGGTGTACGCCCTCCATCTTGAAGTGGCCGTACACCAGCCATTCATTGAATGCCTGGAGATTGATAACTGGGCACTGACCCCGTGCTGTTTCTAGACCAGAAACGGATTGCTGAGAAACCCAGATGGTTGTGGAATGGAAGGGCAATCGCCCCTTTGTCCAGGAGCTCCCGAATCTCCCGCTAAAGAAGTGTGGCATCCTGCCCAGAGAAAATGATGGGCTGAAAAGGGGACCCGTAGAACTCTATATGGAACCCCTGCACCGTTTGGAGAACCCAGGCATCAAATGTGAGATCTTGCCAGTTGTAGATAAACTGCGCCAGACGGCCCCCCCAAGCGTTTTTCAATTAAAGAAATACTCACCATGTGCATTAGGGTTTCCTCCTCTGGCCCTGGGTCCATTACATTGATTTCTGTGGCGCGCCTGGCCTCGGGTGGGGAAGAAACCTCCAAAGCGCAAAGTGTTGCCATTGGCTGAGCTGGAATTGCTGGCCCCTGCCGGAGATGGCGTAGGTGGACCTGCCAACCAAGCTCCCACACCCCGGCCGGCATCACTGAAAAAATGTGCATTGATAATGCACTTTACCGTTGACTGGGCCTTGTCCAGAGAATTACACGTGGGAAAAAGAATTCCTAGCTCTTTGACGAATGGGTCACCCTGTGATACCTAGTCTGCCTCTGACTCGGCCAACTCCCCTAGTTTTGGGTCGATTTTAATTAACAACGACCTGCGCCTCTCCGTGGAGATTGTACAGTTTGCGTTGCTTAAAGTGAAATTAAAGCACCTGATGCTTTGGTGTCCTCCGCCATGTCAAATATTTTCACAAGTCGGCTTGTGATGTCCAGAGGCTTCTCCATGCACGAGTGCCAGGAGTGGTTGTTGCCCTTCTTAGGGTCTTTGATGTATTTTGGCTTGGGGATTGGCCATCCGAACTTATGTCTCTGGGGTTACAGCCCACCAAACCATCGGAGGCGCTGGCCTCTCGTCATGAACAAACACCACCTAACATACGCAGTAGACCAATAAAGAACAACAAATGAGACCATAGTCCCAACATTCATCTTCACTCTGCTGCAGCAGCAAAGAAAGGGGGAGAGAGAAGATTGATAACTCCCTTTGATTAGACGGACAGCCCCCCTGATTGGACAGACTGGTTTAGTTGTGAACTTCTTTTTGTGGGTTTATTGGAAAGTAAGTTTGGTTATTGTTGAGTTCAGTTAATAGCTGCTGTTTGAATAAAACGAAGAAAGAAGTTCTTTGTAGAGTTTCGGGACTTTCATAAAGAGTCCCTATACAGGTAGAGGTTACGGTTCACAAAGAAACCCCTGTTTACTGCCTAAAGTCCTCTCTCCTTTCCATGTTAGTCAAACCATTGAATTGCCATTTTTCCCGATTAAACTTGGTGTTTTACGTAAAGGACCTTACATACGCTAGACATCAAGAGCCCTCCTCTTACATTGATTGTACCTTTGAAATATAAAGCAACACTTAGCAGTTTTTGTCAAGCTCCACTAAGGGAAACCTATTTCCAAAGCGGATCTAGCTAGATGAATTGTCAAGTGTATTCCAGTTTGCTAAGACCACACATGTTACATTCTGTGCCTAGGGCTCCTTCCACTCAGTAAGGGGGAACTAGTATGGTTTTCCTAATTAATATTACACTTGCAGACACACATAAAGCTGCAGCCTGGTCTGCCAAGTGTTCAGCAAGCATTATCAAATGGACAATTGTGTCTGCCAAGAGGCACTGGTCGGGCAAACTGTCATTAAAACTTTGTTTCAGACATCTTCCGGTAGAACTAACAAGGCACCGCTTTATGGACAAGGGCAAAGCATGTTATCTGCAGCAGCACATTCTACAGATGGGAAACCATGCTTGCCTGAAAGCATCGGTGTGCAGCTCCTAATGCTGTAGATTCACATGATCCCTCCTACCTCCCCAGATACAGGCTCACAGTATGACTTATGTAACATTTTTCTTTTAATTTATTTTCATTATCATTTAGTGTTCGATATCTTGGTTGCAACAAATATTGCATTCTTCGTTTTTGTTTCAAATATATTTTTTCAACATATACTCAATGACAATGGTTTCATGGTTAAATGCATCTTCGTTCCAATCAGATTGATAACCGATCGCTCTTGATTATTAGATTGTATGCATTTGTTTCCGATGTACCTTAAACCAAAACAATTGCTTGGTTTCCTTCTGTTATTTCACTTTAGACTTGTGTGACATTCACTCTAAAATACATTTCTGGATTACTCTGTTATACGTATGCAGTTATGTTTTGCATGACTTCCCATATGGGTTGAGAGTAAGTTGGTTTAAATGCAGTTTAAGGAGGAGACCATGTCCTGGTGCATTTTGGGTTTTGGGGAGGGATCATGAGTCCTATTGAAACCGAAACAAAAACTTGCAGTATTCGCGTCTAATGCTAGATGGCAGGAGTGTGAAAAGAATGTCATTCTACAGAGCTACTGGAAAAGGGTTGTTACATGGAAGTAATAATATCCATTCCCTTGATTAAAAACAAGAAAGTGAGCATAGTCAGTCTATAAATTGAGCACATCTACCCTCAACCAATTTTTTAACAATCTGTGACTATACCGATGACTTAAGTCCGAATACATAATTAGACCATTTCTTTGATGCTGTGGCAGCCCCCTTACTTTATTCCCTATTGAACACAATCCTATCATAGATTGGAGGGCACAGATCGGCTTTACCAGAACATTGTCTACAGCATTGTTCCATTCCTCCTTCCCAGACACATGGTTCATCTTTAGTAATGTGTGGTCCCATGGTAACAGTCTTGAAATATGAAGGTAGTGAAGACCGTTCTCCCAGTTGTTATACTGATTTATTAGATTATAAAGAAGCTAATCTACAATTTCCTCTTAACCCCTGCAGTTGCAGGAATAGCATAATTCCCGGTGCCCAGATACCATATGGGTACACACATGCTCTCACTGAAAAAGGTAATATCCGCTTAAAAGATTTTGTTGACTGTATTCTTATCAAAGGTTTTATGGACATTCTTCCTGTCTTGTCGTTGCTCCAATCTCCTCGGTACCAAATATGGTTGCTACAGACCATAGTTTGTGTGTAGTTTGCAGGAGGGTTTTACAGTATACTATAGAGGACTGGCACCATGCGCCCACTCTGCTGGCTCCCTTCTGGCTGTTTCCCTGAAGTGACCGAGGGTGTCTGGGGTGCAAGCAAGGAGCCAGTAGCAGTAGCGGTAGCGAGTGAAAGCTGGCCCCAACAGGCCACAACACAAGTGGTGCCGGATGCAGAATGAGAGTAAGATTCAGTGCACCACCATGACACGCCGCTGTCGCGACTAACTGCAGCCAGAGCCACATACTGCCGCCCGGTTCCTTGCCTCCCATCTTCGCTCTGCTCCATTGTGAGCGTCAATCTACTCGGCACTATGTATTTGGTCCCACCAAGATGGATAACGTGAGCAGTCCAGTTGAATTACTTTACATCTTCTAGCACATCTCCAGAAAAACCTTGTTTTCCTTCTAGCAAGTTCTAACAAATGCTTCCTAGCCAGGTGTGCCTGTCTCGTTTAACTGAAACCTAGCACCGAGTAGGAGGTATTTCCACGTGTTATGACTCGAGACAGATGGTCTACACTTCAGTGCCTGGTTGACTCAAAATGGTTGTACCTTGAAGTATGTATGGGGTGTCAAGCACACCCTGAGGTTAAAGAATGCGGCAGTTGGGTTGGATGCAATGATATCAATAGGATGATGCTACCAAAGGTAGAAAGAAAAAAAAAGAAGAACTGCAGACAAACTAGGCAAACTGCAGACAAACTAAGCGGTAGCTCTTAATGAAAACATTTCCTAGGTATTCTAACAGAAAGTTTAATTTCTATTAAGGACTCCGAGGCGAGGATTAGGCTTTTCTTTCCTTGCTTTATTCAACCAGCAGCTATTAAAAAAATATAGGCAACATTAAACTACATTTCCCATGAGTACTTGGGAAAGAAAACCAGCAGGTGATCCAATCAGAGCGGTGCTCGTCCTTGATCAGTTCCTGCCGACTCTCTGCCCTCCTCTTTCTTTCTGCGAACACCTCTTGTATCTTCCTGGTCTACTCTTGTTTATTCGCACCCATTCCTAGGTAAACAAACATTCATGTCAAAACTCGAAAGCAGTAATATCAATACAAATCAAGACATTATAATAGGATATCATCGAAAAATGAATATGAAACTTCAATTAAGTAAGCTCAATTCAGCCTAATGTTAAACATCATTACATCTCTAATAGTATATATGCCAACTCAAACCTCAAAATAACTCCCACTAAAGTTCAGTAGGGTGGGTGTGTTACACATAAATACCTGAGTAGGCTAATCCTTGCCTCGGATTCCTTAATAGAATTGAAACTTTCTGTTACGATAGCTAGGAAGTTTTTCATTCTATGTCTGGACCGGCGGCGAGGATTAGGCTAGTTCAAAGCTTCTCCACCACTATGGATGTCAGGTGCGCGACTGCTTTAAAGTAGAACTTTTTAAAAGTGAAATCCGAGGACCAGTCCGCTGCATTAAGTATGTCCTCCAATTGGGCACCCAGGGAGAAGGCATTTGAGGCCATAGCCCCCCTCACAGAGTATGCTCCAAATTGGGAGATGTCAATTCCTGCTTCTTGCATGGCCCAACGGCAATGGTAGGGGACGACACAGCCTTATGAGGTTTCATAAGATCAATAATGAGTTGATTTTCACCTTGAGGTCGAAACTCCTCCATCAGTCTCGTATGCCTTCAGTGTGCCAACCACGCACAGTTTAGGGACCTGTGGAAAAAGTAAAATAAGACACCAACCTGGAGTTACATTTAGTCCATCTAGATATAGTAAAAGTGACCCCATCTGGGATAAATATTCTACCTGTCAAGTCCAGCACTCTTGTGTTCGAGACTCTGCAACAGGAAACCAAACCCAGTAGGGTAGCCAATTTAGCCGACCACTGTTTCCGGGGCAGGTATTTATTTGACAGCCAAGATTTAAAGAGATTGAGGACCCTATTCACGTCCCGCAGACATGACTATCTAGGTTCTGGAGGGACCGATAGCCTAATTCCTTCATGGAGTTTACAAAGCCAGTGGCAGCTCCCCAACTGGGTGGCCATCCACCGGTTGATGACCTGACGATATCGCTGATCTCAATGTATTGATGGCTCTATATGCCAAACCTGAAGAGGCCAATTCTACCAGGAAGTTCAAGATAGAAGCAACTTCCGCCCCCACGGTATCCAGCTGCAGTTGATGATATGAGAA
Organism: Triturus cristatus; assembly: GCF_964204655.1. Taxonomy (NCBI): domain Eukaryota; kingdom Metazoa; phylum Chordata; class Amphibia; order Caudata; family Salamandridae; genus Triturus; species Triturus cristatus. The sequence goes on along the minus strand of NC_140592.1, from coordinate 557,961,779 downwards.
GTTGGCCGGGTATATCCTGTCCACTAATTAAAGTGGCCACCTTGCGCCAGTCCAATGATGCTTATGATGTATGATTTCAAAGATAAACTTTAGAAAACTATCCTAGTGGTAGCTGTGGAGAGCAGCCTTCAGGCTTAGTCATGAAGGAATGTAAAGCAGCTTGTTTTACCAGAATATCACCTCCCAAATTAATCAATTGAAAGGAGAACCACACAGTAGTTACATAAAAATATGTATGTATTAGTATAACACTCTAGTATCCTCTACACGGGGACAGAACACAAAGCACACAATACGAGATCAATAGAACAGTTGTAAGTAGCACAGTACACAGTGGGTTCCCGGGGGGGGGAGACCAAACCATATTCTAAAATAGTGTTATAACAACCACGACTCTGGTCAAGATCAGGTCTGAAGCACGTAGAATCGTTGGGACCCCAAGGAACCACCCAAGGCAAGTAGATAGGGACCCCACAGAGGGTGGGTGCCGTGTGCTAACACGACCGCGGGATCCATACTATTCTATTGGGAAGTCTTGGTTACAATTTCACAGTTTAAAAAGGAGGACTTCGAGGAAAACCTTTGGAACTTAAGAGGTTTGAGAGCCACCCCACCCGTGGATACCGTAGTACCCGAGTTACCTATCCCAGAGAAGCCAGTGCATGGGTCTGGAGTCGTGTCGGAAGCCGCCGACGTTCTCAATGGAGGGATGCAAAGAAGTACTGCTGCCATGAAGGTGAAGAGGGTCCGGTGGAATCCCAGCCGGGATTCTTGAAGGAAGGAACCTGAATGCAGAGGGGACAGAGTCTGAGTCACCTCCGAGTGACCAGGGGCTCGGAAGACGAATGCCCACCGATAACGGATGCTTGCAGTCCCACGAAGGATGTCGAGTGCTGAGGAGTCGGTGTCTGGCGGGAGCACCAAAAAGCGTTGGCAAAAGCAACCCACGCAGGAAGGTCAAACAGGTTACGGTGTGGACCAGCAAGGTCCAGGGCACTCACCAAGCACTGGGGAGTTGGGGCACGTCTGGAGCAACCAGGAAAGCCCAACTGAAATCAAGATGACCCTCAGGAGGACCCACAGGCCGAATGACCAGAAGTCGCGAGGGGACCTCGCGCAAGATCACAAAGTACCAGCCCACGGAGCACTCCGTGCGAGGAGGCCGGAATTATTTGGTTCAAATACTGCTCCGGGGCAGGACTACACGGAGTCCAATCCACAAGCTCTGGAATCTCTTACAAGCATATGCAACTGCAAATGGACTCTGTGCACAGGGGTTCGGGTTATGCAGTCCCCCACGAGGGATACTGGCCTCAAACTTGCTGAGAGGGCAGGTTGACCTCAGGGACCTTCGTAACCCACCTCCTGTGTTGCTGAAATTTTCGAAGTCCTCAGGAGCAGCAAACAGGTCAGTTGCGGTGTGGTGCCTGCGAATGCATGGGAGTGACTCCTTCACCGCAATGGAGATTCTTCGGTTGTCCTTAGTGCACCACAGGTCCTGCACGGAGCCTGTATGAAGCAAGAGCACAGACAAAGCTTTGGACGGAGAGGGGGATGAAGTCGCGCCCAGTTGAGATCCAGCGAAGTCCAGAGTGTCCAGACGGTCGCAGGTCAGTGGTTTCTTCTTGTAGAATCTTGTCCACGTGAAATCTAAAGTCTTACATCCAGGTAAGCCCTTTTGTAACCACGGGAGAGGGTTGGACAGATTCAGGGGACCCTCCTACGAGAGTTTCAGGACAGAGGGGTAGTTACACCCATGTCCTTTGTCCACTTTCATGCCAGAGCAGGAACCAACAGCTCTCAGAACTGGTTTGAGCTGGACTATGCACAGGGATGCAAAATGTGCCCCAGGTGCAGACTTTCAGGCACTTTGGAAGTGCACCCACCCAGCCCCAATACACTGAATCCTGTCCGGGATATGGTCCCACCTCCCTGTGACAGGATGCCTAATGTGTTGCCTTCCTCTGCTCGAGCTTGGCTCGGCAGCAGGAGGGCAGAAATGTGTCTCTGGTCGCCAGTATCCATTTTGTGCTGTCCGGGTCGAGAAGGCTGGCACCAGATAGACCAGTGACCCCACGAACCTTGCTTAAGAAGGGTTTAATCATACCTTCCACACCAGTTACCGGTGTGGAGGTATGATTCCAAGGTTTTTGATACCAAACACAATATGTTTCCATGCAACCATTTTCGAGATAGCATTTACTGTGAGTTTATAATGCACCTCTACCTATATGTCCGTTTGTGCCACAGACAACCCGGTAGAATGGTCTCCGAAGGCTGCAGAGGGGCTCTGTTCATGCAGGGGTACGATCTCATGTAAAACCCTGCCTTTAGGATTGTTAAGGCCTGCTATAGGGGTGACTTATAAGTTTTAAGTGTAGTGAACTATAGATATAGTGAACCTATATCGTAAGTGGTGCAAGCACCATCTTACACAGGTTGCATTAGCAGACCTGTAGATAGGATAGGATGAATATTTTATATAGCGCACTAAAACCAAACGGTATCAAGGCACTGGGCGAGACGAAAGAGCCTAGCACCAACCAGCGCGGAGACAAAGAGCCAGGAGTTTAACATCTTTCTAAAGGACTTAAGTGAATTCTCCGCAGAGATAAAGGGGGCAAATAATTCCGGAGTTTAGCGGCCACCACAGAAAATGAGTGGCCACCCCATTTGGACCTACGAAATTTAAGAGAGACAAGTTTATTCTAGGTAGAAGATCTCAAGGATCTGCCTGGAGTGTACCAATGGAACAAGGTTTTAATATGTGATGTGCCTGTACCATGCATAGCTTTGTACACCAAGATCAAAGCCTTAAAGGTGATGCGCTTTCTGATCATAAGCCAATGCAAGGCCCGAATTCCTTCCCTGGCCGACTGGTGTTTAGGAATGTTAAGAATAAGCCTAGCTGCAGCGTGTTGCACCATCTGGAGCTTATTCAGAGAGCCTATGCTGACATTAAGGTATAATGGTCTAACCGAGAGGTCACTAGTGCAATGACGATGGACCGATGTAGCTCCGAGGGAATGTACAGCAGCATTTTCTTCAGAGTTTTAAGAATATAGAAGCAGGTACTAACTGTGCGGCTCACCTGGGCGTCAAGACAGGCCTTCATCAAAAATGACTCCCAGATTTTTGCCCATTGTCATTGGAACAGGAAGGGGACCGCAGATCTCTGACCACCAAGCGGCAGACCAAATCGAAGTTTGAGGACCGAAAACCAACACTTCGGTTTTATCCGTGTTGTTTTTAAGAGAGTTGTCCTTCATCCCTCGTATTGCTGGTCGTACATTGATTGAACTTTTGGGCAAACAGCTGCAAATCATTGGAGATGGAAATTATGATTTGCATGTCATCCGCATAGGAGAGGACTTGAAAGCCGAAGGATCTCTCCAGTTAAGCCGGGGGGGGGGGTGTTACATAAAGATTATAGAGTGGGGCTGAGCGAAGAGCCCTGAGGGACCCCACACGGAAGGCTGAAGGCCTTGGCTTTGAACCCGCCATAACAGATGACATTGGTTCTGCCGTGCATAAAAGAGTGAAGAAGCTGCAGGGCCCTCCCGGTGATTCCTGCTTCCCGCAGTCGCTGAAGCATGCAAACTGGGGAGATGGTGTCAAATGCCGTCGAGCAGAATCAATACCGCTGATCCGCCCTGGTCGACCTGCATGCGAATACAGACCAAAGCTGCTACCAAAGCGGATTCAGTGCTATGACTTGCCCGAAAACCGTTCTGAGAGCTGTCTAATATGTCTTGAGCGTCAATATATTTCATAAGCTCAGTGTTGATACATTTTTCCAGCATTTTGGCGGGGGCGGGGAGGAGGGAGATAGGCCTATAGTTCTTAAACTCTGAGGGGTTGGCATTGGGCTTCTTAAGGAGAGGCGAAAAGGTTGCTTCCTTCCAGATGCTCGGATATTGCCCAGAATGTTTGTTTTTATTAAAGGCCTTGCACAGGAAATCAGCTGTAAGATCAGGAGCAAGTCTGAGGGTAGACACCCTGCAATGATCCATGGGGGCACCAGATTTGAGGCCAAGTAAGAGCTCCTTTATGCGAGGGACTGTGATAGAGAAAGATGCCAAAGCAGGCATAGGAGGTAGAGGTGCCAGAGCTGATTCAGCGGGAGGGTCAGTTTCCTCGGAAGGGGAGAGCTCCTGAAAGATTTTCAAGACTTTCTCCTGGAAATAGAGGGCCATATCGTCACTAAAGTCTTGGGTAGGATTCAGGAGCGGCTCTCCTGGAGGTTCAGCAATTTCTTTGATGATTTTGAAGAGCGTGCTGGGGGAATTATCAGCGGACTCAATTTTGTCAGTGAAATACTGGTTCCATTTTGTATGGCCTCTCATGGGTGGCATAATACAGGCTTCAGCCCATGGGAGGCCTCTGGAGTACCTATGCCTTGGGTACATGGGTACCATATACTAGGGACTTATAAGGATACCCCAGTATTCAATCTGGAGTGTACCAAAAGTACAGCATAACAATTTAGGAAGAAAGCAGATAGATGGGGTCCTAATTAGCAGGATCCCAGTCAGACTAGTCAAAAACCAGCCAAACACCAGGCAAAAAGTGGGGGTAACCATGCAGTCAGATCCTACCTTCCTACAGATGACACCAACCAAGCCATTTTTACAAAGCAGACCGGTATCTCTTTTTGGTGCTGTCCTCCCAGGCATGGGCAAGTAACGCTGCTGAATCTGCATAAATGCCTGGGACTTTCCAACGTTCCCTGTAATCGCCACACCATGAGCTGAAGAGCCTGCGTGAGGACCAGTTTATGCTAGTTCCTCAGGGGATCCGGAAGTAGATCCTGAAATTGGTGTGGAGAGATTGGAAAATCCCAAGAAAGTGCCATCAGAACTGGAAACTAGACTTGAGATCTCCAAGTCAGGGTGACTAACAGAAGGTCTGCGGCTTATCGACTAATCTGAGCTGCATGAACATCCCATATGGGGGAACCGCATATGCTTGTTCTTTGCTCCAGTCCTGGAGAAAAGCATGTGTCGCCACCTTATTGGGGTCTGGTCTCTAACTGCAATACTGCTCCAACTGATGATCAAGCCAAGAGGCAAAGGTATACCGAGAAGGGGCCCCACTGGTCCTGGAGAGCTTGGAAAACAGGTGGATGAAGTTTCCAGAGGCCAGCATTGTTCCAATCCGCTATCTGATTGGGCTACCCCTGCAAGATCTCTGCCGGGAGGGCTATGCAGTTTTCTAGGCAATACATCCAAAGGGATCGAGCCAGGTCAGATAGAGCTTTCAACTTGGTGCCTCCGCAATGATTGACATACCTGACCCCCGCCACAGTGTCCATTTTCAGAACCAACATTGGGCCCCGTTCTTGATCCAGCTTTTCCCCACAAAGGACCCTGCCATTTATTCCAGGCAGTTGATATGAAGGCCTTGCTCCTCGGCAGACCAATTTTTGCCTGTGGAGAACTCCCCACAATGAGCCCCACCCTGAGCCACTTGCGTCTGACTCTATTTCCAAGTCCGGTTGGGAGCCGAAAATGGCGCGTCCATTCCACGCCTTCATATGGAGAACCCACCAACCCAGCTCTTCCCGTGTGTCCTGTCAAAAGAACGAACTGGGAAAAACAGAGGCCCTGCCACAGATGAGAGATTTTCAGTTGTTGCAGCGTCCTCTAGTGAACAGGCCCTGGAAATATCACCTGAATCAACAATGACAGAAGGTCCACAATCCGAGCCAGATGCCTGAGGGAGATCGAAGGTTTGGCCAACGTCTTTCTGAGTTTGTGTTTGATCTTGGCCAGCTTGCGTGAGGGAAGGCTGAGTGTGACCTTGACAGAGTCCGCCATGAAACCCAAAAATTGGGAGAATTGAGGGGGTCGGGGAGGATTTTCCCTCGTTTATGATGAACCCCAAGGATTCCAGTAAGTCAATCGCCATCTGGAGATGGTAAGATAGCTGCATGGGGCATTGGTCCATTATCAGAATATTAGTCAGACACCTCGAGCACGTAGATGCTCTATCACCAGTTTCATTACCTAGGTGAAGCACAACGGAGCGGAGGTCAGACCGAAAGAAAGGTAAGTGAATTTGTATACCTGAGAATTCCATTGAAACTGAAGGAACTGCCTGTGCAAGGGGAAAAATGGATACCGTAAGGTAGGCGTCTTCGAGGTCAAGCCGAACCATCCATTCGCTGGTCAGTAAAAGGTCACTGAGAAGATGGATCCCTTCCATCTTGAAGTGACTGTTAACCAGCCACTTTTTTAATTCCCTCAGATTGATTACAGTACGGTGGCCCCCATCCCTTTTCTCTACCAAGAAGAGGTTGCTGAGGAATCTGTGTCGGTGCAGTGCGGTTTTGGCAATTGCCCCCTTCCAGAGCAGTTGCTGAATTCCATCCTCCCCCAGTGCTGCGTGCTCGGAGGAGAACACCAAGGGGGTTGAGCATATGAACTGTCTGGGAGAACAAGACAATTCTATCTGGAACCCTTTGATAGTGTGGAGAACCCATGTGTCCTTAGTTATGGCCTGCCAATTGTGGGCAAAGACCCCTAGCCTGCCCCCAAAAAGGATTCCCGTAGGATCCTACACACTTTGCTTGTGCAGAGCCATAAGAGCTGCTACCCCTGCCCTTTACTCTTCTCCTTCGGGGGTATGTCCTGGTGGTGTAGAAATTGCCAAACTCTGCTGCATCCTGCCAATGGCTTTGGTGATGGTTGCCACCTCTACTGGGGGCTTGGAACCTGCGTGGCCGGTCGAGCGCCCCCTGTCGCCACTGGTTCCGGCAAATACACAGGGGTAAAATGTCCCAAATAGCAGTCTTGGCTTTGAAGTGAAGGTGTTTACGAATTCTCCCAATTTTTTGATGAATGGGTCCCCAAAAAGGTTACGATCAGCAAACGGGCCTGCCTTCGAAGTGGAAAGTCCCCCTAGCTTGGGGCATATCTTGATCAAAAGGGACCTATGACGTTCTGTGGCAATGGCGCAATTGCCCAACAAAATAATGGCCCTCTGGGCCCAACTAGACAAGGCGTGTGGGGGAGATTAAAGACGCAAGTGCTTTCGCATCCTCCGCCATATCCAATATTTCCGACAATGGTCCTACGACGTCCAGGAGTTTGTCCTCGCATGATCGCCAGGACCTGTCAGTACCCTTCTTTGGTTCCTTTACAAACTTCTCCAGGAAGGTTACCATCTTGGGGTCAATTTCTAGGGTATGGGCTACTTTCCCCTCCAGCGCGGGACCAAGACACTCTGTGCGCAGGCAATTCCTGACCTCTTTGCCTAAAGTTTTCCTTATTCTACCTGCAATGTATGATGTCACATTAGGGGCTGGGCACCACTCTGCTGAGCGTGGATGGACAAGACCATCAGAGTCCAGCATATCGGAGGCTATCGGAGGCTTGGCTGCCTCAGGCTTATTTTCCCCAGAGTGGGCAGGATCATGGGATGGTCTCCAGGGTCTACTAGTATCAGCATTGCCATCTGAAGTGTTGGGCGAGTCACCCCCGTCTTCAGTAGCGGGACTAGAGAAAGGGAGGGAGTAGGGGAGGTACTTGTCTGAGGGACTGAGGAAGGCTGATCTTGGATAAAAGCCAGTTTGAGGCATTCAAAGGTGTCCATATCCACGCCTGAGCTTCTGAGTACTTGCCCCCTTGGGGCGCAGCATTTGGGAGCCCTGGAGTTATAGGGGCCTGAGGCCCGGGGAGGTCTTCCCTCACTGTGAGGGGTCGTTTGCATTGTCCCTATAACTCGTCAATGTGCTTCACATGTGACACCACTCTAAAAATGGACCCACCCATTATCTGACCGAAGCGGTCGTCAATGAGGAGGTAAGTGACATCTCATAATAATCTCCATAATCTTCCATTATAAGCAATAAGCTACAGGGGTTAGGCAAGGAGTGAGTGCTCTTGAGATTGGTGAATAAAGAGGGGTAATTTGGAAGGGAGTCAACCCAGAATGTAGCCTCTAGTGAGGGAAAAGGACCTGAGAAGGTTTTAGGACCAGCACTCCCTTTCTATTGCAGAGGGAACTGTCAGCAGCCATCTGGGGGAGTCCCAGTATTGAACAGGCAAATTATTTCTTACCCGGAAAGCGGGTGTCAAGCTCCAGACGATGGCTCTACTGAAACTATGCACAATCTCTACTCGTGACCCTGATATGAGAGTAGCGGCCAGTTGCGTTTCACCGAAGGTTTGAGAGAAACGATGTGCCTGCCACTCATGAGGTAGTACGCACTGAGCGCGGAGAATTCAAGCACGGACCCCCTAGCGGTTGGAAGACCGCACCGCCTGTAAAGCCAAAAGCGAGCGTCCGCGAAGGAGCAAGAAACGTTCTTGCGGCTGCCTGTGTATAATTTGGGTAAATCAATCAAACACTCAGGCAGGACATCTCAGCATGTGAACGATGTAAACTTCAGCACATACACAGAAGACCATGCCAAAACACCCAAGTTACAAGCAATTGAAAAACGAAGAAATCTGGAGAAAAGGAAACACTTATCTGGAGGCTCCTAGAGCAGCAAAGAAAGAGGGGGACAGCACGTCTACAGGATCTGATTGGAGGAACTGTTTGTTTTCTTTCCCAAGGACTCCTGGGAAAAGTAGTTTAATGTTACCTATATTTTTGAATGGCTGCTGGTTGAATAAAGAAGAGAAAGAAAAGCCTAATCCTTGGCTCCGGTCCTATCATAGAATTGCACTGTCCAGAGGCCTGTTAAAACGAGACACATCCTGACCAGACCATACAAGTACAGAGAATTCCCTGACTCGAAATATTGACTGCAAAGAAGGGGGGAGGGGGTCTCCATGCTGGAAGAAGTTAAACTCCCATTCCAAGATGGCATCCCAAAACCAATGTAGTTTCCACTGTAGGGAGACTTTTTAGCAGTACAGGCATCCTGCCCGCGGATTGAAGTTTATCACCTTCTGCAAAGAGCAATCATAAGGTGCCATAAATTTCAGGTGCCGGTATCTTGTCTTTTTGTAATTGCTGCCAAGACCACTGGTGCCAGGCTTGAGACCGAGCCGGATTTCGAGTCTGGCGGATGGGTGCTCGGTCATAAATGTGGTGAATATCCTGTCCATGCCACTGGAAATCAAGCTATCCTGGCTGAAGAGGGGTGAAACCCCGAAACCGGTCCTAGGATGCTTGTTTCCAGTCCAGGGAGGACCTGGCTTGGCAGTTCGGGCTGGACTGTTCCCATGAGGCACAGGGTCAAGACTGATTTGCATATGGCTGGGTTCAATCTGGAACGGCATGGTGAGCAAAAAAACGATGGATTTAGGCCCAGATCTCTGTACTGGGGTGAATGTATGACATTGTTCTGCATTCAGGCCATCAATTGTTGTTTTTGTGAATATCCTGTCCGCCATGTTACAATTGCATCATATCCTGTGGCACTTGTAATACTGCGGATGGGACATCCGTCATGGTTGTAACTGACTATCCCATCTACAAAACCTTAAACAAGGCCCATAGTGTGTAAACTCTAATAATCTATATTATCAATCTTGATTTTATTTAATGGAAGAATTGTGCTAGACCTTAATAGCAGTGGGGAGAGAATGTGGCATAATGGTTAGAGCTGCAGACTTCGGAGCTGGGGAACTAGGTTTGAGCCTCAGCGTCTGCTCAGCATCCTGTGATTCTGAGCAAATGACCTAATCTCCCCAGAACTATCCTTGTTTTGGGGTGCCATCTTGGAATGGGAGTTCCAGCAGGGAGACACCGCCCGCTTGCACAGGTATCTCTCAGGGCAGTGGCTGGAATTCCATTTACTAGTAGGTGGTGGAATAATTTACTCCCCTCTGGAATATTCCGCTCACCTTTTGGGCCCACTTCCCAGTTAAAGGCTAAGAGGACTTCCTCATCTAAGGAATCTCCCTCAAAGGCTACATTGGCAACCCCTGGAGTTACACCAGGGGCTTTGCTTTTAGGACAGCGATGATCCTTGGCTAGGTGCCATGTATTGTTAGTTAAGGCACCAAGTGTTCTTGGGGTTCCAGTTCATACCCTGGTACCCACCTGTTTTGTGAGGACCTACAGAGGACTCCTCACATATCTTTTTCAGAGTAGTCCACTTTCTTCTCAGGTGTATGTGGGGGGGTCTTTTTGGCCCCTTTTCTTTTGGTCACCCCCACCATGTCTAGTTTTGGACACTCTGGTTCTTATCCAATAATCAGCCTTCTTCCACAACTCTTCGGGAGAGACTGGCCCCTGGTCCACTAGGTATTGATGCAAGTTTTCCTGCACACAATTATGTAACAGATGTTCTTTCATGATCAAATTGTAAATCCCTTCATAATTGTGCACATTGTTACCTTTTAACCAAACAACCCAGGACTGACTGTTTTTTTTAATTTCTGTGAATGTAATTCTATATTCTTCAGTGGTGAGTCCTAAGCCCTCAACCAGGGTACTCTTCTTGAGGTCATAAGACTCCGCATCTTTCTCACTAAAATTCAGGAGTCTATTCCTGCATTTACCCTAGAAAGGTTCCCACAAGAGAGACCCAGTGCGTTTTGGCTACCTTTCTTCTCATAAAAGCTCTCTCAAAAGCAGTAAACCACTTGGTGATGTCACCACTATCTGCATATTTAGAGACCACTCCCTTGGGGAGTTTAGGGTCCGAAGATTCCTCTCTTCCCTAGTTATGATATTGCTGCCACCAGAGTTGGGTCCTAAGCCCATCTCTTTTCTATGTGTGTCTATGTCCATAAGTTGAACTTCTAAGTTCAGCCTCCAGGATAAGCCTTCTATGGTAGGCTCTGAGGGAGCTTCTACTTCTGAGGTAGGGGTCTCCATCACCTCCTCGGCATCTTCTCCTGTGGGATGATTCTCCTGGGCATCATCCTCACCCACTGAGTGATCTATCTCATGTTCTGCCAGAAGCTTCTCTTTGGTAGCACATGACCCAGTTTTAACCCCATAAGCCCTCCAGAAGGCCCATAATTAGGAGTATGACATTTTAAAGTATGTTTGCTTCCTGGGCAGTTGGAGTCCGGATAGGACTCTTTGTCTCGGTGTAGGTTGCAGGTGGTCTGGTACCCTGGGTATTGGTGCGGCACAGCTCCGGTAGGTCCTGGTGTCTCCAAACTCTGTGGGGAGACAGATCTGATCCTCTGGAGCTTATGTACCTCTTGTGGCTTGGATGCTGTATCAGTCGCCGGGAAGCAGCAATTCAGTAAACTGGACTATGTGGGTTTGGTGCCTGCGGTTTGCAGGGGAGTTGTCCCTCTACCCCAGGGGAGTTCTCTGGTGATTAAAATGCATCTTGGAAATTCCTTTCTACTTCCAGATGATGCGAAGCTGCTCCAGTCAATGGCTTCTTTAAACCCTTCCAATCACTTCCACGATTTACCTGCCAAGTTTTTCAAGGAACTGAAATCTGCCATTCTTCCACTTTGGTCCCAAATTATTCATGAATCTCTCGTGCATGGTAGGATTCCCGATTGCCTCAAGATGGGGCAAGTCATTCTCATCCCAAAAAAGCCTGATGCTGACTTAGCTCATCCTAACAATTTCCGTCCAATCGCCAATATCATGACTTAAGCTAAATTGCTCGAGAAATGCGTTCGCACACAACTCTGCAACCACATTCAGAAATTTCATCTCCTTGACCTCTACCAGTCTTGTTTCAGAGGGAGTCACAGCCTGAAACAGCCCTAACTCACATTGTTGATGAAGCCTTGACATCTCTTGACCAGAATGTTCCTTGTCTACTGATCCTTCTTGATTTTGTCCTCTGCATTTGAGGCCGTCAAACATGAAAACTTGATTGCTCTTCTTCAAAATAGGATGGGGTTATTGGGCTCTGTGTTAGATTGGTTTGCCTTGTTCCTAGGTAACCAAACGCAAGGAATCAAAGTTTAATCACTCCTTTGCAGCCAGTACCCCGGTCACTATTGGACTGCCTCAAGGTTCCACACACTTGCCCACCCTTTTCAAACTTTTCATGAATCCACTCTCTCAAATTCTGAACCGCTCAAACATTCAAACCATATGTATGCTGATGACACTCCATTGTATTTGAAAGTCTCTTCGCCAGAGGACCCCCTAAATTGTGCACTTCAAAAAACTCAACAATGGCTAACTCATAATCCTCTGTTGCTAAATACCCTCAAAACAGAATTCCTCCTGATTGCCCCCCACAGTCACTCTTCAGCCACTCAAGACTGGCTCAAACAACTTACTGCGCTTAACTGCACCCCTCATGTTGACTCTGCGAGATCTTTAGGTATAACACTGGCAAATACTTAAATATGCAAGATCACATCGTGCTGCTATTAGGGTAGCCAATCAGCTCAACACTCTAAGGAAAATTAAGCCATTATTTCCTTCTGAGAACATCCAGTCTACAGTCCAAACCTTAGTCATATCACACTTGGAATATGGATGGTGACCCTAGCCGGGTTACCTAAAGCTAGATTGGCACCTCTTAGAGCCACTCTGAACTCTTCAGCCAGACTCATCATGGGCTCCAGAAAACATGACCACATCACACCAGACATAATTCAACTAAATTGGCTGTCCATCAAAGCAAGTATCTGTTTCAAGATAGCTTGCCTAATGCACAAAGCTATTCATTACAACACCCCCGTTAACCTGGCAAAAAACTTCAACTATTGGGTTTGAGTCGGAACCTAACAAGTTCTAATACCCTACTGTTGAAACCTCCCAAATTCAGTAAGAAAAGAACATACAATTGTGTTTTCTCTGGTCTTTCTCCAAGAATATGGAACGCTCTTCCTCCCGAGAAACCTGCCGAAAACTAGAGAAGAAATTGCACCGCAAACAGACACCGGACAGCTTCACAGCCCACAAGAACACCATCCGCAGACACAATCTCCTCATCAGATCCGCCAAAAGGACCTCCTTCAAAGACCGCCTAGACAACAACACACACAACCGCAAAGAGCTCTCCAACATCGTGAAGGAGTTCTCCCACCCCAGCTCCAACACCAACGACATCCCACCTTCACAAGACCTATGCGACACCCTCGCCACCTTCATCCATCCAAGACATCCGCGAGAGCTTCAACACCCAGACCGCCCGACATTCACAGAGACCTCCGACCTCACAGCCACCACCCCCACTGATTTCCCCTGCTCACCTGGACGAACATAAACGACGACGACCTCATCAAAATCATGAACACCATCCACTCCGGCTCTCCGTCAGACCCATGCCCACACAACATCTTCAACAAAGCCAGCTCCACCATCGCACCCCATCTCCGCAAGGCCATCACATCTCCTTCAAGGACCTCAAGAACTTCCGACCCATCTCCCTGCTCCCATTCCCAGTGAAGGTCATCGACAAGACCGTCAACCGACAACTGACCCGCTACCTCGAGGAGAACAGCATACTGGATCTGTCCCAGTTCAGGTTCCGCAGCAACCACAGCACCGAAACTACCCTCATCGTTGCCACTGATGACATCCGGATCCTACTGGGCAACGGTGAAACCACGGCCCTCATCCTCCTCGACCTGTCAGCTGCCTTTGACACGGTCTGTCACCGCACCCTATGCACAAGCCTCCACAACGCTGGGATCCGAGACCAAGTACTGGACTGGACCACCTCCTTCCTCTCCGGCAGAACCCAGAGCGTCCGTCTCCCCCTTTCTGATCTGAAGCCACCAAGATTATCTGCGGCGTACCCCAAGGCTCATCCCTCAGCCCGACATTGTTCAACATCTACATGGCACCACTCGCTCACGTCGCCCGACTGCACAACCTCAACACCCTCTCCTACGCCGACAACCCCCAGCTGATCCTCTCCCTCACCAAGGACCCCCTCACCACCAAAACCAACCTTCACGAAGTAATGAAAGCCGTCGCTGAAGCTGAACTCAGACAAGACGGAAGTTCTTGGCGTGGGACGACTCCTGGTGGCCGACCGCACTGGGAGCAGCACCTACACCCACCGACCACCCACGCAACCTAGGGTTCATCCTCGACTCAACACTCTCCATGACCAAGCAAGTCAACGCAGTCTCGTCCTCCTGCTTCAACACTCTCCACATGCTCCACAAGATCTACAAGTGGATCCCCACCGAAACAAGAACGGTCACACAGGCCCTCGGCAGCAGCTGGCTAGACTACAGCAACGCCCTCTACGCAGGAGCCTCGGCCAAACTCCTGAAACCAATACAACGCATACAGAACGCCTCCGCACGCTTGATCCTCTGCCCCCTCGCTGCAGCCACATCACACCCCACCTAAAAGACCTGCACTGGCTTCCCGTCAACAAGAGGATCACCTTCAAGCTACTCACCCACGCACACAAAGCACTCCACAACACCAGACCGACATACCTCAATGGACGACTCACCTTCTACACTCTGAACTGACAGGTCCGCTCCGCCGACCTCTCCCTCGCCACCGTCCCCCACATCCGAAAGGTGAACACCGGCGGCAGATCGTTCTCCCACCTCGCCATCAAAACCTGAAACACCCTCCCCATCCTTCTACGGCAGACCCAGGACCTACTCACATTCAGGAGGCTACTCAAGACCTGGCTATTCGAGCAGTAGCAGCACCCCTCCCCTCAGCGCCTTGAGACCCTCACGGGTGAGTAGTGCGCTTTACAAATGTTTGATTTGATTGAGATCAGATCGAACCCCTCCAACCGCCTCATTTAAAGAACATGTCAAATGGCTACTCCTGAATAGCAATAGTCCTGGAGCCATCTTAACCTACTTCCATCTCCTGTTTTATACTTTTGTTCAAAAGTTCTATTTGTGTCTCCTTTCGTGCCCTTTTGATTTATTGCTCTTCTGGCACTTTACATGTCCCACAAGATGAGCTGATTACCCCGAGTCAACATTGTATTGTGGGTTTTCCCCGTGCTCCCCTATGAGTTTGTTTATTTTCATGTGCCTCACATGTTCTGCTTTGATGTTGTACTCGTGCTTTTACCTCATTCCACTTCTGCTGCTTTGTACAGCGCTCCAATACCCGTCCAGGTCATGTTTGCGCTTTATAAGACTTTTCAAATAAATTAGCAAAGGCCTGGGGGTGCTCTGAGGTTCCTGCAGTCCTCGCAGTAGCAGGACGAGACAGCACACCATGATTGTCAAGTCCTGGAAGCAGCTTGCAGGCCACCAATTCTCTGCAGCAAGTCTTCTGTTCTCAGGTTAGCAGCTTTTCTTTGTCGTTATCATCTTCGTGTCCGTCAAATCTAAAGTTCAGGGTCTGGGTGTGCTACCCAAATGCTAAATCTAGGGGTGTTAAAGGTGGTGACAGGTAGTAGCCAATGGGCTACCTACCTTTAGGGTGTCTGCACCCTCTAGGTGACCACTTCCTGTGGGTAGGGGCACTACCCTAGTCCTACAATTGTGGTACAGATCCCTATGGAAAACACTGGTACTGGGAACCTGGTTAGCAGGAATCAGTACACCTCAGTCAAAGTTGCATGAAAAACCAGGTAAAAAGTGTGTGTGTGTGTGTGTGTCGGGGGGGGGGGGGGGGGGTACTGCAACAAGAACCCGGTTTCTCACAGTATAAGTTGGGAGGCAGATGCCCAGCGAAGTCCTTTGGCTATCTCCTCAAGCGGGGGACCCTTTGTTGCAGACGATTTTGAGGGCAAGTGGCAACTCTTTTTAGGTCTTGCCTGACCCAGCGCGTGTGCTGGTCTGGAGAGACTTATTGAGAGGGCTCCAAAAAGTGCTACCAGGCCAGCCTAGAGCTACAGTGCATGTGCATGTGCGCGGGCGCTGCGCTTTTCCGCGATTACTTTCACGCCCGTTTGGCATAGCCAATAGATCTCGCTTTTGGGACCTTATAAGTATTTAGTTATGCAACTGTTGCATTGCTAAACACTTATAAGATCCCGAAGGCGAGACCTATTGGCTATGCCAATGCTTGTTTTCTTTAGATGCAATTGCATCTCTGTACTGCCTTAATTTTCTTACTTTGGGTTTGAGTTCTGCGTCAGTCAGGGATCTTGTCGCTCCTTTATGAGCTTACCTTACAACTAACAAGACCCACACTTTTACGTTTTCTGATTATGCATGCATTTCTGGACTACCTTAAACACATCTTCCCTCATGGTGCACCCTACCAACCATGTAGAATCTTACTATGATGCTAATACTTTTAATATCCGTTATCTCTTTGCATAGCTATTTGCTCAACCATCATATTTGGAAAGTGGCTTTCTTGATGGCTATCACCTCACTGTAGAAAAAAAATGTTCAGACGCTAAGGGCCCCATTAGGATGACGGGCGAACTTCAGTCCGCCCGCCACCCTAGTGGTGCTGGGACCAGCCGCCAGGGGCGTGGCGGTCGCGCACGCCAATTAGGATGCGACCGCAACCCTGCCGGTCCCATCCCGCATCTTTATCATTGCGGCACCCGCCGCAATGCCAAAGAGGCATGTTGTGCATTGCCATGCACAACGTGATGGGCACCGCCCAGTGCCTGCCACCTTGTGCATGGCAAAGAAGGGGGTACTATAAGTGCTGCCCCCACTCCCCCACATCCCCCCGGGGTTCCGCAACTGGCCCCCACAGCAATTCAGTGACTCTTCTGCAATTCATCTTTCCGGTTTGTCAGGTTTGCATGAAGCCCTCTCTGGTAAAGAGGAGTGATCTTTTCCAAGAGACTTACACGCCTAGCCTCGCAGTAGGAACAATGTCATAGACTTTTCAGTTTACAGAAGGATTGTACAGTTTTCAGACTGGGTGCTGGGTCGAAGCCATCATGTGTCATATAGACTGCTTGTTGTCGGCTCCCAAGAACATCTAACTTTTATTTACGTAAACTGTATGCTAAACCCGGCCTGTAGACGGTCAAATTATGTACATCATGTAAGTCTGTAATGGTCTTGAGATGCAAAACTTCTGTTACAGGCAACCCTTTCCTTCCTGCAACTGTGTGATCCACTGATATGCCCCTCATTCCTTCCTTCTGTTATCAAATGACCTACTCCTTGGTGGTTTTGTAATCTTTCAGTACCTGACTACGTTACTCTTTGTTAGCTTGTTAGTTGAATGTTGAGCCCAAGTTATTCTCGACACCTATATTGATAGTTGGTTGCATAAGATTTTTGTGGGAAAGGGAATAGCTTGATGGTTTTGGCGAGTGGTACACCAAACAAGTTTGGTCTTTTGACAATGAAATAAGAGTTGCTACTAACTCCCTTCATAACTGCTTGGAGGCTTGCATAATTATCCCGGTCTGTTGTGCATTCAGTTTAAAGTAGACTTTTGTACTCATTATACAGCTGATAATTGGCAATCCAATGTCCTACTGAGTTTGCACATTTTTGTGTGGTACAAACATCTGTGGGAATCCTCAATTTGCTAGGTAGTTTTTAAGGGGAATATGCTAGCTTTGCAGCACTGCCATGGAATGACTGATACTATATTATTCCCTATGCCACCATAAGAGACTAAACAAGACTTATCTTATTTCTTCTGTTTAGCAGATATGTTATTCAGCTCTAGTTTGGCATTTTTTATTAGGTCTTGCCTAGCGACGCAGCGCATGCGCTGCTCGCTTGCGAGATCTATTGTCGTGGATTTAGTTTCCGAAGTGGGGGTGGAAGCTCCACCCATGCTTCTGATTGGCACGGCTCCCAAATGCATGCTTTTCATTGGAAGGGAGGCATGTTTTGTTACCTCCCTGTCTCCTGCTCGCCGTGCCTGCCCGGACAGGAGATGTGCATGCGTACGTGAGCAACGCGAGCATGGTGCGCTTTCACCTGTCCCCCTTGCCCCCGCCCCCTCTGTCGGCTTCACATCATCTCTGAAGCTCCCGGGGACCCTGCACGGCATCGGCAGTCTGAGTCGACTCACCGTTCTGTGATTCTGGGCAAGTCACTAATCCCCGCCTTGTTTATCCTTTTCCCACAGTTGCGCTGTTCATTTTTTTTTTTTTTTATGGGCTTCCCGAGGCGGAGGGCAAAGTTAGCTGCTCTGTAACTTTATTTGGCGCTTATGCTGCCATGCCTTTTATTTCTCTGACGCGGCTTGTTCTAGAATGAGGCAGCGCAGCAGCACCGGCTCTCCGCTTCCCAACAGCAGCCGCCTGCTTCTGCAGCTCATCCAGGCCACGTACCACTTTCTGCTCCAAAGAGAAGGCGGGCACCTTCACCCGCTGAGCCTCAGTGGGCAGCAACACGGAGCTGGGCGGCAGTGTCAGTCCCGGCAACAGCCCTCCAATCCTTCTCGCAAAAAGCGGCAGTCCCACTGGCTCGTAGGCGACAGTAGGGCTCCTGGTCGGACGCGGAGGTCTACAGCGGCAGGAGGAGCAGTTCCCCGATGCCTGGTGCGGCTCGTTCCACCGGCTTGGAGCTCTACTCGGAACCCCCACTCAGCACCATGCCTTTTTTAAACATTAATTTAGCAGCATTTCAACCCCCCCTCCCCGGGTTCATGCTCTGAATTCAGAAGCACCGTGATGGCGACAGCATGTTTTCGTTTACTGCTGGCTTACCCTCCTTGCCTACAGCTGCTTTGGACATTGCGCTTTATCGGCTGATTTACATTTACATAAAGCGCACTGCGATGTTGCACTTTAACTTAAAATATGGTGGAAGCACCTTTTGTGTGGCTGTTTTATATTTACAAAAAGCGCTCGCTGCGACGTCGCGCTTTAAATATTATTTGTTTACAATGAAACACACCGCAATTCAAATTGAACAAGGTGGCTGCACACCTTCCTTTTGTGCTGTGCGGCTCGCCTACATAAACATATAAAACTTTTTTATCCCAACAGCGCGCCATGCCGACCTTTAACTTATGGCAATTTCCCTTGCCGATTTCCTTGATTTGCAAAAACCTGAAGTGCTCCGGGGCAGACATCCAGCATAAAGCACTAACTTAAAGCTGCAAACCTGAACACAATGACTGGATTAGCTCAAAAGTGAAGACAGATTTCCAAAATTGTGCCACTTGAAATGGAGCACCCCGACCCGGTCTAAAGAAGTGACAAAATGGGATTATAGTATTTTCGCTAGAGGGCTAACCGAGTTTAGCCCAACGCATGGCTTCCGGCCAACATCAAAGGCCTGTGCCTCATTCCCGTCAGCCCCCCTTCCCACACACAGTCGGCGCTGAATCCACACTTTTCATCGGACCTGCACATCTTCGCCCGATAGGGGTGTTTTCAGTTTGTTTTTTCCAAGTCTCCGGCGCTTTCAAACAGGAAAATGAAGGGGCTGCAGGAGTGGGTCCCCAAAATGGGACTCCCCCAGTATTTTTCTGGCGGGTCGCTTAAACAGGGTGCAATGAATTAAAGATCACATGTAGTGCTTTCTGTGTCTTGATCCCTTCTAGTTGCCTCTGAAACTCTGGTGTGGGGGTGGATGCGTTGAAAGAGCTATAGAAAGCTTGGAATCGCTTGTGTGACGGTTTAGTGCCCAATATTTACTTGTCCACATTGAAAGCTTGAAAACCGTGCCTAACAAAAACAAGCATTTGCAATGCAATAGGTCTCGCATTTACGCAAGTTTAAGCTATTGGCATTGTAAATGACAATGCCTTTTATTTATGTTTTGATAACAAAAATAAAAGGCATTATTTACAATGTCAATAGCTCAAACTTGCGTAAATGCGAGACCTATTGCATTACAAATGCTTGTTTCTAATTGAAAGTGGAGCTGTATGTCCCCCCCCCTCCCTATTCTATTTTTATCAACTCACCAATTCTTCCTTTGTTGAAGCTCTGTCATTATGCCGTTTCACTACCAGTGACGTGTTCTTAAACGTACATGCAAGTGGCCCACCAAAGGACTCCTGTACGAATCAAACTGTGTTCTAGGTGAGAATGGTGCGATAAACATGGATGAACTAAACTACTGTGAAATGAGGAGTTTGTAATATGCTGATGCTCTGACAAGCCATCTTGACTGTGGCAGCCAATGAAAATGCAACCACCTCACTGGATGCGCTGCAAAGCCTTCTGGGAAAGATCAACGTGGTCATTCATCAAGAGACCAATAGCAACCAGATAACATTTAGAGACCTCATGCATAGAGGTGTTGCACAAGGCCTACAGACCATTCGGACGCACGTCAAATTGGTGTACTTCAAGTATGCATTCTTTCAAAATGAACAGACAAGAGGCCCGAGGATACTCCTTATCTCTAATACTGTATTCAGAAATATCATATAAACGTATGTACAGTTAAAATCGTAATGGCCACTCCAGTTAATCAGAGTGTTTTTCGCATGTTTACTTAAAACTATATTTGTTGCCCTTGCATTCCCGAAGGGACTGCTGTCTGATTTTGTTAGATTTCTTAGTTTCAGACTATCACTAAGAAAGGCATGCTGTTTTCTAAATTCCTAGCCAAGAAATCTATAACCGTATAAATGCCACAGTGCAATTCCTGAAATCAACGCAAAGGTCCCACAGTGACTCTACAGACTATTCTTTTTTTTTTTTTTTTTTTTTTTTTTTTTTTAAAAACCTTTATTTTCAAAAGTCAGGACACAGCTATTCAGCCGACAACCCGGAGGTTCGGCAGCATCGATATATAGAAACAGAGATGCGTCCCCAGTACCATGAAAGGAGAAGTGCAAAGGTTCAATTTTAACAAAAACGCACAACAAACCCCAGCAAGGCAAGAACACTGAAAGCCCATGATGAGCCCCCCAGGGGAGGCCGGACCCCACTCATCTAACAGTTACAGTACAAAGTAAAGAGGAAGAAGAGGGACTGTAGAGGCCAAAAAGTCCATAAACCATACTGGGCTGGAAAGAAGGTTAGGAGGAAAGCTGTTCCTCGGGAGGATCCAGATCCAGGGCAAGACCTATTCCCCCCCCCCTGTATTGATTCCACCGCCCCCATATGGCGTGCCACTTCCGGGGGCGGCCTCTAGCGCAATAGACCGTCTTTTCCCTTAACATACTCCAGTCCATATTTTCTTTCCACGCGGTCAATGTGGGGGGCCCCGCAGAGCCCCACAATCGCGCGATATCTCTCTTAGCAACCATGTTGCCCAGAGTCCCCCATTGGGTCTGCGCCGCATTATGATCAGTGGGCCCCCAGACATTCAGTAGACAACACCGCGCTTCCGGCTGCATAGCAATGCCCGTTACCTCCCCCATCACTGCATGGACTCTCCTCCAAAATTCCGTGATGACACCACATTCCCAAATGATATGCAGGAAAGTACCCACCATACCACAACCCCTCCTGCATAGGCCGTCCTCCGAGAATCCCATGTGAACCAGCCTTGGCCCCGTCACATACACTCGATGCAGTATTTTAAGCTGCACCAGCCTCAGACGCGACGGGATCGCAACCTCCTTAGGAGATGAAACAGCAGACTGCCAATCCTTGTCATCCAACTCGAGGCCATCCCTAGCCCACTGGTCCCTCAACCCCAGAAGCATATCCGCCCGGACGTTGATCAGTTTCTTATAGATGAGCGAGATCGTGCTCTCGGGCATATGGCCATCAAGGACCCGGTCCTCCAAAGGAGAGGACTCAGGCACTTTCTCACCCTCTATGAGGACTGATCGGAGGGCGTGACGCACCTGAATATAGCGGAAAAACTCAGATGGCCCCAGCTCATACTCCTTCTGCAACTCTTCAAAGGACTTCACCCTCCCCTTAATCAGGACATCTCCGACCCTGGAGATGCCGATCAAGTCCCATTTGTCAAAGCCTTTTGTGTGCCAAAGCCTACCCATTCTCTCAGATTCAAATAGCGGGGTAGCGAGGGTGAGCCTATCCTTCCAGCCCAGCGAGTCAGTTGCCATCTTCCACACTCGCACCGCCACAGCAGTGGGCCCCGTGAGGGACGAGTCCAAGGACCGCGAATACAACGCCCTGTAATAGTTACCACCACGCAGCAACCACCTGTCCATGGCATACCCAGGGCTGAGGGCAGGGCCATAAAACCCATGGTTAATCGCACTCAGCTGGGTGGCCCAATAGTACCGTCGGATGTCTGGGAGCGCAATGCCCCCGTCGTACCATGGAAGCGTCAACTTTGCAATAGCTATTCGCGGCCGCCCATCCCAAAGCAACGTTCGTTGGAGGCCTTCGACCTCCCGAAAGTATTTGGCCGGAACCCAGTCCAAAGTATTCTGCAGTGCGTAGAGGAAGCGGGGAAGCGACATCATTTTGAACAGGGCCGCACGCCCGACGAGGGAGAGCGGCAGCCTCCGCCAGCCTTCAACATCCCGCCTCAGGCGTGCCAGGGGGGGGAGCAGGTTCTTCTCATATCGCACCGCAGAGTCCATGGAGATAAAGATCCCCAAATACACGAAGCCCTGCTGAGCGACCTGTATCGAACATGTTCTAGGGATCGGGGGAACCTCGCCACTAAGAACATACAAATATGATTTACTCCAGTTGATAACAAGACCCGAGTTCCTACCAAAAGATGGGAGTACGTCACAGACCACTATAAGTGATTTCTTGGGTGAGGCAAGATACAGCAGGATATCATCGGCATAGAGCGAAATACGGTCCTCGTGTTCAGGCGACCATCTAAGGCCCCGTATATCCGGGTGCCAACGTATCCACGCAGCCAGCGGCTCAAGGGCGAGGGCGAACAACAAAGGCGACAGGGGACAACCCTGCCTGGTACCCCTCCCAAGCTGAAACGGAGTCGACGCCCGACCATTCACCACCACACTCGCAAGTGGCCCCTCATACAGCAACCTCACCCAACTCACAAAACCGTGGCCAAAGCCGAACTTGGTCAGCACGGCCCACAAATATGCCCATTCCACCGTGTCGAATGCCATCGTGGCGTCAAGAGACGCCACAATAGCTGGTTCACGCAGTGTGTCCGCCCTGGCGATTACACCATGAAGGCGCCGAAGATTTAACGCTGTGTTTCGGTGCGGGATGAAGCCGGTTTGATCCGGGTGGACCAAGTCACCGAGTACCCTAATTAATCGGGTCGCCAGGATTTTAGCCAGAATTTTCGGCTCTGCGTTAAGTGAGATAGGCCTATATGAGGCGCACTTATCTCGGGGTTTGCCCTCTTTGTGTATAACCACGATCGTCGCCAGTCGCTGGTCCAACGGGAGGGTCCCACTCCCCCGCGCCTCCATAAACATGGCGCGCAGGTGAGGGGCGACCCTATCCGGAAATAGCTTGTACAAATCGACCGGCAAACCGTTCGGTCCCGAGGCCTTACCCGAGTTTAACGCGCGGATAGCCCCCGCCACCTCGTCAACCGTTATGTCACCATCTAGATCTTCCCTATCTATGTCGGAGAGACAGGGCAACTCGATATCACGGAGGAGGTCAGACGAGTCCTCGGGCGGCCTATCCGACACTGAGGCATAAACCCTACAGAAATATTCCGAGAAACACTGTACAATCCTCTCAGGTTCCACAATCGCCTCTCCCCTCTCTCCCGTCAACTCTGGCACAACTCTATTGACCCGTTCTTTTTTGTCCAGCCAAGCCAGGAGTTTCCCTGCCTTGTCACCAACATCATACAATCGGCCCTGCTGCTCCCTACTGAGGGTCTTAGCGGCGTTCGTCACCAGGTCCTTATACTCAGCTTGCTTCAAGCAAAGCTCATGCAGTGAGGACTCTGTAACCTCCTCCTCCAGCGCTCCCTCCAGAGCCGCGATCTCCTCCTCAACCTGCAGAACCTCGCCATCTCTCCGCCGCTTGGCAGCTACTACTAGGGAGAGGGCTTCCCCTCGGAGCACGGTCTTAAATGCTTCCCACAGCGACACTGCTGAGTCCACGGATCCCTGATTATCCTTGAAAAAATTATCTACTTTCTTTACCAGCGTGCTGCGCATCTTGGGTTCTCGGAAATACCACGGGTTGATAGGGGCCACCCTTCCTCCTCCCTCCCGACCCAGATCCAGCCGGATCCAAACTGGCGAGTGGTCAGATATACCACGCGCCATGTGCCTCGCCTCGGAGACCAATGAGGCATGCGCAGCCAGAGTGAGTAGGTAATCAATCCTGGAGAGACTACCATGTGCCCCGGAGTGGAACGTGTATTGGCTCTGTGTTGGGTGCCGGAGCCTCCAGCAGTCTATCAGGCCAAGCGTGTTTAGGAAGTCTGGGAGCCACCTCTGAGCCCCCCCTGTGTCTCTGGGCGGGTATCTATCCAGCAGGCCGGAGCCAACAGCGTTGAAATCACCTCCCACCACAAGCATACCCCCCGGGAGATCCAGCAGGGCCCTACCCAGATCTGTGAACGTGGAGGCCTGCAGGGCCGGCGGGACATAAACCGAAACTAAAACCAAAGTTCTTCCTTCCCACCGCCCCGCCACCGCCACAAACCTCCCCCTATCATCAACAGTGGTGGAGTCCACCTCAAATGGTAGCGAGGCTCTGACTAGGATGCCCACACCCCTGGACCCAGAGGAGAATCCCGAATGTGCTATGAATTTATACCCCTTCCTGTTCAGAGCATAGCACGTATTACCAATAAGGTGCGTCTCCTGCAGCAAGGCAACATCCGGCATTGACCGTTTCAAGAATTGCAAAACAATCCCACGCTTAATGCGATCCCCCAAACCATTAACATTCCAGCTTATAACACTTAAACCCCTACCCCCCATCCTCAAACGTAAAGAGGCCCACCCCACTCCCGAAGAGCCACCATGGAACAGTCCTGGAAAGAATCATCATGCCTTGCAGAAATAAACCCCCCAACAACAAACCCAAAATCCCAGAAACCCCCCCCACCCTGCACCCCTGCGGCAGCTTACAAAGCCCCCCCAAATTGCAGTGTGCCTGTCGCCCTACAAAAACCCCAAAAATCTACAAAAAGTACCCTAAGGGAGGAAAAGAGCACCCCTCGTCCTCCCGCCGCCCTCCGCATTGACTGCACTCTATTTCGAGTCTTCAAATATAGCCAAATCGAATCAGACCGGCTCCGAACAATCAGCCCTGCCCATCCCGGCCACTGTCCCCATCCTCGGCAATGTCCTCCCCCGTCCGTCGTCGGGGCAAAGCGTCCAGCCATTCATCGGCCATAACAGGAGAGTCAAAGAAAAATGTCCGATCTTCGTGCACCACACGTAGTCTGGCAGGGAAGAGCATGGCATACTTCAGATCCCTCTCCCGAAGCCGCCTCTTCACCCCCAGAAAGCCCTGTCTCTGCCTCTGCACCTGCTGGGTGAAGTCCGGGTAGAAATTCACCGACGCGTTCTGGAAGGGGACCGGGCCCGTCACCCTCGATGCTTGCAGGATAGCGTCCCGATCTCGAAAATGAAAGAGCCGAGCGACGATCGGCCTCGGTGGGGCACCCACCTTGGGCCTCCCACCCGGCACTCTATGGGCCCTTTCAACCGCAAAGAACTTTCCAAGACCCTTGGGCTTCAGATGATTAAGCACCAAGTCCTCGACAAGCAGGTCAACCGAAGCCTCATCCGAGGACTCCGGGACCCCGATGACGCGCACGTTGTTGCGCCTGGCCCGGCTCTCAAAATCCTCCAGCCGGCGGGCGGCGAGATCACTCTCGGTCCTCAGCTTACGAACCTCGATCTGCAGTTCCGTGACATCATCGGTGAGGCCCGTGGTCTTGAGGTCCAGGGTCCTAACCCGTTCATTCGTTTTGCCCAAGTCCGCACGGATCAGGTTAACATCCACCAAGATGGTATCCACCTTATGCGCCAGGGCATCAAACTGTCTCCCAATCGAGGTCTGCATCCCTTCGAGCGCTCCCATGACGTCCTGTAGTGAGAGCTCCGGGGCCAAAGGCGAGGCCTCCTTCTGGGTATCCGGCGACTGGCTCGACCCACTCGGTGATCCCTTCTGCAGAGCATAGCGGTCCATACTATTGACTTGGGTATAGGCTCCCCGCCTGGTAGACTTAGGCTTCAGCCGATCCACCTCTGCTTTGCCCGACATGGTTGGTACCAAGCAGGTCGGTTCAGATAAGACGGGTCCCTCTCAATGGAAGGAATCAGGGGTGATCAGTTCTGCAGTGGGCCACCAGAGTAGCCTGCAGAGCGTACATAGGGTAATAAAGCCACCAAGAGCTCTCCAGGGGCAGGGCTGACAAAGGGAGAGAAAGCGAAAGTGAAAGGACGGGGACCTCCGTCCGACAGTTCACACCTCGCCTGGCCGTTGTTGTTGAACTAGAAGTCGGGCATCCTGCCAACTCTAGCTCCTGGCATCCCTCGGAGGTAGGCCGCAATCTTCCGCCAGGCATAAGTCCGGTTCCCGGTGGGCGATCCGACCGCGGATAGCATCAATCGCCTCCCTGACAGGTCATCCACACGATGCCATGCATACCGACAGGATTAGAGACAGGATAGTCGACGGAGGGCGCGAGGGTCTCGGGAGCTCAGAGCTCACGCGGCCATCTTGGTCAAGCGCTAGGCTCCTCCCCCCTACAGACTATTCTTTGACCAATTTCAGCTCCTTCGTTGTGAAGCTTTGCAGTTTCTTGTTGCGAAAAACAATCTGGGAGAATGGTCTGCTGACCAATCAGTGCTGCAATCTGCAGTTCAAGTTGATGGTCACATTTTGCTAATCAACAGTACATTTGCTCTCCATTGGTCATTGCTAGAACATGTGGCTGATACGGTATCCGTGTATGAGACAACCCTTTCAGCAAGGAGTTTCAATGTGAACATATTTACTGGAGGTGATGTCAACGTGACCTTCACTCAGTTGTTTTCCTGGTCCATGAGACCTAATATAAATGTGCTACAAACATGTCAGAGCTGTCAACCTCATCCAGCATAACACAGCTTCTTACCCAGATAGTGTTCCGGAGATCTGTGACTGTACTACCCAGACTAAATCTGATCGGTTGCTGTGCACATTGGGATTACTTTACACTCCACAAAATGTCTCCAAAAACTTCAGTTACCACAGACTGTGCAAGAGCAGCTTTCCATCACTACAATTACCACTTTTGCCTTTGTCATATTGCGCTGCAATTCCCATTTCAGCCGCCATTCTACAGAGTGTGCCTTAGGCAGAAGAGACACCTTTCTCTCTCGTGTAAGGAGTCGGGGATCGCTGGGGGACCTTGCACTCCAATGGCATGTGCGGCGAGTGCAAGTTGTGAGAGAGAATGCACGGAGAGCTCATAGAAATAACGAAGCGCGCCGTTTCCGCACACCATACCCGTGCACATCTCTTGTCCTGGCGCATGCACATATCCTGTCCGAGATGATGATCTGGAGCCGACGGGAAAAAGGAGCCGTACATCTGCACATCGCCTGTCCGGGCTCGGGCACATCTCCTGTCCCCCTTCCGAACAAAAATCCATGGCAATAGTTTCGCCAAGCGAGCAGCGCATGCGCTGCGTCTCTAGGCGAGACCTAATGAATGTGTGTCAGTATGTAACGTAACTGGTGCTCATGTAAAGCGCTCTGATACCTCCGGGTCTAGTTAGCGCTATATTAAAAAAAAAACTCCCACCACCCCCCAAAAAGCGATTTGTCTAGTCCAAGCGCTATGAAGCATGCCCGTACACGAATATTTGCGGTTTACATTGACGTCCGATTCCCATAATGCCACAGCAATGTGTTCTATGTACATATTGCACGCCACTTACCCCGTTCGCATTCACCTGAAGAGAATACTAAATCTGATGGGAGAACGTTAAAGTACACGAAAACCATCACAAAGAGCCCACCGCCAATATAATGCGTTAAAAGGGTACGGTTACAACATTCCCCCCCACCCCCCTCCCGTTTGCTTTCAGTGGTTTGGCTATAGGGGAAAAACGAGCTTAGAAGCTTACAAATTGTAGTGTGCGCCAAGAGCAGGACATAGTTCTTAAAGGGACCGGCTTTTTTTGAGGCGCTGCAATTTTTCCACGAATAAGCTTTCTCAAAACCATTTTGAACCATCGGTGAAAATAATGGTTATTTTTAGTCTTTTTATGGCATATTTGTCAATCGAATTATACAACATGACCCTTTGTTATCCAGTGTTTCCTGTCAAAACGCGTGAGATTTGCATTTCTTTGTCAGTTTCTGACAAGGTGCGTCCATCCTTCACTTCTTCACAGGACCTCTGCTTGAACTGTTATCTATCTGTCTTTAAAACCCCACAACCTGTTCCCTGCAGAAAGTGCTGGCGGTGTTTAATGGGAAGCCAAGGGTCTGGCTGGCCCCAATTAACACCCTCAGATTAGCTGGCATTCCTTTGCAGCGTGTCAGACAACGAAAACAGAATAAATTACTTTTAATTCTTCTCGGTGACCCGGATCGGAGGCTGTGTTTAAGGACCGTGTGTGAGGGGACGCCCTCTTCCCCCCCAGTGTTTGTTTTTCCCATCTTCGGTGGCTGGGCTCCCGTGATGGGATTGCAACGGAGCTAGGGGAGGGGGGCGGCTCGGTGAGGGAATGCCTGTGCCCCTAATGTTTATTTAATTCATCACCAGAAACTTTAATTTCAAGTGAGCCGTCATGTAACGCAATTAAACAATAATATCAAATGTGGCGTAGGTAACGGATGCATATCCTAGAGCTTGTTTAATTTTTAGATTTATATAGCGCTGATAATCCCCGTTGAGGGCATCCAGGCGCTGTACATGGGCAAGAGGAGGGCAAGTAATTTGCCCAGACTCGCAGGATGTTGCGAGATTCGAACCGGGATCCCCGGCTCCGAGTCGGCAGCTCTGGCCGCTGCGCCCCACACTCTCCTTTCAGCTCTACCTCTCCAAATAATTTCTTTTTAAATATGTTGAGAAAAGTGCCAAATCGTAAATGGTGTGAGTGTTGTTCCCGGCTTTGGAAAAGCCACTGCGCATAAAATGGTGATTTAAAAAAAAAAAATAATACACTAGGTCTCGCATTTACGCAAATTTAAGCTATTGGCATCGTAAATGACAATGCCTTTTATTTATGTTTTAAAAACATAAATAAAAGGCATTGCCATTTATAATGTCAATAGCTCAAACCGCGTAAATGCGAGACCTATTGCATTGCAAATGCTTGTCCATTGGTTCCAATTGTATTCAATGCCATTTTACTGTTGAAAATTGCACAAAGCTTTGCCATTACGTCTCAGTTATGGCCTCTGGTAAAGTATCTCCTTCCATTCCAGAGAGGTTCATCATGAGAGATCTTCTCTCTGATCTCATAAGAATTGAGTGAGGTGGTTCAGAAACTCCACACTTCCTCCCTCGAAATGTTTGGCTCAGCTGTTCATCAGACAAAGCCAGGGTGAAAGGGATGCACAACACAACTCTGCATATCTTGCCACATTCCCTTTATGCCTGTAAATACAGCTCTAAATGTACGCCTGCTTTTTGAGTAGGCACAAATGTATCTGCAAAGGATCAGGGTCAGAGCTATAATTAGTCATTGGTATTAATAAGCTACTTACAACCACCAATCGAACTGTGTACCTCACATGATCTTCAGTTCTTTCTGTGTGCTGATTACACTAATCCTACATTTATTTTTCCTTTTCTTTTTAGGTACATCACACCCTCTGGTACCAGATATTTAGATGATCCAAAGTCACCACTACCAAGTCATGATTTAAAGAAAATTCAAATAACTGCTCTCGCCTTCTGTGCAATGTCCCGGTGATGGATCAGAAGAACCTGTCTCACATCCAACTCTGGTGCCCCAGACCCTTTGGCACCTACTCACAGAATAAGCAAAGCATTGAGAACCAGAGCCAAATTAAGAAACCGTTTACTTGCAAGCTCAAGGCAGAAGAAGCTGAAAAGGGAGCATTTTCTGAAAACACTCCCCCAGAGCTCGCAGAAGTCCGCCCTCTTCAAAACCAGGTGGAGGAGGAGCGGGTTCTGCTGGACACATGGTATGTCATCAAGCCTGGTAACACCAAAGAAAAAGTAGACTTTTTTGTGGCTCACCAGTGTAGTGTAGGAGGGCGAGCCAGTGCTGTAAAAGTGAAAGGCAAGTGGGGCACTGACAGTTCCCAAGCCAAGCGGAGGCGGCGATCTCATGATCCGAACAGCAAAGGAGGAGAAAATGTGTGTCTGTCTGCAATATCACCCTGCTGCTCTTCCACACCAGAGTCCAGCAGTTCCAGTGATGATACTGATTTGCTCTCTGTGGCAGATATGGTGGCCCTGGTGGAGCAGCGAACTGCTCTGGCTCTTCAGAACTATTCCCACCCCTGTGAAGGGAACCCTTCCACTGGCAAGCCTAGGTCAGCCTCCATGGTATGTGTCTCCAACGAGGAGGAAAACCATGAAGACTCTAGAACTTTTGATAGTAACCGGGTGGCAGAGGCTGTGGCACACTTCGAGTCACAGGAGCGAGGTAGAGGTGCTATACTTGACAACAGCTCATCTAAGGAATCGGGTTTGAGCACATATGAGTGCATGACCAGCTCCCAGCACAGCCATGGAGAGGTGAGAATATCATTTCGTATCTCCAGCAGAGATAGCAGAGCTTCCTCAGAGAGCAGCCCCAGCAATAGGCCCAACTATATGTTCATGGGATGTGGGGGCAATGGCACAAAGTCAAATGACAAAATCACATGTAACTTTTACCAGTTGGTCAGTCCATCCCATGACGCACTTACCAACAATATGGAATTCTTGCTGCCCAATGGTGGGGAAATAGCTGACAGCTTTGGGGTTGGGACCAGTGAGCCTTTAAATATGGAGATGGCTGATGAAGTGAAAGAATCCTCTGGGAAACAGGAAATTGGGTCTGAATGCCGTTCTGCTGAGAAACTGGGTGCGATGTGCCAAGATTGTATGGCTAGCTTCCAAGTAGATGTGGTTGTCACTGGTGTTGTGGATCAGTGTGTCTTTTTTGGCAAAGACGGTAAGAAAAACATGAAGGAGGAGACTGTGTGTCTGGCGGTCGGCTCTTCTCCAACGGAGGCATTGTATGCCACCTGTACCGACCCACCTCCAGGGCAGCTATTCTTCTTCCCAACTCCAAAGCTGGAAGATGGCCAGAATGTGGAAAGCTCACTTATGGATTCTCAGAACAACAACCGACTTAGCTGCGAGCATTTGGATGTATGTGCTGCTGGTAGCATGCAGCAGGGCACATCTGATACTACTTTGTGCAGACTATACCAGCATGTCTCTCATGATTTCTTGGAAATCCGTTTCAAGATCCAGCGGCTTCTGGAGCCACTGCAGTACATGCTTCTGCTGCCTGACCACATCATGGTGAAAATTTTCAGTTACCTTCCAACCCAGTCTTTGGCTGCCTTAAAGTGTAGTTGTCACTATTTCAAATGCATCATCGAGTCCTACAGTATCCATGCAACAGACTCCAAGTGGAACCGCGACCCCCTGTATCGGGACGACCCTTGCAAGCAATGCAAGAAGATCTATGAAAAAGGTGATGTATCACTGTGCCGGTGGCATCCCAAACCTTATCATCACGACTTGCCTTATGGACGATCTTACTGGATGTGCTGTCATCAGACTGACAAAGACACACTTGGCTGCCGAGTGGGGCTTCATGACAACAACTGGGTGCAACCATATGACACGTTAAGGGACAGAGTGAAGAGGGAGGATGGGAGGTGAAAGAGCTCCAAAGAGAATAATGGAAACCTAATTCTTGTACATCCACTACTTGTGTGAGTGCGTGCATAAGCATCTGCTTCCCAAATGGGAAAATGTAGCTCTGCTTGTTTTGCATAGGTATTTGATGCTGTTCTAAGTAATACATTTCTTTGAGTGTGAAATAAAATTGCAGATCATCTATGTGTTTAAAGACTGCTTCCTCCATAATTATACATTAAAAAGGATTCTGTATAGTGCCAGTGTTAAAACTTAGTTTTTGCTTTTGCAAGTTGCAAGACCATGTTAAAATGGGGCATGGCGCATAGGGCTAAAACATAGACCGCAGTACATAGGGCTAAAGCGGAGACCATAGTCCCACACTTTATCTCCACAATCTATCAAATAGCAGTACTCAGGAGGATTAATTTGCAACACTGCAGCAAAAGGATTAAGACTGATTTCTAAAGGCAGTGCGGTCTCCTCTTCTCCCACTTCAGTTTCTAGACCCCCTCCCCCCTCTCAGAATGTCCACAATACACTTCCACTGTCTTAGGAAAGTAATCTTACTTCCCTCTTGTGCACATGAACAGCTTAGGGGCTTCCTGAATGGAACCCAGTGCCTTTCCTCTGGTTCACTCACATTTTGTCCATTTATTTGTTATACAGATCACACAAAAGCATACATGTGGTGGGATGTTGGCGCTTGGACCTTGGGTTACCCTGTAGCAATGGTACTTTCAATGAAGGAGTCAGTTAGCACTCTGCCAAAACACAGATAAAAAGGTCTGGTCACAACTACTGATGCACAAAAACACTGGACTGCTGCCACCTCCGCTCTACTTGCTAATTCCTTACAAGGGTGATAGTCCACTGTTGGTGTGCCCTGCCATGTTCAGGACCTTACGTCAAGAGACATTCAATGGGATGGTCAAACTTTTTGATGACCCCCTCACCCCCCCATAGGAGCCTATTCGGAGCCTAGTCCTGGTACACAAATTCATAATTGACATGGCAGCAAGTAGAGTCCATCAGTGAGGTCGTGCTGCACATTTTTGGCACTTTACTGGTTCCCTCTGGCTTGTCTTTGTGCACCAAGGATCCACAGGGGCCTCCAGTCTTACTTCCACCGACAGGTCTGTCCTCTCCACCATCTGAGCCCTGTGAACTTGCATCCACCCCCTACGCTTGTTCCCTTTATATTTACCCCAGTGCCAACTCTGCTAGTGTATTTGCAGCACATTGTACTATGCAGCTCCAAGCAAAATTAACCACAAACAAGACTTCACCCTGCCCCGTACGCAAACAATGGACAGTCCTGATGTAGGGGATAATATTCCACAGCATGATGAGGAAAATGGGTATGAAGAACTCAAAGATGCGATTTGTCTGCATAATTCTCCAAATAGTGGCTTTGTGTATAGCCCCCCCCCCCGATCCTGCTACGAAGCCTCCTTCGTAGCTGTGGTGAGAATGGCAGCAGATGTTTTAGACCCACAGCTTCCCACTATGGAGGTGGAAACTAATGTTTCAACTGAGGTTCAGTCTGGTCCGGTTTTGGCAGAGCTTCTTCTGCCCTTTAATGAGGCCTTCACAGATGCTCTTCTGGACACTTGAGCTAAACCAAGTTCAGTTGCACCTGTTAATGGGCATTTGCTTGTCACCATTGTCCTTCATCCGGTGACCCAACCTTTCTTACATAGCATCTGATACTAGAGACTTTGGTGCAGGCATCAACCAATAAAGTAAATCCCAATTCCTTCTGTACCACTCCGCTTGATTGTGAGTGAAAACAGATGTTTGGCAAGCGAATTTTCTCCTTCACGATCATGGGTCAGAGATCATTGAACGCCAGCTGTCACCTACGTTGCTACTCCCATACCCTTTGGGACACTGTGGCCCAAGTTTTACCGTCTGAGGATGACCTTTGAGCGTCCCTTACTCAAGCTGTTCAGGAAGGCTGTGATGCAGCAAAATTTGTCAGATGTCCTGGTTTGGACAAAACAGGCTGCTTAGGTTGAGCAATAGGCACCAGCGAGGCAGTACGGTGCCACACCTGGATAGTCCATGGGTTTCTCCTGGGAAATCCAAGTTGCCCTGATGAACATTCCGTTTGATGGCTCTCTTCTCTTTGGTGAGAAAAGCAAATGTGGTCCTGGAATGGTTTAAAGAGAGTAGGGACACAGCATGTTCCTTGGGTCTTTCTGCCCCATCATACAATTCCACCAACAATTTTGCCATTGACTATATTCAGGGATTTGGGTTTCAACTATGCCAGACCACTCCACCAGCTCAGGAGGACTTGTCAGCCCTTTCTGGGAAAGGCCATGGATCTTAGACTTCAGCCTCCCACCCAATCTGCATCCTTGCTGGTACACTCCTTGGAGACCCCTTTCAAGAAAGGTTGTAAAGTGTGCTGCTACGGCTACTGAACTGGTGAGATCCTGATTTAGAAAGTGATGTCAACAGTTCATTTGCCTGTTACTTGTGCAGTCAACGAGAGTAAGGTATACAATTAATGTATCTGAAGATATAGAAACACTGGTTATAGTGTGAGTAAAGTGTATGGGATAGTCTGTTACTATCCAAATCAATTGAACTGAAGTCTAAAAGTAGGCCTGGAAGTATACAAAATTACATGGTGTGTACACAGATGCGGTGCTTTAACTTACTGTTTGTGTGATGGTTACAGTAGGTGAGAAGAGAATGTAGTCTAAATGTCTAGTGGCTCAGCATTGCATCTGAACACAGATATCTGAAACCTTCTAAACCGAGCATATGAGCTCAGAGTTGAGTGTGGAAAAGTATGTGTTCTGGAAAGTTGGCCTGGTTTGGAGTTGGATGTTAGGCAGCGACACCATATTGCATCTAAAGGCATCTTCAGTTTTCTCTTTCATCCTGAGAAAGAAATTTGAGTTGAGCCCTTATAGAACTAATTTTAGACATCCTTCAAAAAGCATGCATAATGTGGGCTACTGCTGCTATGGCTACTCATGGTGAGACTACGATTTAGAAAGTGATTATGTAATGTATACACACTTGCAGTCCTTTAACTTCTTGGGATTTGCATGATGGTTACAATATTTGAGAGTAGAGTGCAGTCTAAAAATGAAATCTTTTGTCGCTACTTCCAAACACAGGTTTATGAAACCTTATAATCAAACCGACCAGAGGCACATAGAAGGAGGTGAAGGTGTGTAAGTATGTGTTGTATAAAGTTAACATGGTTTGCAGTTGGGTGTCAGGCAGCTGAAACAGGTTTCATCTAAAGACCTCTTAAATTTCCTCTCTTACATCCTGAGAACGTAATTGTGGAACTCATTTGAGACACTACAGAAAGCATTCAAAAAGTGGACTGCTACTTAAGTGGTGATATTTGAGTTTAGAAAGTGAAGTGAACCGTTAATTTGCACCTTCTGGTGCAGTAATTGTGACTATGTACTGTATGCAATTACTACATCAGAAGATGTAGAAATGGTAGTTTTAGGCTGAGAAAAGTATATGCATTAGCCAGTTACTATCTGAAGAACTCATGTAAACTAAATTCTAAAAGTAATCCTGAAAGTATACAATATTATTGAGTGCTTTAACTTATGGTTTGCGCGATGGATACATTAGGTGAAAGAAGAAAATGTAGTCTAAAAGTGGGTGGCAGTCCCTGCTTCCAAACTCAGATATCTGAATCCTCATAGCCACAGACCAGATGATCATAGAGTTGAAGATGGGATCCTATGTGCTGTACAAAGTTAGCATAGTTTAGAGTTGGGTGTTATTTATTTATTTAGTTGGTCAGACCTTCAGTATTTCGACAATAAACACTACTCCATCTCTGTCACCAACATACACTTCCGATGGGATGTCGAAGGTTTTGCCATTTGTCCGCTTGCCCTGTTTAGAGTAGGCGAACACATGGCAAGTCTTCACTGTCCGTAAGAGGCAATCAAAGCGGTTGTCCGTAAGAGGCAATCAAAACGGTAAAACTCCGGTGGGAAGGGGAATCATAGTTTTTTATTTCCTAAATAAATATTGAAGCTATCCGTCACACTTTCAATGCTTGATTGGGAACTACCATGACTGCGGTTCCTGCTAATGCAAGAGATGCATGCTGTGCCGGCAGACCACTCTAGATTCAGAGGATGGATCCTCATCAGGGCCACTGAGTATTTTGCTCCGTTGCCGATTATAGACTGTCATCCGTGGGCCAAATCGTCCCCTCTAGCCTTTTTGGTCCCAATCAACCACTGGAGTACGTTATCTTAAGCCCCTCAGGAGAAGTGATTGCTGGGTGTCTTTCAGAAGCCAACAGCAGGGTTCAGTCCAGGTCTAGTTGCCACTAGTCAGCTGGGAATTTGCAGGAAATGCCTCTTGTAGCTTGTTGTATTCCTGTAGCCTAAAGAGGAAGTCAGCCTTATGACCAGTGGAGTAGTCTTCTTTGCTCTAGGTGCAAGAGGCAGAGCAGGTCTAGTCTTCTAGGTTCTTCTGAGGTCTCAGACAGCTGGTTCAGTCCTCTTCTGATCTTCCTTAGGTCCAGGAGTCTTTTGAAGTGGGTTCCTGGAGATACCACAAGTATGCCTGACACAAGCTAGTGGTTGGAAATGACCTCTGGTCACACCCTAACCAAGGGGAATGGTTTTCAGGACTAACCCTACCACTTTGGGCATTTTCAAAATGGCTGAAGACTTTGGACACACTAAATTTAAGCTTTGGTGGGTGGTACTATAGTAATCCTGGTGTCCTCCCACATCTAATACTAAAATCCAGATTTTTGGCTACAGGTAATATAGTTGGGAAACCAAGGCCACCCCGACTAAGATCTCATTTCAGGATCTCCTAATGGATCCTGCTCCTCTTAACCGCCCACACCAGGTTCACCAACAACCTATCGATCTGTTGAAACAGTGTGGATGGCAGCACACAGAACAAATTTTGCATTGCATGAAGGCAGTGGAGTAAGAAGACCATTGTGCTTAAGGCTACTCTACCTGTCATTGACAAAGGCAGTGTGATCCAAAACCAAACCGAGGCTGTAAGGCCGTTGAATTCCCTACCTATGTTCAGCTCCTATTGGAAGCGGGGGTCATGTGTTATCTGCAGACCCAGGTAACAGAAGCTCTGGGTCTCCTATTGTATGCCCACCTCGGGGAGATAGTATTCATCGTAGTCGGCCAGAACCGCAAGGGGCTAGAACACAGAGCCCCAACACTGCCCCAAAGTCTGCCATCAGTTGCAAGAGAAGAGGTACAGAGCACTCTGGGTCCATCGCATAAATCAGTGTATCTTCCACATACATGGATATGATGTGTGTCTCGTCTCCTACCCGTATACCTTTCATATTGGCTCTAAGATGTGCCGCCAGTGGCGCCATACAGAGTACGAACAGCAGCAGCGATAGTGGGCAGCCCTGACTTGTAACCCTTTTGATGCGAAAAACACCGGAGACCTCATTACCGATGCCCACTCTCTCACTTGGTGCCTTGTACAGGAGTTGCACCCACGCAAGGAACTCCTCACCAAGAACCATCCGGTGGAGGACCTCCCAGAGATCTGTCCAGGAAAAGATGTTGAATGCCTTCTCAGTCTAAGGCTATTAATGCTGCTCATATGTCAGTGGCTTGGGTTTCATGCATCACGTGGGATAGTCATTTCAAGTTCATATGTGTACCACTTCTCGGCATAAAGTCCCATTGATCAGCCTGAGCTAGATCCATGATCACCCAGCTCAACCATTTCACCAGTACCGTA
This sequence comes from Triturus cristatus, assembly GCF_964204655.1. NCBI lineage: Eukaryota > Metazoa > Chordata > Amphibia > Caudata > Salamandridae > Triturus > Triturus cristatus. The sequence continues at coordinate 557,924,689 of NC_140592.1, read as the reverse complement.
GCAAGTAATTTACCAAAGACATTAAGCATAGAGAGAGGCCTAAGACCCAGGGTCAATGGAGGGGGCCTTGCCTGGTTTGGGGAGCTTAATAAGGGCTTCCCGCATATGAGCTGGTAGTTTGCATCTCTTATGGAATAGTTAGGCGAAATTCGACTATACCATTAAATTGGATTTTGTTTAATTATTCAAATTCCTTGGAATATTTCTCTAGCAGTTTCCTATGCAAAGATCACATTTATTAAACTTAATGTTGTTTTCCACTGCTTCCCTTTGAAGCTAACCTTGCTACTGTGAAAATTGCCTTTTGTGCCTTTTCACATTTGCATGTCCTACTCTTCAAGATCATACACCCTGCCTTAATGGGCAGTAAGAACTACTAATGACTGACTTTTTATTATTAAAAAGGCTGGTTTAGGCCTGACAAAAGACTATTTTGACTGGTCAAATTTTCAGGTTCAGACCTGCAACACTGTACTACACATGGCAGGCCTGCAGTCATGTTTGTCCTGTCACTGCATTGAGTGGCATATGTGCTGCATCCCACTGGTGGACTTTTAACTTACTGGCCCAAGGTACACTTATACTAGTAACTTAGAGACAAGTTAAATTTACCAATCCAGAGTACACTAATTTTACCATGTTGAAAGGAGGATCACATCTACTTTACCACATGATCAGCTGCGGGGTGTGAGGGATGGGGGGGGGATACCTGAATCGATCCTTTTGCCACCGCTGGAAACACTCGTCCGCACTTTTGTGTCTTGTTTCCAAGACCACTTTTTCTGCAGGAGACTACTTCCATCTAGAGTTGAGCTTGGGACTCTTGTATGCCTTCCTGCCATTGCCTCTCCTATCCAAAGCTCTGAAGACTGGGAATAATTGGGCCAAAGTCATCCTAATGACACCTGATTGGACCAGGAGAGTATAGTACCCAATCAAGTTGCCGCTTCAGGAGGATCTTGTGTCACAAGAGCATGGCAGGGCCTGCATTCATGCCGGCACAATATATACCTCCATGTTAGGCCAAATCAGCGGCAGTCTGCCTCTTTCAATCTTCCTCCTGAGGTACTTGATCTCATTTTGGCAGCAAGGCATCCGTTTACAAAATCTGTGTATGCCAGACGTTGGGACACATTTGTGGCTGGGTGCAGCACCGTACAAATTGATTTCCCATACCTCCCCCCCCCCCCCCCCCCATCCAATCCAAGATGTCTGAAGTTTTGTTTGTTTTGTCTCTAGCATAGCAAGAGCATGCTTTAAACACTCTTAAGGACTATTTGTTAGCTCCTTTGGCTCTTTTCTGATTGCTAGACTGTAGGAGAGTGGAATCTGCTTCACTTTTTGCTGGTGTTTCACTGTTTTTTTACCTTAGTCTGGCTGTGGTCCTGCTAATCAGGACGCCAGCCTAGCTGCTTCCTCTCTTAAATGGTTTCCATGTACATTTGGTACATTTCTAATTGGATTCTGGAGTGCCTTATAAGCCACTAGTATATGGGATACTATGTACCTAGGGCATAGGTACCTCAGAGGCCTACCAGGGCCTGAAGCATGTATTATGCCACCCCTGGGAAGCACTCCAAAATGGCACCACAGGTCTGCTACTGCAGCCTGGGTAAGGTGTTGCCTGCACCCCTTACTGTGGTATAGGCTACCTATATCACTACCATTGCGCACACACACATATAAAACCTATAAGTCACTCCTATGCAGGCCTTAACAATCCTGAAGGCAGAGTGCTTGGTTTTTATGTGAGAGTGTGCCCCTGCATGAGCAGAGCCCCTCTGCAACGTTCGGAGTACCTCCTCTGATGCTGTTTGTGGTGCAGCCTGACCATATACTCTTAAGTGCATTATAACCTTGCGGTAAATGCTAACTTTTAACTGGCTGCACGGAAACATGTTGTGTTTGGTGTCAAACGCTTTGGAATGCTACCCCCCCCTTCACCAGTTCTGGCGACGGGGGTAGCATTCCACCCTTCTAGGGGTAGAGACATGTTCACACTGGTCTACCCAGTAGAGACTTTCTACAGCCCTGGCATCACAAAATGGATGCCTCTGCCACCGACACAGGTCTGGCCTCCTGCTGCTGACCAAAACTCCGGCCACCTCCCCGGACAGGCAGATGTGTATTGGGGCTGGGTGGGAGCACTCTCTGGTGCTTTGAAGTCCTGCACTGGGGGCACACTTGGTGTCCCTGTGCATAGTCCAGTTCAAACCGGTTGCAGGGGCTACCTGCCCCTGCTCTGGCAAGAAACTGGACAAAGGAAATGGGTGTAACCACCCCTCTTTCCAAACCCTCCCATAGGTGGGTCCCTAGAGTATGTCCAACCCCCAAACTTTGTATAAGTATGGGAACCCAGTCCTTGCAACTTTAGATTACCCTGGACGAAACTCTGCAACGTATATCCTGGACCTTTGACTTTCTATTTTTGCTAGAAGACTGAAGAACTCTCCCTTGGGTTCAAGGAGTGACTCCCCTGCTTGGCAGGCACCAAAGAAGCAACTGTCCGGTCTGCAACTCTGAAGATCCCGTCGGACGCCGAAGTCATTGCATCACCAGAGGTGGATTTCTAGACTTCCTTGAGGCTACCCTGAGTCCAAAGCAAAGCTGGGGCCCATGGCTATCGTGCGTGACGTGGAACCGTGACCCCTGGACACCATGATCTTTTGCTGAAACATTATCTTCCTGGTCTTCCTTGAAGTTGTGCTTTGGGTTCCGAGTAGCCCCAGCCTTTAGCACCTCCTGCACCGAAGATCTCTGGCCTCCACTGCACGAGTGACCCGTGGGCCAGTTTCCAGCGCAACCGCTCAAGGCTCCTTCGCGATCGCTAGCCTGTTGGCTAGTTGGTCCTCACGAAGGCAACTCCTCTTCTGATTGGGCTTTCCTGGTTGCTCCAGGCATGCCCCGACATACCCTCGCTGGGTGAGTCCTCCAGTCCTTGCTGGTCTGCACCGACGTCCTTTCTCTGTTTCCAAGTGACTTGCTGTTGCCAAGGCTTTTTGGGTCCAGTCTGGTCGCCGACACCGCAGCACTTGACAGACTTCATGGGACAGCTCAAATCCAGCTCCTGGTCGCTGTCTACGACTCCTGGACCTCATGGCGGAAGAGTCAAGACACCCGTCAACGCACCTGAAGCACCCGACATCTATGGGCATTGGACTATTGTGCCACTGGTAAGTGACCCAGACTCTGTCCCCTCTGCTTTCAGGTTCCTCCCATCCTCGATCCGGGCTTGGATCGCTTCGGACACTTCTTCTTCACGGCAGCAGCACTTCTTGAGCAGCTTCCATTGAAAACGACGCTGCGACCCGACCCCATTTGACACCTATGCACCCGGCTTCCCTGGGTGAGGTAACTCTAGTACTCCAGTGCTCCCGTGGGTGTTGGCCCTAGACATCTCTAAGTCCAAAAGGGTTTGCTTGTAGTCGTCCTTTAAGTGTCCTTAACTTGTAATTTTCCAACCGCGACTTTCCCCATAGAAGTTAACGGCGATTCGCGGCTGTGTTCTCTCACTGCACGCGCCCCCGTGGGTCCCCTGTGTCACTACCTTGGGTGGTTCCTTGTGGTCCAAGCACTTCTGCAGGCTCTAGGCCTTGTGTCTAGTTCAGTCGTGGTTCTTATATGGTTCTCGGACGAAACTAAGTTTTTTAAAACTGAGACTGGGAGTCATTAATCTGTTAATACACCGGCCAAAATGGAAAAGAGAACATGGAAAAGTACAGTGCCGACTTTGTGGGTCCCCCAAAGAAGACATTATACACATCATATGCCTGTGTCCTCTACTACTGACAGAGAGACGGGCTTTACTCAAGCACCACTGGAATAGAAACATGATTAGAAGCTGTAGAGCAGCAGTCTTGGCGTGTTTCGATCCTAGGAACACTAAACTAAATTGTGCCCTAGTAAGATTTATGGAGTGCGCTGCAAAAAAACATACCGAGCTGTCCAGAGTCGGCGACCCCCCCCCATTGGAATAATGCTGCCAAATCCTTACTTGCTGCTTCCGGCTCCCTTGAATATGACTTTTAAACTGAAGTTTTACTGTTATTATCCATACACATCAATTTTTTTAATGAAATCATCGTCTTAAATTAACTTTGAATTTTAAATGTTTGTATTTGCAATGGTTTACATTTAAATCACGCAATAAAGTTTATTATTATTTATACCACTTAATTGGTATATAGTTTGGTACGCCCCTAGGGCCCAAACGTGTATTTGTGCTTTTACTGTGGAATACTGACTTGTAACTTAAGTACTTCGAACTCCAGCCTTATAAAGAGACTAGAGGGGTGTGTTTTATCTTAAATACATATATTTTGAATATATACCTGGTGCGGTTGTCCTCTCATTTGGTCATTCAAGAGATTATAAACTGGTAAAACAAGCTGCTTTACCTTCCTTCAAGACTTAGCCTGAAGGCTGCTCTCCATAGCTACCACTAGGATAGCTTTCAATAAAGATTGTCTTTAACCTACCACCATAAGGGGTTGTTTGGACTGATACAAGGTGCCCACTGTAACTAGTGGACAGCATATATCAGGCCAACTTCTCACAGCTTACTTAATTAAACCACCTGTCATGATGAGATTTGGGAAGTGTTTGCAACATTTATTTCCACTAAAACCCTTGGTGATGCCACAGTGGGACTTAAACGTAGTTCTCACTTTTTATATGAACCCCTTTTGAGCTGCTGCACTGTTCTTTAAGATTTCCGATGTTAAAATCTGTCTCTTTCATCGCCATGACATAGGCGAACATGTGAGCGAATTGCAGGCGCTTGCTGTCCGCTTACAAACCACATTCTTTCCAGATAAATTGGTGTTGCTGACCAGAGCTTCCTTTCTACTGAAAGTGGTCCTTATTTTCGTGACAGGCAGGCTATTACCTTCTGGCATTTCTTGCACACTGGTCATGCCAATAGGCTCTGCGTCAGAGGGCACAGACAACCTAATAAAGCAACTGGCGTCAGTGCGCATGGGCAGCACTTGTATGCTGCTCCACTCATCCCTTCTGGAGTGGAACAACTTTGGCACAGAGACACAAGACACCACCTACTGATACACAGAAGTACTGCCTTCAAATTTCCAGATCTGAATATTTAGATTTGCCTAGAGGGGCATTTTTCCAGCTCGGTCCTTCAAGACTTTCTGGTTTGTCCATCAACAGACCCAGATCCAGTTAGGTACTACTTCGGTATCTGCTCATAAGGTGAGGAATCTGCGGGTAAAAGCCTTTATCAGACCTACTGCTGAAAATATTCTGGCTGCAGTCTGATGCCTCGGGAAAGTCCACAAGGTGAGTAGTCTGTGGTTGCATAGAGTATCCACCAGAAAGACTGTTACCAAAGTTAAGTGGCGTGTTCTTTTGGACCATGTTGCCCAACTTCTTGTCATCCGCATTGCTTGAAAGTGTCTATATGCTCAATTGCAGTATTTGCAGCCTTGTTTTCTTTTCTTTCCAAAACCTCTTGGCATCCGTACATTTCAATAATGTACATGAAAATGTGTCCTTGTTCCTGCATCTCCTCCAGCACACGGCTGGTTATTCAGGCTCCATCATTTTGAGGCACAGCGATGTCCAGTTACTGGAATTTATTACAAGGCGCTTCTCCAGTCTACATGAGCCAGGAACAGGTGGCTGACCCTTCCCAGATTGATGTTCATTCACTTCCAAAGGTTTCAGCAGATCTTTCTCCAACCACCGCTTCAGCACCAGGATACCCTCTTGGGTGAGTTGTGCGCTATACGAATGAACAACGTATGTCTCCCATTATTGTCCTCCTATAATGAGAGGGTATGTCTCTAATTGCCTATATGTTGGTGGTGTGCCAACTGCCATATCTGTGTAACTCTCTGTAGTATAATCCTCCAGTCATCAAAGGGAAGACCTTTTATGGAATAGCACATTTGACGAAGATCCTTGCTCCCCATCTTCCATCTGCGTAATATTTTATAGCTTAGGTCTGGTACGAAATGCAGTTTTTCCCATAGTCGCATGAGGGATGACTGCGATTATGTCACTTGTATATAACATGTTTTGTCCCAAAACTGTCAAATGTAATAAAAAGTTATAATAAACCTATCTGATGGAGAATTCTAGCTGCAGTTTCCTCACCTTAGAATATTCCTCCAGGCGTCAGACTGGATCCGGGACTTTTTCCGAGCTGTTCCCTTGTGTGCCAATAAGTGGTGTCAATCATCTCGGCAGCGTCTGCACCGATAGTGCCGTGCGTGATGCATACGTACACTCCACCCCAGCACGCTGCCTTCTTCCTCCTTTTCTGTGCCATCTCCCAGATCAGGGTTGCGGATCCCTTGAGTCATTTTATGACTGGATTTTTTTTTGTACTTTTGACACTTCAACCAGTGGGCTTGTTTGTTTGTTTTTAGAGTGCCTCCAAGGAAACTGTATGTCTTAATCCTGTTGTGCCTGTCATAGGCAAATGTCTTTGACTGCACCGACTTGGCTTGTCTTTGGTGCCTGGAGTTTGACCACGAATTCCAGATCCTTCATGCATTGCAAGACTATGCATCCTAAGGCAATCTGAGAGCAAGCCTTTAAGCTCCTGGCCACTTGAAACACAACTCCACACTGCTCCAGGTCCTAGGACCACACTCTGAATTGTTCGCACCAGTCATAGTCATGTTCCTGGACTTCAACAGGTAAGCCTCATAAAATGAAAAGAAGGTTCTGGGTTCACTTTGTGCATCCTCGAGTTTCCAATCCGCTATGCTTCCTTTCATCCTTACCAGTCCCCTCATATGTTAAGTGATGGTGGTGGTCGCCGTCCACCTGCGGAGGTTAGAGGTACCAGTCTTTCACCTACTTTGATGACTGCTTTTGAAAGCAAGCTTGCACAGGGAGTCGTCACTCACCTCCACATTACGGTGGACTTCCTACATTTGCTGGAATGTAGGAGTTGCACCTGACTCTCCCCTCAGACTCCCACTTTAATCTGAGCTATTCTTGACAAAGTGCAGCTCTGCGCCTATCCTCCAGGGCAGAGAGTCCAAGATATTGAGGCTATGATACTGATGTTTCAGCATCTATCCTGGATTTTGGGGCGATGGATTCTGGATCTGCTGGGCCTCATGGCTTCCTGCATCCTGCAGGTAGTGCATGCCAGATGGAATGTGTGGGCTCTTCAGTGGGGCTTGCTAAATCCACTGAAACTTCATCAGGGGAGTCGCTCTGACCTGGTCCAGATATCAGATGGAATTGCAAAAGACCTGCAGTGGTGGTTTACAAACCGCAGTTGGGTTAGCAGCAGACCCCTCTCCCTTCCCCATCCTAAACTCTGTGGTCAGATGCATCAGTCCTGACCATCTAGGGGAGGTGGTGATCAGAGGGTTCTGGTCTCTAGATTCTCAGCTCCACATCAACCTTTTGTAGTTGAGTGGTTCGCTCTGCATTAAAACCCTTCCTTTCATCCATCAAAGGGACACCGGTTCAGGTGTTCATGGACCACACCACATCCATGTATTACTGCAATAAATGAAGTGGGTGAGGTCATAGACCCTGTGTCCCTAGGCTCTGTCCCTCTGGGCATGGCTTGGACATCAGGACATTTTTCTGGGTGTACATCTTACAAGGTCTCTGAATGCCAGGGGTCAAACTCAGCTGTCAATGTCTCGCAGATTACAAATGACGTCTTCACCCGGAAGTGGTGTAAGGTCTCTTATGTGATTGGGGAGAACCTTGGATAGAGCTCATTGCCACCACCGAGGAACAGCACTTGTATGTGTTGGCGTTTCAAAGGCGGCTCTTGCTAGGGGACACATTTTGTCTCTAGTAGGGCTCAGGACTTCTGTACGCCCTCCTGCCAATACAATTTCTGCCTCAAGTTCTCCAGAAGATCAGCACTGACCAGGCCCAAGTCATCTTAGGGGCTCCGAATTGGGCATGGAGAGTATGGTATCCCAAACTGGTTCTCTGATCAGTCTGCCTCCTCTGGCTGATCATCTCCTTTCACAGCAGCAGGACAGGGTTCTGCACCGAAACCTGAGCACTCTCCACCGCCATGCGTGGAGATTGAGCGGCGAAAGCGGATTGTCTTCGATCTGCCTCCCGAAGTATATTTCATCATCTTAGTAGCCAGGTGCCTCTCGATAAGCTGTATACGACTGCCGAAGAGACAATTTGTGGCTTCATGTGCTGCCAAACTGACTTATCTGTCTGTACTCTTATCCGAAGTACTTTTCTTAGCATTGTCCCTCGACCGGCAAGGCCATGCTTTGGGCACAGTTAAAGAGCACCATTTAGCCATCTTGGCTTTCTTGTTGTTGCCAGATCAACCGTCTGTTCGTCACCTGCTGTGACATGTTTCCTGAAATGTTTACAGCACGTTTCCCCCTTGCACCTTTTGTTATGCCCCAATGGGACCATAATTTAGTCGTAAACTTTTTACGTGTTCAGCTTTTGAGCCCATGCACCGCTGTACTCGGTTTGCTCACCATCAAAACAGTTTTTCTGGTGGCTATTACTTCTGCCAGAAGGGTTAGCAAACTTCAGGCGCTCGCAGTTAATGCTCTGTAGACCACTTTCTTTCTGGACAAACTGGTACTTTGGAACCGAGCCACATTCCTCCCCCCTGTGATAAACCATCAGGGACCATCAATGACAACCACACCGCTATCGAGCAAGGGGACTCTTCTCCAAAATCACATCAGAAGCGTCTCCTCAGAACATCTCTATCAAAGAAAGGGCCGGCCCAGAGACTTCCACGAACGCGCGAGCACGCCGTAAACAAAAAAGAAAGGGCAGGAACAGAAAGTCAGCAGGAGCAGATTGCACTGACGAGAACCAGCAATTGATTACATCTTGGGGAAAGGAGCAAAAAGGAGAAATCAAGAAGCACACCGATGGTACTAAATCATCACCTCTAGATAAAAAATCATTAGACACAAAGACTTTAAACACAGCAGAGACCGCCACATCGACACTCTTCAAAGAGAAAACAAGCAAACAGATAGTGCAGAAGCACTTTGGCCAAGCCAAAAACAACCAACCAAGCAACATACCTGAACAGGTGAACGATATACAAAGTAAAAGTAGGACCATCGTAGAAAATCTGCCAGCAGTAAAAATACAACCTGGCACGGAGGTCACAGAGCAGGCCCTTGACGAGTTCACCCAAATCAACATGGAAATCACAACCACTGACCCACTTACAAATAGTATTAACCACTGCAAGGAATCACCATCCAGGGACAAGAGACGAAGGCAAGCAAACAAAATACGAATAAGCCAGCCATTATACAGGCAAAAGAGGACCTTCACGGAGTCAGCACAGAAAGCAATGACATAACAAATATAATCCAGCCCCTACACGGGGTCAAACAATACGAGGTAATAACATATCCCCGAATACTGACCCCCGGACATTATTCTATTTATTCCAGAATTTAAATCCAGAGGAAGAGGGGACACCCTAAACAGGGGTAATATACTAAGGCTTATCCAATCAATTGAAAAATTAAAACACATTAACACAACAGACTTGCTCGCAATTGAATTTCACCCTTCCCCAGATTTACAAGGTCACGAAACGACAAAGACCATATGGAAAACAAACGACTTAGCAGATCAAATCCTGGGGGAAACGCTCAGATTTTCTCATTGGGGGAATAAAGCTCGAAGCAGGAAAAAGGCCAGCCTACCCCACCCCACTGCTAGAAGAAAGCAAAAAAGAACGCTTACAAATAGTTAAATCAATTTTAAAAGGAGCACGTAGCCGCTCCCCAGGACCCAACAGTAACCCACCACATCTAAAACATTTAACAACCCAGCAACCTGATTTAAACTGGGCAACCATACTGCGGACAATAATTATAGAAGACAGAAAGTGACAAAGGATATCAGCCCAGACTTTAATGGAAGCTGACACCCCTAATATTTAAAATATGCATTTGGAACATTAATGGTCTTTCTGACAAATTGGAGGACCCAGAAACATCAAACTATTTAAAATCATTTGATCTGATCTTAGTCCAAGAAACCTGGGAAGAGGAAGAGATGCCCCTACAAGGATACACAACTCAAATCCACCCAGCAACCAGAGGTTCTTCCTATGGTCACAGCTCAGGAGGTCTGGCGTCATTCGCCTCAATACTAACAATCGGAACAATGGAAGAAATCGATGCAAAAATCACTCCTCCTAGTGCAATACAGGCACTAGCAATAACAATTGAAAATAATCAGGTGGCTCAACCACTATACATCATAAATATATACATACACCCCAAGCACAGACAAAAAGGGGCAAGAGAACTTGTTAGCGAATTAGTAAGACTCATGGAGGAAAGGGAAATGGAGAACATACTTCTAGCAGGTGATTTTAACCTTCACCTCTTTAGAGAGAAATCAGATGGTGAAATATCACTGGAAATGGACATCGCGTGGGGAATACCAAACCAATCCACAGTCTCTCCAAACAAGCAAACAAGATGCTCAAACCAACTACTGAAAGTCCTTGAGCAGTTAAACCTGAGAGTACTAAACAGACTATTTAAAGAGGATACACCGTCCGCATCAACATATTTTCCTCAACCACTTCCTCTCATCTCGACTTCACCCTTGCAACACTACCACTGTTTGAAATAGTAAGCTCGTTCAAGGTTGGAGAGAACGGCCAAAGTGACCATTTGCCACTAGAAGTGAAACTAGGCGTCACCAGCGGGAACAATACGGAAGCAAGGAGAAGCATCGGCACAGAGTATACCACCAATTATAGACGAATAAGGTGCAAGACTGACAAAGCAGAAGAATTAACAACTAATGCAAAAACAATCCTGCACCAGATAACAAGTTCGACAAAGAACCCATTAGAGGTTTGGGAAGAATTCGTAACGGTACTCGGAACAATACACGCCACAGAGCAAAAAAACCCGAAAAGGGAACACGCCGTAAAAAATATTTAGTAAGGTAATCACTCTAGAGATAAAAAATCTAAAACGGCAAATAAACCAGATCCTTAGGCATCTCCGTAAACAATCAAATAACGAAGCCCTGCAAAGAGCTGCGAACCCTAAAGGCACAGCTAAAGAAGACGACTCGGGAACGGAAAAGGCAATTGAACGAGGAACTCTGGACAAAAATCGTGTATGACTCGAAACAGAAGAATAGTGCTAGATTTTGGAAAACAATCCATAGCCTCCAAAGGCCAGGCCACAAAGGAATCAACTCATACATATCAGAACCCGAATGGGCACACTACCTGTCAAATCACTTCAGTGATAAAAACCCAGAGGGAGATCCACCCAGAGGTAGAACTAGGATAATCGAAATGAATCCAAGCACCTGCAAAACTGGAACACACAAAAATGAAGTATATGACGACCACATTACGACAGCGCCCTCGCGCAAGACCGTAAATCCGGAGGAGGTAGCAACAACAAGCCTCAAACCAACCTTAAACAGAAAGGAAAAAAATCACGCAGCAATAGTGGCTAGGATCAAGCCACACATTTCAAAAGGAAAACTAGAGGGTGCCTCCGGCCCCAATGGAACCCGCCAATAATGTACAAGCAAGACGCCGACTTTTGGAGTGACACACTGGCGCCAGCCTTCCAGGAAATTAGGGAAACAGCAATATGTCCATCATCCTGGAGAGGTTCAATAATAAGTCCGATTTACAAACGGGGCGAAAGGTGCAATCCAAGCAGTTATCAACTTATTGCCCTAATCGACACAGAGGCAAAGTACTATGCGGGACTTATCTTGGAGGAACTAACATCCTGGGCAACCCTAAAGCACATTATCCCAGTTAACCAAACCGGATTCTGTTGAGGCCAGGGCACAATAACCAATATCATGGCGCTAACTCTTCTGACAGACGCGGCAAAAACAGTCAAGAGCTCGCTATTTCTATGTTTTATAGACTATAGCGCTGCGTTTGACCATGTAGACCGCAGCAAACTCTGGCGGAAGCTGGAAAAATGGGGTATTCCCGGGCCACTTCTACAACAGCTGATATTATTACATACCAAAACTTGGGTCAAGATTAAACTGGGCTCTGGAACGCACCTTTCAAGGCAAATCAAAACCAGCAAAGGTTTAAAACAAGGATGCGTCCTAGCCCCCATGCTGTTTAATCTTTTTCTCGCAGATCTCCCTGGAGAATTGGAGTAAACCAAATCGCATGCCCCGCGGCTGGGAGATATCCCTCTTTCAAATCTCTTATATGCAGACAACCTGGTCCTTATTAGTCGATCCCCCATTGGACTGCAACATCTCCTGGACACCACTAACAAATTCTCAATAAACAATGCATTAAAGATTAACCTCAACAAATCAATTCATGTCAGTGAATTATAACAAAACAAAGAAACTCGCATGGTTCCTGGACGGACAGAGGCAAGACCACTTAGCCACTTACAAATATCTAGGCGTATTTTTAGACAGTAGAGGTTTGTTTAAACACCAACTAGAGGCTATTCGTCGGAAGGGCACAATATTCTATCTCTCAATGAAGCCCTTGAAAAAAGTTCTCCCCGACCAGTCACTGGATCCCCTTCTACAGGTGATTAGAGCACATTTACAGCCTATGCTCACATGCGCCAGCGAATACATGCAAGGGAAAGACGCCACGGCTCTAAACAATACTATTAGTCGAGCATACAGGGCAATTTTCCATCTGCCTATTAGTCGAGCATACAGGGCAATTTTCCATCTGCTTAATTACGTCTCCTCAGCACACATCCGCCTTGAATTTGGTCTCCAGATACAAATGGTGGAGAGAAGAGGCGCCTATATAAAAAGCTCGCGAAAAATCTGAGGCACCGAGCAAGGATCCTTAAACGCCCACCTCTGGACCGAACTCTCTACCCGAGAGAACTCACCCGCCAGGAAGTATCTAAAAGAATCACTGGAGATCCTGGGACTAACAAACCTCTGGGAGTCATCCACAGACATCAAAAGTTTCAAAAAAGTGGTTACAAAAGTAACCAAAATATCATCCATAGATGACAAAGAAATTCTGGCCAAAAGGGCTCATGGATGGACAGTGCTGAGAGATAACGCTCTGAAGCATCAGGAATACCTGAAAATGGGCCTCACGCAGATGACAAAAAACTAATTTTTAAATCTGCGCCTCGGCATCCTACCAATATTACCCTACTCGGCACCTTGGAAAAGGGGAACAGAAGAACACCCTTGCCGACTTTGCAGAGCAGGGAAAGAGGACCTAATACATATTATCTGCATCTGCCCAAACTTGATGGACATAAGGCGCTCCTTATTTCGAGTTTTATGGAACCAAAAGGGCATAACAAGTTGCAGGCAGGCTGTGATGTTGTGCTTTAATCCTGATGAGATTCGGTTAAATTGGAGACTGACCAAGTATTTTGATATAGTGGCTAGAAGACTCCTGAGTTAGCCACACGGTTCATCTAAAGTACAGCAAGCAACAGCACCTCAATCCAACAAAGAACAGCCCGCTTAGTCATTCGCCAACTTACAACTACGCTTGGCAAACTGAGGCACATTGACCTTATAAACTTACAAATGGTCTATACCAAAACGCAATTGAGACTTTTATGATTTTACAGTGTAAATACCTTCTTTTCTTATTCTTACACTAGAAATGTAAATAAGTTTCAAACGTCTTTTAATAATGGAAGTTTTTAATATTGTGAGTTTTTATTAACTGTACAATAAATCAAATCAAACCATTCCTTCCCTGGTTGTAACACCGTTTTCACGTCAATCAGAACATCACGCCACTGACCTTCTATGCTCCACCTCTCCAAAGGAGAGGAGACACTCCACTGCCTAGATTAAAAAAGAATGTTGGGGAGGAGCCTAGCGCGCAACCAAGATGGACGCGTAGGCACAGGGCTCCCGGGACCCTCGCGGCCTCCCACATCTATCCTGGCTGTAATCCTGTTAATTTGAAGGAATATTCCTGGTGAACCGAAGCGGAGGTGATTCCCATTTTCGGAACTTAAATCGGACTTTGGGAACTCGACTTATCCTGTACTCCAGAGAGAGGCCTGTTCCGTGGCGCCACCCCGGACTTGGGTCGGCACTGTCCCCGAGCTCCAATCGAACAACGGCTCTGGGGTCTTGGGTGGGCCCGTCCCCCCTGGTTTCACTTTCGCTTTTGACTTTCCTCTACGAGTCTGGTGGCGGGCGCTCGCAGTCGCTCTGCGTTGGGACCGATCTGTAGCGATCGAGTGGCATTGATAAAGGGGGCTGTCCATCAGTCCGGTGGACTCCCCAGGGTGATTGCTGCACCTCACAGGTATACTAGATCTGCTCTCCCTGCTGAGTGATGACGACCCGGCTGGACGGTGACAAGCACAAGTCTAGAGCTCCCCGGAGGGGTAGCTACGTGCAAGCTAACAACATGGACCGCTACGCCCAGCAGAAGGGATCTCCCGGATCGAGTGGGCTTTCAGATGCAGCCAAGGAGGGCCCGTCACCCTCGACGGAATTGTCACTACAAGATGTCATGGGTGCCATCGACGCCATGAAGGCCTCGGTCGGCCAGCAATTCGACTCGCTGGCCCACAAGCTTGACACCGTGTTGATCGATATCAACTTACTTAAGGCAGATCTGTCAAAAACTAGTGAGAAGGTCAAATCGCTCGATCTCACGTCATCAGGCCTCAAGACGGATGTCTCTGAATTGCAGACGGAGATCCGTAGTCTGCGGGCCCTCAGCGACCTCTCTGCTAAGAGACTGGAGGATTTTGAAAGCAGCGCCCGGCGGAATAATGTACGCATCATCGGTGTACCGGAGAGGTCGGAGGATGGGCCGGTCGATCTCTTTGTGGAAGATCTGATCCTGACCAAACTAGCGCCGAAACGCCTCAGCAACTTCTTTATGGTGGAGCGGGCACACAGAGTTCCGGGGGGCCGGCCGAGGCCTGGGGCCCCACCACGACCTATCATTGCCAGGATATTCAACTTTCGGGACCGTGACGCAATCCTGCAGGCCTCCCGTGTGCATGGCCCGACGAAATATGACAATGCGGATATCAGTTTCTATCCTGACTTTACACAATCGATGCAGAAACAGCGAATGGGCTTTATGACTGTCAAGCGGCGGCTGAGGGACATGGGCTTGAAGTACTCTATGCTTTTCCCGGCCAAGCTACGTATTGAACTGGAAGAACGGACTCATTTTTTTGACCGGCCCGAGGCGGTTGAGGATTGGCTTGACACTTTGCACCGTCGGCACGGCGGGGAGGAACGAGCTACGGATGAGGGTGGTGGATCAGCGGAACAAGGGTGAACGAATGACTTGTGGTTCCTTGACAATCTTGTGTTCACCCCCGACTTGGGTTTGATGTACTGGGGTTTTTCTTTTCTAGGACTGCATTACCCTTCCTTCATCATTGGGAGGCCGCGGGGTATCTGGTGAGATTCTTCCTCCTCGGGGAGGGGTTTTCCTTCTTTCTTTCCGTAGAGTAGGTTTATGGGGGGGCGACAGGCACACTGCGAGTTGGGGTGGCTTAATGGTCCTGTGCAGGGGTGCAGGGTGGGGGGGTGTGTAGCGGGAGTTGGGGGGGTGGCGGTAGGGGTGTTGTTTTTGTGTGGTGTTCGTTTTATACCAGGCAATCAGTGTGCTGTTTTTAACTCTCAACGTGGGTGGGGTGTCCGTTGCTGTGGAAATGGGGGGTAGGGGGTTGCGCATTTTAACATGGAATGTCAATGGTTTGGGGGACCGATTGAAGCGAGGGGTGGTGCTACAGTATCTGAAACGTCTCTCTCCTGATTTGGTTCTGTTGCAGGAGACGCATTTGGTGGGACACTCATGCCATGCTATGAATAGAAAGGGCTACCGTTTGGTGGCCCACTCTGGTTTTACTACTGGCTCCAGAGGGGTGGGCATTTTGGTTCGATCCTCTCTCCCGCTGGAAATTGATGAGGTGATACACGACAACCTGGGGCGCTACGTGGTGTTGGTGGGCCGGTGGGAAGGACGGACTTTGTGTTTGGTTTCAGTTTATGTCCCCCAGGGGTTGCAAACCACTACCTTTGCGGACTTGGGAGGGTTGCTGCTTGGGCTCCCGGAGGGCCTCTTGCTGGTGGGTGGTGACTTCAATTCTGTGGTGTCGGGTAGAGAGGATCGGCACCCTCCCAGAGACCTCCCCGGGGCGCATTCCTGGCTGGGTGGCTTTATCGACACTATGGGGCTTGTGGACTGTTGGAGATCAATGCATCCGGGGCTCGCCCAATTTACATTTCACTCTGGCGTCCACGGCTCCTTATCTAGATTGGACTATATGCTGATGCCGGCCGCCCAAGCCCAAATGATCGGGGAGGTCAGACATCTGGCCCGTGGCATCTCTGATCATTCCCCGGTCCTGCTCCACTTAGATGTGGCCATGGGGGTAGAGGGGAGGGTGGCCCCGATTAATCCCTGGTATTTGCATGACCCCACGACTCGTGCCCTTTTGGTTAAGTCTCTGGACCGTTATTTTGAGGAAAATCAGGGTTCAGTCTCATCGGCCGTAACGTTGTGGGAGGCCTTCAAGGTGGTCATCCGTGGGCAGGCCCTGTCCTTGATCTCCCATGCTAAGAGGCGTAAAACTGAGGAGGTGGTACGCCTGGAGTCGGACATAACTGACTTGGAAGAAGATCTCGGGCGAGGGGTCACACGTGACAAACTCCATGCCCTTTGCCTGAAACAAGCGGATTACAGGGCGTTGGTTACGGATGCTGCCAAGCTCGCTAGTAGGGAGCAACAGGGGCGCTTGTATGATGTTGGCGACAAGGCTGGAAGGTTGATTGCATGGCTGGAGAAGAGAGAGCGAGCGAGTCGTGTGGTCCCGGTGATTGTGCGTGCTGATGGTGTGAGTGTTACGGATCCGGGGGAGATTGTGAGCTGCTTTGCGGACCATTTGCGGGACGTCTACTCTCCGGTTTCGGAGAGGCCAGAAGACGACTCGTCAATTGCTGCGAGATATTGCATTGCCGTGCCTTTCGGTCGATGATAAAGAACTGCTGGACGCGGCGCTTACAAACGATGAGATAGCATCGGCGATTCGCTCGGTCCGTTCAGGAAAGGCTCTCGGCCCCAACGGCCTTCCGATCGAGCTCTACAAGCTTCGTCCAGATAGGTTGGCACCTCATCTCCGCGAGATGTTTATTGCCTCCCGAGAGGCCGGCGCCCTACCGCGTGATCAACGTCTAGCGACCATTGTGGTGCTCCATAAAGAGGGCAAACCGCGTGATTGCTGTGCGTCTTATAGGCCCATCTCCCTTCTAAACGCTGAACCCAAGATTCTCGCTAAAGTGCTCGCTAATCGTCTGATTAAAGTCATCGGTGACCTGGTACACCCGGACCAGTCTGGTTTTATTCCGCACCGCAACACCGCGCTGAACCTGCGGCGCCTCCATGGAGTCCTCGCGAGAGTTGACTCTATTCGGGAGCCTGCCATTTTGGCGTCTCTTGACGCCACGATGGCGTTTGACACGCTGGAATGGTCATATCTCTGGGCGGCGCTGGCTAGGTTTGGTTTTGGACCTGGATTCATTGGATGGGTGAAGTTGTTATACGTGGAACCACTGGCGCAGGTGGTGGTGAATGGTAGAGTTTCTGCCCCCTTTTTGCTTGGCAGGGGAACGCGGCAGGGTTGCCCCCTGTCCCCGCTTCTTTTTGCTCTTGCGTTGGAGCCCCTGGCGGCGTGGCTCCGGTGGGAACCCTCCATGACGGGTATTCGGTGGACACCGACGTTTGAGGATCGCGTGTCACTCTACGCAGATGATATTTTGCTCTATCTCACCTCTCCGCGGAAATCGTTGATAGTCTTATTTGATGTATTGAACTCCTTTGGTCGCAATTCAGGGCTTGTCATTAATTGGGTGAAATCCTGTGTCTATGTGCTGGTTGGCGACCCCCCTCTCCTCCCGCGTGGCTGTCCAATTCAGATTTCACATTCTGGATTCAAATATCTAGGTATCCACGTATCCCTCGATCCGGCGGTCCGTTATGCTCTGAATCTGTTGCCCCCGCTCCAGCGGCTGCGGGCCGATGTAGCTCGTTGGCGTAAGCTCCCGCTATCACCGCTTGGCCGGGCAGCCTTATTCAAAATGATGTCTCTTCCACGCTTTCTGTATGCATTGCAGAATACGCTGGACGTGGTGCCCGCCCGATATTTTAGTGAGGTAGAGAGCTTACAGAGGCAGTTAGTTTGGGATGGGAGACCGCGCATTGCTCTCGCTAAATTGACCCTACCGTGGTACGACGGTGGCATAGCTCTCCCTGATATTAGACGATATTATTGGGCGTCCCAGTTGGTGGCGGTGAATCATGGGACATACGGCCCTGTGGTGAACCCCGCGTACGAGATGGATAAGCTACTGTTGCCGGGCAGAGATTTCAATAGGGCGCTTTATTCTACGAAGGGAAGTACTAAATTGACCGGTCCTACGAAAAATGCGGTGCGTGCCTGGCGTTGTGCCACCGCTGCCACGGGACGGACGGGCCGTCTGTCTCGTGCGACTCCACTGTATGCGTCGGACGCGTTGGGAGGTTTATGGCGTTCGAAAGGCTTTGAGAAGTGGGACTTGATCGGAATTAGTCGTGTGGGGGATCTTTGGACGAAGGGCGCTTTTAAATCGTTTGAAGCTCTTCAGACGGAATATAAGCTGAGCGATAGGGAGTTCTTTCGTTATGCGCAGATGCGCCATGCGTTACTCTCAGCTTTCCCGAATCCTGCAGTTATCCCCGAGGCCTCCCCGTTGGAAGATCGTCTGCTTGATGGTTACCTGCCAGACAGTACTATTTCCCTGATCTACAAAAAACGGATTAATACTCGAGCGGACCTTCTCACACATTTGCGAGAGGTCTGGGTCGTTGATGGCCTAGAGTTGGATGACGAGGACTGGGTCGCGGCCGTAGCCTCACCGAGGGAGGTTGCTATACCGGCTCGCCTTCGATTTGTGCAGTTGAAGATACTACATAGGGTCTATGTCACCGGTCCCCGCTTGCTTCACATGGGTTACACAAGTGATGGTTTATGTCGGCGCGGTTGTGGCTTGCTTGGTACTTTTCTTCATATTCTGTGGGAATGCCCGAAGGTGATACGTTTCTGGACTGGTGTACATGCAGTGATGGAGGAGGTTACGGGTGTGGCGCTGCTCCCTGAGGCTCGGCGATGTGTGTTGAATGTGTGGGAACCGACTGACTGCGATGTGGCACAAGAACGTTGGGTGACTTTGGGCAACATGATCGCTAAAAGGGACATTGCGCAGCTCTGGGGGTCCGGCCGGCCCCCCACAGTTACGAAATGGAAAGAAAACATGGATTGGTGCATGTTCCGAGAGAAGACGGTTTATGTGGCCAGAGGCAAGCCTAGGGCATGGAGTAAGATGTGGGGTCCCTGGAATACCTATCGGGGGGATATCTGCGCCCCCCCCCCTTGGTGGTCGCACCAGACGTAACGATGTCCCCTTGACTTTGATGTTCCTGGTCGCTTTGCGGGAGGGATGACCGAGCCTCTACCTGCCCCCCGTGCCCTTTTTCACGCAAATAAATGTGTAATTGGCTTCGTTGTCGCTGTTGCCCCCCGCCCATGAGAGAGCAAGTCCCTGTTAATGGAGTTCTTTTGCCTGGTGTAAGTTTCTTTTTGTTGTTTTATTTGTAAAAAGTTAATAAGAAACCTTTCTGAAATACTATGTTCAGTTGTGGGCGGCTGCAGCCGTTAGGTGTGCGGTTCGCTTCGGCTCTTCTAAACTGCTGTATTGTTGTTTTCTCTACAGTAGCGGCCGGCCCGGGCGGTTGTAGGCCCATGACTGTCAATTTTCGATGTGTAAATAAAGGTTTAAAAAAAAAAAAAAAATGTTATTCTTTACGTTGATCGTACCAAAGACACCCGGAAGAATGATCAACTTTTTGTTGGGTTTGCTGGAGCAAAGAAAGGAAAATCAGTGCAAGAGAACCATCTCCAGATAGATTGTACTCTGCATCAGAATCTGCTAGGCACTGGCCAAGAAGCAACCTCCTGAGTGCTTGCAGGCTCATTCCACCAGAGCCAAAGCTGCGACCACTGTACTAATAAGTGGAGTCCCATTCCTGGACATCGGTCAAGCTGCCACATAGGCATCGCTGTATACGTTTGATAAACATGGTCTCTCCCAACAGTCTGGTCCAGCGTGACATGCATTTCACCCCTTCGGTCCTCCAGGACTTTCTAGTCTAACCAGTTTGCAGATCCTCTTGAAATGAGGTGGCCACACAATGAAGTTAAGAATTTTTTATTTCCGGAACAGGCTATGCATAGCGATTGGCAACACATTTCCCCCACCCCTTTCATATAATAAGAAAATAAATAAAACAAAACCTGGTGGTTGAACAATTGTGTGAACATGAGTAAATAGTCACAGAAAACTCCATTTTGAGAATGAATCGCAAAATACAAATACTTTCACAAAGTTACCCAGCAACGTACTAGTTGTGTACCTTTATCCATCACCAATTCATTGGGATACCCTTCCCTTTCAAACACCTGTAGAAATTCTATGATGGTTTGAGTTTTGGTGTTGTTCACAAGAGCAACCTCTGGCCACTTAGACATGTAGTCAGGCAATACTAACGCATACTTTGACATCTCCACTGGAACTCTTAGAGGACCAGCAATGGTAAAACCCAAATTTGACGAGGGATACCATCATCATAAACTTTGTTGATCACTAGGATCATAAACGTACATCACACATAGATATTACTCATAAATATGCAATCATGTTAAAAGTAGATGACAGGATTAAATGTACAACGCAATAAAATCTCAAAACACCCACACCAAGGTTTAACAGTCAAAACATGTTGGCAGCAAAATACATTTATAATTACTGTACTTGAGCCTGAACCTAGGCCTATTGATCATTGATTTGGTGGGCGCCCAAGGTCTGTAATAGGTCCCTAGAGAACAGCATGCAATAAATTGGGCGAGGATGTGGACCGTTGGCTAGACTGCCGACTTTGGTGCTGGAAACCAGGGTTCGAGCCTCTGGGTCGCGTCCACATCCTGTGATTCTGGTTAAATCACTTCATCTCCCCGTGCCTGAATGCGTAATATAAATAAGGTGCTCATGTAAAGAGCTACAATACCTTCGGTCGAGTTCGCGCTAGATAAATGTGCAAAAAAAAAATTGACTCCAAATGCACTGACTTGCGCAAATATAGCTTGCATCGATTGATGACACTGGCCGTTTCAACAGCAGCAATGTACATTTTCAATTAAACTGATCTGTCCAATTATAACTTATAAAGATCAACCATACCCACTTTTCAACAAACTATTTATAAAACCAAAATAAGCATTAGCCGCATTCAATAAAATGCGTCGAAATAAAAGCCCATGCAACTTCAGCTTAGTTCACTCAACCCGTGGAGGAACACAACTAGTGTCATGTAGTTCCTATAAGACCTATACAGGATCTGCGCATTTAGACAACATAAACTGCAGGCTTGGTGTCCAGACTGAATCCAGACACCCCCACTGGGTATGTTGGCCTGTATACCAGCTAGCTCACAGTGCCACTGCAAACTCCTCTTACCAAGGAGAGATTAGTTCTTGGCAACTATCAAACATGACAACCCTGATCACTCAGGACCGTGGAAACAGTGCAATACTTTTAGCTCAGTCACTCGAGCTCACTTTGTCTCAGAGATACACCGAATAAATGATATGAACCTTTTTCAATAAACATTTATTGAACATTCGTCATTCTAGTGTAAAACAGGTGTGCTGAAACAACCACTAGACAGAAACAGACATAAATGATTAGAAGCACTAAAAAGGTTGGTAGGTTTCTACCATCTTGCCATAACTATGAATACAGGAAAGTATATAAAATACATGACAATAAAAATGTGTACTCTTACGATGCTACCCCAACTAAGGGTAACTACCCTAACTCTAAGTGTACCCAGCATGTGTGTAGGTGTTAAGCCAAGAATCTCTGTAAGATCAAGTCAAACTCATTACCTGAAGTGAGAGACTGTGGGACACCGTCTTGTTCTCGAGCTGGACACCCCACAAGGGATGTTAGACCACTGTGAGCTGGAGTCTCTGCATGCAGGAGCCTCAGCGTCTTGAGTCAGTGTGTCGGCATGGAAGCCGTGATCTCCTCTGACTGTTTATATATCCAAAGGTATCCCCAGGGGTTCTACCTTGCTGTTCCACTGTTGGACTTAGGATGATGTTGGGAATGAACCTTGAACTTGGCTATTACGCAGGAGATAGTAGTCCTGCCAAGTTTCCAAGGATCCTCCGGTATAATGTATGAGGCTATTGCTCAGGGAAAACCCCACGTTCTGTAAGTAGTACTAGAACTAGGTAAAAGGTCAGTCCTAACAGCCTGTTATGTATGTAATGTAGGGACGAATATAGGTGAAAGGTTGTGATGTTACCCGGGCCTATATTGGGGTACCTATATGGAATATAACACCCACTGCTCATCCGACTGGACGACATAATCAAATTCTAACTTACTACTAGGTAGTCTAGGTACTAGTACGCAAGCAACTATACAGTAAAACAATAGTTTTGCTAAAAAATGCTAAAACTAAAAATTTCACTCAAGTAATAGTTCTTAATGGAAATGTGTCCGTATATATAGTTTGAACAACAACAAGTATCGGAAAGACATGCAGGTCATGAAAAGTGGCAATTGTTATGGAGTTCCAATTTTGAGTTTGTTTAAAAAGAAAAGCCAATTTATTCTCAGCACACAACAAGCCAAATGTTTGTGTCCTTGCTGGTGGATGCAACATCGCTGTTGCCTGCCTTCACAGACGACTATCCCTGTAACACCTCGCAGATTACGTAAATTGAGTACAGATTATCTTCCGTACTGCCTGCAGCTGACGCTGGGGCAGCCTGTGCGCCATCCAAAGCCTGGGTGTTAGTGGAGGAGCTGGTGTCCATTCCAACAGGAGCAAAGACGTCCTGTGGTGGCTTTAAGAATGCCGTCATCAACATAGGAATACGCTGGGGACACTGCAGAACATGGGCCGTTATCGAGTCCAGTAGTGCAGCAACATCCGGTTGTGCAACTGATGGAAGTGTCAGACAGAGATCCAGCACGCATTCTTCTCCACAGAACAGGCATCAGAGACCAGGTAAGATGCAGTCCATCCAGACTGGTCTAAATATCAGGAACCAAGAAGCACTTAGTTCCCGTAAGTGAGGTGTGCCCAGATGTTGTAACATGCGATCACTGTATTTGCGCTCCAGGAGTGCTTTTTCCATCTCCTTGGAGACTGTGCCGTCCATTGCGTAACTGAAATATTACAATCAGGATACCTGCTATTAGAAACGGGATCAGCGGAAGTCCTCCAAAAATACTTCTGAATACGGAGTGTATAAAGTTTGGTATAACTCCGAGGACCGTCTGAAAGGTGCTTAACCGTCCTGAACCAATTGTCTTAAATAGGTGGATTATACCTGTCGTAACAGACATGTTGAAGATAATATTTTCCATTTCTGTGAAATGGAAAGGGCAGTTCGTACGTATTAGTACCTGTATCTCTGTCGAGGACCTTGCGATCTGGAGATCAAAAGTCTCCCGAGCAGAGGTTTAGGGCACGGTTTTCTGTAGAAGCATGGCTTTCATTCTGCTCAGAGTATCAAACCGTTTAAGAAAAATATTCAATGAAGGCCATAGCGGCACCTACCTGACTGTATGTGTCGATGGAAACAATACTTGCATACAGCAAGTAACCCTGGAGCTCACGGTTACTAGATATGCGATGCGCGGAAGAATCCCACAAAAACCTTGATCGTTCAGCATCAAGTAGCTCCCATTTGAGAAGCCTGAATACCGGAGTGATCACAGCTGCCGGGGTACCTTTCAAATGACAGGATAGTTTTACCACTGAACCATTACAAGCTCCGTGTAGCATAATATCCTGGCATATAAGAGATCCACTGAAAACTTTCTCACTGTTAGTACTGCTTAGGAATACTTCAAGATCCCCACTCCTGCATCAAAATCTGTAAGGTGATTCCTAAGATTCCTTGATGAATTCCCTACACATTTCTTCATATCTGCCTGCCTGTTGTTTTTCTAGGCAATATTGAAATTGGAAAGTTGTGACCGGTAAAGTTATGTGGCCATGGATTAACCACTCTGTGGACGGTGATTCTGCCACTGTAAAAGGTAATCTGTCCAGTTTTTCGATATGCAGCATTGTATATTTTGCTCCCCTCTATGCCGTTTTCATCTTTTTTTTCTGTTAAATTGTATGCAAAAAAACAGGGACGTACTGTTGATAAATGCCAAGGCACATAACCTGCCCGCAATGATTGCAGCATCCAGCTTAATGACATAATAGAACGTAACTGCGATTGCCCTTGCTGTAGTATGGACAAGTCTTGTTCTAGTACATCAATAGTGAAGATACAATGTTGCCCAGTAAATAAATCCTGGATGTTAACGTAGTCATACCATTGTCAACTACAGCTAACACCTTTTCTAAGTTAATCCTATCTATTTCTCGTAGTTTCTCCTCTGCTTCTTATTGGGAGATTTTCCAAATTTCATTATAAACAGTATATAGGAAACCTTTTTGAGGTGGCTTTCTGGAACCTAATAAAAAATCCCGTAGGTCCACATCCTCTGTAAGTAAGGATTAAGTGTTTCACCTTTGATAGTGTTGAGGTCTTTAGCCAATCGAGGCATAACTTCCCAACACTGTATTATGTCACCACCTGCTGATGTTCTCTTTGTGCATAGTTTGGGTCTGGCCTATGGATACTGAACCCTTCGGTAGTACCCCTGAATCTTTGGACATATGTTAGTATCTGTGGGCCAAACCAACCATCCCTTCCAATTGGGGTCTGATCTATTGTATTGTAAAATATCCTCTATTGTAGCCCCTTCTTCTGGTGTAAATTGTACTCTGTAAGTGATGGTGTTGGGGTATGTAGTGTGTTCAAGTCCTTGTTCTTAGCTATACCAAGACAGGAAGTCTGTTGCACAGTTTCATTTAGACATATCATCTGCTGAGGAATGAGGCATGCTCTAAATAGCGCTTCTGTTCCCTGGACTTGCCAATCCCTAGAACCCCAGACTGATTTTAAGTTTATAGTGTTTTTCCATAAGTCAAAACCCTGTTCAGACAGTTTGGTAATAAAGGAAGCAGAGTAAATCGGTTTGGTGTTTGTTAGCATATTTTTCTGTGCAGATGTAGGTGCAACCTTGTAGTAAAATGAGGTTTGGTCAGAAATGTTAAACCCTGAAAAATATGAACATTTCTGTGCAAACATTTTCAAACTACTTTTTGGTGGGGTAGGGCAATGTTCCCATTGGTGATATGTGAAAACATTCCTTGATCTACTGGATTTGTGTAGAAAATGATTATCATAATGATAACAATACATAGTATTAAAATCTGATGTGTCTTCCAACATTTCATTGCTAGAAAATGCTGCAGATTGTTATAAATCAGACAACATATTGTTCAGTTTTAAAATCCAAATCATCTGAAAATGTAGGTAATGATATTGTTTAAGGAAATTTTAAATAATTGTGGTATTTTTAAAAGTTTGGTTTGGCCAAATATATCATAATTAACCTTGCCCCACAATACCATCAGGTATAGGAACTGCTGTAATGTTCACTGACAAGTCTCTTAGTTCACGATGTTATGAAACATGAGGTTTCAGGAGCAAGTTCACTTTTAATGCTGCAGAGCTTTAGCAAAGATAAGTTCCATTAAGAAGTAAGCAGAAGACAGTTACTAAGCCTACCCAGAAAAGAAAGAAAAGTATCCTGGTAATTATCCAAAGTTCTATCCAAGGTGACACCAGGTAAGTTTTTTTAAGAAAAGTGAAGAAGTCTTTGACTTGGTGTTGACGAGTTTTTAGGGTTGGCATTGTTTTAGGTTCACTTGGATCCAATGAAAAGGTATCAAGGTCTATGAAATAGCCAGATGCAGTTTGTTATATTTTTGGTAGCTCAGCAGATT
This sequence comes from Triturus cristatus, assembly GCF_964204655.1. Classification (NCBI taxonomy): domain Eukaryota; kingdom Metazoa; phylum Chordata; class Amphibia; order Caudata; family Salamandridae; genus Triturus; species Triturus cristatus. The sequence goes on along the minus strand of NC_140592.1, from coordinate 557,898,756 downwards.
TTGTTGAACTTGTAGATTGCTCTTCCTGATGCATGTTTATGTAGACACCAGTGTTAGGTCAAATTGAAATATGTCTTTCATTTTGATTTTGATTTTGTTTCAAGAGGAACTAGTTCCATGGCATTGTTGCATAGTCCATCATTCAGTATAGGTGACTCAAAGGTGATTAGCCTTTCCGTCTGAACTTCCTGTATGGTAGCGAGAAGAGGGCGTCTGCTACCCAGGAGCCCACAAGGCCTACTATTCAGTATCAGCCACATAGTGTGTTTTTTCTTTCAAACTCTTTTTATTGATTTTATGTCGAAACAACAAAATTGCAACAAACATGGTTTCGAGGCCAAGAGTTACAGATATTGAGAAAAATACACACAGCTTGTTTCCAAGGTCTTGGCCTCCCTAAACTTCTTACATTTGTGTCCCTACCTGGTTCATCCAGACGTTCACGTGTACCTTACATAGAGTTTAACCTGATGTGGGACAGTAGCTAATTAACGCTTGTGCATCTTGCCCAAACATTAAACTATAGGAAGAGAGACAAAAGTAAAACTGAGAAAAGAGTAGAGAAAAAAAGAAAAACAAACATATCATCAAAAAACAGATGCATCATGGTGGTTACATAGCATCTCAGGTCGAATGGTGGGAGATTTATTGGACGGAACTGGGCACGGGTCTCCCTCGGGGTTCTTGATGAGAGGCCCCAATCTTTTTCAATATGAAAGAGGTGGAGAGCTCCTAATCTGGGGCCACATGTAAATAGGGGCAGGCCCTCTGACAAATATTCTACCAGTGGGGACCAAATATACTCAAACCCCCTTCTTGCATCGTCTGCTATGTCTGTCATTCGTTCCATTGCTAGTGCTAGCCATAGCCTAGTATGCCATTGCGTGAGGGTTGGGGCATCCTCCTTTTCCAGGTAGCAGCTATTGCCATTTTGGTGGCACCCAAGCACACCCACATAATGGAACCGTCCCCATGTTTGACGTTTCAGGTTGGGGTCCCGGATTCCCAGGAGGGTATGTTCTTTGATGTCCGGAATCAGGTAGCCTTGAATCAGTTTAATTTGAGATAGGATCTCCTTCCAGAATGGCTGGATAGAGGGGCAGTCCCACCAGATGTGGCGATAGTCTCCCAAAAGCCCACAGCCTCTCCAGCATTGGACTGTAGTGTTGGGTATTAGTATATGTAGTTTCTGGGGGTGCAGGTACGAGTCATATGTAATTTTATAGTGAGCCTCTCTCAAAAACCTAGAGAGATTGTGTTTGGCAAGGTCTTTGTATAGGGAGCCCCATTGTTTCTCCACCAGGGGAGTGTCAAGGATAGAGTCCCAAACTATTCGGTGTCTGTTGGCTCAATGCCCGGATGAGGGACTACAGGAAGGAGATGGTTCCCTTGATGGAAGCCCCTGATTGTGCAAATTTTTCAATTGGGAGCAGGTCCCTGGTCGCGGCCAGCCGCACCCGGGGCTGCTGCACCCAATTTTTGAGCTGTAGGTAACACATAGTGTGCTTTTATCAGATCAAGGTAGGCAAATCTTTTCTTACCGGCAAGAGGTGGCAGCAGTACAGTTCTTGTTCATTCAACTGCCAGGACAGGTACAGGCTTTCTGTATGATGGTCCAAATTCTCTTTTGTCTGTTATCTTTTCTCTGACCAGATCCCTGACTTTAGGATTCTAGACAGGTCTTGCCGTGACTGACTTGACTTCCCCAGTGGCGGACCTTTTCACTTGGGCATTGCTCTGTAGTGCTCTTGATTCATTCAGATCCTGTAAAACAGCCAAACGTTTGATGTCAAAAGGTTTTTCATCCGCCACTGTGCCTTCACAATCTAGATCAGATACCCACATTCTTGTCCCAAATAGGACCTCATAAGGAGTGCCGCCCCCTAGAAAGCTCCTTGGTATGTTGTTTAAGGTCCTCTGTACCCCATATAAGTGATTGACCCAACTACCACCCGCCCCTAATACTCTAGCTGTTAATGATTGCTTTAAGTCCCGGTATTTCCTCTCCACAACCGAATTTCCGTCAGGATGGTACGGAGAGGAGTACTGCAGTGCAACACCCAAACTTCCCATGGCTTCTTGGTAAGCCCTAGAGCTAAATGCGGGGCCACCGTCGGAACGTAATATGTCAACTGCGTATGTCCCAATAAAGACTCGCAAATCTTTGATAACAGTTCGAGCGTCAGCCGAGCGCTGAGCTCATACCATAGGAATTTCAAGCAGGAATCCACCACAACCATTATGTACTTGTAAGCCCCATCAGATTGTAAGGGGCCGCAGTGGTCCAAATAAACACACACGGAAGGTCTGTCTGATATTAATAATGGTGTCTGCGCTGGACGTATTATGGTTGAGCCCTTCATCTGTTGGCAGATGTCGCACTTTAAGACAGTCTTTGGTCTGCTTTGTTAACCCGGGCCACGAATAGCGTTGTTTCAGTAAAAAAATTGTCGCTGTAACTCCTACATGTGCAGAACCAAGACCCTCCTGTGTAGCTAAAATTAAGCCTAACCTTCAATCCATGTTTGGTATTACTCTATCCCCCACTCATGGAATCTGAGCAAATGGAACGTTGTTTGCATCTAACTTGTAGGAGTACTTGAGTGGAAAACCTTTCAGCAATGCCTTATTGTCTTCGGGTGATGCAATGACCGCTACCATTATCTGTCTGTGTTTTCTGTTTTTTGAATGAGACAATGAATTTCCTTCAATGTGAACGCCATCACATTGATGACTCTGCGTGTGTATCACGTTAGCGCTTGATAGTTGGTCTTTCAACTCCGCTACCTATTTCCATAGCATTTTACGCTTAATTGTGCCCCCTTTTGAGTCTTTGAACCCATTTTGTCCCCCAATAGTGAAGATATTCGTTGAATGACTGGACATTGATGTTAAGTAGGTGTACCCAGATTGACCCGCAACTATACGGATTACTAGATTGCGGACATTTACGCGTGTCTGTGTTTGGACACTATCATGTCAGCTTGTAGGGTACGAAGGATATCTGTGTGTTCCTGTGTCCATTGCCTAACTGAAAAATCAGGTCTTATGAGCTTGTAGTCCGGTTAAACCCTTTCTGTGTAATTCAAAATGTATTTTCTGTCGAAATTCAGGAATCTCAGTACGAATTGTACATTTTTCAAAGATTTTGAAGGTTGGAGCAGCGCACACCTTTCTAAAACTTTGGCTGCCAAGCTTTTCCCTTCACTTGAAAGCTCATATCCCAAAAACAGAACATTGAGGTAGGCTATTTTCAAATTGTTTTTACCTTAAACTTGTAACCCTCAGAAGCAAATAACAAAATGATGGTGCTCACCCTGGTCAAATGTTCCTCCAGGTCATCATCTGTCAGATAAATGTCATCTACATAGGACAATGCCTCTTAATCTAGATTCTGAAGTAACTCCGTTACCCTGGCAGAAAACCACCCCGGGCTGCTCTTATGCCCCTGGGGGAGTCGGCTAAATTGACCCAGGTACCCCAGCACTGAGAATGCCGTCAAATATCTGCTCTCAGGCAATTATATTGTGGCAGAAAAATCCATTTGAGATATCTAGTGTTGCTTTGTATTTTTTTCACACAATGTGATTCATTCACTGTTTGCGTTCTGTACTGCAAATGTTTTTGTGCAAGAGTTCAAATGTCTGTAATCTAAAACTAGATTATATGAATTATCTGGTTTCATTACGGGAAACAAAGGATTATTCATTGAAGAGGTGCAAGTCTCAATCACACCTTGGTACTCAAGTTGATCTAAGATCTCCCTGATCTGTTTTTTCGCTTCCTGTTTTATTGGATACTGTCTCTGTAGAGTTGGAGTAGATTTTAGTGGTATCACGTGGTGGGATGAATCTTCATCCTATCCAACATGGTTGCGGTATAGTGCAGGAGCAAGGGCTACCGCCCATTATGTGTGTGTTAAGTATTGGGGACGAGATCGGAAAGGGCTGGCAAAATTACGTTTCTCCCTTTTAGGCAATCCATAACAATAGTAGGCGGGCAATCTCTTTCAGCTAAAAGAATGTCGTAGCCAAAAATCAGGTTCTCCCAAAAGAGACCTTACATTTTTCTGGGCCTGTCCTCTTCCATTTGGAGTATTATTTCATGTAACCTATGTGGGATGCTTACCCTAGTATCGGGTGTTTCCACCGTGACATATTCACTCAACTCCGCTGTCACCAGAAATTCCATCCGGTTCTGGTGAGCTATTGTTACTTTTGCTGCGCTGTCTAGCATAGTCAGAGCTCATTCCCAGTTCAGTACTTGAGTCCTCAGAATTCTGGGCATGTCTAATTTTAAGGCCTGCTACTTTCTTCTTTTTGAATTGCGGTTTTGCTTTAGGCGTTTTCTTCTTTTTTGAAAGTGTAGTCTGAAGTGCGTTGCGTGTCTCTGGACTTTGTACGCTCTTCTTGTCTTTGTTCTGACCGTCCTTCCCTCTCTGAGTTTTTTGATGAACCCTGAAAGTAACGAGAGGAACGTGTATCGGTGTCCTGATACCTGTCAGGTGTTTTAATGTTATCTCTATTCCGAAGGTCCTCCTATCTGAGAGTTCCTGCTGATGAGAACAACTTATGGATTGAGATCTATTCTTTTGTTGTGTGTTATTGTCCCATTTCTTCTTTAGAGAAACTGGTGTTTGCATTGCCTGTTCTTTTTCTAGACCTCCCATTAGTTGAGGTTTTGCTGGTCTAGCCCCCAAACTATCTCTACCTAATTCTACACAAGCAGTTTCAATAATTTTAGGCAATTCTGTCTCCTGTTGTAAAGGAGTGACATTTCTCAGGCGTTGGCGTATTGCCACGGATGCTGCTTCCCCTTTAATGTTTACTAAATTATAGCTGATACCTGGGCAAAGTTAATTAGTAACTTAATCCCTAAGTTCAGAGCAGGTTCTGCTCCATACTCATTCTGTATTTGTCTTAATATATCTTGGATTACTGCTAATGAAGGGATACCATGAGTTCTGGTATATTTTGCAGCAAAGACTGTATCGGAGGAGCTATCCCCATTGGTAAGCCAAATTGTGAGCATTGTATGCTTTTCGTGTGGACCAGTGTGTGGCAATACTGCCTCCAGCTTTGCTATTTTTTGAGCTGTCCAGAATGGCATCTGTTCACGTTTGATGGGCAGTTTACCCATCACCACGTGTAACGTTTGTGGTGTGATTTTGGTTGTCGTTATTTGAATTGGACCCGTTGGTATAGTTGTGGTTGGCTGGAATGTGAGTGTTCTCATCACGAACTGTGTCATGTTTCTGTAAAGTCTTATTAGTTCTTTATGAAGTGTAAGTAAGTCTCCTGCTGGCATTGTTTCAATGTCAGGGTGTGGTGTGTAGGCAGCTAGTACCGGCCATGTTGCTCTGTCTCTTCCGAGCGGACCGAGTCTTACTTTATTTCCTGTATGGGGAGGGCGCCTTTAAACCAGTGTATGTGCTCCTGGTAAGTGAGTAGAACTTCAATGAACTCATACGAACAATATTCGTTCGGTGTGTCATCTTCTACATAGTAATGAAATGTTTTTGTTTGTGCATCTGCCTGTGGGAATCTAACCCATGAATAGAATACCTCTTTTCTGAATGATTCGTGTCTCTCAATCACGAACGTACTGGCCCACCCCTGGCTGCTAAAGCATATGAAGCTAGTTTTAGGGTGATGGTATTTCTAACATTTTCTGAAAGATGTATTGCATCTGCATCTTCTTCTTTCTCTGTTATATGCAGTTCATGCACAGTGTCTCCCTGCTCATTCATTGTTATGAGTAAGCAAAGTCTTTCAAGGGAACTGAGATAAGGTGTAATGCACAATAGGAACAATGTGTCCTTCAAGCTTTATTAAACTAACAGCCAATACCTAGGATTTTTGCTTACTCAGCTGTGGTGGATTTTGTTCCCTCCCACTCCAGACGTCTCTGGGGAAATCTGAGTAGGGGTCTCTGAGAATAGCCTGACTGAACTACTCAGTTTTGACCGTTAAATAAGTACCCATCCAACGTTGGCAGCTCCATGTCATGTAGTTCCTATACGACCTATACAGGATCTGCGCGTTTGGACAACATACACTGCGGGCTTGGTGTCCAGACTGATTCCACACACCCCCACCAGGTATGTTGGCCTTTATACCAGCTAGCTCGCAGTGCCACTAGAAACTCCTCTTACCAAGAAGAGAATAGTTCTTGCCAACTATCGAACATGACAACCCTGATCCCTCGGTACCGTGAAAACAGTGCAATACTTTTTGCTCAGTCACTCGTGCTCACTTTGTCTCGGAGAGATACACAGAATAAAAGATATGGACGTTTTCCAATAAGCATTTATTAAACATTTGTCATTCTAGTGTAAAGTAGGTATGCTGAAACAACCACTAGACAGAAACCAACATAAATGATTAGAAGCACTAAAAAGATAAAAGGATGGTAGGTTTCTACCATCTTGCATTAACTATGAATACAGGCAAGTATATAAAATACATGACCATATAAATGCCTACTCCTTGATGCTACCCTAACTATATGTACCTAGCATGTGTGTAGGTGTTGAGCCAAGAATCCTTCTAGGATAAAGTCAACCCCATTACCTGTAGTGAGAGACTGTGAGACCCCGTCTTGGTCTCCAGCTGGACACCCCGCAAGGGATGTTAGACCACTGCGAGTTGGAGTATCTGCAGGCACGAGCCTCAGCGTCTCATGTCAGTGTGTCTGCATGGAAGTTGTGATCTCCTCAGACTATCTCAGCAAGATGCGATGTTTATATACCCGAAGGTATCCCCAGGGCTTCTACCTTGCTGTGCTACTGTTGGACTTAGGATAAAGTTGGAAATGAACCTTGTTCATAGTTATTATGCAGGAGATGGTAGTCCTGCTGAGTTTCCAAGGATCCTCATGCATAACATATGAGGCTATTGTTCGGGGAAAACCCTATGTTCTGTAAGCAGTACCGTAACTAGGTAAAGGGTCAGTCCTAACATCCCGTTATGTATGTAATGTAGGGACGAATATAGGTGAAAGGTTGTGATGTTACCAGGACCTATAATGGGGTACCCAAATGGAATATAACACTAGTTTTACAATTCCAAGACATTTTTTCAATAATTTTGTGGACACAAGAAGAGAAATGGAAGAAAAGATTAAAATGATCTTGTTTTGGAATAATCATACAATTGCATCATTTGCCCACAGCAGGGTATAAAATCCATCTTACTATTAGTGTATAAAAGAGCGCGTACCCAACTATTAAGCATTTTAAGAACCAAGAAGAGTAGTAGCTACCTACATTAGGCCCCCTCTATGTGAGGGGGCCAGACTAGTATATTGTAAAACAACTGGTGAACTAGGGAGGTTAACAGTCCCCACATCAATTGTTCACTTTCTTAGAATGCATTTAAAGCGCCTAATCCTTAGAGCCATCAAGTATGTAGCCATACCAAAAAACCCTACTCCACTTCTTTTCAGTACTGAGTATTCTATATGCTTCTAGGTGCTGCCTAGTGCCAAGGTTCCTACAAAGGGGGAGAATCCACTTTGCCTGTGGATGGTAATAAAATAGACAAAAGAATGTGTGTCAGGGTTTCCGGCCTCCCTAGACCTGCTGGACACAGGTCATCTGGTAAATCCTTCACTTGCCATTTGCTACAGAACATTTTGGTGGCAAGGGTTCTATATCTGAATTGAAGATACAATTTCCATGCCAGGGCTGGGGGCAATTTAATCAATGGTTGGTTCATACCATGGGCAGGGTTTAATATCTATAAAATCGAATGAAAGCGATCCCTTGCACCTCGTCACAGTTTCCACGTCTATGAACTCCCAATAGGTTTCTTTGACCTTAGCTCTAGGGATCAAGCACATCTTCTCAGGTGAGGTCCAATAGATTCCCAACCCCAATTTCCATAAGACTACCTTACTTTATCTCAACCAAGCGAGTGTGGTGTGATTTTGGTTGTCGTTATTTGAATTGGACCCGTTGGTATAGTTGTGGTTGGCTGGAATGTGAGTGTTCTCATCACGAACTGTCATGTTTCTGTAAAGTCTAATTAGTTCTTTATGAAGTGTAAGTAAGTCTCCTGCTGGCATTGTTTCAATGTCAGGGTGTGGTGTGTAGGCAGCTAGTACCGGCCATGTTGCTCTGTCTCTTCCGAGCGGACCGAGTCTTACTTTATTTCCTGTATGGGGAGGGCGCCTTTAAACCAGTGTATGTGCTCCTGGTAAGTGAGTAGAACTTCAATGAACTCATACGAACAATATTCGTTCGGTGTGTCATCTTCTACATAGTAATGAAATGTTTTTGTTTGTGCATCTGCCTGTGGAAATCTAACCCATGAATAGAATACCTCTTTTCTGAATGATTTGTGTCTCTCAATCACGAACGTACTGGCCCACCCCTGGCTGCTAAAGCATATGAAGCTAGTTTTAGGGTGATGGTATTTCTAACATTTTCTCAAAGATGTATTGCATCTGCATCTTCTTCTTTCTCTGTTATATGCAGTTCATGCACAGTGTCTCCCTGCTCATTCATTGTTATGAGTAAGCAAAGTCTTTCAAGGGAACTGAGATAAGGTGTAATGCACAATAGGAACAATGTGTCCTTCAAGCTTTATTAAACTAACAGCCAATACCTAGGATTTTTGCTTACTCAGCTGTGGTGGATTTTGTTCCCTCCCACTCCAGACGTCTCTGGGGAAATCTGAGTAGGGGTCTCTGAGAATAGCCTGACTGAACTACTCAGTTTTGACCGTTAAATAAGTACCCATCCAACGTTGGCAGCTCCATGTCATGTAGTTCCTATACGACCTATACAGGATCTGCGCGTTTGGACAACATACACTGCGGGCTTGGTGTCCAGACTGATTCCACACACCCCCACCAGGTATGTTGGCCTTTATACAAGCTAGCTCGCAGTGCCACTAGAAACTCCTCTTACCAAGAAGAGAATAGTTCTTGCCAACTATCGAACATGACAACCCTGATCCCTCGGTACCGTGAAAACCGTGCAATACTTTTTGCTCAGTCACTCGTGCTCACTTTGTCTCGGAGAGATACACAGAATAAAAGATATGGACGTTTTCCAATAAGCATTTATTAAACATTTGTCATTCTAGTGTAAAGTAGGTATGCTGAAACAACCACTAGACAGAAACCAACATAAATGATTAGAAGCACTAAAAAGATAAAAGGATGGTAGGTTTCTACCATCTTGCATTAACTATGAATACAGGCAAGTATATAAAATACATGACCATATAAATGCCTACTCCTTGATGCTACCCTAACTATATGTACCTAGCATGTGTGTAGGTGTTGAGCCAAGAATCCTTCTAGGATAAAGTCAACCCCATTACCTGTAGTGAGAGACTGTGAGACCCCGTCTATGCTTCTAGGTGCTGCCTAGTGCCAAGGTTCCTACAAAGGGGGAGAATCCACTTTGCCTGTGGATGGTAATAAAATAGACAAAAGAATGTGTGTCAGGGTTTCCGGCCTCCCTAGACCTGCTGGACACAGGTCATCTGGTAAATCCTTCACTTGCCATTTGCTACAGAACATTTTGGTGGCAAGGGTTCTATATCTGAATTGAAGATACAATTTCCATGCCAGGGCTGGGGGCAATTTAATCAATGGTTGGTTCATACCATGGGCAGGGTTTAATATCTATAAAATCGAATGAAAGCGATCCCTTGCACCTCGTCACAGTTTCCACGTCTATGAACTCCCAATAGGTTTCTTTGACCTTAGCTCTAGGGATCAAGCACATCTTCTCAGGTGAGGTCCAATAGATTCCCAACCCCAATTTCCATAAGACTACCTTACTTTATCTCAACCAAGCGAGTGTTTCTCCACATGGAGATAAAAAAGCTCTCTTAGGCCCACCCAATAAGGTTCAAGAGCTTGGGCAGACCACAAAAGGTTAAGAGTCAACATTTGGTTTTTTGTGAGATCCTCCTTTTTGTAAAGTCCAAATTGTGGGAGGCTGGCTTTGTATATGGTGCTCACTTATGTAAGTGTAGCACCCTGCACTAATCTAGATAACCCTTTTGGTGATTATAGTGGTCTTAGACAACCTTAGAAAGCTCTTTAAGTGGTAGCTGTGGAGAGCAGCCTTCAGGCTTAGTCCAGAAAGAGCATAAAGCAGCTTGTTTTTACCAATACTCAATCTTATGGTATAGGTTAAGTGAAAAAGAACCACACAGTGTAGTTATAAACATATGTATTAATTATTAACTCTCACTAACCCAATGTATTTTCTCCTACCTGGAGATACACACAATACTTTGTCAATAGAATTTGTAAATAGCACAGAATACAGTGGTCCCCAGGGAGAAACCAAACCATATTCTAAAATAGTGGAATGGGAACCACGACCGAAGTAGAGAATGGACCCAGAGAACTTAGCTGGGGACACAAGGAACCACCCAAGATGAGTATCTAAGAACCCCACTGAGGTCATGTGCTGAGTGGAACACAACCGTGTGCTCCATGTTAACCAATAGGTAAGTCACGGTTGCAATTTCCCACTGGACCCTTCCCAGTAGACCCAGAAGACAACCCGTGGAAGATTGAAGGTTGGAGAGTCACCTCACCCGTGGATACCCCAGGAATCAGGATACCTACACCACGGAGGCCTGGTGCATAGGTGTGAAGTGACGTCTGAAACTGCCGTAGACCACAATGGAGGACTTCTGAAAAGATGCCGCTGATGACGAAGGTGAAAGTGTCTGGTGGAATCCAAAGGTGGATTTAAGGTGAGCTGTATCTGCAAGCCGAGGGGACAGAGTCTATGCCACTCAAGAGTGACCGTGCAGGGCTCGAGGGAGTTGCAGAACCACCACCTGTGGTGCTGAGCCTTTCGGAGTTGGTGGGAGCCCAGGATCAGAAGACAGGACAGCTGTGCAGATGCAGGGGAGTGACTCCTTCACTCCAAGGGGGATTCCTTCGGGGGTCTTGGATGTCCACAGGCCCTGTGAAGAACCTGTATGGAGCACAGACGTTGCAGCAGACTTGCAGGATGACCGGAGCACTGGGGTCTTACCAGTTGCTGTCTCGGTTCCCAACACGAAGTCTGGTGAGGTCCAGAGTGCCCTGATGGTCGAAGTTGAAGTGGTATGTGATCTGAACTTGTCCCACAACAAAACTAGGGGCCCACACACAGGCAAACCCTTAAGTACCCTGGGGAAAGGGTTGGAACGATTCAGGGGTCCCTCCCAGAGGAGGGGCTGGACAGGGGGGTGGATACTCTCTTGCCCTTTGATCTGTTCGTGCCAGTGTGAGCCAACGACTCCCTGAACTGGTTTGCACTGGAGTATGCAAGGAGGGCACCAAATGTGCCCTTCAGGCAGTCTGAGTGGCTCTGGCAAGCACCCCTACCCTGCCCCAATACAATATGTCCTGTCTAGGAGGTGGTCACACCTCCCTGTGACAAGATATCTATTGTCCGCCTGTCTCTGCTCGAGCTTGGCTCAACAGCAGATGGGTAGAATCGTGTCTCTGGTCGGCAGCAGCCATAGTTTGCTGTCCGGGTCTAGAAGACTGGTACCTGGAGCACTGAGGGCCTGCCAGAGGAGCTTTACAGTGCATGGAATCATACCTCCCAAACCATTTATGGTATGGGGGTATGATTCCACCATGCTTGATACCAAACATGACAGGGTTCGTTACTGCCAGTTTAGACATGGTCATTGCGTAATGACGCATGGCCACTCTATGTATCTTAATAGCTGATGCACTTGGAACCCGAGTGAATGGACTCCGAAGGTTGTAAGGGTGTCCTGCTCATGCAGGGGCACCCTCACACTTAGAACCGAGCACCCTGCCTTCAGGATTGAAAGGCCTGCCTTAGGGGTGACCTATAGGTTTCAAATGCAGTGACCTCCGATATAAGGAAACTTATATCTGTTGTAAGTGGTGCTAGCAATGGCTTCAGCCCAGGAGAAACCTCTGGTGTACCTATGTCCTGGGTACCTTAGTACCATATACTAGATACATATCAGGGTACACCAGTTAGCCAATCTGAAGTGTAGCTAGGTACTCACCATGTCCAATTTAGGGAAAAAGCACAGAGACTGGGTGTGAGAAGTTGGCCTGGCATATGCTGTTCCTAGTTATAGGGACACCTTGCACCAGTCCAATTCGACTCTTATTGATGATAGGTTTAAGACAACCTTTAAAGAAAGCTATCCTAGTGGTAGCTGTGGAGAGCAGCCTTCAGGCTAAGTCTTGAAGGAGTGTTAAGCTTATTGTTTTACCATAATAACCTCTTGAATAACCAAATGAAAGAGTAGTCCACACAGGTATATATATAAAATATATGTATTTATTCTAGACAGAATCCCACAGTCGCTTTATGTGACTAGTGGCAAAGTTACACTTCAAACAAGCATTTATAAACACAATAAATAGCACAAATCAATGGGCCCCAGGGGGGGCCCGAACCATATACTAAAATAGTGGTATAAGAACCACGACAATTCTACAGGCAATGCCTAGGGCATTCAGGATCGCTTGCCCCTTCAGAATCCACCCACAGTTATGAGGAAGGAGAGACGCGTGCAGTGCAAAGAGCTGCTATCGGGATCGCAATGTTAGCCTATAGAGAATGTCGCGGTTTGAAATAAACAGATTAAAAATACTTCTAGCAGGAGTACAAAGTTAAAACTTTAGACTTAAGCTTTTGAGATGCCCACAACCCCGAGAGTACCGAGGTACCACTGTTACCTGCCCCAGGGAAGCCGGATGCATAGGTCGTTTCTGCTGTCGGGTCGCGGGCTGATTTTCAATGGGAAAATAGTCAAAAGTTCTGCTAGCCAAAAGCGTCGATGATGCTGTGAAGATCAAAGATGTGAAGGATGTAGAGAAGAACCTGAAAGCAGAGGGGACAGTCTGGTTCACGGCAAAGTGACCAGGAGGCTCAAAGCAAGGAGCCCTTCGATGTCGGGTGCTTCAGGTGAGAGGTGCTGTTGCTTGGATCTGCAGCCACGGGCTCCGGGAGGCTTCAAGGAAGGCCAGCTTCCGGAGGGCGACTGTCCCACGTCGGATGAGGGTCGCTGCGGTGTTAGTGTCCGGATTGGATCCACTAAGCCTTGGCAACCGCAACCCACGAAAAATAAACAAATCAGCTACAGTGCAGACCCACGAGGTCTGGGAGAGGTCTCCTTCGAGGAGACTGTAGAGCAGGCCTGGAGCAACCAGGGGAACTCTTGTTTTCAAATATAGACCTCCGCTAGGGCCCACAAGTCGAGAGACAAGGGACCGCAGGAGGTGGCAATTTGGAGTGCGTAAAAGGGCACCCACGGGCCACCGGAGGGGGCTAGGGCGCTGGTCTTTGGCACAATTGCTGTAGAGGGGTTGGCTCGTAAACGGGCCAAAGCACAACTTCCCCACTGGTCAGGGTCGTGTGCTATGCAAGAGGTGGTCGGGGTCTTGGGGTATTGGGGATCTCGGCAGTCCACGGTGCCCAAACTCGTTGAGCACACTCACTGGCCTCTGGGATGCGCTGGAAACCCACCTCAAGGGTTCTGGAGGTCGTCTAAGTTCGTGAGAGCAGCGAAGTTCCAACCGGGTGACTTGCAGTGTTTCAGGTGCCTGCCAAGCAGGGGGATAACTCCTTTATCCCAAGGGAGATTTCTTCCGTCAGCTGGGCAGCAGCTCGTCGAAGGTCGGTTCTGTAAAGTTCCAAATTAATCTGAGGCTCTGAGGCCACGTTATTCACCTTTATCCCCAAGATTAGGGGAGTGTCCAGAGTAGTGTCCACCAATGGCTGGTGAGGCGGGAAAGGGTGGCTACACCCTCTCCCCTTTGTGTGTTTCTCGCCTGGGCGAGGGGCAGGATGCCCCTGAACCGGTTCCAAGCGGTGTATGCAGAATTAGGTCTCTGCAGCTGCCTACGTGCAACTCTGAAAGGACATTTGGTGCACCCACCCTGTTCCAATCCACATTATCCTGTCTGGGGAGATGCTAGCACCTCCCTGCCACAGGAGCCCTATTGTCCAGCTGGCGAGGCTGGGGTTTTCCCCAGCAACAGCCAGCCAGGGTCGTGTAGGTGGCGGGCAGTAGCCATTTTGTGAAACTTGTGCACTTTTAAATTGGTGTCTAAATTCTACCGCTTTTCCCATATCGCCCTTCTAGCAAGGGGGAATCGTACCCTCATGCCCGTGGCTGGACTGGGGGTATGATTCCTACATGTTTGACACCAAACACGATATGGTTCTGTGTAGCCATTCTCAAGTTATCGCGATATCGCAATAGACTTATAATGCGGTTAAGAGTATATGGTATGGCTACACTACAAACAACCCTGTAACGATTTTACGAAGGTTGCAGAGAGGCCCTACTCATGTAAGGGTCCCCCCTCGCACATACCTCAGCACCCTGCCCTGTAGGATTACCAGGGCCTGCTATAGGGGTGACCTATGAGAGTATATGTGTTGTAATGGGGTGGGATATAGGGTACCTATATCCCTGTAAGGGGTGCTAGCACCACCTTACCCAGACTACAGTAGTGGTCTGGTGGTGTCAGTTTGTATGGCTGTCCCAGGGTGGCACAATAAGTGCTGCAGCCCTGGTAGGCCTACTGGGAGACCCGTGCACTGGGTACCTAGGGTACCATCTACAAGGGACTGGTAGGGCATGCCCAGCATCCAATTAGGTTTGTACCTAGAGTACTCACATCAGTTTTAGGGAGAAAGCAGATAGGCTGGGGTCCTGGATAGCAGGATCCCAGCCAGACTAGTCAAAAACCACTCAAATACCAGGCAAAAAGTTGGGGGCAACCATTAGTCAGATTCCACTCTCCTACAATGGGATCCTGTTTAGCAGGATCCCAGTCAGACTAGTCAGAAAAATAGCAGCACCAGGCAAAATGTGAGGGTAACCCTGCAGAAGGATCCTACCTTCCTACACAAATACACAGGGGTCAGAGAAGTACTCATAGGGAGATGAAATGAAGATCCTATAAACCTGTGCTCAGCTGTTGCTATACTATTTGTGTTCGTACATCCCCGCACAATACTGTCCCCAAAGTCTTGGTGATATAAATCTCTAGGGCTGGGGCCACCCTTCGTGACAATATCCATCCATGGATCTTGGCTATACTTGCAGTGCTGTATTAAAGACCCATGCATCTTTTTAAATTGTGGAACCAAACTCCGATTGGGTGTAGGAGAAATTGATGTACCAAAGCACTCAACATATTGTAAGTAAATGGTGTTGTCACAATATACAGTGTAGTCCAAAAAACATAATCGGAGAACAGGAGTCAAAGATGTTTTGAAGAGGCTTGTATTACAATCCAGAAAACAGCCGACACGTGTTTCGTCACAAAAGTGACTTCTTCAAGGCTATAATTACAAATTTATATAAAAAAAGTTAGTAAAACATAGTTGTGTAAATGCATTTTTTGATATTCTATGCACAATTGTTTCACTTCATATAATGTAACATTAACCTACTCCAGGGGAAGAATGCAGGGAGCCACGAAAAAGCCCACATGTAGAAACAGTGTCTCCGATTATGTGCACGTGCACTGGAAAGACCACCAAAACCAAAAAAAAAAACGTGATCAATTCAAGAAGGTTAATCCAATAGCATTTTACCTCAAAAAATAGTTGAGTGAGAGAAAAAGTGGAAAAAAAGGAAGTGGGGGAGAGGGGTTGGCCTAACGGCTAGGGCGGTCGACCTCTAATCTGGGGAACCGGGTTCGAGTCTCGGTAATGACGCTGAACATCCTGTGATTCTGGGCAAATCACTTAATCTCCCTGTGCCTAACAAAAATGAATGTGTCCTCATGTAACGCAACTGGTGCTATGTAAAGTGCTCTGATACCCAATACCGGGTCAAGGTCGCGCTATATAAAACTCTGTTAAAAAAAATTATATTCAGACTATGATTTGCCACAAAGAGAGATGGATTTGTTATGTAAAGGCTTACATTTCTGTCCAACTTACGAACTGGTTTTGCCCAGTTGCATTTGATGTATATAAATTCATCGGAAGATTGAAATGTAAAAAGATTTTTGACGAGCAACCAAGTTATATCCCTCCGATTTCTTGTGAGTTTGAGTGTAACAGAACCATCAAAGATATACAGGATATTCACTTGATTGTATCATTAGATGACACTGATGATACACTCACGGCAATGCTGGATATTCTATCTGATTTGGACATATCCTCCAACCTAAATGTAGATAGTGGGCTGAAACCAAAATTAACGTTCATGCCTAATGTACAATCTGACAATCTAATCGATACTTTCCATAAAGCAGTCATCAATGATATTTCTGAAATGGTAGTTAAGACCTCTATGAAACCTGGATTCTATAAGAAGAGGCTATATAGGCAGGAACGCGAGGCATTGGAAACCCTTGGAGAAATACCCACTATTATCGTTAGAGAAGCCGATAAGGGGGGTGGGGGGGGGGGGTAAATGTAGTGGTGGTGAACAAGACTGACTACATGGCCGAGATTAACAGACAATTGTCGGATAAAGAAGCGTATGTTAAATTACCTTATAATCCTTTGAGGGTGGTAATGAACAAGATTGAGCACAGTCTCAATCTGGCGGGATCAATGTCTTATCAATGATTTGGAGTACAAATACATTTATAGCACACCTCCACGTGCACCGTGTATTTACATTATGTGTAAAATCCTCAAGAGTGGAGTCTTTCTGCTGTGTAGACCAATAATATCAGGCATTGGGTCACCGACAGAGAGAATCTCCAAGTACATGGACGTCTTTTTACAACCCTTTGTACACAAACTTCCTTCCTCCATACATGATACCG
Source organism: Triturus cristatus (assembly GCF_964204655.1). Taxonomy (NCBI): domain Eukaryota; kingdom Metazoa; phylum Chordata; class Amphibia; order Caudata; family Salamandridae; genus Triturus; species Triturus cristatus. The sequence continues at coordinate 557,881,989 of NC_140592.1, read as the reverse complement.
GAGTTCTTCTAAGTAAATTGGAAGATATTGTGTGGGTTGATGCATTCCACTTTGTGACACTTGATGTTAACTCTTTATATTAAAGTATTCCATTAGAAAAGGGCCTAATGGCACTTGCCTCTACGCTCTCTGCAAGAGAGCAACTCTGTACCAGCACACTGAGATGATTATGGATCTAACTAGACCGGTGCTGGAAAACAGTGTACTTCTGTATGACAGTAACTGGTATAGACCAGCACAAGGAGTGGCCATGGGGTCGAAATGTTCCCCCTCGTACGCCAATCTATACATGGGACATTTTGGAAATGTACACATCTGGACCGACTGCCCACTATCCTTCAAAAACATGTATTATATTATGGAAGATATATAGATGACATTTTCTTAATCTGGACAGGAGATGTTAATCTTTTGGAGTTTTTTTTTAACACTTTAATAACACGTACAACCTCACATTTACACATAATGTACATTCCAGATGTAGTGAATTTTTGGACGTTACCTTATATGTGGAAGGCTCTCGAATTGCGCCCACATTTTTTAGAAAGTCCACAGTATGCGAATCTATTCTGCATGCCGACAGTGCACACCCATCTGCCCAGATTGAAGTCATCCCATTTGGTGAGAGGATACGTTTATGCAGAAACTGTAGTGATGACGTTGTTTGTGCAAAAGAACTGGACCTTATTGAATCTAGGTTAAGAAATAGAGGCTATGCAGACAAAACTTTAGCCAGGTCACGTATGAAAATTGTGAGCACTAACCGTAACTCACTACTGAAACCAAAACATAAGAAACCTAAGACAAACCAACGCCTAGCATTATCACCAGATATTTTGTGCAAAGCCAAAACCTATATAGAATACTTAATAAGTACTGGAATTAGACCCAACCATCAAGAAATAAATATCCAAGAAACCTATGATAACGTACAGTAGAGGTGTGACACATATAAATATACTATGCCCCTGTTACATTACACGTGCAACTCCGGTTGACACTGGCTTCACCCTTCCAAATCAACAGGTTTTTTTTTTTTTTTTTGAAATGCACGAGATGTAACGTATGTCAAAATGCTGTTGACAAGACAACATGGTTCCAACATAACACCATGTCAAAACACCCCATACATCAGTTTATTAACTGCCCCACAAAATTTGTAGTATATTGCATAGTATCCATATGTCAGCAAATTTATGTGGGAAGTACCATTAGACCTTTAAAGAAACGCGCACAGGAACACATCAGGGTTATTAGAAATAACAATTGCAATTACCCTCTAGCAACACACTAAAATACTATGCACACAGGCTCTGAGACGTCAGATTCATGCACTGGCTCGCATACCAAACCACCAGAGATGTGGGGATAGAACTGTCCCTCAGGAAGGAAGAGACAAAGTGGATAACTAAGCTGAAATCAGTAGAAATGGGGCTTAATGTCAATAAGGAGTTGAGACTAAATCCGACACATGGTGTACATGCCTATAGGTTATCAACAAAAATCTTTAGCCATATATTCTTTTGAAAATATAAAGTTTGCGAAACAACTGCTTACAAATTAATAGAACTCGTTGGAACAATCCCCTCTGTATACATGTCCCTTCCCATCTGAGATAGATTGAACTGTGTATTTACTCTTATACTGTATTCACAATTCAAATATTATAAGAACTGTTACTAGTTCGCATATGATTTATGTACTTTAGAATTGCTTGTGAACTATATATGTGGGAAAAATTAATCTATATTTCTTTTGATATTAATATTAATTAAGGTGACCAGGGCTTATATATGTTCAGCTCAAGTACTAACTGTAGAATATATTGACAATTGTTCCTTCGGATACACACATCAAAAGATGGCAATGAACTCAATGCATAACCCTCCATTATCGGATTAATTACGGAAAGGCCTAATACTGTACACTAACTTACTTCTAACAGCATGAACACTGTAAGATGACGACCACTTGTGCATGCGATACTTACTTTCGTTTCTAAAAGTCTGTCTTCTATTTTCATTTGTCTCCCATGTTTTTAAAACTCAGATTTTTATGTATTGGGGTTTGGTCATTTTTGCGGTACGATAAGAACTACACTTGCGTAATACTCCAATATCTTAATAACCAAGGAAAGGTCATCTTTGGGGCACGATTCTCTGAAATCTCAATAACTAAGGAAAGGCTTGGTGCTGCACACCAACATGAACATGACAAGATGGCGGCTGTTTATACATACAATTCTGATGCTCCTTTCTATAGTCTTTTTTTTCTGTTTCCATGTGCCTCACACTTCTAAAACGCGGGTTCATGAGTAATGGTGCTTTTTACTATTTGTGGTACGAGGAGAGTGACATTCAGACTCGATCCATGGAACAGAGGTGAGCGATACACTGGCGGAACTTGTATGATTATAGCTATCTTTTTTAACTTGATGTTTTGTTGCGTGATGCATTTTCGCCAGTCCCAGGTGTTGTAGAACACTTCTGGTAATTTTAGGTGTCATGAATAACATAGGTTGGGTTTTCACCTCCTAGGCGCCATTTTGTTATTTTTGTTGTTTTTTTGTACATTGAGGTATGGGACCATAAATATAAGGGTGGATTTTTTAATATACTATATATGGAACAGGCTATGATGTGGCTAATCTTCTGTGATGGTACTTAACCCCTTGGGAGGCATATGACCTGTGACTTGTGTTTACTACTCATTCATTGATATACATGATTTTGTTTTGTGTCTTTGAATTCAGGGGGCTTATCAAGGTGCTCCTTGGTAGTATTATCCAATAAATATATCCAAAAGACATACATTTAGTTGTTTCAGGTGGGCAACCTCTAGTTTGATGTATGGTTAATCATGGTTATTACCTTTCAGCCAGACAAGTCATTTTAATTTAAAATATTTTTTCACAGGACCGCACTGGTTGTTATATAAGACCAGTTAACACTGGGTCTTCTACACTCGGAAAACATTGGACATCTTTGCGGAAGCTTATCTAGCCGATCGACTTTGACTACATTGGGATTACTATCTTTCGCTGTAAGTTGTCCTCCACAGATGGACATGCTCAAACTTTAAAAAAAATCTCTTATTGGGGTTTTCATTGAACCCAATCTGAACTTAAATAGTATACATATATAATATTACTGTATAATCTTTTTGGGGCAGCATTCTTCGAATATTGACCTGTTGGAAAACATTTATCACAATCTACGGTGTGGAACAGTTGGATACGTTTGAAGTCCTATGGATGACATACTGTGGATGACTTGTGGGACACCCCCGCGCCGCACGGCCACCAGCTGCTGCGTGTGCCCCTTTGCCTTGCCTAACTGCCTCGCCGCCGTCTTGGTTTCTCCCCATTTGTTTTCGCCATTTGTTTTGCCCCCCATTTGTGCTTGTTTTTCTGTAATCATTGTGCCGTGTTAACGTTTCTCTGCCTGTTTTCGCCATTTGTTTTTGCCCTCCATTTGTGCTTGTTTTTCTGTAATTATTGTGCCGTGGTAACAGTCTCCTTCCTGTTTGCCCGCCTACCTCGCCGCCCTCCGCTCTCCCTCCCCGCTTCCCGCCACCGCCATTTACCCCGCCCCTTTCTCTTCTGTACCCTCCCCGCTCCCGCCTCCCAGCTGCTCCGCCCACCCGCGCACTTCGCCTTATATGGCGACCGTGCGAACGCGCAGTGGCCACGCGCAGCGGGCGCGCCGATTGTGCGCCGAAGGCGCGCCAAAGGTAAGCCCGTCTGCGCCCGTCCGCGACCGGATCGCGACCAGCGCCAGGACCCCTGGCCCACGAAGACCCCGACCAACCCGCCTGACGTACTCCGCCGCCACCCTCATCGCACTCAACACCGGCCGACTCCCAGGATGCCACCAAGCCACACCACGACGCACCCACGGACCCTTCAGCTGCCACGCCTGCAAATTCTCCTGCATCCGGACCTGCCTCGCACCAGCACCCGCCAAGTCGAACACCAGCAGCACCCACCTCAAGTGCATCCTGCTCAACACCCGCTCCGTCCACAGACACGCCATCGAACTCTGGAACCTCCTAGACGCCACAGCCCCTGACGTTGCCTTCCTCACAGAGACCTGGATGAACGCCTCTTCAGCTCCCAACATCGCCATCGCTATCCCAGAGGGCTACAAGATCGTCCGGAGGGACCGCACCGCCAACCAGATGGGAGGAGGCATCGCCATCATCCACAGGAACACCATCCGTCTCACGACCAGCACCGACAACACCCTGACCACCGCCGAACACCTGCATTTCCAGATCCACACCGACCCGAACACCACCCTCAGAGGCACCCTGATCTACCGACCTCCGGGACCACGCACCCAATTCAGCGAGGACATCGCCGACTTCGTCAGCCCGCATGCCCTCCCCTCCGCTGACTACATCCTCCTGGGGGACCTCAACTTCCACCTGGAGAACAACAACGACCGCAACACCAGCACCCTGCTCGACAACCTCGCCAATCTTGGACTCAAGCAGCTGGTGTCCACCCCCACCCACCTCGCCGGACACACACTCGACGCAGTCTTCTCTTCCTGCACAGACATCGACTTCAGCCACGCCACAGAGCTTCAATGGACGGACCACAGCTGCGTCCACTTCACCTTCAAGAGAACGACGACCCACCACCACCAGCAACAGGCCGCCCGCAGAAGCTGGAACAAGATCACAGCAGACCAGCTCGCCACCTCCCTGAGCCAGCACCCTCCTGCCAGCTCAGCAAACCCCAGCCAGGCCGCCGACAACCTCACGAAGTGGATCAGCATCTGCGCGGACGAACTCGCCCCGCTGAGGACCCCGCCCAGCAGACCCGGCAGCAAGAAAGCCCCGTGGTTCACCGACAAACTCAAGAGCTCCAAGAAGAACTGCCGAGCCCTCGAAAGTCTGGAGAAGGGAACCTACACCGGACAACAGGACCACCTTCAAGCTGGCCACCCGGAAGCACCACCAGCTGATCCGCGCCGCCAAGAAAACTGCATTCAAGGACCGGCTGGACAACAACGCACACAACTCCAAGGAACTCTTCAACATCGTGAAAGAGCTATCCAACCCCAGCGCAGGAAACAACGACATCACCCCATCGCAAGACCTCTGCAACTCCCTCGCTTCATACTTCCACAACAAGATCGCGGACATACACAACAGCTTCAACAACCAACCAACGCACACCAAGACCGAACAACCACCCCCCACCACCACCCTCCACGCCTGGACCCCGGTCAGCACCGAAGACACCATCCGCACGATGAACTCCATCCACTCCGGATCACCGACCGACCCCTGCCCTCACCACGTCTTCAACAAGGCCGACGCTGTCATCGCACCCCACCTGCGAGACATCAACACATCCTTCAACACCGCCACCTTCCCTGAGAGCTGGAAGCACGCCGAACTCAGCGCTCTACTCAAGAAACCCACTGCGGACCCTACCGAACTCAAGAATTACCGCCCCATCTCGCTCCTCCCATTTCCTGCCAAAGTCATCGAGAAGACCGTCAACAAGCAGATGGCCGCCTTCCTCGAGACGAATGGATCCCTCGACCCCTCACAGTCCGGCTTCCGAGCCAATCACAGCACCGAGACCGCCCTCATCGCCGCCACCGATGACATCCGAGCCCTGATGGACAACGGAGAAACAGCGGCCCTCATCCTCCTAGACCTCTCCGCGGCATTCGACACTGTCTGCCACCGCACCCTAGTACAGCGCCTCAGCAACGTCGGAATCCTGGACAAGGCGCTGGAATGGATCATCTCCTTCCTCGACGGAAGAACACAGAGAGTCCGCCTACCACCGTACAAGTCAGAGGCCACCGAAGTCATCTGCGGCATCCCTCAAGGATCCTCACTGAGCCCCACCCTCTTCAACGTCTACATGAGCCCCCTCGCGGCCATCGCACGCCAACACAACCTCAACATAATCTCCTACGCCGACGACACCCAGCTGATCCTCTCCCTGACCAACGACCCCGCCGCCGCCAGAGCTAACCTGCACGAAGTGATGAAAGAGGTAGCCGAGTGGATGACGACCAGCCGCCTGAAACTGAACTCGGACAAGACGGAGGTCCTCATCCTGGGCTCTTCACCCTCCGCCTGGGACGACTCCTGGTGGCCTCCCGCCCTGGGCATCGCACCCAAACCGACAGACCATGCACGCAACCTGGGCTTCATCTTGGACTCCTCCCTCTCCATGACCAGGCAAGTCAACAACGTCTCCTCGGCGTGCTTCAACATCCTACGCATGCTACGGAAGATCTTCTGGTGGATCCCCACCGAGACCAGGAAGACCGTCACCCAGGCCCTCGTCACTAGCCGACTGGACTACGGCAACGCCCTCTACGCCGGTACCACCGCCAAGCTCCAGAAGAGACTCCAGCGGATCCAGAACGCCTCAGCCAGACTCATCCTCGACATCCCACGAACCAGCCACATCTCCGGACATCTGAGAGACCTTCACTGGCTCCCCATCAACAAAAGAATCGCCTTCCGCCTCCTCACCCACGCACACAAAGCCCTACACGACCAAGGCCCGAGCTACCTCAACAGCCGAATCAACTTCTACGCTCCCAAACGCCACCTCCGATCAGCCAACCACGCCCTCGCCGCCGTCCCCCGCATCCGAAGAGCGACAACAGGAGGAAGGTCCTTCTCCTACCTGGCCGCCAAGACCTGGAACTCCCTCCCGACCGACCTGCGCCTGACCTAAGACCACCTCTCCTTCAGGAAGAAGCTGAAGACCTGGCTGTTCGAGCAGTAGCGGCACAAACCCCCCCCCCCCCCCCCCCAGCGCCTTGAGACCCTACGGGTATGTAGTGCGCTCTATAAATGTCATTGATTGATTGATTGATTGAATCTAGGCTCTGACTGTAAGTTTGATACCTGGGTTACATTGGACTTATCAGTTTCGCTTTTTTGGTCAATTAATGATTGGATGACTAAAACGATTGTTTTTTTTTTCTCTCCTTACCAGTTTAGAATATTATCTTGACTCGCGCTTGTTGATCTACGGGATCATGATTGTCCTTTCTCTAACACAATCTTCTGTGCCTTTTCGCTTGGTGACCAGTGATTCGGTATATCACTTCCTTTTTTTACTTTTTCTCTCACTCTCCGCTAATCTTTGAGGGACAATTCTCCTGGATAAACCTTTTTAAATTTCACATTTATCTTACAGTTTTTCTTGAACATTATCACCCTTATTTTATTTGGTTTGGGTGGTCTTCCCAGTGCACGTGCACATGTCAGACACTCTGTTTCTACGTGTGGACTTTTTCATGGTTACCTGCATTTTTCCCTGAAGTATGTCTGTTACATTATATGAAGTGGAACAATTGTGCATAGAATATCAAAAAATGCATTTACACAAGTATGTTTTACTGATTTTTTTTTTTGTATATATGCATATGTAATTACAGCCTTTAAGAAGTCACTTGTGTGACGAAACACGTGTCTGCTGTTTTCTGGATTGTAATACAAACCTCTTTAAAACATATTTGACTCCTGTTTTCTGATTGTATTTTGGGCAACACTGTATATGGTGACAACACTATTTATTTACTATATGTTGAGTTCTTTGGTACATCAATTTCTTATGTAAACGGAGGTGTCTCACCAATGTATATAATGCATATTGGGTAGTATGATGGCAATAAACCAAGCCGGTGGAGTGTTGTAGGATAATTGGCGCTCTTAGCTTTATCACATTTGTATTTCAACTGACACAGAAAATCTGGCACGGTGCACTAGGTACGGAAAACCACCAGATCCCCGACTTTGTGGTCAAAGAACCACTGTGTTGCAAAAACAAACCCTTTGCACATGTATAAAAATTAACACACACAATTTTGTTATCTATATATCACAGAAGTGCTTGTCTTGTAGATTCGGAAGTCTTTAATTCAAGTAGATCCTTAAGTGAAGTTGGTTCTGTACTTCACTGGTCAGTTTCTTAGCCAACACGTGTTTTGTCCCTTTTACAAGGGAGTACTCCACGACTTCTTCAGGGCTATGACAAGTCTATGGCAGTCTCTTAACTTTGGTGATACTTCCGACCCAGAAAGGGTTACTGTGTGTAGATAAAGCAATCCTTAAACCGCCGTCAGTGACAGTGAAGTACAGAACCAACTTCACTTAAGGATCTACTTGAATTAAAGACTTCGGAATGTACAAGACCAGCACGACTGTGATACATAGATAACAAAATTGTGTGTTAATTTTTATACTTGTCCATAGGATTTGGTTTTTGGTAGTACGATGCATCTGTACCACATAGCACCTTAATAAGACTATTCTTTGTATAGTAGTTTTTTTGACAAATATTCTGGGACACGCCAATAGTGGTGCGATTGGAAAAACCATAACTACTCACCTCAGTTTTGTCCGATTGGGTGTAAGTCTAATGCCCAGGTAATCCAAGTTTGGCACCAAATCGTGGGGTTTTTCACCCACCAGGTATATATATTTGATTCCACTGTAATTATAGTGACTGTTTCGTATCTTGCCTTTTATCACTCAACACACATTTGTCACAATCGCTCATAAAATACTCCACAGACTTGCAAATACCTTCACCAATAATCCTCTCTGACCTTTTGTTTCTTTGCGCTAATTCCCAGATGCCCCTCATGTGCAATTTCCAACACCCTTTTCCTCCCCACTCACTCTGCACAACAAATTGCTTGACGCTTCACACCATACCTTCCACACACGTTAATTCTTCCACCACTTGAAACAAAGGGCCGAATTGAGTACCTACACACTTAGGGGTCCATTAGGATGGCGGGCGGACTTCAGTCCACCCGCCACCCTAGTGGTGCTAGGACCAGCCGCCAGTGGTGCGGCGGTCCCGCACGACCAATTAGGATGGGACCGCCACGGTGGCGGTCGCATCCCGCATATACAACATTGTGGCGGGCGGTGTTGTGAGCAGCACCTGCCACAATGTTGTAAATGCATGTTGTGCATTGGCATGCACAAGGTGACAGGCACCGCGCGGTGCCTGCCATCTTGTCCATTCCAATGTAGGGGGTACCATGGGTACCCCCCCAAGTGCAGCCCCCCACTCACCCCGGGGGCCCACAACCGGGCCCCCAAAGCGATTCCCGCATGCTTTTCCATGGCGGAGTCTCCTCCATGGCGGAGTCTCTGCCATGGAAAGGCATGATACCGCTATCGTCATAATATGGATGGCAGTGCCTGCAAGGCGCCACCACCATATTGTGGGCCTTTTCCACCTGGTAGGTAATCATGACGATTGCCTACCGGCAAAAAAGCAGCGAACGATCTTTCCGTCTGCTGCGGTACCCCCGCCATGCTAATGTGCGGGGGGAACAGGCCGTCCGGTGGGGTGTTTTGGCGGGTGAATCGCCATCGACGGTCGGGCGGTGGCGATCCGCCCGCCATGATAATGACCCGTATGCGTCTTGCCAACCACCACTTGCCCAACTCTACACCCGAGACAAAACCATATCAAGAGCATCCCTCCATTGCTGCTCGGCAATAGCACCACTTGTTTCCAATATTCGATGCATGGTACATACCACAATTTCATTCTCCTCGCATTCTTCTGTAGCACTCAATGGTATTCAGGCTGAGTAATCAGCAACTGCATTCTACCTATCTGGGACAAATTCTACTCTGTAATGATATTCTAGCAAACTATACTGTCATTTCGTTACCCTGGGCATTGCTCTACGACCACCATAGATACCAAGTCCACCAATGGTTTGTGATCAGTATGTAATACAAGTTAAACACCCCGAAACAAGTTCTAAATTGCTGAGTGCCCCACCACATAGCCATTGCTTCCTTTTCAATGGTGCAATATGTTAATTAAGATCTGTGTAGTTGTTGGACCCGGCCTCGTAGTATGGCCCTACGTGCCCCCGCACCACCGAAACCTGGTACCTGCAGCCCCAAGCACATGGCCCAGCCGACCCTCCCCACCAGGACACACGCACCCGACCCGGACATCCCCGTCCATGGCCTCTCTCCTTTCGCCCACCCCGGGCCCGCGTGCCCACTTCATGCACCAAGATGGCCGCCCGGCCCCCAGCGCGACCCGGGCCTAGAGGCGCCACTCCGGCTGGAGGACATCACGCTTCCAGGGGATGAGAGAGGGAGGAGCAGTTTCTATCGCACCTCTGAACTCCCCTGGGACGATGGGTTTCGATCGGCCCCCCGGCCTCCCTGAGGGCTGGCTCCATGCCTGCTGGGTGTCTGGGACTCCTCCCGACCCGGCCCTGAAAGGATCAAAAGACAATGACAGGAAATCCCGACAAGCGACCCCCAGGTGACAAGACCCCTGCCTGCACAGACTCCGGACATCAAAGAGGGGTCGACCTATAACAAGGGGTGCTCTGGGTCTGTCCGGCAGATTCGACGCTGGAACAACGAGAGCCTGCCGACGTGGTCGCGGCTCCTGGAACTTGGACCCTCCTGAGCCCTGCTGAGTGACTCGCGGCTCCCTGAAGATCGTAAGACCTCCGAACTTGTACCTGAGCCTGCTGAGTGACTCGCGGCTCCTTGAAGATCGTAAGACCTCCGAACTTGTACCTGAGCCTGCTGAGTGACTCGCGGCTCCTTGAAGATCGTAAGACCTCCGAACTTGTACCTGAGCCTGCTGAGTGACTCGCGGCTCCTTGAAGATCGTAAGACCTCCGAACTTGTACCTGAGCCTGCTGAGTGACTCGCAGCTCCTTGAAGATCGTAAGACCTCCGAACTTGTACCTGAGCCCGCTGAGTGACTCGCGGCTCCGACAGACTCTCACGGTCCCGCCGGACCCCGACTACAACAACGTATCCCCCAGCTCGAGGATTGTGAGCTGTGCGCCGGATACGTCCCTGCCTTGAACCGTTGCCAGAGACTGTCCCGCTACCCCCTACCCCTTCCGAGACTCATTGAGCCCGTGCTCTCCTTGTACATATTTGCAGTGATAACCTACCTGATAAAGATTGATTTCTAAGAACACGCGGTGTGGTCACTCTGTGTCGTGTGGTGCCAGAAGTACGATCCTAGATACGAGATTCCTCCCCCTGGGGAGTCTCCCGCCAGTGCCCGGCTACGATACTTCGAGGGTGGGTCTCAGGGTAGTCAGGACCCCTTTCCGGGCTCCTCTGAGGTCGCCGTCTAACATTGGTGGCAAGCGACGGGATTCGGGCCCATCACCTAGAGATCGTACCGTGAACGACGGACGCACTACCGACAAAAATGGCAGAAGGAAGCCCCGCAGAAACCAACGCCAACAGGGTGTTCCAGGTGGAGCATCTAGAAGAATACACACACAAAGAGCTAAAGCAATTTTGCAAAGAACTTAAAATCGCTACCACCGGTCTCAACACTAAAGAAGATTTGCAGAAAGCACTGAAAACTTGGGTGGATACCGGGGCCTCCCGCCCGGAAGGCACGGGGGAGCGCCCCGACGAAGCCGAACCCCCCCAAAGTGAAAGCAGCAGCAATCAGGTGCGAGGCATCGTACCAGACGGGGGCCTATCCCCGGAAGAACTCGCGGACAGAGAGAGAAGTCGCAATCATGAACTCGAGTTAGCCAAACTCAAAATCGAAGGCGAATTGAAGTTAGCGGAAAAAAAGCTAGCAGTAGAGCAAATGCGTGTACAAGGCGAACTGGAAGAAAAGAAGCTCCAACGGGAGCACGAAGGAAGGAAGCTCCAACTGGAGCACGAACGCAGCTTGAAGGAACTCGAGCTCAAGGCCAGAAACGAGGAAGGGAGGCCCCCGGGAAACCGAGAGACGGCCTCCCCAGCGGAACAGAAGGTCCACATCCCCAAGGACGTGGTCAAAGAATATTATAAAAACGATGACATTCAACAATGGTTCAGGGCCTACGAGGTCGCCATGACCTCCCATCGGGTCCTGCAGAAGGACTGGGGGGCGGGGTTGTGGGGGCGGTTTCTGAGCGAAGGAAGGGACACCCTGCTCGACCTACCCCTCTCCCTGCAGACCTCCTACAGCCACATGAAAGAGGCTCTACTCACACGATACGGCCTCACCCCAGAAATGTACCGTCAGCGATTCCGGGACTGCAGGAAGATCCCGGGCACCACCTGGGTGGAGTATGTAAACTTTTTCAGTCGAGCCTTCGATGGGTGGATCAAGGGCAGCAAAGTCACCACCCTGGCCGAACTCACCGACCTCATGTTGTGGGAACACCTGGCTGCGAACTGCTTCATAGAACTACGTCAGCATCTGCTTGACAGCAAGCTCACAGATCCCCGGAAGCTGGCTGTGGAGGCCGACCGCTGGACCAACACCCGGGTCTCCCGGGGCATGGTAGGAGAGTACCCCCGAGCCAGTCAGGGACCACCCCGCCAGAGAGGGGAAGGGAACCAGGGAGGGCCGAGAGAGTCCCAGCCTAGCCCCCCGAAAACACAACCTCCACCTTTCCCGGCGCCCCCCCCACCAGTGACAGGGCCCCCTGGGAGACGGGGACACCGGGTGACCGTCACGTGCTTCCGTTGCCAGAAACCCAGGCACTACGCCAATGACCCGGAGTGCCCCATGGCCACCCAAGTCTCCCCTACCACCCCTGCGAGACAGATAGCCAACGTAGCCCTGGGGGAGGAGGTTGAGGAAACCGAGGAGTGGGAACCCGCAGCGATGGCCCTAGTATCCCTGGGAGATAGGGAGATGATCCCTGGTAGCCTCCTACCCTCCAACACAAAGAAATACGGGCAGCTCGTCAAGATCAATGGCCACCAAGTAGAGGCCCTGCGCGACACCGGGGCCAGTATCACCGGTGTCCTCAGGCACCTAGTCCCCGAGGAGCAGATCCTCCCCAACGTCTTTTGCCCCGTAATTTCCGCAGACAATAGAGAAAGTATGTGTCAGGTAGCCCTGGTGCCGTTTGAGTGGGGAGGGGTGATAGGTAAACTCAAGGTTGCCGTAAGAACCTCCCAGCCGGTCGACTGCCTCTTAGGGAACGACCTGGAGAGTTCTCCCTGGAAGCACGTCGAGCGCAAGGCCCACCTAGGGATGATGGGGCTCCCCGAGTGGGTGTGCGCCACCACCCGATCTATGTCAGCCCGACTCACTCCCCGGAGAGAAGTCGAAAGCACCCCGATCGAAGAGACCAGAACAGTCCCCGCCGAGGGTCCTCCCGTCCCCCCATCAGAAGGGTCCGTCGCCAGCGACGAACCCGCACCATCCGACCCCGCCCCGGTCCCCGAGTTGGGAGATCTACCCGAATTGGCCCAATGGCGCCACGAGGGCGGGCCCACCCGGGAAGAATTTTGCCGGGAGCAAGCCACTTGTCCTTCCCTGGTCGGGCTGCGGCGCCAGGCCGAGGGCCAAGCCACAGGTGACCAGACCGGGACGCACCGAATCTATTGGGAAAATAACATCTTGTACAGTGAGCAGAAGTCGGTGGAGCTGGGATCCGGACGGGTACTGGTGGTACCCCTCCGCTTCCGAGACTTCCTCCTGGGCTTAGCCCACGACGTCCCCCTCGCCGGCCACCTCGGTCAGGACAAGACCCACAGCCGTCTCGTGACCCACTTTTACTGGCCTAGAATGAGAGCAGCGGTAGAAGCCCACTGCAAGTCCTGCCCCACGTGCCAGGCTAGTGGGAAGAGTGGGGGGAAGCGCAAGGCTCCCCTCCAACCCTTCCCGGTCGTCAGTACCCCTTTCGAACGAGTCGGAATCGACATCGTGGGACCACTGGACCCCCCCACCTCCCAAGGTCACCGCTTCATCTTGGTCCTAGTGGATCACGCCACCCGCTATCCCGAGGCTATCCCCCTACGCACCATCACGGCCCCAGTGGTGGGCCGGGCCCTGATGGGGATCTTTTCCAGGGTGGGTTTTCCCCGCGAGGTCGTGAGCGATCGCGGCACTAATTTTATCTCGAAATATATGACGTCCCTGTGGCAACAATGTGGGGTGTCCTATAAGTTCACCACCCCGTACCATCCCCAAGGGAACGGCCTAGTAGAAAGGTTTAATAGGACTTTGAAGGGGATGATCGCTGGCCTAGAAGAGCCCCTCCGGCGTAAGTGGGACGTCCTGCTCCCCTGCCTCTTGTTCGCTTACCGGGAGGTCCCCCAGAAGTCCTTAGGGTTCAGCCCGTTTGAATTACTCTATGGACACCCCGTCCGAGGTCCCCTCAGTTTGGTTAAGGAAGGGTGGGAGGCAGCACCCCAGATCACCCCCCGAGATGTGTTCCAGTATGTCCTGGCCCTCCGAAACCAGACCAGGAAGTTCCGAGAACTGGCCGAGGCCAACCTGGAGGCAAGCCAAGAAGAGATGAAGCGCTGGTACGACCAGAATGCCACTCTGGTCGAGTTCCAGCCGGGCCAGCAGGTGTGGGTCATGGCCCCCGTGAAGCCTGGCGCCCTCCAGGACAGGTGGACTGGGCCCTACAAAGTGGTTGAGCGGAAGAGTCAAGTCACATACTTGGTGGACGTCCAGTCGCCTCGGGATCCCCTCCGGGTCCTTCACGTGAACCGCCTCAAGCCTCACTTCGTGCGGACAGAACTGAGCCTCCTGCTGGCCACCGATGACGGGGCCGAAGATGAGTCTGATCCCCTCCCGGACCTCCTGTGTGTCAAGGAGCAGGATGGCTCCGTGGAAGGAGTGAACCTCTCCCCAGCCCTCACTGCCCAGCAACAAGCGGACTGCCGCCAGCTCCTAAGACAATTTTCCGACCTCTTCTCCCTGACCCCCCGGGTCACCGACTGGTGTGTTCATGACGTGGACACCGGGGACAGCCCGCCGGTGAGACACCGAGCCTACCGAGTTCCTGATCGGGTCCGGTCCTGCATTCAAGCGGAAGTCTCGAAGATGTTGACCCTGGGGGTGATCGAGCCATCTGACAGTCCCTGGGCCAGCCCCGTGGTCCTGGTCCCGAAGGCAGCGGCCCCCGGTGTCGCCCCCGAGCTCCGATTCTGCGTGGACTACCGGGGGCTCAATGACGTTACCCGAGCCGATGCCCACCCCATTCCACGAACCGACGAACTCATTGACCGACTAGGGGCAGCCCGGTTCCTCAGCACATTCGACCTCACTTGCGGATACTGGCAGATTGCGCTCACCGAGGGGGCCAAGGAGCGGTCCGCTTTCTCCACCCCCGATGGGCACTACCGCTTCCGCGTAATGCCCTTCGGAATGAAAAATGCCCCGGCCACTTTCCAGCGACTGGTGAATAGAGTCCTGGCCGGGCTAGAGCAGTTCAGCGCGGCATATCTGGACGACATCGCTGGTTTCAGTTCAGAATGGAGTGAGCACCTCCAGCACCTCCGGAGGGTGCTAACCGCCCTGCGCCAGGCAGGCCTCACAGTAAAAGCCAGCAAGTGCCAGATCGGGCAAGGGTCCGTAGTCTACCTGGGGCACCAGGTCGGGAGCGGCCAGGTCGCCCCTCTACAGCCAAAGATCGACGCCATCCTGGCCTGGGAACCACCCATCACCCAAACGGAGGTCCGAGCCTTTCTGGGACTCACTGGCTACTACCGAAGATTCATTCGGGGGTATGGCAGCCTTGTCGGCCCCCTCACAGAACTCACGTCTAAAAAACAGCCAAAGAAAGTGCAGTGGACGGCTGCCTGCCAGGAAGCTTTCGATGCCCTAAAGAAAGCCATGTGTACTGCCCCCGTCCTCCAGGCTCCCGACTACTCCAAGGAGTTTATAGTCCAGACTGATGCCTCCGAGCATGGCATTGGGGCCGTCCTGTCCCAAGTGAATGACCAAGGCCTAGACCAGCCCGTCGCCTTCCTCAGTCGGCAGCTGTTGCCCCGGGAACAGAGATGGAGCACCATAGAGCGCGAAGCCTTTGCCGTGGTCTGGGCACTCAAAAAACTACGACCCTACCTGT
Source organism: Triturus cristatus (assembly GCF_964204655.1). Taxonomy (NCBI): domain Eukaryota; kingdom Metazoa; phylum Chordata; class Amphibia; order Caudata; family Salamandridae; genus Triturus; species Triturus cristatus. The sequence goes on along the minus strand of NC_140592.1, from coordinate 557,866,150 downwards.
TCGGCACCCATTTCAGAGTCCAAACTGACCATCGGCCCTTGCGATGGCTCATGCAGATGCGAGGAGAAAACCCCAAGCTACTGCGGTGGTCAATCTCCCTCCAGGGGATGGATTTCACCGTAGAACATCGCCCTGGTATGGACCACGCCAACGCTGACGGCCTCTCCCGGTTCTTCCGCCTCAGCGAAGAGAACCCCCCAAGATGATGGGCAGTTCTCTCCGGCTTTCAGCTGGGGGGGACGCGTGTTGGACCCGGCCTCGTAGTATGGCCCTACGTGCCCCCGCACCACCGAAACCTGGTACCTGCAGCCCCAAGCACACGGCCCAGCCGACCCTCCCCACCAGGACACACGCACCCGACCCGGACATCCCCGTCCATGGCCTCTCTCCTTTCGGCCACCCCGGGCCCGCGTGCCCACTTCATGCACCAAGATGGCCGCCCGGCCCCCAGCGCGACCCGGGCCTAGAGGCGCCACTCCGGCTGGAGGACATCACGCTTCCAGGGGATGAGAGAGGGAGGAGCAGTTTCTATCGCACCTCTGAACTCCCCTGGGACGATGGGTTTCGATCGGCCCACCGGCCTCCCTGAGGGCTGGCTCCATGCCTGCTGGGTGTCTGGGACTCCTCCCGACCCGGCCCTGAAAGGATCAAAAGACAATGACAGGAAATCCCGACAAGCGACCCCCAGGTGACAAGACCCCTGCCTGCACAGACTCCGGACATCAAAGAGGGGTCGACCTATAACAAGGGGTGCTCTGGGTCTGTCCAGCAGATTCGACGCTGGAACAACGAGAGCCTGCCGACGTGGTCACGGCTCCTGGAACTTGGACCCTCCTGAGCCCTGCTGAGTGACTCGCGGCTCCCTGAAGATCGTAAGACCTCCGAACTTGTACCTGAGCCTGCTGAGTGACTCGCGGCTCCTTGAAGATCGTAAGACCTCCGAACTTGTACCTGAGCCTGCTGAGTGACTCGCGGCTCCTTGAAGATCGTAAGACCTCCGAACTTGTACCTGAGCCTGCTGAGTGACTCGCGGCTCCTTGAAGATCGTAAGACCTCCGAACTTGTACCTGAGCCCGCTGAGTGACTCGCGGCTCCGACAGACTCTCACGGTCCCGCCGGACCCCGACTACAACAACGTATCCCCCAGCTCGAGGATTGTGAGCTGTGCGCCGGATACGTCCCTGCCTTGAACCGTTGCCAGAGACTGTCCCGCTACCCCCTACCCCTTCCGAGACTCATTGAGCCCGTGCTCTCTTTGTACATATTTGCAGTGATAACCTACTTGATAAAGATTGATTTCTAAGAACACACGGTGTGGTCACTCTGTGTCGTGTGGTGCCAGAAGTACGATTCTAGATACGAGATTCCTCCCCCTGGGGAGTCTCCCGCCAGTGCCCGGCTACGATACTTCGAGGGTGGGTCTCAGGGTAGTCAGGACCCCTTTCCGGGCTCCTCTGAGGTCGCCGTCTAACAGTAGTGCTCTAGAAGCAAATGCAATTGCCTCCTCCCTGCCATCTCTCCTCTTTTGTAACAACACCGAACCCAAATTAAAATTACTGACTTCAGTGATGATATTGTAATAAGAACAATTGATGGACAGAATGCAGAACAATGTCATGCATTCACCCCAGTACAGAGATCTGGGCCTAAATCCATCGTTTTTTTGCTCGCCATTCCAGTTTGGACCCAGCCATATGCAAATCAGTCTTGACCCTGCGCCCAATGGGAGCAGTCCAGACCGAACTGCCATGCCAGGTCCTCCCTGGACTGGAAACAAGGACCAGTTTTGGGCTTTCAGTTTATCAGCCAGGATAGCTTGACTCCAGTGGCATGGAGAGCACAGGACCCACGTCTGGGCATACCCGTCTTACTCGGGGTGAAAAATGCAAAACAGGATCAAGACTGATTTTCATATGGCTGGGTCCAAACTGGGGAGGTGTGATGAGCAAAAGAATAATGGATTTAACCCAGATCCTTGTGACTGGGGGTGAATGTTTGCATTGTCCAGCATTCCGTCCATCAATTGTTTCTTTTGCAATCTTATTGTAATCACAAAAATAAATAGGTTTCAAAGGCAATGCCCGAACAACGTTTTATTTGGTAGCTTCTACTGTATGATGGCATTCTACATTTCAATCATATTCACTATTTTTCTTAATTTAAATCCTTAAAGGTGCTGTCTTCTGGGCAAAGTGAGGAACAAACTTGGAATAATAATCGGGCCCAAATAAAACTTGAGTTGCTTCTTGGGGCGAGGGTCTTCCTCGATGGCTTTCAATATATTCATTTTCAGTGTGATGCCATTGGTGCTGATATGGTGTCTAAGGTAATCCACTCTGCTTGCTTCAAATTTACATTTAGTGGTGCACAATGTTAGTCCTTTAACTTTTAGCACAGACAGAACCTTGGTGAGATGTTTGTCATGTTCCTTCACATTACCTCTGAACACCACAATGTCATCCTGTAAATAAAGCACCCCTTTGTTACCATTTGAATATGAATCTTGTGAGTCTCTGAAAAACTGAGGATTGCGACGCCAACCCAAAGGGTATGCGTTTGTAATGAAAAGCTCCTACGGGAGTAATAAAGGAAGTGAGAGGCCAAGAATCCGCAGACATGATATGCTGCTTATCCAGTGTGGTGAATAAAACTCCTTTAACATGCACAACATCTCATTGATATTAGGTAACGGTTCACAATCGACCTGGTTTGTTGTCGTTCAAATTGCGTAAATCTACACACAGCTGAGAAGTACAGTCACTTTTTCGAGCCAGAACAATCCAAGACAACCACTCTCAACCCTATATAGGTTCAACAATGTCAAGAGAATTCAACAGATTCAATTCAGTCTCCAATTCAGCTCTTAAACGCAATGGCATCTTGTGGACTACATGCTTGTCATCACTCTTTAATACAATCTTGTGCAGAAATCCATGCAGCTGGCTCAGATTTTTATTAAAAACTTCTGGCAAAAGATCAGCCGAACCGTCACTGGAGAAGGACCCATTCATGCAGTTCTCACAACTTATTGCAGTTTCCGGATCCGGGTTGTCAGTGGAAAGTAAACGCTCCTGAGTTTTTCTGTTGGATGTTCTCTCAATTACCTCCACCAACAATATCACTTTTTCAAAGCAAGAATACTAATTTCTATGTTGGAAACTGTACATTTGTGTATTTATCACAGGGTTGTTACAAAAAAAGACTACCTGTGGAGACACCGGGAACTTCATTTGAAAATTGGTACTTTTCTGTCTGTAATATTCTCCTATGCAAACCTAAAACATTACCTTGGTTAGCATTCAGGTGACACAGTTTACTGTTCCATAGGACATCATGTTATGTTATGTTAAAATGCGTTTATATAGCGCTCGGCTACTCTAAAAGAGCGTCCCGGCGCTTTCCACATACAGCTACAGTGTATAACAACATAACAATAAGAGCAGAGGCGCAAAAGAAAAGAAGAAAAGAGTCCGCTTTAAACAGAAAGATTAAAAAGCCATGTCTTCAAATTCTTCCTGAATTGAAGCAGGTTGGAGGTACTGCGCAGTGCCAGTGGGAGCGAGTTCCACAGCTGGGTGGCCTTGTAGCTAAAAGAACGCCCCCCGATCCGTGCCTTCCTCACGCGTGGAACCACAACCGTGAAGAGGGATTCCGAGCGCAGCGAGCGGGCAGGACGATAAAAGGCCAATCTCTTCTGGAGATAGCCAGCACCCGAGCCGAACAAGGCTTTATGTACCAGTGTCAGGGATTTGAACATAATCCGCTTTCGGATCGGGAGCCAGTGCAGCGTCTGCAGAAGACCAGAAGCCCGTGCGCGTCTATGCAATCCAAAAATTGCGCGCGCCGCAGAGTTCTGTGTCACCTGCAGACGCTGGACCAAATAGTCAGGAAGACCCAAAAAAAGGGCATTAGCATAATCTAATCTGGATCCGATAAGCGCCTGCACCGTGATCCGTCTATGCTCCGCAGAAAGTAGTGGAAGAAACCTGCGGAGCATTTTCAGAACCCCGAAACAGGTGCCAGCCAGGCCAAGAACATGAGATCTAAGAGAAAGCTGGTTGTCAAGCTTAACGCCGAGATTCTTGGCCACCAAGGAAGACTGCGCCGGGGGACACATGGCGGCCGGCCACCACTGCCGCCACTCGGGATCGATGACACAGCCGAAGAATAGCACCTCCGACTTGCTGGAGTTGGCTTTTAGGCTGTTCCGTTGGAACCAGCCAAAGACCATGTCCAGACAGTCCCGTATTCTCTTCCCATCAAATGGCTGATCTTTAGCACATGTGAAAAGGAGTTGCGTGTCGTCAGCGTAGGACACGATCTGGGCTCCGTAAGCCTCCACTGCAGCCGCCAGGGGGGACATAAAGATGTTAAACAATGTCGGGCTCAGTACAGACCCCTGGGAACCCCCACTCCCAATGACGGCATCTCGGCGGAGCTCTGGGACACCCAGACCGTCTGGCGGCGGCCCTCTAGAAAAGATGAAAACCATCTGAACACCGTCCCCCCTAAGGCCGATGTCATGAAGCCTGGCAAGGAGCGCCTCATGGGGGACGGTGTCAAAGGCCGCCGACAGGTCCAACATGACTAGCATGGCCTTGCCACCCACATCCAAGGTCTCCCTGATGATCTCAGAGACCTCCACCAACGCCGTTTCCGTGCTAAAATTAGGACGGAACCCGGATTGGGATGGATGGAGCAGTTTATTAGATTCCAAGAAGCTCGACAATACACCATGCACATGCCTCTCGGTGATCTTAGCCAAGGCCGGGAGCAGTGAAATTGGCCTGTAATTGGCCAGAACCTCGGCGTCAAGGCCAGGCTTTTTCAGAAGGGGGATCACCATCGCCCTTTTCCAGGTGCGAGGGACACTCCCCTCCCTCAAGGAGGCATTGAGGATCGGGTTAACCAAGGGGTTCACCACTGCCGCCATCCCGGCCAAAAATTTGGCAGGGCAGGGGTCCAGTGGGGAGCCAGATTTAAGACTGGCCAGCAGGGCCCGGGACATATCGCTGGAAACATCCTGGTGATGCAATTGAATAAACATTTCTCTTTTAAAGAAGCCAACACTGATGAGATACCTTTGGCAAAGAAAATGGTACTAAATTATTTGTTGAATGGCAAACAACACGTTATTGTAAAGTCTGATTCATGTTCCACTAGATGATACCCGTGAAGGATGGTCAGCTAAAAGCAGCATTTGAAATGCTTAAATACCAGCCTTATTTTGCCATAAGTAATCAAGTTCACCTTTTCTGTTGATGTCAAGGGTTCCTTCATAGTGGACATATTTGAAAAATGGCCCATCATAATGCAATTTACATCACAATTTTCAAAACCTAGTACACAAAAACCCCACGTTTTATATTCGGTTCTGAAGAGAAACTCTTGAAATATTCCATAAATTGTGGTCTGGCACAATGCCTTGTAGCAATATTACCCGACAGCAGGAAACAAAGTATACATCTATAAGGTAAGTGTTTGCATGATGCTATGGGACAGAAGTGGTAAGCGCCCCTATGGACTCTTTAGCCCTGAAACCAGCTAGATATGTAATTGCCTCCAGTCCCTTTCGCAGTCTTCACTTTCATCAGTTGAACATGTTAACTCCTAAAAGATTAACAAAGACAGTGGAGCTACTTCTAAATATGGCGTGACTGGTGTACAGTTAAAAAAAAGAAAAAAAAAATTAAAAATCTTCATCTTCACTCTGGCTTGGGGGAAAAAAGCACCTTTTGTAAGATTTAAAGATGCTTTTTAAATCTAACAATGCATTTTTATTAGCGCAATATTGAGTATGAAACTAGTAAGTCCTCACAGGAAAGGTCTTTGATCGCATTTAATGTGCTACTTTCTTTTAATGGAAGTATAAAGTGAACAATGAGAACTCTTTCAGATCTCTCTATGTTATGTGAATGCACAAAACCAAGGAACACTATCTCAACCCCTAAGTTGGGCACCTATTCCTTTGAATACATATTGTAATATTTCAAGTATCTTGCTCGCCCTACAAAACAGATACCTCTTTTTAATCATGTCTGACCCAAGTTTGATACCCTCAATTGCCACTTTGTATTTATACCTGTTTTAATATTCCCCAGTCATCCGACTAGATCCAGAAAATCTTTAGCAGCGCACCTGCGTGTGGTAGGTAGTGTCATGCAATTCCGCTCCAACATTGTTTCGCTCTGTAAGTGACATGCAGAGCTGCATATAAGCACTACCCGTGCACGCCAATGCCTGTTCTTCCTTTCCATTCCAACAGATGCGGATCTTGAGCTACGCTTCTTCTCTACAGGAGACCATTTTCCAAAAGTTTACATTAAACTCCAAGTGTTCAAAGGAAATGTCGCCCCCCTTCCTAAAACCACAGCGTTCAAACCTTGTAGGGACTGTCGTAAGCAGACGCCTGTAACGCATCTCCATCAGATTGGTCTTTTGTGCTTTGGATTGAAACTGGACTCCAGGATTTTTAGTGACTACCCCTTGATGAATCACAATCACAAGGCCATTCGGGACTGTGAGTCAAAGCTATATGTCGCTAAGTACCGGAAGAGTCCACAACGTAAGCAGGCAACTGGAAGTTGCCATTCCCTCTACAAAAGTATTCCTGCCGCACATCTTTGTCGTTTTGAAAATCATTGGGGAAGTAGAAAAAGAAGTGCAAGTGGGAATCTGCCACATTCCGGCACTCTTGAACGCCTAAGAAGGTGCAAGGGCAAGGATATAAAGGTTCTTCTTGGTCTCACTCCAGAATTCTTTCTCCTTGTGACCCGATTCTGACACCCGTCCTATGGCAATGGGACTTCAGGTATTTGGCAATGCCCCAACAAATCAATGAGTCTACGAACCTATGATGTATCTTCTCAGCATGCTACCGGCTCCCTCCTGGCCCCAAAGAACCACAAGGACCTCCACCTGGAGCTCCTCCTGTGGGTCTGCCCCCTGTTCCAGCTGAAACCTGGACCTGTTACAGGCCTCCTGTCGGCTTTGGTGCTGAGATGTCTTTGCACCACAACCCACGCCAGAGCTCGGAGCATCGGCGGTGAGGTCTACGCTGGATGATGAAGCTCAGCTAACAGTGCTCTCTGACTCTGAGCTGACACCACTTCACTGAGGTTGCACCATGATCCCACAGGGCTGCAGACTTCCAGCAACCTATCAGACTCTGATACACTGCCCTTGCTTAAAGAATGGGCCATGATCATCCAACGCCTTTTTGGCACAGAATCTGATTGCAACAATTATTATGGAGACCAATTTGCTTAACCCTTTACAAATGACAGCTGGTATGAGGAACTGCAAGATGCAAGGGGCCTAGATATTTCTCCAGACAGTGAGCCTATCTCTCCACCGAGGCTGGCTACTGAAGAAAGTGCCTCCTTAGCATTAGTGATGCAGAGGGCTCGGAGGGTCTTAACCACCAGTTTCCCACTATGTAGGAGAAAAACAATGTTCTCATGGAAGTCTTTCAAAACCGAGAACTAGCATTGAGCCCCTCTTACTTTCAAAAAGGCCCTCGTATACCTTTCTTGGGGCATGGGCAAGGCCATATTCCAGACTCTGAGCAATCAGACCTTCCTAATGCAACATCTGAAACCATAAAGCTTGGTGGTGGCAGATAATCCAAGTGCCACGAAACCTTTAGGAAGCACACGTTCTCCTCATCCAGCTGTGCTATACGATCTGCCAATGCCAGGTCCCTGTTGGGCCCCTATACTCTTGCCCTTTAAGGATCCAGCATTCAGGTCCTGCCTTCTTTTCCGGATGGTTTGCCCCCCACTTACGCAGGCCATTCAGGATCGCCATGAAGCAGCAACATTGATTATTAGTGCTGGATTTGATGCTACAGATTTCTGAGGTCGGGCAATTTGCACCAGTGGTGGAGACTGAGATCTGTCTCCTGAAGGGAGATTTACAAATATGGCTGTTGGTATTCTGCCAGGCCAGTGGGATAAATGACTGCAGTGCCCTGATCGACGTCCACCATGCAGAAAGTCTATTCTATGAACATATGCTGTGCTCTATGAAACCCCACTCCATAATGACAATGGTACCTGTTATCAATATTTGACAAATCATTCCAGATTGCCTAGAATGGTGTATCTTTGTAAGCCTGCACAAAGTGGATAGATGTTACTAGCTGCATATGAGTGTGTAGTGCCATAAAAAGGCCTTGTGTAATTCAACCTTAAACAGTTTAATTTTAACAAGGCTCTTCCCAGTAACCAATGGAAATAATGTCTGAATTATTTCCCTTATCCTGCAGCAAGTATGTTAACTCACTCAATTAGTAAAGTACCTCTGTTGGGATGGACCTGCATGATGTACAGTCGTGTTCCCCTGCCTTGAGTGCCTGATCCCTGTGAGTATATGGTGACCTGCTTTTTATATTTGTGCCTAACCTCAATCAAGTGTATGAGGTTTGGACCTGTTCTATGACCTGAAGGTATGCACCTAAATGATTTTACTCCGAGTGGATTACTGTCCTTCTCTGGGTTAGAACATAGAGGGGTGGTGTCAGTGTACCGTGTTTTGTATATCCATAGTTGTGACCAGACGTTTTTAGCTCTGTCACCAGGGAGCAGGCCTACTTATGTATTGTTCTGCTTCTGTGCGCTAACCCACATCCTTTCTCTAATATCCCAATTATATGTTATGTATGTTTGTGGCCTCCATGGTACATACATTGTGTGCAATAGTGAGCCAGAGTAATGGAGGCCTGTGCCTTGTTTCAGTGCACAATATGAAGGTGGGAAGGCTTACCTGGACAGTAGAAGTGTACTGCTGACACATTTCTCAAGCTGGCGAGAGGAGACCTAGACACTGAATTGAGGGCAAGGACAAACTACTCCTTCAAAAATTCAATTTGGCCTTTTGCTGAGATCAACTGCTGATTAGTCTTCATGTAGTAATCAAAGGGCATTAACTTTGAGAACGTGCCCAAGAATGCTCATAGACAAAAAGTGGAAGTTCTGAAGGTATCCACTTCGGAATAACAGTAGTAAGACATATTATTGAGTTACTACTTTGTTATATTTGGCCAATTAATATAATCCTCATTTTGCAATTCTGTCTTTTACTTGATTTTGTTAGTGGTTGACACAGTCCTTTTGCCAATCATGGTATGCTCATTAGTAGATAAAGTATGTACAAATAATCTATTTAAAAATGTATCATATTTGGATCACATACATTGCCATCTCATTTATATATATATATTTTTTAAACAATTGTATTACCTTTAATAACCTTATAGGCAGTTACAACACATCATTTCACAACACACTTTGACATGCTGCATCTCCATTGCATTACAAGTGACAACCACGGTATGACGAAAATAAGTAGGAGTTCCTGGTTCAGCCTGTTTAACTGGAATAATACTAAAAGAAAAACCCATTCAACCCAACAAAACCATGTAGTAACCTCTCCCCAGTCTGTAATAGCCAATTGTTTGTAGCAATACCATAGTGCACCCTTACCGTTGCATACCAAGGGAAGCCCCCAAGGAATGCGATAAGACAATCCAGGCAACTAAGCATGACTTGATAAGGCAACATAGCGCCTGCAGACCAATTACTGGTGTTTGTAACATAGGTCTAATAAACATACACAGCGGCAACAGTATCACAGAGCAGTCGATATGGAGGTGCAAGTACTTGAAGCAGGTGTACATGCTAGGAGGAGGTCCCAGATGTTTCAAGTGTTGCAGAAGCGCTCCACAGTGAGCGAAACAGTAGTGACACTAGTCAGTCAGACCCTCGCTATATGTATGTAAATCCATCAATAGTGTTTCCTAGTCCGCTGCAATAGGATATTTGTGCAGCCCACAAGCCTCTTCTCACCTGAGCGCCACCCCCTCTGCTCGCCCCTAATTTAAGCATTGCTCTACACCAGTGTAGTTGTCCTGGCAGTGTCTGTGCTTTCCAGTGCATGGCAATGAACCTACTAGTGATCATTATTGCCAAATCAATGAATCTGGCAGTTGCCTTTGCACCCAAAGGGGATTTAAACGGGCCCAGCAAAGAACCCTCCGGTGAGCACACATCCAAACGAGCAGTCACCTCCTCCAGTGCTCCAGACACCCCTCCCCATAGTATCGCCACCTCAGGTCCGTTCCAGAACATGTGCAGCATATCCACACAACTGTGGCCATCTGGAGTACTTGGAAGAGGATCCAAATATGCGGTGCAAACCAGCCGTAGTTAGATAGGCCCTGTGGAGGATATTATGCTGAATATATAGGAACTTTGCGCTCCGCGATACTTTCCTAGGGTAGCATAACACTTCCCCCCCCCCATCCTTTTGTGTTAACTCTCTGCCCATATCTACCTCCCAGCACCTCTGAGCTGGAGGATACTGTGTGGTGAATGTGAGTGCTCAGACCAGCCATGTAATACGTTTCTGGCGGCTACCCATTATGCATAATGTATGTATCAGAAGGTGTTGGGTAGGTTCAGTGTCCAAGATGCCCCAGTATCTCCAGTAATGCCAGCAAACTACCGTAAGCCAGAAAATGCCCCGCCGGCAGGCCATACATCACATGCAACTGCTCATAGGACAATAGAGCGCCATCTTGAAAGAGTGCCCCTAGGATGCTCCCTTCTGCTGCCTCCCAGGCCTCCACTCTTGCCCTACCCAGTATGTTATCAAAGGGCTCAAGTTAACTCAACGGAATCTCGTGGGAGTAATAGGGTATATGCGGCATGAGTCGCAAACTGCGGCGTAGACTGGTATATGCAATCCAAAACAAACTGTCCACATGTGGTGGGAGTTTGGCATTGCGTAGGAAGGTGTGATGGACTATTTGCCACACCTGGGTAATGTTAGGGAAGCCCAGTTCCTCTAAGGCGACCAGCCAGCCATCATGTAGGCCACTAGAACTGCGCCACAATGTAATGTTCAAAGTTGGGGGCACTTGACCCCCCCCCCCCCCCCCACCTCCACAGGCAACTGCAATTTGCAGAACGAAATGCACCCCCTCCCTTTGTTTCAGATAGATGCCCAATGTTGAATGTAGTGTGTGAAGGGTGGATTTAGGGGTGTGGACCGGGAGGTTTTGAAAGAAACGCAGCATCCTTGGCCGCATCACCATCTTTGTCAAGGAGATTCGGCCCTGCACCTTGGTAGCATTCCCCAGAATACAATCTGAGGCCGTAGCAATGCTATAGCTCTAGTGAGGTTGCCATGTCTTGGGTCTCATGGTATATGTTGATCCAGAGGTAGCAGAATTTGCAGGGTTCTCAACTCAACAAATAAGAGTCGACCACATAATACTGTTGGGGGCAGTCTAGATGTAAGGGGCACAAACAAGACTTATCCCAATTCAAAGCTAGCCCTGAAGCAGCTCAAAATTTCCGCAGCACAGTTGGTACTCCTTCTATGCTCCTCTTATAACCTGTATGTAGATCAACACATTATCAAAGTACAGCAAAACCCCGTGCAGCTGACTGGCTGAGTCAGTGGGCCAGAGGCTCCATTACCAGGGCAAAGAGCAGGGGAGACAGTGGCAATCCTGTCTTGTCCCCCTGCTCACTGAGCAGTGAGGGGAAATACACTGACCAGTCTTAACTCGGGCAGTACCCTCAGTGTACAGGAGATGTATAAGACTTTGTAGTCTACCACTGATGCCAAAGGCTATCAAGGTCGAAAAAAGGTACTCCCAGTCCAGTGTTGAAAGCCTCTCTGGGCCCAGCACCAGGCATGCTGCACAAGGCCACTGAATCCGGGAAAGCTCCAACACTCTATGTAAAAGGCAGATATTAAGGTTAGTGGACCGACCAGGCACAAAGCCGTTCTGGTCGGTATCCACCAGACGCGGAATATGTTCATATAATCTTACTCAGAACCTTAGAGTCTGACGCAAACATGGACAGCATTCAATAGGAGATAAGCTCCAGGAGATCCCAACGGGGCTTCGGGAGAGACTACTGCATTGTAGGTGGGAGATGACTCTCCTGCTGGGCGACCCAATCTACTCCCAGCAATTTGGGGGCCAAATGTGACTTGTATGCTTTATAGAATTCTACGGGGAATCTGTCAAGTCCCATGGCCTTACTGGTCGCTGCACTGCACCTCTTATAGCTCCACATATTTTCTACAGTGTAAGAGCAGCATTAAATGTGTTCCAGTTTAAAGGGGTCACCATGGTGAGCACCACCGTAGTAAGTAAGTGACCTGTGGCTTCTCGGTGATCCCTGGGGGTGGGTCATACAGGGCTTGGTAATGTGCAGTAAATGCGTCACGGATGCCCACTTGATGTGTGACCACCCGCCCATCCGGACTTCTGATCCTTGTAATCGGTGTAGGAGGAGTGGCCTTGCGCAATAGCCAGGCTAGCAACTTACTGAGCTTATTCCCATCTGAGTGTATTTTTGCTTGATACGCCTGGAAATCTAATGTCTGTGTGAGTACTCCTACTTGTTCATGGGCTGCTCGAGCCGCAGCCTCCAACGCGCCCAGGGACATCTCAACCTGGACCAGATCTTTCTGCAGTGTTGCCCTTATCCCAACTATCGCCTGAATGCAATAGCCTTGGATCACAACCTTCATTGCCTCCCAGTCTATTACCTTGGAAGTGGACGTACCCCAGTTGTCTGTTGGGCAAAGGGCCTGGGATTCGGTCGTTGAATCCCGAAACAGAGGGTACTGCAGTATGGCAGGCTGCAAGCTCCAGGTGGGGACTGGTGGCCGCGGTGCTCCCCCGTCTAGTTGCAGTTGTAGGGGATTGTGATCTGAGAAGGTCTTGCTCAAATATTCCCCACCTGTTGCCAACAAACTAGTGGCGGGATTACACAGTATCCGGTCCAGCCGGGCATGCAAATCATGCAGGGCTGAATAGTGCGAGAACTCCCTGGAGTCGGAATCTCCAGCAGTCCCACAAAGACCAGTGTTGCAGTCAGTGGGAAAGATGGGCTGCAGATGTCACCACTGGGGAAGCTGGAAGCGGGGGATCTGAGTGTAGGAAGGTGGAATCTGACTACATGGTTGCCCCTTTTTTTTCCCTGGTGTTTTGCTGGTTTTCACCTTAGTTGACTGGGTTCCTGCTAATCAGGACCCCAGTCTATCTGGTTTGCCCTTTAAATTGATGTATGTACTTTAGGTACACCCCAGATTGGATTCTGGGGTACCCTTGTGAGTCCCTAGTATATGGTATACTATGTACCCAGGGCATAGGTACCCCAGGGCCTACCACGTGCCGCAGCATGTATCATGCCACCCCTGGAAAACCAGGGGTGTCATTTTAAAAATGACACCACAGGTCTGCTACTGCAGCCTGTGTACGGTGGTGTATGCACCCCTTACTGGGACATAGGAGCCCTATGTCTCCATATCACTGCACATATATTCCTATCAGTCACCCGTATGGCAGGTCTTAACAATCCTGAAGGCAGGGTGTTGGGTTTTATGTGAGAGGGTGCCCATACATGAGCAGGGCCTCTCTGCAGCTTTCAAAATCTTCATTTCGAGGCTGTTTGGGATGCAACCAAACCATATACTTTTAAGTGCATTATAGCCTTGCAGTAAATGCTAACTTTGGGATGGCTGCATGGAAACATGTCGTGTTTGGTGTCAAACACCTTGGAATCATACCCTCACACCAGTAACTGGTGTGGAAGTATGATCCCACCCTTCTAGAGGGAGGGACATGTTACAACCGGTATACCCGGTACCAGCTTGCAAAGCCCTGGCATCACAAAATGGATGCTGCCAGCCACAGACATGAGTCTGCCTCCCTGCTGCTGGACAAAACTCCGGCAAGGGGAGGCTGGACCATAGGTTTCCTGTCGCAGGGAGGTGTGACCCCCTCCCAGACAGGCTTTAAGTGTATTGGGGCTGGGTGAGTGCACTCAGAGTGCTTTGAAGTCTGCACTGGGGGCACATTTGGTGTCCCTGTGCATAGTCCAGCTCAAACCGGTTGCAGGGGGTATCAGCCCCTGCCCTGGCGTGAAACTGGACAAAGGAAATTGGTGTAGGCACCCCTCTTTCCTGACCCTCCCAACCCCTTCCTTGGGTATAAGATAGGAACCCCAGGCTACAGGACTTTAGATTACACCTGGACAAAACTCTGATACTGAATCCAGGAACTTCGACGATCTACAACGCGCTAGATGACTGAAGGATCTCCCTTGGAGTAAAGGAGTTACTCCCCTGCTTGGCAGGCACCTAAGACTCATCTTACCAGTTTGCATCTCCGAAGCTCCCGCCGTACTCTGAAGAATTTTGCAACACAGGAGGTGGGTTTCCGTGGTCTCTGAGGTCGATCTGCGCACTCAGCTACTCTGAGGCCCGTATCCCTGGTGGAAGACTGTGCAACCCGAACCCCTGAACACCGCAACCATTTGCAGAAACATCAGCTTTGAGGTGACCTCTGAGGCTGAGCTTTGGGTTACTTGTAACCCTGACCCCGAGCACCTTTTCCACTGAAGATTGCCAGCCTACACTCCATGAGTGTTCCGTGAGCTGGCCCTTTGTGTTTTCGCTCGAGGTCCCTTCGTGATCCCTAGTCTGTTGACTGGTGGGTCCCTGCGAAGGCAACACTAACTCTTAATGGGCTTACCTGGTTGCTCCAGACGTGCCCTGACTCTCCATTGCTTGGGGAGTCCACTGGACCTTGCTGGTCCGCACGAAGCATATTTTCTCTTCCTGCGTGGGATGCTGTTGCCAAGGCTTGTTGGGTTCAATCCGAATGCCGACACCACAGCACTCGACATCCTTCGTGGAACAGCTCGAAACCAGCTCCTGGTCGTCGTCTACACCTCCTGGTCCTCGCGGCTGCAGAGTCGAGCTTCACCTCTTCATCCCTGAAACACCCGACATCGGTGGGCATTCGTCTATCGTGCCCCTGGTCACTGGCTAGTGATCCAGATTCTGTCCCCTTTGCTTTCAGGTTCTTCACATCCTCGATCCAGGCTTTTCCTTTTTTCGGCAGCAGCACTTTTCAGCAGATCGCCATTGAAATCAACAGCGATTCCCAACACCATTTGACACCTATGCACCCAGCTTCCGTGGGTGAGGTAACACAAGTGCTCCAGTGCTCCCATGGGTGTTGGCCCTAGAACCCCCTAAGTCCAAAGGGATTTGCTTAAAGTCCTGTCCTAAGTGTCCTTTATCTTTAAAATTCCAACCGCGACTTTCCCCATAGAAGCTAACAAGGCTCACGGCTGTATTCTCACACTGCACACGTCCCCCGTGGGTCCCCTGTGTCATTACCTTGGGTGGTTCCTTGGGGTCCCGGCAATTCTACAGGCTCTAGGCCTTGTGTCTAGTCAAGTCGTGGTTCTTATACCACTTTCTTAATATATGGTTTGGTCCCCCCCTGGGGCCCATTGCATATTGTGCTATATTATTGTCATTTTGGTGCTTTAACTTTGTGTATCTTGCTATGTAATCTCATAAAGAGATTACTAGAGGGTGTTTAGTAATAAATACATATATTTTATATATATATATATCTTGTGTGGTTCTCCTTTCATTTAGTTACTCAAGAGGTTATAATCTGGTAAACCAAGCTGCTTTACACTCCTTCAAGAGTTAGCCTGAAGGCTGCTCTCCATAGCTACCACTAGGATAGCTTTCAATTAAGGTTGTCTTTAAACCTATCATTAATAAGGGTTGTTTGGACTGGTGCAAGGTGCCCACTATAACTAGTGGACCGCATATGCCAGGCCAACTTCTCACACTGAGCGATCTAGTTGTGGATCGAGCACGCAGTTGAAATCCCCGCCCAAGATCCATGGAATGGGAGCCCACTTAGTAAGGATTGCAGATAATTTCGCTTGAAAGACCGACTGTGCCGTGTTTGGGCCATATATACTTCCTAGCAGGACTGTCCTGTCTAATTGCCCTTCTACTAGCACATAGCGGCCCTCCGGATCAATCTCATACCCTATAAAGCAGAAGGAGACCCCTGTCTGAACCCAGATCAAATCTCCACGTGTGAAGCCAGAGTATGTGGTGCAGAAGCAATGTCCCCACCGCTGCTTTTGTAATCTAGTACCTTCCCCCAGCCCACATGCATCTCCTGTAGTAGGGCTATCTGCGTGCCCCCTCATCCTGACCTATTACTGACCTGCATGCCATTTCTGCGCAGTGCCCATACCACGGACATTCCACGTGACCATGCTCACCTTAATTATCAGGGGAGCTGAAAACCGCAGCGTCCTAGCTGTGCTAGTAAACATAGGATCAGCATTGCATGGAAAGGAATAGGATAGCGCACCTCACAATTCAATTAACTGCAGTAACCGGACCCGCAACTCTCCTCCCAGGGCAACCCCCAAACATTTGATCACCCAAACAAGCCACAATGCATCCCATAGTAGGGATGCTGGTAAATGTGCAAACCTACCCACAGAAGTCACCCAGGAGTTAGGCGAGGGAGGCAGGCAGTATGTTCTCGATGCCATTGTCTGGGAAAGGCTGAAGGGGCTACACAGTACAGGTCTCCTCAGGAGACCCATTTCTTCACAATCTATCAGAAGTAATCAGAGGTCTGACCCTGATGGGCCTCCGGTTATGTTCATGTAGGTTGGAAGTTCCACGCATCATAATCTTTGCTGATGTCTTTGGCATCACAGCTGGTAGTACCATTGAGTCCACACTGCCAACGGAGGGTTAAGATACCAGATCTGATGTACCTTCCTCCCAGATATTAATCGATGGCGATCAGCCCACATATTCATCTGTACTGTCAGGGCATGGGCCTGTTTCTCCTTGGCCTGCTCCGGGTAGGACCCTCATGCATTTGTGCTCCTCCGGCCCGATTAATGCCTCAATTCCTGCGCCATGAGGAGCGAGCCGCTCTCTGCCGCAGCATAGGTGAACATGGCATGGAGATTTCATAGCGCAGCTGCTCTACCTAGTCCCAGGCATTCCCAGGTTCTGTGAAAAAGTAACTCTTGCGCCCCACTATGCTTTTCAGCTTGGCTGGGAAAAGTAGCGAGTACCGGAGGCCAATCTGTCTGAGTTTTTGCTTAACCTTTAGAAAGGAGGCTCTATGGCATTGCACTACCGTGGTGTAATCCAGGAAATCAAACACTTTTGCATTATCATATTGAAGTGGCACATGCTCTCTAGCGGCCTGCAACATGGCCTTGTCTCTGTAATTCATTATCTGGGCCACTATCGGTCGGGGAGAGGCCCCATTAGAGGTTGACATGCCGGGACCCTGTGGACACGTTGGATTAAGAAGTGAGCGGACAGTTGGTCAGGAGCGAACTTCTGTGAGCCAGGCGTGAAAGAACTGCACAGGGTCACAACCCTCCGCTCCTTCCGGGGCGCCCACAATGCGGGGATTGGTGCGAAGGGAGCACCCTCTGAGTCTTCCACCCGGGGGTTCAAGTCTTTCACCTTTGTGGTAAGGGAGTGTTCCTGCCCACCAAATCCTTCATTGTCAGACGCAGTTCCATGATCTCCTGCTCAGTATGGGTACGCGATCTGCCACTTTACACTGGTCTTCATGTGCCCCCCCAGTTCAGTCACTACCGTCTCCACCCTAACATGCAAATCTTGACGGGAATCTGCTATAGCAGGAAATATATTGTCCAGTTTAAGATCTGTGGTCGGCTCAACCAAGGGTATGGCCGAAGACCGGGCAGGACCACAGCCATTCATCTCAGCCCCGATCGGTCCTCCCGCTGCAGGGGCCTCTGTGTCCCATGTTGACAATTCCACCCACGAACTGCCGTGCTTGACCCCAGCGAGCTGGCAGGCACAGCTGGGACAGCACATGACCGGTATGGACCCGCCAGTCCGCCATGTTCTGAGCAATGGGGCGGCACAAGCAGTCCCACCAAACCATGTGCCCTAATGTTGAGGGAGCTCTCATTTCCAGTCTCACCCCACCAGGCCACAACAGACCCCTCAGGAACTACATATCCTCTACGGCAGGACGTCTTCACATATGGAGCAGGTCCTACCAGGCGAATAGATCCGGTTCTCCACATTGTAGGACCTGCCAGGCCCCTGCCTCCTGTGATGGGGGGCACGAGCAGTCCCAAAGCTGCCTTCTCGCATCACTGGATGAGGTGCACAACCGTGAAGGATGATGGGGCTTGTCCAACCCGTGAGCCCCTTGGACAAAACCAAGCCAGACCAGCTCTCCAACAGTGTGTATCACTCCAATGCTAACGATGAATCAGTAGCGTGCACCTCTTGGTACAAGACCTGGATCAGCAGTCTGCTATTAATCAGTATCTTAGGTTCATTCCAATCTAGCCCCTTGTACGTACCCCCAACTGATGGAGGAAAGGTCCCATTGTTCCAAGAATCAGGCCACAGAGGTTCCAAAACAGGTCCCATAGCGCAACCTGGTCCAGCCCCAAATCACTGCTCAGGGAGACACAACCCAGGCAGCCAATCCAGCCACATGCGGCCCTTCCAGGAGGTCCTCACGGGCCTCACTACTGTGCCACCATTCAAAACCAGGCCCACTGGCTGTATATGCAAAAGAGAAATTTGGGGAAAAGTGGCTGGGGGAAGGGCCGTGAGCTGTCTGTTAAGTAGGCCAAACCCCTCCACTCCAGTCCAGTAGACGGCCGCCGGAGCCAATGATTAGAAGTCTGAAGGGGTGCGTGTTACAGTCCGGGTGCCGCGCCCCATTCCTACCCACCGCATCCACCACAGAAGCTCTCTCCTAATTACGAGGCCACCCGGGCTCCCACACTCATATCAGCCAGGTAAAGGCTGGGAACTGTCCTCCAGTGAGGCTCACATCCACCCGGGCCTCTCGTTTGTCTGAGCCACAGCCCCCAACGTACGCTTAGGACGCGGACACGCAGGCTAACTATTAGAAGACAGGGGGTGGGGTGTGCAGAGGTGCCACAGTTTGGGCCACCACCCCCTACCCCCACTCACCGCAGAAAGCACGGAGACTCTTCCAGCTGAGGCCACCCACTACTTTGCACTCCGCTCTAAGCCTCTATCGTGGGACATAGGTAAGCACCGGGTGTTACTTCCTGCCGGCCTCCAGCATGTTGGGGGTCGCTCCAGCCCAGCCACCCACATCTGAGCCGTTCTGCCGAGTAAGGATAGCGCTGGCACTCTGCCTTGGGAGCAGACCATGCCACAGGCCCTTGTGTGTCCAGTTATGCTCACAGCCTGCTATCATAGTTACCGGGCACTGAGTTAATAGACACACTATTATATTGATGCTGCCGCCGCGCCCTATCACAAAGCCACTATGGTGGGACCCCTACAGGTGCTGATGGCCGGCAGGTGTTGCTGGATTAAGGGTCTCCTGGTGGAACTGTCCCAAAGCCCGTCTAGTGCCTGACCATGGCCCCATCATCTTATTTATATAATCCAATCTTTCTAATTCATTTTGGATGCACAGCACATTTCAGTACTTCTTCATGCAAAGAAAAAGGAATAGTCCTGTTAAAGAACACCATATAATATCCTTTCTCCTATCATTCCATAGTGCGTATCTTATTCTCTCATGGATTGTAGATTTGTTTTTTAGTAAATCTTTTTATTAAAGGATTTTGTATTAATAAAACTTTACATTTTGTCAGCCAAAACTATGAATCCACATTCAAGCCAGTATAATATACACCATCTCTTTACCACATCTACCAAAACAGCAATGCAAAGAGATAAAAACTTAGATAAATATCAAGAAGGCATAAAACAGCAAAAAGGCCCACCACTTGAACACTCCTTCCATAGACTTAACCCCCAATTCTGCCTCCCCTGTCCACCTTGGTGAATGTCAAATTTTTCCACCCACCCTTTAGATTACTAAGGAATATGAGTTCTTGTCATGCTGCCCTTATCTCCTGACTCCCAACCATCGATATCGGGGCAAGCAGACCACCCTAATGAAAGGTCAACTCTATCCCTATTCAAAAAGGATCACAGCCCTTCACCTGCTGGGGGAGCATAGTGCTTGGGAGGCCTCTGCCCAATTCCCTGTATGTTGGCTTCTGTTTGGACTCAAAGTGGCAAAACACACAAGATGATGGACGGAATGTTGCACAATGGCAAAACACTCACCCCCAGTCACAGATCTGGGTTTAATCCATCGTTATTTTGCTCACCACACCACCCCAGTTCAGACATGGCCATATGCAAATCAGTCTTGACCCTGTGCCTCATGGGAACAGTCCAGCCCGAACTGCCAAGCCATGTCTTCCCTGGACCGGAATCAAGCATCCTAGGACCGGTTTCTGGCTATCAGCCGTCATCAGCCAGGATAGCTTGACTCCAGTGGCGTAGTGAGCACGGGACCCACGTCTGGGCATACCCTTCCCACATAGGGTGAACAGCAAAACACACAAGATGATGGACGGAATGTTGCACAATGGCAAAACACTCACCCCCAGTCACAGATCTGGGTTTAATCCATCGTTATTTTGCTCACCACACCACCCCAGTTCAGACATGGCCATATGCAAATCAGTCTTGACCCTGTGCCTCATGGGAACAGTCCAGCCCGAACTGCCAAGCCATGTCTTCCCTGGACCGGAATCAAGCATCCTAGGACCGGTTTCTGGCTATCAGCCGTCATCAGCCAGGATAGCTTGACTCCAGTGGCGTAGTGAGCACGGGACCCACGTCTGGGCATACCCTTCCCACATAGGGTGAACAGCAAAACACACAAGATGATGGACGGAATGTTGCACAATGGCAAAACACTCACCCCCAGTCACAGATCTGGGTTTAATCCATCGTTATTTTGCTCACCACACCACCCCAGTTCAGACATGGCCATATGCAAATCAGTCTTGACCCTGTGCCTCATGGGAACAGTCCAGCCCGAACTGCCAAGCCATGTCTTCCCTGGACCGGAATCAAGCATCCTAGGACCGGTTTCTGGCTATCAGCCGTCATCAGCCAGGATAGCTTGACTCCAGTGGCGTAGTGAGCACGGGACCCACGTCTGGGCATACCCTTCCCACATAGGGTGAACAGCAAAACACACAAGATGATGGACGGAATGTTGCACAATGGCAAAACACTCACCCCCAGTCACAGATCTGGGTTTAATCCATCGTTATTTTGCTCACCACACCACCCCAGTTCAGACATGGCCATATGCAAATCAGTCTTGACCCTGTGCCTCATGGGAACAGTCCAGCCCGAACTGCCAAGCCATGTCTTCCCTGGACCGGAATCAAGCATCCTAGGACCGGTTTCTGGCTATCAGCCGTCATCAGCCAGGATAGCTTGACTCCAGTGGCGTAGTGAGCACGGGACCCACGTCTGGGCATACCCTTCCCACATAGGGTGAACAGCAAAACACACAAGATGATGGACGGAATGTTGCACAATGGCAAAACACTCACCCCCAGTCACAGATCTGGGTTTAATCCATCGTTATTTTGCTCACCACACCACCCCAGTTCAGACATGGCCATATGCAAATCAGTCTTGACCCTGTGCCTCATGGGAACAGTCCAGCCCGAACTGCCAAGCCATGTCTTCCCTGGACCGGAATCAAGCATCCTAGGACCGGTTTCTGGCTATCAGCCGTCATCAGCCAGGATAGCTTGACTCCAGTGGCGTAGTGAGCACGGGACCCACGTCTGGGCATACCCTTCCCACATAGGGTGAACAGCAAAACACACAAGATGATGGACGGAATGTTGCACAATGGCAAAACACTCACCCCCAGTCACAGATCTGGGTTTAATCCATCGTTATTTTGCTCACCACACCACCCCAGTTCAGACATGGCCATATGCAAATCAGTCTTGACCCTGTGCCTCATGGGAACAGTCCAGCCCGAACTGCCAAGCCATGTCTTCCCTGGACCGGAATCAAGCATCCTAGGACCGGTTTCTGGCTATCAGCCGTCATCAGCCAGGATAGCTTGACTCCAGTGGCGTAGTGAGCACGGGACCCACGTCTGGGCATACCCTTCCCACATAGGGTGAACAGCAAAACACACAAGATGATGGACGGAATGTTGCACAATGGCAAAACACTCACCCCCAGTCACAGATCTGGGTTTAATCCATCGTTATTTTGCTCACCACACCACCCCAGTTCAGACATGGCCATATGCAAATCAGTCTTGACCCTGTGCCTCATGGGAACAGTCCAGCCCGAACTGCCAAGCCATGTCTTCCCTGGACCGGAATCAAGCATCCTAGGACCGGTTTCTGGCTATCAGCCGTCATCAGCCAGGATAGCTTGACTCCAGTGGCGTAGTGAGCACGGGACCCACGTCTGGGCATACCCTTCCCACATAGGGTGAACAGCAAAACACACAAGATGATGGACGGAATGTTGCACAATGGCAAAACACTCACCCCCAGTCACAGATCTGGGTTTAATCCATCGTTATTTTGCTCACCACACCACCCCAGTTCAGACATGGCCATATGCAAATCAGTCTTGACCCTGTGCCTCATGGGAACAGTCCAGCCCGAACTGCCAAGCCATGTCTTCCCTGGACCGGAATCAAGCATCCTAGGACCGGTTTCTGGCTATCAGCCGTCATCAGCCAGGATAGCTTGACTCCAGTGGCGTAGTGAGCACGGGACCCACGTCTGGGCATACCCTTCCCACATAGGGTGAACAGCAAAACACACAAGATGATGGACGGAATGTTGCACAATGGCAAAACACTCACCCCCAGTCACAGATCTGGGTTTAATCCATCGTTATTTTGCTCACCACACCACCCCAGTTCAGACATGGCCATATGCAAATCAGTCTTGACCCTGTGCCTCATGGGAACAGTCCAGCCCGAACTGCCAAGCCATGTCTTCCCTGGACCGGAATCAAGCATCCTAGGACCGGTTTCTGGCTATCAGCCGTCATCAGCCAGGATAGCTTGACTCCAGTGGCGTAGTGAGCACGGGACCCACGTCTGGGCATACCCTTCCCACATAGGGTGAACAGCAAAACACACAAGATGATGGACGGAATGTTGCACAATGGCAAAACACTCACCCCCAGTCACAGATCTGGGTTTAATCCATCGTTATTTTGCTCACCACACCACCCCAGTTCAGACATGGCCATATGCAAATCAGTCTTGACCCTGTGCCTCATGGGAACAGTCCAGCCCGAACTGCCAAGCCATGTCTTCCCTGGACCGGAATCAAGCATCCTAGGACCGGTTTCTGGCTATCAGCCGTCATCAGCCAGGATAGCTTGACTCCAGTGGCGTAGTGAGCACGGGACCCACGTCTGGGCATACCCTTCCCACATAGGGTGAACAGCAAAACACACAAGATGATGGACGGAATGTTGCACAATGGCAAAACACTCACCCCCAGTCACAGATCTGGGTTTAATCCATCGTTATTTTGCTCACCACACCACCCCAGTTCAGACATGGCCATATGCAAATCAGTCTTGACCCTGTGCCTCATGGGAACAGTCCAGCCCGAACTGCCAAGCCATGTCTTCCCTGGACAGGAATCAAGCATCCTAGGACCGGTTTCTGGCTATCAGCCGTCATCAGCCAGGATAGCTTGACTCCAGTGGCGTAGTGAGCACGGGACCCACGTCTGGGCATACCCTTCCCACATAGGGTGAACAGCAAAACACACAAGATGATGGACGGAATGTTGCACAATGGCAAAACACTCACCCCCAGTCACAGATCTGGGTTTAATCCATCGTTATTTTGCTCACCACACCACCCCAGTTCAGACATGGCCATATGCAAATCAGTCTTGACCCTGTGCCTCATGGGAACAGTCCAGCCCGAACTGCCAAGCCATGTCTTCCCTGGACCGGAATCAAGCATCCTAGGACCGGTTTCTGGCTATCAGCCGTCATCAGCCAGGATAGCTTGACTCCAGTGGCGTAGTGAGCACGGGACCCACGTCTGGGCATACCCTTCCCACATAGGGTGAACAGCAAAACACACAAGATGATGGACGGAATGTTGCACAATGGCAAAACACTCACCCCCAGTCACAGATCTGGGTTTAATCCATCGTTATTTTGCTCACCACACCACCCCAGTTCAGACATGGCCATATGCAAATCAGTCTTGACCCTGTGCCTCATGGGAACAGTCCAGCCCGAACTGCCAAGCCATGTCTTCCCTGGACCGGAATCAAGCATCCTAGGACCGGTTTCTGGCTATCAGCCGTCATCAGCCAGGATAGCTTGACTCCAGTGGCGTAGTGAGCACGGGACCCACGTCTGGGCATACCCTTCCCACATAGGGTGAACAGCAAAACACACAAGATGATGGACGGAATGTTGCACAATGGCAAAACACTCACCCCCAGTCACAGATCTGGGTTTAATCCATCGTTATTTTGCTCACCACACCACCCCAGTTCAGACATGGCCATATGCAAATCAGTCTTGACCCTGTGCCTCATGGGAACAGTCCAGCCCGAACTGCCAAGCCATGTCTTCCCTGGACCGGAATCAAGCATCCTAGGACCGGTTTCTGGCTATCAGCCGTCATCAGCCAGGATAGCTTGACTCCAGTGGCGTAGTGAGCACGGGACCCACGTCTGGGCATACCCTTCCCACATAGGGTGAACAGCAAAACACACAAGATGATGGACGGAATGTTGCACAATGGCAAAACACTCACCCCCAGTCACAGATCTGGGTTTAATCCATCGTTATTTTGCTCACCACACCACCCCAGTTCAGACATGGCCATATGCAAATCAGTCTTGACCCTGTGCCTCATGGGAACAGTCCAGCCCGAACTGCCAAGCCATGTCTTCCCTGGACCGGAATCAAGCATCCTAGGACCGGTTTCTGGCTATCAGCCGTCATCAGCCAGGATAGCTTGACTCCAGTGGCGTAGTGAGCACGGGACCCACGTCTGGGCATACCCTTCCCACATAGGGTGAACAGCAAAACACACAAGATGATGGACGGAATGTTGCACAATGGCAAAACACTCACCCCCAGTCACAGATCTGGGTTTAATCCATCGTTATTTTGCTCACCACACCACCCCAGTTCAGACATGGCCATATGCAAATCAGTCTTGACCCTGTGCCTCATGGGAACAGTCCAGCCCGAACTGCCAAGCCATGTCTTCCCTGGACCGGAATCAAGCATCCTAGGACCGGTTTCTGGCTATCAGCCGTCATCAGCCAGGATAGCTTGACTCCAGTGGCGTAGTGAGCACGGGACCCACGTCTGGGCATACCCTTCCCACATAGGGTGAACAGCAAAACACACAAGATGATGGACGGAATGTTGCACAATGGCAAAACACTCACCCCCAGTCACAGATCTGGGTTTAATCCATCGTTATTTTGCTCACCACACCACCCCATGAGGCACAGGGTCAAGACTGATTTGCATATGGCTGGGTTCAAACTGGAACGGCATGGTGAGCAAAAAAACGATGGATTTAGGCCCAGATCTCTGTACTGGGGTGAATGTATGACATTGTTCTGCATTCTGTCCATCAATTGTTGTTTTTGCATTTGTCACCCCGAGTGGGAAGGGTATGCCCAGACGTGGGTCCCTTGCTCTCCATGCCACTGGTAATCAAGCAAGCCTGGCTGAAGACGGCTGAAATGCCAGAAACCGGTCCTAGGATGCTTGTTTCCAGTCCAGTGAGGACCTGGCTTGGCAGTTCGGGCTGGACTGTTCCCATGAGGCACAGGGTCAAGACTGATTTGCATATGGCTGGGTTCAAACTGGAACGGCATGGTGAGCAAAAAAACGATGGATTTAGGCCCAGATCTCTGTACTGGGGTGAATGTATGACATTGTTCTGCATTCTGTCCATCAATTGTTGTTTTTGCATTTGTCACCCCGAGTGGGAAGGGTATGCCCAGACGTGGGTCCCTTGCTCTCCATGCCACTGGTAATCAAGCAAGCCTGGCTGAAGACGGCTGAAATGCCAGAAACCGGTCCTAGGATGCTTGTTTCCAGTCCAGTGAGGACCTGGCTTGGCAGTTCGGGCTGGACTGTTCCCATGAGGCACAGGGTCAAGACTGATTTGCATATGGCTGGGTTCAAACTGGAACGGCATGGTGAGCAAAAAAACGATGGATTTAGGCCCAGATCTCTGTACTGGGGTGAATGTATGACATTGTTCTGCATTCTGTCCATCAATTGTTGTTTTTGCATTGGACTCAAAGTGGAGCAGCGTGCCGTTCATATTGTTTCTTAACTGTTCCGTGGCTAATATCGTCCAAAGCCTGTGGTACCACTGGGAAGTGTACACTGGGTACACTGGGTACACTGGGTAGTGTGTTCATCTACTTCCAGTTGAAGCACTTTTTAGCTTAGTAGCCCCAGACACCGTAGAACCATGTTCCAGTCATTTTTAGACATTGCTTCAAGTTCGACCAGCCACAAGCCGAGCAGCAAAACTTCTGGTACAAAAATCGATGAGTTCCCAAAATCTTCTTTAGTTGGGCTGCCATCCCTTCCCAAAATTAGTGGATCTGCGGACATTGCCACCATGTAGGAAGGTACCTCTTAAGACCTGGTTAGCCCCCATTATTTTCCAGGAACATGTCATTTCGACTGAAAGTGCATTGGGTCCCTCCTAACCAGGTTCCCAGGGCTAGAGCTCTTTCCCAAAACTGTACCACAATAGGCACAACTTCAGCAAGTCCCTAGTAAATGGTACCCCTGGTACCTAGGGCATTGGCAGTGAAGAGAGTCCACTAGGGCTGCAGCACAAACTGTGCCACCCTAGGGACCCCTCGCCAAGATCATGCAAACTGCCACTGCAAGCTCCATGTCTGGGTGCAGAGAAAACTGAAGAGTCGACATGGCACACATCTTTCTGTGCCATGCCCAGACACTGCATGAGGTATAGACAAGTCACCCCTACTGCAGGCCTTACAGCCCTAAGGCAGGGTGCACTATAACCCATGTCTGGACATGCATGTATGAGCAGATAGGACCCTATAATATCTAAGTCCATTCTTGGGTATTGTAAAAGCACAGGGAGGCCATAGAGAGTACATAGGCTGGACACCACAGCACCATGATGGCTTCACTGTACCACGGAAATGTTTGGTACCAAACCTCTCCTCTTAATAAATCAACAATGATGCCAGTGTTGGATTTATTAATATACCAAACACTGGTGTGGTCTCTTACTAGTCTTAGCCACCCTGCCACCACCAGACATGTTTCTGACCTCATGGGGTGAGAGCCTGTGCTCTCAGAGGCCGGGAACAAAGCCTGCTCTGGGCGAAGGTGCTTCTCACCACCTCCAGCCCGAAATGGCAATCCAAGGCCAGAAGCTTCAAAAGGAAATGCCGCCTTTGAAATGCAACCCAGGCATCTCCAGATAGTGGAGGATGCCAATCCCCCTGTACTCCTCCACATAGAGGGTGTAGACACCCTAAAGGTAGGTAGCCCATTGGCTACTACCTGCCTCCCCCTGTAGCACCTCAAAATTCGATATTTAGGTGGCAAACCCTGGACCCTGAATTTTAGTTTCAATGGACCTAAGAAGACAACAGACAAAGAAGAGCTGCTGACCCCCAAACGGAGTACCTGCTGGAGAATTTGTGACAAAAAACCCTGCCTGCTGCCTCAAGGTCTCGACCATCATGGTGAACTGTCTTGTCCTGTTGCTGTGAGGCACTCCCAAGCACCTCCAGCCCTTCACCAATCACCAGAGAACTCCCTTGAAATAGAGGAACTACTCCCCTGCAGTCCGCAGGCACCGATCCTGCAGAGTTCGGTTTAGCGACTTGTTTCTCCCTGGCTACTCCGACCCAGCACCCAAGCAAGAAGTACACCAGCTCCAGAGGGTCAGATCTGTCCCCACTACTAAGTTAGTGAGAGGACACAGGACCTACCGGAGCCGTGCCATAGCAATTCCCGAGGTAGCAGACCACCTGCAACCGACAGCGAGATGAGGAGTCCAATCTGGACACCAACTACCCAGGAAGCAAGAACCCATCGTGGGACATCAAGACCCCGAGACTCACTTCATGAGTGGCCCAGCTGTCCGGAAACCGTCCCTGCAACCTGTCTGCCCCTTCTGTGAAGACCATCTTGACACACAGAACCCGGCTGACCTATCTGCTCTGCATCCAGCCTGGATACCGACAAACCAGCTGTGCTCCTAAGGCCATTGCAGTCCAATCCCTTGTTTGGGGTCCCCCGGACTTACTTGCAAGTCCCCATGTGCAGCCTGTTTTGACGTGGCCCCCTTCTCCATAGCGCACCAGCTGCCAGCGACTCAGCACCCTCAGCACCCTCCTCCCGGCCGAATCCAGGACGCTCCTGACAATTTGCTGGTGGAACATTTGACTTTGGCATGCTGCTACTTTAAACTCCAAAGGTGAAACCCTAGAACAGACTGAACGTATTTAGATGCATTTTTGTGTTTTTCTCCATAGACTTCCACTGTGCTTAATTGCAAACAACCGAGTTATTTTCTGAACTTTGAAAATTCATAACTAAAATAGTACTTACCTGTGAACGAAGTTCTTGGTCTTAAAGTATATAGAAATCGGTGTTCTTTTTGCAAATTGGTCTCGTATTTATTCTTGAGTGTGTCTCTGTGATTGCAACAAATGCTTAGCACTACCCTCTGCTAGGCCGAACTGTTCTACCACACTACTACAAATAGGGCATTATTATTGTCTCTTTAGCCTATGAATACCAATCTGGGACCCACAGGACTCTCTGCACAGAGTACTTCGTTTTAGTGTAGTATATAGAAAGCCAGCTTCCTACACACAGAATGTGCTTTCCATCACCTCTGGACCTATGACTCCTCTGACAATGAGGTCTAGTCTTCGGCAACATTTTATGTAGCGGTAAGTAGTGTATATTTAGCCATACCAAACCTTCTAATGAATCTCCCTCCCCTGGGCAGATTTGGAGGAGGAAATTATGTTCCTGCTTAGCCATTCTCATGGTTTTCTCAACATTTGTTTACCAAGGACCCGCTCCCACTCCTTGTTATGGGGTCAACACTGAAGGGCGTCCTGTGCAAGTAGAGGTTGGTAAAAGCTAAGCATGGTAGATCCCACCAGTTGAGAAAATGTTCCAGTGTGCTCTTCTCTTGGGTTGCTCCTAACCGAGTTGCAGGATTGGTAATCCACTGTCTAAGATGTGTATAGTGAAGTTGTTGCTTCTCAGAAAGACCAAAGTCCAACTTGCATTGAAAAAATGTCTTCATGGTGCAGGTCTCAAACATATCTGATAACATTATCCTTTATTCGTTGTTATATGCTGGGCGAACTCGGCGGCACGCCATTTTTTAGGTCTCACTGAGTCAGTGCACATGTGCTGCTCTGCGAGACATTTAGTAGGTGAGTTTTCAAAGTGCCACTGGCTGGCCTAGCGCTTGCGTTCATGCGCGCAGCCGGCCACTATCTGTCTTTCACGGGTCATTAGCACTGTGATGACTTTCACTTTCGCAAAAGTAAAGAAATAGAACAAAACATCTATTTCTGTACTTTTGCTATAATTGCGGCATCCGCGCTTTACTTTGAACATTAAAAGTAAAGCGCGGGTGCCGCGCTTAAAGCAAAAGTAAAGAAATAGAAAAAAACATCTATTTCTTGACTTTTACTATAATCGCGGCACCCGCGCTTTACTTTTAATGTTAAAAGTAAAGCACCGGTGCCGCGATGCTTGTTTTTTAAAATTTTGAGCTTATCCCGCTTCAGCAACCCACCGGCGCAGCATGCAGTTTTTTCTTTTCTCGTTTTTTCTCTCCTCCTATTGAGTTATGAAAATCAGCTTTAACCAATTCAACAACGTATTGTCTAGACCATGTAATTTCAGAAATATAATGCTTTAAGTTTGGTACATTTTCTGTCTGCCTCGTTTTGTATGTAAATGGTTCACACCCCAGTTAGTCCTCCAGTCCCCCCCCCGTCAATTCCATTTACCACATTCCCAGAAAGAAAAACTTTTGGGGTTGGCTAGAAAGGCACAATGTGATTTGGACAATATAGTAGTACTGTACAACGCATACTAGTGAATTCGATTTTTCAAGAGCTCCCTTTCATTCTGAAGTGGACTTCCACCTGGTGTCCGTATTTCTCCCATTCCTTGCTTAAGAGGAGTCCAACACTGGGGTGGCTCTTTGCTACCACTCCCCTTTTGCCAAGCAAAAGACACTAGAATCCAGTTTGACTTTAAAGACCATGTAACCAGAAGACCTCACATTTTATGCCTAGCTGTGGAGGCACACTCAACGTGCTGGTTTACTATTTGTTATATTTACATCGTGACACGACCTGGACATAGGGCTGTTACAGATGAGCGATCGCTAACTTTATTGTGCTGCCAGGCCAGTTCCATAAAGAACAATTTAAAAGCACCAGACTTATGCTTACATACAACTGGACACCCAAAGCATTAGATCAGTGACAGAAGGAAGTGAAACTCTTACAGCCCAGTCCTACACGTTTATAATCTCCTTCACTGGCAAGGCAGACATTTGGGAATAAGAACCAGATTCACACCTATGGATTGATTGTTTAAGCAATGCAAATGATGCAGCAAGAACCTCAGGATACTCCTCTTTTAATGAGACCGGGGATTCTGTATGTACTAGTATAATTTCAGTACTTTTTTGTTGTTTTCGTTTGTACTCCCACTCGATTTTAGAGGTCACCCTTACCCCTACCCATCTCCCACTACTGAAGACAACTGATCTGCCAATTCTATAACTTTTGAACGTGCTAGTCTTTTGTCTGACAATCTCATCCTGTCAGTACACACCTCTGCATCCACAACTGATAACCTTCATTTGCTGCTGTAGGTGTTGGTAAATAAAGCCCAGACCTGAGTCTGTGAGTTGTTCGTGCCAGACTGAGGCTAAGCAGCAGAAAGGAGAACCAAGTCCAGACAATATTTTCACCCACTGCACACCTCTTTGCCCTTCAATATCTTTGCACTAGCACTGTTCACTTTTTATGAGCAAATAAAAATCTTTATTTTTGTTCCAAATAAATGCATGGTTGAGCATCTTTTGGCTGCCCTTTTGTGTTCTCTAGAAGTTAATCGTTTTTTGTTGTTGTTTTTTTTTAACTCCTCGAACTTGCTGTGCATTGTACTTGGTTCTGAAAATATGGCAGGCAAAGCTTCCTGTGACTCTTCCTTACCTGTGGCTCCGGGGCACCAGCGGGTGCAAGCACCGTACAAGCGATACAACAATAAAATACCGGCACCTCCACCCTCACTTCTCTTTCCCCCCCTCCCCTGCTCCTTCTCGTTCTATCTTTCTTCTCTCCTTATCCTATGTTCTTTCTTGCCTCTCCCTTTCCCCGACCTCTTTTGCTCCCCTTATCACATCCTCCTCTCTGTCGGTTATTATTATAAATGTGTCTCAAGCTCAGCCATTTTCCTTCCAAGCGGGGTGTTTATCTTGGCACATTCGGTACTTTTAACTGTCCTGCCCAACTTCACGGAGACCCTCGCCCCCAAACAGCTCTTTCTAGCATTGACTCAGGGGAGTTAGGGTATACACGATGCTTAATCAGCTACGAAATAGCTATTTTTAAGGTTCGGTTGATATTTGCACTTAGTGATTTTTTTTTTTTTATTAGATATCACTGACGTTTTCTAGTTGTTTTTCATCGCTTTCTGAAACTCATGACTTCTCAGAAGGGCTGTCCCCACGTGCAAACCTTGCCTGGTGTTGCTGAAGTTTGTAACATCTTTTCACAGAGGTTTCTGATTATCATGAATTTATCTCTCATTCATGACTTTTTTGACCTCCATGGATCTTTACTAGATAGTTTTTGATTCTAGATTCTACGTTTTTTTGCCGTCTCTTGGATGCAAGTTACATAGGACAATTCCCATGAAAGTTTGGTTCTCTTTTTATTATGCTCTGGCAAGTGTGATGCTGTGGATTTATGCAAAAATTATTGAAGTATTGTGCTTGTTGTCAGTATTCACTTGTGCGTTATAGTGCGTGATGTGTTACAGCAACTGTGTGATGTTTATTGGGTGCCAGAGCTCCTTCAACCGAGATTTGAAATAAGAGCCAATTTAGATAAATGCTTTTAAAGAATAAAACAGATTCTGGTGGTCTCTTAACGTCATTGCTGAAATTGTCCTACATTATTTCATGCCTTCGGGCCACTATTCAGTTGTTGATCTGCATTTATTTACAAATGCCGTTCGTGTGGTTGATGTGGTTTCACATAACAATGAAAAACGAGGCACTTGTCACGAGCATACACTTAGCAACCTGAAAAGTCTCTGTTCCACAATAGGAGAATGTCTCTGTTCCTTATTAACTCCTATACGACCAGAACTGTGCAAAATTACTTGCAGTGCTTGCATATTCAGTTAATTGATGGCTCTTTTTCAACAGCAATTATTTATATCTTCTGCCATTAATTTCCCACAACCTTTGATATCGTTGATGATTGATGCAATGTAATATGTAATATACTGCATTGGTAAACACTTATAAGGTCCCAAAGGCGAGACCTATTGGCTATGCCAATGCTTGTTCTGTTTGACTTTTGTTTACAATGGCGGCACCCACGCTTTATAGGGAAAAAAGCGTGCGCCCGCCATTTTTTAAAATCTATTTGTTTACTCTAGTTTCAATTGCGGCTCCAGCACTTTAGCTTTAAACAGCTGAAGCAAAAGCGTGGGTGCCGCAATTGCTTCAAAAGTAAAGAAATAGAAAAAATGCACATTTTCTAATCCTTTACATTTAAAGCAATATCGGCACGCGCGCTTTAGCTTCAGATGTTTAAAGCTAAATCGCTTGTGCCGCGATCGATTTGAAATACAATAGCCCTCGCATTCCTGAAGGTTTGAGCTAATGCTGTTGCATTACTTGCAGCAATGCCAATAGCTCAAACCTTCAGTAATTCGAGACCCATTGCATTGCATGCTTGTTTTTCTTTGTTCCTCCCAGGTGGCAGGGTCCAAGTACTGCATCATCACGCTTTGGTTGTTCATCTTTTCCTTAGCGGACACTTTTTTAGGTCTCGCCTAGGCAGTGCTTGCACTGTCGCAGTGTGTAGAGACCCCCCAGCGCTCAGCAGCGCTTAAAAACTCTTTTTTCCCTCCTCCCTGCAGCTCCGGTCCCACCCTCGGCTGAGTGTTGATGCCGAGGGCTGGACGCCGGTTTTGGCGGCCATCTTCGTTTGGGCTGGGTTGGGGAGGCCATAGACAAGGACTATAAAAACAGGCACTTACGGCTCCGCGCAGCGGACGCGACCAGCGGATGCGCCGGACCTGCGCCGGAGTCGTGCTAGAGTCCTGCCCGTCTGCGCCCGTCAGCGTCCCGGAAGCGTCTGGCGTGGCTGGTACCTCTGGCCCCTATGCTCTCCTACTCCGCTCAGGAGCTATACTCTTTGCGTAACTGGAATGCGTCGTGTTACACGGTTTTCCCTGGCCGATATAAGGGTAAACATACGTGCCCTGCCTGCCATTGGCACCCTGTTCGCTCCTTCCCTTCCCCTATCCCTGCTAAGGAGTGTAGCATAAAACACCTTAGTGTACTCCTCAATACGAGGTCGTTGCACCGACACACTCAAGAGATTTTTGATCTCCTTTCAACGACCAGTCCTACCTGTCTGATGCTTACTGAAACATGGCTGAATGATTCCTCCCACCCGGACATTGTGGCAGCCATCCCCACGGACTATACCATCCATCGACAGGACAGAGACAAGGGTAGGGGAGGAGGAGTTGCCTTGGTTGTTAAAAAATCTTTTCCGTGCACGGTCACGCATACTCACACCATCGCAGGGGCGGACTCTTTAGCCTTTACCATCTCCCTATCGCCGCAACAAGCGCTGAAGGGTCTGATTGTTTACAGACCTCCGGACCCAGTGGGATCCTTTTTTGATGATCTCCAGCAGGCCATGTCGATCCTTGTCCTTAGATCGGAGCTGTGCCTACTGGCGGGAGATTTTAATTTCCATTTGGACGACCATAATGACCAGGACGCCATCAAATTGCTGGATATTGCATCCACTCTAGGCCTTTCCCCCTATCTTTCTGGTCCGACCCACAACAAAGGCCACACACTCGATCAGGTGTTTTCCACCACACCTATCATGGCTGTAACTCTTCTGCCAGTCGTCTGGTCTGATCATTATCTTGCCCACTTTGAAATACCTTCTACTGTGACCTCTCCGGCCAGTGTCATGAGGCAGCAGGGCAGCAGCTATAGGGCATTCCACCGGGTGACCCCAGACATGCTAACGCATGCCCTGGCAGATCACCCTGTTTCCTGTACTGGCGACCTGGAGAAAGATCTGGAGAGCCTACAATCCTGGCTTCTTGCCAGACTAAATGAGCTCGCTCCCTCACAGCCACCCAGATCTGCTGCCCGGCGGGTCTCTGCCCCCTGGTTTACGGAGGATTTAGCCCGCGCTCGTAGGCAATGTAAAGCTGCTGAGCGGGCGTGGAGAGTCCAGTATGAGCCTGAAGCCAAACAACGCTATAAAATCATGATGAAGTCCTACCACGATCTTATCTTACAGGGCAAGAAATGTTACTTCGCTAAAAGGATTGAAGACGCAGCTAACTCCTGTAAGGAGATTTTTTCAATTGTACGTGAATTTACCAGCCCCCGGACAACCTCTACTCAGGGTGCCCCGGTGGAGACCTGGGCTAACACTATTGCCAATTTCTTCACCACCAAAATCAGGCTAATTCAGGATTCTTTCCCGTCGAGAGCGTTAGATGATTTATCTACGATGCAGACGGAGACAGTCTTCCTGTCTCCTCCTGGCCCAGCTTTGCTAGACTTTCCTCCCCTTCCGGTTGCCGCATCCTTAGCCTTGATGAGGAACCTTAAATCAGGCTCACCATTAGATCCGTGTCCAGCAAAATTCTTAGCGAAAATGGCAGATGTCATTAATCCCATAGCTAATCCTATCCTCAATTTATCCCTGAGTCAGGGTTTTCTGCCCCAGGCCTGGAAGCAAGCCATGGTCATCCCCCTGATCAAGAAGCCCAATCTTGATCCAGAGGCGCCTTCTAATTATAGGCCAATCTCGCTCCTTCCAGCACTGACTAAGATCCTGGAGAAACACGTGCACAGCGCGCTTTCTAACTTCCTGGAGTCTAATGAGTTACTTCATGAATCCCAATCGGGCTTTCGTTCCAACTTAAGCACCGAGACGGCGCTCCTGGAAGTCTCGGAGATCGTGAAGGAGGTGCTGGACACAGGAGGCAGGGTGATGTTAGTCATGTTAGACCTGTCGGCGGCGTTTGACACCGTCCCCCACGAGGATCTCCTCACTAGACTTCATAACATCGGTCTAGGGGGGACGGTGCTCAACTGGTTTCGTTCCTTTCTGGCCAACCGCCGGCAGACGGTCTGGGTCCCACCCGGGTCCGCCGAGATGCCGCCATTGGGAGTCGGAGTGCCTCATGGCTCTGTACTGAGCCCCACTCTATTTAACATCCTTATGACCCCTCTGGCGACACTGGCGGAGTCCTACGGGGCCCGGATCGTCTCTTATGCTGACGACACCCAGCTTCTATTCACCTGTCGTAAGAGCGAAGAGTTCGATGGAGAAAGGATCTGCGAGTGCCTTGGGGCTGTCTTTAGCTGGTTTTCACACAACAGCCTCAAATGCAACTCGGACAAATCCGAAATACTATTCTTCGGATGCCCATCAGAACCAGATTGGCAGGGATGGTGGCCTGCTGACATGTTCCCTCCCACTCAGTCCTCTAAGTGGGCTAAGAACCTGGGGGTTAAAATTGACAACGAGCTCTCGCTCAAATCCCAGGTTTCCACTCTTACGGGTACATGCTTTGGGATACTCAGAATGTTGCGCAAGTTCTTTCCCCTTCTCTCGGAGGAACATCGGAGGATCACTGTTCAGGCACTCATAGGGTCCAGATTGGACTATGCAAATGTCCTATATCTGGGTCTGCCTGAATACCTCCTCCAGCGTTTGCAGGTTACTCAGAACGCTGCTGCTCGTGCAATTTTTGGCCTGCACCGCCGCACCAGTGCCTCCAATCTCCTCGTATCCCTTCACTGGCTTCCGGTGCGGAAGAGGATACTTTTCAAGGCCATGACTCTCGCCCATAAGGCCTTGCATGGCAATGGTGCCAAATATCTTCAGAGGAGGCTGGACTTCTATCGACCTGTACGATCCCTCAGGTCAGAAGCTTTGGCTTTGGCTCGGGTGCCACGCATCAAAAGGGCTCGGCTAGGCGGCCGGTCCTTTAGCTTTCTTGCTCCGCAGCTATGGAATTCCTTACCGGTGTCCTTGCGAAACACCGCTAACCTGCTTGCCTTCAGAAAAGACTTAAAAACCTGGCTGTTCACTGGATAATCTGCCCCCTCTTTAGGCCCCTGCTCTTTTTACTATTATGTTTTCCAGCTCTTTCTTTGGTCTGGAGCACAAAAGCGCCGGGACACTCCTTTGGAGTAGCCGTTGCGCTATAAAAGTCCCATTTAACATAACATAACATGCAGTATACACTATAGTGTATGTAAGCTCCGCCCACTCTCCACCCATCATTTTCATTGGCTGGTGTCTTAAATAGTGGCTTCTGATTGGTTGTAGACTTGTTAGTCCCTCCTTATGATGGACATGTCTTCATTTGTATCCTTCCACGGCTATTGTCCCCTTTACTGCACAGACTACTTTCTTCCGATGCCTTCTCACAACCCTATTGCCAATGCTTGTTTAATTTGTCTCTCCCTACAATGCTTGTTTTATTTGTCTCGCCCCACTCTCATCTGAGATCTCTGTTTAACCAGCCCACGCTTTAATTATTTAGGATTAATACAGCCCACCTTCTCTTTTAATTATTTATAATTAATCCAGCCCAAGGCAGGATCGAACTCTCCTCTCTAGCTTCAACGTCGGCAGCCTTATATGTTACGCCACCTCTCTTCGTTTCAAGACAATCCCCTGAAAGAGGGTTTATCTTTGTTTCCGTTGCGTGCATTTCACAGTGCCCCGGGGGCACAAGCAGGGACCTACTACAGTGCTTCTCTATGAGAATGCACTTTGCGGTCCCCCCGGGGCACAAGCAGGCATCCACTTCAGCATGCCTAAGCAAGCGTGTGATGTGAGTGGATGCGTGTGTGTGCGTCAGTGTTGCCAGTTTGGGCTAGATCACACACAATTGGGCTAGATTTTTCCCAATTGTGCGGTAAAATTTTGGTTTGTGAGGGTTGCTATATTTTGGGCTACTTTATAAATTATTTTGTGCTATTTTTAACTTTTTGTGCTAGAAATCTGTTACTACTAGGATCAGTCCTTCATCTATTTTAATTGTTCTCCTTTCACCGTCATTGCCTGCACGGGAGTCGAGGACAGCAGAGATAAACTTTAAAGGTAAGGAACGGATGGACCAGTGTAGACAAAAGACTAAGAATTCCCAGGCATGCAAATGCGTGTTCAGAAGCTTGGCACTGTTTGACGGTCATCGCATACAAAGGCGTTACAGATAGAACTTAGGCTATAGACATATGACATTAGCACATGCTCGCGACTTAGGTCAGGAAAACACGCAACTCATCAACTGCACTCAGTGTTAAAATCGGGTGGCCCTCTTAAACTAGCCAGGCGCGGTTATGTTATAGTGAATAATCGACGGCTCATTCAGAATCGAAAAGTTGGAGTAATGTATAGAATACTGAATGAATGATAAAGAAACAGATTAATTGAATTATAAAATGCATTTTACACATTTTAAACGCAATTATAAAACATTAGTACAAAACTTAACCTTAGTCTACCAAAACGTACACAATAGGTTTAAGATAGCATCCTAATGCACACATTTTATTTTTCTCACAATGACAGTAAAGACTCCCATATTCAGAAGTGAAACATTCGGTTTCGATATGGCACACTTGCGGTGTGCTGACCCGGCAGCAGTATCCTTGCCGTGATGTTAGTGCTGCACAGCTCCTGAGGCCGGGACTGTCGTGCTGCTCGAGCTGTTACTGATGGTCTGCGACTCCTGACAGTGCGAGTGTCACTTCTACCACTGCACACTGTGCGGGTAGTAGTATCATGGTTTTCTTTGCTCGCCTGCCTCCTTGCTATCCATCACATGTCCCTGTGTCTGCTTGGAGTTACCTGGGCGCCCTCGGTGTCCGGAGCATGGCACGTGCCTAGTGCATACAATGGGGCGCTATTTTTGTGCCATCACCTGTCCATAGAAAAATATGTTTGTCCTGTGCTGGCCATTGAATTACACCTGTTCCGAACATGGAACAGCGTACCCCAAACACTAGGCGTGCCCCATCATACCTGTTGTTCAGTAAGTGTATGAAGAGGCCTCTCTTCAAGACCACTGAACTGTATTTCTGACTGGGTCAGCATTTTGTTGGTTTAGAGTCCATGCACCTGATGCACTAAGAGGTCGTCTCCAACTGCATATAAGGCATTATTTGTGTTTTTTCCTGCCTGCAACCATCAGGCTTTTCGTGGGGATCAAGGACAGGTAGATCAACGTTGGGACACTTTCCCTAAGTGGGCTAATTTGCCTTCCTAAAGTTACTCTACCGTAGACGTGACGGTGTTGTGGTACTGCTGAGCAGGACAGGGTTTTTGACTGTGGAACTGGTTTAGGTTCCCCCTACTTTAAATGAAGCAGTGCAGTGCTTAATATGTAAAATAATAAGTGCCAGGCACGAACCAGGAGGCCACTGCAACTTGCAGCACCCATCGCCCCCATCTTTCTTGCCAGCAAGTGAGACAGTTCAGATGATTGAAATCTCTGTTTAATATATTGTTTCTCTGCAGCCTCGCACGGAAACAGGTGTCCGACCTAGGCTGTGGGCTGTGCCATGCTACTACTAAGTGTGGGTGACATTATACTGTTCACAAGAAAGTGTCACTCATAATCGCTGAATGTCACACATAATTTCACTGAAATTATGAAAATGTCACACATAAGCAATCTGAAACCTTGGCAGCTACGTGGCAGCCTGCTGCAACACCAATCCCAATGCTTTTCAGCTCTGCTTGAAGCATTGATCACGGTAGAAATTAAATGAGTGTGGAGTCAAGTAAAGATTGCGGAATGAAATCTTTTCAGACTTAGCAAGAGCATACATTCTGCGCAGACCACTGCTGTAAAATGGTCTGACCACAAATCTCCATTTACCGCGTGCTTGACGCTGTCCCTGCCCCGCCTTCGTTAAAGTAGCAATATTGGGCTACGTTTTGGTTGGCGTTGGGCTAGCGAATGCTGAAAAAATCTGGCAACACTGGTGTGCGTGCGCACGAGAGGCTGTCGGAGTGGAGGGATGGCGAATTTCACCACCTCAGTGAAGCGCTACATTGTTACAATTGCGGCCTCACTCAGCCGCCTGCCAGCATTAATTAAATTATTACTGGGCTGCCCTGGCGCTGCACGCCAGGCTGTCTGAGTCAGTCACTGACTACGCTTTCCTGGGCCTTCTCCCTAACTACCCCCATCCCTCTCCCTAGCTACCGCCCGGAGGGTGCCCATGGATTCCGATCATTGTCCACGATTGTTCCGGGTTCAAGCTGCAGGCGGTACGGCGGGTCAAGGTGTGGAGGGCCAATGTGGGGTAGCAGGCCTTGGGGTGGGTTTGCCTTTATTGCTGGTGGCGGTTTTTGGCACAAGAACTACCTGCTTCATCGCGACAGGGCTTGGTATTGTGTAACGTGCTAATTCTTCAAGCGATAGTCAGAGTGACGATGCAGGGGCTCTAGACGGGGTGAAAAACCAACAAAGCCCCATTAACAAGCCAATGGTCTTTTAAAGACCTGTGAAGTACTCGGGGGCGGCTGTGTGTGTGCCTGGGCTGCCACACGGGGTGGGGGGAGGGGGGGTGCCGTTGGTATATGCACTGCCAGCAACCTGCCAGGCCAGTGAGTGCTGAACTCTTGCATAACCCTCTCTCTGCCTGCCATTGCGCTCCATGCTTCTGAAAGGTCTGAAAGGGAAGGAAAAAAAGTGCATTTGTGTTTCAAATGCCTGATCCTGCAGCAGCACACTTCCAAAGCCCATACATGACAGTAACCCGATTCAAGGCCCCATTCTCCCGATTTTTTTTTAAAGAATCTCCCACTTTGCTCTTCTGAAATGTTGGCATGTATGCTGGTGTGAAGGTATCCGAATCGGTTTCTTGACCAGGCATGGCTGCATTAACCGTAGAACAGGCACACGTCCCGCGTCAGTGTTTGGTGCGGACCCCCTGCAACTAGGCCGAGGGTAATCATCCAAGCATTATCTCCCAGTGCGGATGAGGATCCAGGCGCCCGCCCGCATCGAGTAGTGTCTATAAATGTATTTTGGGATATGGCATGAAGCCTGACTAGTCCCATTGGCCAGTTACAGTAAGTTTGCGTACTGGCATAGCGCCAAAAATGGAAACACTCTAGCATACTGCACCTCAGATATGCCTTGTGCTCCTCAAACAGCCGAGCGGTGTGTCCATTTTCCTTCATTGCATCAGGACCCAAGGCACTCTATTGGCCTATCTAATGTCCCGTCGCTCACCCGAGTCCCTCACTTTTCAAGCAGTCTCCAGTTTTTGTGAACTGTTGTTGTTTTTTCCTTCCTTATCCCATCTAGTTTTGCCTGTCTACAAGCAGTTTTATTTATCATCTTTCAATCTCCTTCTTTGCTTATCAACCTTCTTTCCACTACACCTCCATTTACCTTCTGCAATTTTGAACATGTGGTTATCGTCAATTTATTTAATTATATCAGAGTTGACATTTTTTTTTTACTGTTGTCCCTTGGCCTCTTCTACTTCGCATTCTATTTAGGTCAAAAGCTTAGCATAATGTCATAATCGAAAGGCAATCTTTGTTTGTGTGAGGCTGTCAAGCCGAAATGGGTTGAGGTAACTACCTTGCAGAAGACCCACACCGGTGTTCATTTACCTTCTAGTACTCAATGTATTTTCCACTGCATATTTGAATGGATCCTTTTATACTTAAATTTGTACTTACTTTTATCTAGATGTTATTGATTGCTGCCTCCGCGCAAGTTTCACTTCTATCGAAATATGTAAACTGCATCACTACAAATTCCCACACATGAAAAAAAAAACATGTCTGTGGTTGTTAAATAGCTTTGAGATTTGGCTGTGTTTGGTTGACAGTCACTCATAGAGTGAAAATTGTGCTTGGCATCATTTTGGAATCAGTAACTTAAAAAAAATGTGGACCTCTGTGGCAGTTTGGAATTTGCATGAGTGACAATTCTGGGGCAAAATTGCCTAGAACTAGTTTGCCACATCATTAAAATGGTTTGGCATAGATGGTGATAATGCTTTGCTAAAGTCTCCCTGAAATTAGGTTTCGGAACTTCATATTGTTGAGCCCTCGATCTTGAGGTATTAATAAGTGTAGCAAACTGTTTATTACAATTGTGTAGTTTCCCATACCCCTGTCAAAGCCCCAAAGTGCTTTTGGATGAGGTTACTCCATTCATTGTACTTTGTTTGTGTAGCATAAGTTTAAAGAGGGGCATATGTGGTAAGAGTTTTGGTGTCAGACGTGAATTTTGAAGGGTTGTTCCAAACGTGTAATACTGAACCACTTGCTGCATTGATAAATGTAAATCCATATTTGTAAAGCGCGAACTACTCACCCTTACGGGTCTCAAGACGCTGGGTGCCGTTGTGGAAATTAAGTGAGCTATTGCCCAGAGTCACATGGTGCTGAGCTGAGCTGCCGCTGGAGCAAGGAATCAATCCGTGAACCCTGTGCTTCGAAGTCATCTGCCCTGGCGGCTGCACCACACCTTTCCACACTTTGTTACAACCTTTATTACATTTCACTCAGTACTATACAATTCAACTCCACACAATTCCATTGCATGCCACACAATTCAACTCCACAACACATAATTCCACTACGCACAACATATATCCAATCCACCCCACAAAAGTCCAAATAATGTCATTCCACATAATTCCACTCAATACGTGCCACTCTACGACTCGCAATACCATTACATAAAAGTCCACTACACTTAATACCACATACTCACTATCCACATAATTCCAAACACACAAACACACGGATCCAGCATTACTCATATTGCATAGCCTCTTTGTGTCTATAAACTTCTCTCCACTTCTTTCTCTTTCTCTCACACTCTTTCCACTACTCTCTCTAGAGTTCATTCACCACTTCATACACAAAGTATTTATCACTTTCATTCTTACTTTCTATTTTATACAACTCTCACACCTATAACTTCACCATCCCACTTATTTCCTATACGCAAATACACTAAACACCACACAATTACACCCCACACAATTCCACAACAAACAATTCCAAATTCCACTACAAACAACATACATCCACTTCACTACAAACAAAAAACTTAAGTAAATAAGCAATTGCAAAGCAATAGGTCTCGCAATTGCGAGATTTCGATCTATTGACATTGTAAATGACAATGCCTTTTACTTGTTTAAACAACCTGCACTAATGAAAGCCGTTGTAATTTACAATACCAATAGGTCAAAGTTTCTAAAATGCGATCTTTTCAAAATCGTATTTTTTTCAACAACCGCAAATTACCGCACTTTACCAATAGCGCCCGTGTCCACTGTCAGCAGCTTCTAAACACTTTTAACGTCCTAAAGGCTTTTGAGAATTTGGAAGAATGCATTTTTGTAGTCGTGTTTTTTAAAATAAATATAGTGCTTCTAGAGTTCACAACTTGGGCAGTAAA
The DNA here is from genome assembly GCF_964204655.1 of Triturus cristatus. Taxonomy (NCBI): domain Eukaryota; kingdom Metazoa; phylum Chordata; class Amphibia; order Caudata; family Salamandridae; genus Triturus; species Triturus cristatus. Next base: position 557,823,616 of record NC_140592.1, on the reverse strand, counting down.
CCATATATTCACCTTGTTTTATGTCTCTATTCCCTTAATCTACACATTATCAATAGACTCCACCGCTTCAAACATGGTATTTTAGTATCCTATTTATATACTACCCTTATAAGGCTCTGAAGCAGTTGTGTAAGGCTAAATGAGAAGAGTAGATATAACACCCAGGATAATATGCTGCATGGCTAAATACTTTTAAGGTCCTAAAGGCGAGACCGTTGCATTGCAAATGCTTGTTCTTGGTTTCTTGCCTGTGTTACTGTTTGCCCGTGTTAAGCTTCCGCGCTGTAGCTGCTTGCATTATATGATCTTTTCAGTGCTCTGACTTTCTGTAAACCGGGCTATAATTCTTAAGGTAGCCTATGTGATTTTGGAGGAAGCACAGCTTTTAGTTATTCAGCATAGCTTCATGTTTCAGCCCTGTGCCTAACTTTTATCTACACGGTGAAAGGAAGGGAAAAAAAGACTACAAGAAAGTGGATACCTTCGTCCTCGAGCTTGTTCCATTCAGTAATCCGGCATTAGTCTGTCTTCTCTTTCCATGCTTGTTTTCCTACAGTGCTACCCCTTCACAAGGAACTTTGGGAAACAGGGTGTCTTTCTCCAACGTTTAAAAGCACATTTGCATATTTTAAACAAGGGTGACTTCATAACAACGGATAAGGGCAGAACCATATGGGCGAAACTGGACGTTGTCGCTCTGCTCCCTGATAGCAGGAGAGTCTAATGTCGAGCTATACACAGAGCTATAAAATGCTGTACAACTGGGACCTCATCCCCACAGCATCTAAAACATATATACCGCGTATTCAGGACGCGTATCCGAGTTACGGCGGAGAGGCCGATCACTCAGGCTTTGGGTGGAAGCTCATCACAGCTACCAGTTTGGTTGACTGAATACCGGCTTTCTCTCCTCCAGCCCAGAAGTGGCAGTAGAGGGTAGGTAAACCAGGAGAAGGGGTTGGAGCCCAAGTCTGGCATGTGGCATATGTCATGACATATGCCACAGCGGGCCACATTTTGTGTGTATGTTGCTTGAGGTATAAAGGTTTTCTACACCCCCCAGAAGTGCTAGTTGATTATTTTAAAAGATCTATCTTCCATCTGGGTTTAATTAACAAACATAACAAAACATTTGAAATACAGAAGATATGGGCCTTGAACCCTTGTCAAAAAGCATTCATAACCTCTGTTACCTACTGCTGTACCATCTGTTTTCCTGAAGTAACCTTCAGCCCAAAGCCTTTTTGTCCCATGCATTTCTTATTCTTACACAATCATCCCCAAATTCTCATTCCACTAAATAAGGGATTTCTTTCATAGCAAACCTGTCCCCCCTTCCACATGCCACAGCATGCCATCAATGCCTGACATGTACTATGACTGAGGAGGCCATCATTCTCCCAGACATTGCTAGGGGGTGATTTACAAAGGCACAGCTTTCATTTGTGGAACTTTAGAAAACAAATGTAAAAAATGTTTTAAAAATCGATTTTCCCCAGATGGGGTTTGAAGCCTGGTCAAAAAGCACACTTGGCACTTGTGAACTGCCACTGTACCATCTGTTTTGCTGGAATTTTTCTCAGCCTGAGGCCTTTTTGTCATGGAAAAATTATGCTTATCCTTCTTCTATTTTCATGGTGTTTGATTTCCATGCTTTATATACAAATAGCCCTTCCTTTCTTTTAGTCTGCCACTTGCCCCATGTATGATATACATTTTTTTAAAAAAATCACTTTTCCCCAGCTGGGGTTTGAACCGTGGTCAAAAAGCACTCCTAGCACCTGTTAACTGCTACTGTACCAACTGTTTTGCTGGGTTATTTTCAGCCCAAGGCTTTTTTATCATGGGGAAATTATGCTGATCCTTCTATTTTCATGGTGTTTGGATTTTACATGCCAGAAATCCACACTTGATTTCCATGCTTTATATACAAATAGCCCTTCCTTTTTTCAGTCTGCCACTTGCCCCATGCATTTCTTATTCTTGCACAATCATCCCCAAATTCTCATTCCACTAAATAAGGAAAACCTGCCCCCCCCCATTTCACATGCCACAGCATGCCATCAATGCCTGACATGCACTATGACTAATGAGGCCATACTTCTCCCAGACACTGGAAGGGGGTGATTAACAAAGGCACAGTTTTCATTTGTGGAAATTAGAAAAAAAATGGAAAAGAATAAAAAAACCAATTTTCCCCAGGTCAAAAGGAACTCAAAGCCCCTATGAACTGCCACTGTACCATCTGTTTAACTGGAAGTTTCTGCTGCCTGAGGCATTTTGATCAGAAAAAGATTCTTCTGGTCCTGTGTCTATTTTCATGTTGTTTTGATTTTACATGCCACAAATTCACACTTGCTTTTCATGTTTTATAAACAAATAATCCTCCCTCTGTTTCACTCTGCCAGCCCATAAATATATGTTTCTCACAAACTCTTTCTTTATAACTTCTGCCAAAAGTTTACATGTATTTTAAATGCCTCAAGGACAATTACCTTTCCTCTCTTTCATTGTGCCACCAGCCCCCACCTTTTCAGTCTTAATATGTTTTTGCTTTTACTTTTCAAGTCTGTTAGCTGCAAAATTGTTATAAATTTTTCTCTATGCATTATATACAATATGGTTTCTAAACATTTTCAATTATGTAAGAAAATCTAATTTGCAATATTCCACTGGTCAGTCTAGAACCCTGTATGACAATCAATCAGCTTTTTAGTTCCTGTATTTAGTCAAAAGGATTTTGCATGCAATAACATGACGGTAGTCCCTTTGCTATTTCAAGTAGTAGGGTAATTCATTGTTAGGCCATCCTCTAAGCCATGTGACACCCCTGTGTAGCTCCAGTTCTTTTGTAAGGTTGTTTTCCAATATATTGTCATACAGTGGAATAATCTCCCTCATCAACTATCCACTTCTACCAGCTTAACCAGTGAAATTTGCAGTTTGTGTCACTCATCCTGGGAGAATTGCTGACAGAAACAGGATTCTGACAAAGCCACTCCACATTTTGCCATTAAGATGAGGTAAGCAGAAGCATGGGGCTGTTTGGGTCTTAAAGATTACTGTCCAAAACTTTCCAAATCACCAAGTAGTTTCTGTGTAATATGTAATGTCCTAAATGTGATCCTATCAAAGACAGTTTGTAAAACAAAAACTGAAATGTACTGGTCAGTGCTTAATTTAAGTTTATGGCATGAGGTGGGGTATAAAGCCACTTTCTTTTTGGTTAAAGGGAAAATATTTTTAATTGGGCTTTGACCAAGATAGAAATGTGAAAATCCAAGGAAGGAAGAGAAACACAGGAAATAGTGGGAGCATGAAGTGTATGTTGGTAGATGAAACAGACATGACTTATAGTCGGCAAAATCACTATAGTATGAAGAAAACCTTTGGCATTCTAGTTATGTTATGTTATATCAATTTATAGAGCGCACTAATACCCGAAGGTGTCCTGGCGCTATAGCAGTTTACCTGGAAGAGGAGGTGGACGAGACTCACGGCAAGGAGAGATGTCAGTGCCTAGACTGAAAACAGCCAGGTCTTCAGACCCTTTCTAAAGGAAAGGAGATCAGAGGTGGACCTAAGAGAAAAAGGAAGTTCGTTCCAGGCATAAGAGGCCTTGCGCACAAAACTCTTTCCACCCCAATTGGCCTTTTTTGCATACTTGCTTAGCAAGTATGCTTACATAAAAATACACAGATGAGAAGACATGGGTGCTCAGTCAGCGTAGTTAAGTATGACTACCGAAAACAATTATCGTTTACTTCAGCTGTATTATGATGATACATGGTGATGTACAGAAAATAATGAGAGCACAAGTAGCAGTGCATAATTTGTAAAATACTGAGTGCTGGTAACCGCAAGTTTTATGAGAAGCCTGTGTGACGTGCAATTAAAAGTTTGTGCGTCGAATACTAAAGCTGGTAGTCTTAACACTCATGATACATCTTTATTTCACTGACAGACATATATCTACCCATTTATTTTACTCTTGCTTCTCCTGTGTTTCCCCTGTGTGATGTTCTCCTCTTTCTCGTTCTCCATCTTTCCCCTTTTTTTCCCCCTCTGTTCCCACTTGAAATGACAGATGTGACAAAATAAGTGCTGGTCCCCAAAAATAAGTGCAAGTGCCTCACACCGTCAACCACCATCTCAATTGAAGCACTGACTGGTAGGAGGATAGTCTTCCTTTAGGTACTACACAATTATCATGGGGCAATGAATGATTGAGGAAAAGCAGCTCTCAAAAAGCAAGAGCTCTGTAATATACTCAACCGCAATGGACCGCACTCCGCTAGCCCCTCCTCCGGGTCGCCCCAAGGGAAGCTGGTACATGAAGTTCTTGAGTGGTTCACCCCAGTGGGTGCAAGTAAGTACTTGTTGAACTGATGATCTCTGATGGAGTTCTTGAGTGGTTCACCCCAGTGGGTGCAAGTAAGTACTTGTTGAACTGATGATCTCTAGACCCGATACATGTCCCGGGTTTTAAAATATCGCCCGAGACATGGCTCGGGTTTCGGGATAACTTCCCTCCTCAGTAGAGAAAATAGTTAGGGGTGGAAGAGAGGGCCGCCAAGCAACCGCCAAGGGCCTCAGTGCCCGCACAGGCACGCAGGTGCGTCGTCCAGGAGCTCGTCAGCTCAAAGCTCGAGGGAGCCATTTTTATAAACAACCGCAATGGACCGCACTCCGCTAGCCCCTCCTCCGGGTCGCCCCAAGGGAAGCTGGTACATGAAGTTCTTGAGTGGTTCACCCCAGTGGGTGCAAGTAAGTACTTGTTGAACTGATGATCTCTGATGGAGTTCTTGAGTGGTTCACCCCAGTGGGTGCAAGTAAGTACTTGTTGAACTGATGATCTCTAGACCCGATACATGTCCCGGGTTTTAAAATATCGCCCGAGACATGGCTCGGGTTTCGGGATAACTTCCCTCCTCAGTCGAGAAAATAGTTAGGGGTGGAAGAGAGGGCCGCCAAGCAACCGTCAAGGGCCTCAGTGCCCGCACAGGCACGCAGGTGCGTCGTCCAGGAGCTCGTCAGCTCAAAGCTCGAGGGAACCATTTTTATAAACAACCGCAATGGACCGCACTCCGCTAGCCCCTCCTCCGGGTCGCCCCAAGGGAAGCTGGTACATGAAGTTCTTGAGTGGTTCACCCCAGTGGGTGCAAGTAAGTACTTGTTGAACTGATGATCTCTGATGGAGTTCTTGAGTGGTTCACCCCAGTGGGTGCAAGTAAGTACTTGTTGAACTGATGATCTCTAGACCCGATACATGTCCCGGGTTTTAAAATATCGCCCGAGACATGGCTCGGGTTTCGGGATAACTTCCCTCCTCAGTAGAGAAAATAGTTAGGGGTGGAAGAGAGGGCCGCCAAGCAACCGTCAAGGGCTTCAGTGCCCGCACAGGCACGCAGGTGCGTCGTCCAGGAGCTCGTCAGCTCAAAGCTCGAGGGAGCCATTTTTATAAACAACCGCAATGGACCGCACTCCGCAAGTCTGTAATATACTGCCCATACATAGAACTTTATGGTATCTTACATTTTAAGGATGACACACAACAGTAGTTAGGCAGGTTTAGTATCTTATGTTGACATACTTTGTAGTGCATGGACACGGATATGCTAATCATTCACATTCATGATAAAGTGTGCGAATAACACACAATATAGGTATGATTGCACACATTGGTATTTTGCTAGCATTTGTATTCTACTTCCTACTTCTACTTCCTATTTGACTCATTAAATCTAGCTTGGCTGATTATACCATGAGTTAATCCAGGTCCGGGAAGACCACTGCCAGGATACGGAGCATGTGGGGAGTCAGGGTCCGGTGTCCACCCCTCCTGCGTGGAGGTGACACCTTCAGCTGGACTCTAGCTATCCTCCGGGTCCAGCCCCGAAGGTCCTGCCACCTCTTCTGGCAGTTGCGGATACGGCGCTTGTAGACCCCCACAGAACGAACAGCCCGGGCGATAGTCAACCAGATCTCCTGCTTCTGGTGGACATCAACCTGTGAGGAGGACAAAGTGAAAAGTACATTAACACACATGCCCCAGATTGCTACAGCACAAATTTTGATAGACATGTCATCATCACAAAGGGAAATAAATTACACAGGTAGTGCAACCATGGGGATTGCAAAAGCACATGCATGTCTGACATGTTAACAATGCCTGGATAGTTTAAGCTTGCAATAATGCACTTTTGCAGCAGGAAAACTGTTCATTGCATGTACCTACACACTTGGCATACAAACTGCTTGTCAGACAACATGCATAATTAGGAAGGTAGTGGACTGCACACTCACCTGTTCCCCTGGTTTCCCATAAAGCTTTCTGTACTCTGGAAGGAGCCCGTACAGCAGTGCCTGGTTCTCCTCCTCTGTGAAGGCTGGGGCCCTCTCCAGAGTACGTGCCATAGCAGGAGCCAGAGGTTGCATAGACAGCAGCAGTGTTAGCAGGGATGTGGTCCAGTAGCATGTAGTGCAGGCAAGTGAGCTCCCTGGGGCCAGCCAGCCTTATATCTGTGGTGCAGAGGCAGAATCTGTGCCATGTGTCCCAAGTGATAGGTCCAACACGTTTGCATTCTATGAATCTGGCCAATCCATTTAAAAGTACGACTCGTACACGCCTACCGCATCGTTCAAATCTTCACCTTCATGGAACACTTGAAATTGCAACATTGTTGTAGGCATCAAACTGAATTTCCAGTGCACAACTCGTACATGTTTTGAATCCGCATCCGTCTCCATGACAGTCCAGAGCCAATGGGTGCGCCCGGCTCGTTCAACTGACTGTACAACGCGTATTTTGAATGTACACATGCACCCGTATACATACGATTCAATGGCCAAGGCGTACGCCTGTCTCGGACCATGCCTGTCCGACGCGTATGCATGATAGTCACCCGCGTCGGACCTCATTGCATTTAATGACAAAGCGTATGAACGGCTCGGACATGACCCGTGCAATGCGTACGCATTGTCATCCGCGTCGGACCTCATTAGTGTGACTATTATACGGATGCAACACACATACTGGCCATGGACACCTGTGCACACCTGCCACACTACAGCATTGGCCACACAGTATCTCATGGCATGTGAGGCTTCATTCCCTGGGTGTTTGGGGGGGCCACAGCTGTTTTTTTGGCTGGCACTTTGTGCAGCCACTCCCAGGCTGTGCACGTGTACATGGGGGCAGAATCCTTTGTGTGTTGTGCACATTACCAATCTTCACCTTCATGGAACACTTGAAATTGCAACATTGTTGTAGGCATCAAACTGAATTTCCAGTGCACAACTCGTACATGTTTTGAATCCGCATCCGTCTCCATGACAGTCCAGAGCCAATGGGTGCGCCCGGCTCGTTCAACTGACTGTACAACGCGTATTTTGAATGTACACATGCACCCGTATACATACGATTCAATGGCCAAGGCGTACGCCTGTCTCGGACCATGCCTGTCCGACGCGTATGCATGATAGTCACCCGCGTCGGACCTCATTGCATTTAGTGACAAAGCGTACGCACGGCTCGGATATGACCCGTGCAATGCGTACGCATTGTCACCCGCGTCAGACCTCATTGCATTCAATGACAAAGCGTACGCACGGCTCGGACATGACCCGTGCAATGCGTACGCATTGTCACCCGTGTCGGACCTCATTGCATTCAATGACAAAGCGTACGCACGGCTCGGACATGACCCGTGCAATGCGTACTCATTGTCACCCGCGTCGGACCTCATTGCATTCAATGACAAAGCGTACGCACGGCTCGGAAAGGACCCGTGCAATGCGTATGCATCGTCACCCGCGTCGGAACTCATTGCATTCAATGACAAAGCGTACGCACGGCTCGGACATGACCCGTGCAATGCGTACGCATTGTCACCCACGTCGGACCTCATTGCATTCAATGACAAAGCGTATGCACGGCTCGGACATGACCCGTGCAATGCGTACGCATTGTCATCCGCGTCGGACCTCATTAGTGTGACTATTATACGGATGCAACACACATACTGGCCATGGACACCTGTGCACACCTGCCACACTACAGCATTGGCCACACAGTATCTCATGGCATGTGAGGCTTCATTCCCTGGGTGTTTGGGGGGGCCACAGCTGTTTTTTTGGCTGGCACTTTGTGCAGCCACTCCCAGGCTGTGCACGTGTACATGGGGGCAGAATCCTTTGTGTGTTGTGCACATTACCACTGTGATGTGCAATTGGACAGTAATGGGCATGAGTCAAGGCCACAGTGTCAGGTTGGATATGTGTAGGACTTGTCACATGGCATGTACGTCACAGTGAGGCCTGTAGCCACAATACTGATGTGCACCCACAGTCTGTGTGCATGTTGTGTCTCAGATGTGTCTAATCATATGTTACCAATGGGTGACAGTCTCCACATCCATGTGGTATATGCATCAACCCTGCTGGGGTGTGTGTTTAAGAGACGCACATGTAGGGCCGGCAGGAACAACAGTGGCCACTACCTGTGGGACTTGCGCTTGCCTTGTGGTGTGTATGTGCTACGCCATGTCCATTGCTGTGTTGGTGTGGCAATACAGGGAGCCTGGGTTTCTGCATGGCAAAGATCTGTGATGCCTGGGAGAAATGAGGCCTCAATTGTCACTGTGGTGTGTTTTTGAACGTTGCAGCAGCACATAGGTTGGGTGACACAGCCAGATGATTGGCCATTGCACTACATGGGACTCATGTGGACATGTGGAATTGAGATGTGAGGTGGTGGTCTTGTAGGTGACATGTGTCCATGCCCAACAGCACACACCTCAGTACATTGTGTAATGTCATGAACTAGCATGTGATAGTGATCCTGGTCATGGCCATATGGATGGATGAACTGACAATCTTCCTTTGTGCATCTCTGTACTACAGGGCACCAGCTGTCCATTGGCCATTCCCAGACCTTGCAACCATGCAGGAACGCGACTGCATCAGACGGTACCGCTTCGCCAGGCCACTGATTGCGGAGTTGGTGGAGCAGTTGGCACCACATCTGCTACCTTGCCGGACATACCCTACAGCACTGACCCCTGAGGTGATGGTGATGGCAGCCCTGCACTTCTTTGCTACCGGTACCTTCCAGTACACTGTGGCTACTGCTGGTGGTATGTCGCAAACGATGTTTAGTCGGGTGCTACGCGATGTCTTGGAGGAGATGTTGCAATTCCTCAAACTGTATATTAAGTTCCTGAGCCCAGCTGAACTCCCTGAAATAAAGCATGCCTTTTATACACTGGGGCGGATGCCGACCGTCATCGGATCGATTGATGGGACACGTTGCCCTGATACCACCACAGGCACATGAGCAGGCATACCGGAACAGGAAGCACTACCATTTGATCAATGCTCTGGTGGTCTGTCTTGCTGACATGTCGATCACACGTGTGTGCACGGTTCCCTGGTTCGGCGCACAATGCCTACATTATGAGGAGTAGTTGCATTGCAACGCTGATGTCACAGATGCCAGCTCAGCATGCCTGGCTTGTCGGTGTGTACTGACTGTTTCTCATTGTGTGTGTTTGTCACTGTTGTATTCCGCACCCCTACAATCCTCAGCTACTTGTTCATTTTTGTGTGTGTAGGTGACTCCGGATACCCCAACATGCCGTGGTTGCTGACACCCCTCAGGAACCCTGTGACACCAGCCGAGCTGCGCTACAATGAGGCACATGGTCAGAGCAGGAGGGTGATTGAGCGGACATTCGGCCTCCTGAAAAGCCGCTTTCGCTGCCTGGACAAGACCGGAGGGACCCTCCCATATGAGCCTGCAAAGGTGTGCAAAATTATCCTTGTCTGCTGCATGCTACACAACATGGCGGTGCGGAAGGAGGTGCCTCTCATCCAGGATGACGACGACCAACCTCCGGCACCTGTGGAGGATCCCGGCCTGGACTAAGATGCCAGTGATGATGAAGATGATGGTGACGTTCGCTCCCAGCTCATCAACAACTTCTTCACCTGAATGTGAGTTTTCAGGGTTGTTATGTGAATGTATGGAGGTAGCCTGGAATGTGTTGAGCCAGCTCTGTTGCTGTCTGAGTGTGTCTGTGTGCCACTTGACTGGATGCGTGCTGTGATGTGTCCATTCAGGTGGTGTGTACTCCACAGTAGGGTAGTACTGCTAACTAGTGTTTGTGTAGGTGTTTTGCAACATGTTTTGTGCATGTGTTTTGCATTTCTCTCCTGTTCTTCTGTGCTTTTGACTGTATCTTGTCTGTCCTTCCCAGGGTACTTTGCCTGTTGTGTGGTCAACACTGACCCCCAACACCCAGAAGCCAACACCAGTGTGGAAGTTGACAATTCCCATCAACTGATGTACCACACATCCCTGGACTTCCATTCTCCAACACATTGGGAGCGTGTGTCCACTGTTAAGTAGAATTACCGTGCAACTAGTGTGGAATAAACGTGTTGCTGATGTGTAATGAACCTGTGCTATGCTTTGTTATGTGTGTTGTCTGTCTTCCCACATCTGAGTGACATCTGCTTACCTCACCTGTGGACTTGTTACCACTGACTGGGCTTGGTGTTGTTTCTGTGCATGCCAATGTGTTTCAGGTCAACATCATTGTGTGTGATGAGTAACATGGCCATGGTGAGTATGTTTTGTGTTGCCATAGTGGTGTGTGTCCCTCACATGTGTCACATCCCCATGACTCACCTTACGTTGGTCACATTGTTGCAGTATTTGGCATACACTGTGTTGTGTAGCAGATCGACATCTCCCTGAACATGACAAGTTGGAATCACAACAGAGGCAAGTATGGTGTACTGGTGAGTTTATTTACAAACATGTGTGAGGGAAGTGCACAGGATGGTGGGTGCTGTACAGTGGTTTGGGAATCCAAAGTTCACATTGGAGTTGGAAGTGCTGGTAGATGAAATGTCCAGAGTAAAGTCCACAGACATCTGATACATTGGCCCAACATGAACCCTCCCTGTCATGTGGGCAAGTTGTGTGCGATTGGACAAGGTGAATGGGTTGCGCACTAAGAACATTGTCCAGAACAGGTTTGGAGGCCCTGGGGGATGTGCTGGGACATCTGCCTCTCACATGTCCTTCTTTGGACGACCCTTCTTCTTCCGGTGGGGGGAGGATCCTCATGTGCAGGCCTCTGCGGTGCAGGGGACTCTCCGCCAGAGTTCTCCTCCCTCCCTGTGGCGCTGGCAGATGGTGTTGTGACAGATGTGGTGGGCACACAGGGGGGTGTGGACAGGTTGGTGTTGATCTGGCGGAAGCATTGTAGTAGGTCCCAATGCACCGCAGTGATGTCATCCCACTTGGCCTCTATGCGGGCATGGTGGGCGACCTGCTCGTGTTGCATGTCCTTGAGGATCCCCACTACCTGGCCAAATCATCCGGTGCTATCCTGGTACGCATCTAAGATGCGTGCCAGTTGGGGGTCATCATGCAGTCCAGACCCCTCTGCAAGGCGCGCCCTGTGCTTCCCACCCCTCCCAGCACCCCTCTCCACACAGGCAGGACCAGCGGCGGTACGCACAGGTGACACTGGGACCCCTTGGGTGGTGTTGCTGGTTGTGTTGGCTGTAGCTTCCAGGGGGTCCTGTGTCCCTGTGCTGTGGGTGTTGATTGTCCTTGGTCTGTCCGTGTTGGCGGGGGTGCCCTGTTGGTATCCAGATGCTGGAGGCGTGGGTACAGGGGGGGCAGATGTTGATGCTGCTAGTGCTGCATGATGGCTCACAATGGAGGGGCCAGGTTGGTCGTCGTGATCCGAAGAGGACAGTGAGAGTGTCAGACCAGAGAGCTCAGTGTCCACCAGAGTTTGGGACTGGGTATCCTCGTCATTTGGTGCTGGGTGCCCAGCACCATACGTGTTTGGAAGAGACACACAATGTGATTCATGTTTCTACATGCATCGTTGGTTCACAAACATGACATTTTCTACTTTTCAAACAGATGCCTGCACACTGCTTTTTCCCAGCTTGTCACAGACAGAGTTTGATATTGTTGTTGGCCATTTCCCAGCATGGCCTTGTGCTCCCCACAACAGAGCCCAGTGTCAGACATCTTGTCAGTCCCTTCCCACTCCCTGTGAGGCGAGTATGGTTCAGTTTGATCTTGCTGGGCCATGTGGGTGGGTGTAGGTTGTCTGACTGCAACTCCCATCATACTCTTGGCTACATCCCCCTTGCCAGCATGCCCATACTTCCTCCCTCTTGACTCTGCTTCCCTGTGAGGGGGTGTGACAGCAATGGCAAGATGGCTGATTGTGTAGTCCTGATGTTTGTTGGCCATTTCCCAGCATGTGATTGGTTCCCGCTTGAGGGCGTCACTCTTTGAGGCTTCAAGGGTTCGCGTCCACACTGTTCCGGCTACCACTCGGAACATTCAGGAAGATAGTCCGGGGTAGCGACGGACAGGTAGGCGAACCCTGTAACACTCTGTAGTTCTGTAGCCCTTTGTTGTCCAATTTGCATAGGCTGTATGGACATGCGTGCTGGCCTATTTTGCACAGAGATTGCTTAGTTTGAATGTGGGACTGGTTGTGCTTGCTGGTAGCATCCGGTTAAACCGAGCGCCAAGCCATGCTTTTCACTCCACCGGCCCAGCAACATAAGTATATTCGGAGCATGGGTTATTAACTTAGGCTACACGTCACTCGTGGCGTCATCTCGATACTCTAGCTCTAGTATAGAGGTTTTTAGGTTCCAACCGGGCATGTTTTCAGTGTATGGGCGAATAAACTTCTGGACCGGTAACAATATTCTACCTGTACTGTTCTATAAGGTGCTTCACACAACAGTCATAATGTCAACTTTGGCTAGGTACCGGTCCTCGTCTTTCCCTCATATGCACCCGAGCTAGGAACCGGGCATGTCTTTTAGTTACTGCATGGCCCAACAGTAAGACCCCGTGCTAGGTGCCTTGACATTCTCAGACTTATAGTCAGCTCAGAATTTGTTTTACAATGTTTGAGTTCGTATAGCTGATCCTTTTTACGTCAACGTTAGTGAGCAGATAATATCTGGCCGCATCTGTTCCTTTTGTCTTTTTAGAGCGCTGCCTCACGCCCTGAGTTGTGACCAGGAGTGTGGGACGTTCCCCGATCTCTTGACGGGTAAGGAGGTATTTTGTTTCACTCCCAGACAGACGTTTACCTTTGTAACATGTGTAATAGGTCTACCTTTGTATGCTATCTTGTCCAGCTTTCTATACTTCTATGTCTGTCCCTGGTAAAAGTTAATTAGAAATCATTTTGTTTTTTTCACAGGTGACCTTAATACTTCCCGACGGTGCCGTATATCTAGTGATAAGCAGGTACCAAAGTTGGTTGTATCGTTCCTTGTATGTCCCTGTGTACACTTTATCACTTTGCAGAAGTGTTTTGTTATGGTCCTGAAGAAAGCCACGGTCCTCTCCTTGAGACGCTAGTTGGCTGAAACATGTAGACCTACACCCAGAGTACGTGTTCCTTATTGTTTGGTGTACACGTTTTACTCTATCATTTCTGCGTTTTTAATGTTGATATCACCGGATATCGAATAAAGTATTTTTCCAGTGATAATCAATTTTAATATCACATTTTCACACACTGCACCTTACTTCACCACACCATAGGCAGCTTCCTCCTATTTTGGGAGTGATTCCCTCCACATTGATTAGTAAAAACATCCTTGAGCTCCTCCTTTTTAGAGTAACTTGAGGAGTAGTAGCTCTTTAACCGCACAAGGTGCGGTTAAGGGAGGTCCCAGATGATGAAGCATGCCACTTTGGTGGGTGATGGGACTTGGTCCTTTTGAAAGGATTCCCTAATGTAGGATAGTAGCTGGTACTTTTTGCTTCTGTTTAGGTAGATCATTATAGACCCACGGACTCTGCTGTTGTACTACATTTCCCAGCATGGCCTTGTGCTCCCCACAAAAGAGCCCAGTGTCAGACATCTTGTCAGTCCCTTCCCACTCCCTGTGAGGCGAGTATGGTTCAGTTTGATCTTGCTGGGCCATGCGGGTGGGTGTAGGTTGTCTGTGACTGCGACTCCTATCATCCTTTTGGCTACACCCCCCCTTCCCAGCATGCCCATTGCCCATACTTCCTCCCTCTTGACTCTGCTTCCCTGTGAGGGGGTGTGACAGCAATGGCAAGATGGCTGACTGTGAAATCCTGGTGTTTGTTTGGCTACAAGTCCCAAGAGAGCCCCTGTGCTTCACACAGCAGCACCCAGTACGGGGTATCTTTTGCTGATATTTCAATGAGGTGTGTGTCAATGCATTGTACCCAGTGAGTTGTGTGGAGTTTGCGTTGAGGGGAGGTGTTTCCCCATGCTGATTAGTATGGTCAGTCCTCCTTCCCATCATGAAACGTGCTTCCATTGTAGGGCGTGCAAGTTGTCTTTCAGGATGTCAGTCAGTGGTGTCCTTCTTCTGATTTGCACACAACCCCTAGCAGGGCCTTGTGCTCCCCACAGAAGTACCCAGTGTCAGCCATCTTGTCAGTCATTTTCCACTCCCTGTGATGTGGGCATGTTTCTGAGAGGTCTTGATGGGCCAATCAGGAGGGTGTGCATTATCTGTGACTACAGGCCCCATCATGCTTTTGGGTACACTCACTTCACCTGCATCCCCACTATTCCTTCCTGACAGTCAGCTGCACTGTGAGGTGGTGTGTTTGTGGTGGCAAACTGTCTGGCAGGGTGTATTTGGCTTAGTGCCACTGGCTTGCTCTATTTGTTTGTAGGTTGGTGCATGTCATGACACAGTTCCCAGTCACTATGAGATGGCAGGTATTGTATTTGTCTGACTGGTATACACATCTTGGGCTCATTATCTATTGGTTGGTGTAGCTTTGCATGCGATGCATGGTTTCACTGTCCCGTTGCCACACAATCTTGGGTATGTTGTTTGTGTACTCACCAGGCTCTGAGATGTGTGTTAGGCCATGGACGCTCTCTGGTGGTAGGATGTCCCGCACCTTCTCCTCCCAGGTCCTGAAGTAGACTGGTTTGGCAGGAGGGCCACCGCCGGTGCACTGACTCAGGGTGTGATCTTTTTCGATGAGTTTCTTGACCCTCCTGCGCACGTCATACCACCTGTTCTGGATGTCGTCCTCTGTGCGCCTTGCTGGTGCTTGTGCGTTCACCTTGTCCACAATCCTCGCCCACATCTTGGTTTTCTGTGAGATGGAGGTCCTTTGAACCAATGTACCAAACCAATGTGGCTCTACTCTGATGATCTTGTCTACCAGCACTTCTAACTCACTATCTGTGAACTTTGGATTCTTCTTTGGAGGCATGGTGATAGATGATGGGTTTTGCTGTGTGTATGTGTGTGTGCTTTTGTATGAGGTGCTGATGGTGTGTTAGTTGTGTGATGGGTGAGTTGTGAGTGTGTCTGTGGTTGCTGTGTACTGGTGTTTGCTGCTCGCTGTGTCTCCTGTTTGCAAGGGATGATGGTAGTGATTGTAGTCCTTTATATAGTTGGAGTTGTGGGTGTGTCTTTGTCCCATGTTTTTTTTTTTTGGTATTTATTGGCTTTGTCATTGCTTGATTTGTCCTTTTTTTGTCTTTTTTCCTTTGTGTTTTGTAGGCATGAACGAGACGTTCATGTGACGGAAACGGACGCTGCTGTTGTCTCGTGCGGGCTTCTCCACCTCGTTCACGCTGCCTGTCTTCTGTGTTTGGTACGCGTTAGTTGCGGCGGTCTCTATTGCTTGTGTGCCGGGTTGTCTGTGCGTGTCGGTCGGGCGGCTTGGTCTCCATGCGAGTCGGTCTGGTTTTACACGCATTGCATCGTACTGCGCTAATCGTACATTGCGGGTACGGGTCGGTCGGGTTCTTTCCGGGTTTGTGTCAGTCGGTGAAAATTGCGTCGGTTTTCCATCCGGCTCACTATTTTCCCTACGGCTCGGTCGTACGGCTTGTATTCCGTACGTGTGGGTTGTAATTCACACGCGTTGCATCGTACTGCACGGGTCGTACGGCGCTGGTCCGTGTCGGTCGGTATTCGGTCCGTGTCGGTCGGTACGATTTGCGTCTGGAATCGGAATCGGCCCCATAATGGTAAGTCATGAACATGTTTCACGGTATCTTTTTGTTTCTTTATAGTGAGTATATTAAACATTAACGTGGTGTAGCGGTGAATTTTAGGCTAAATGGAAAGTCAACTCAGTTTCTTTATTGGGATAACTTGTATCTGTTTATTTGAAAGCTACACATGGTAACTTTGATTGCTCCCATAAAAGAATTGACATAGATTCAAACAGAAAATTACTGGGCCATAAATAACATATTGATAATAAATGGAGTAAGTTTGTTTCGCAGATGTTAGTTCAATTTTTTTAAATTGTATAAATGAACAAACATAGTATGAAAACTGGTTGTCTAAAGATATAGCCTTGTGCAAAATGTTATTTTGGAGCACATACCCTTCTGACTGTTTACTACTATGCTAGCACTGCAAACGATGGATGCAGGTGTGCCCTGTCTTCTTTTTTGTGCATCAGTGCAATATTTCTGAAGCAAGGTCCATCATATGGTTCTTATGAACTTATCCAAAAGTCACAATGTTTGATAGACCAACTAATGCGTTATTGTTATCACTATAAAATCATAGTTTTATTAACCCCTTGCGTGCAGGTTTATTTCCCCCGCTGTGCGGGAGAAATAAACGGTGGGCGGGATTATGACGGCTCCCGGCCGTTGTGCGCACACGCCCACCGTAATGCACGACGGCCGGGAGCCGTCGTGCGCACACAAGGGGTTAAAGACAAGATTGGTGGCCATTTGGTACCCCAGGAGGGGTTTTTAACATGCACGAAGACTCTCTTGACTTGGTGTAAGAAATCTCAAAACACATACAGTTACGTTAACTAATATTTGTAAGGAAGGTGTTATGCTTTCATTATTCCTATCTAAACATAAGAGTAATGAATATAATATGTTTTACATATATTCTAAAACAATTTTTTCAAAGCACTGTGATCCTGAAAACTACTATAGCAATTCTGGCTGATGAAACTCTGTTAACTATACAGAGACCCTTTTTTGGTAGTGTGCTCAATACAAATCTTGTGGATCAGCATGCAGAGTAGGTTTACAATTCTAACAGTTAAGTGTGCATATATACCACATCTCAGAATACAGTATACCCCTCACAGAAAATAAGATAAATACCACAAACAAAACTATTTTTCAATAAATTAGCGATAGGACACAGGAAAACAAGGCATAGCATAGCGCACCATGATATACCATTAAAATAGCATAAATATTCCCACATCAAAATATTCCAAACTAACAACATGTATTAGTGACAATATTAATAGTTATATTTGAGTAATGCATTTAATTTACCTCATAGTATTGAACCATTCCTGACTATTAAGTGTTGGTTAGTGTCATGTTAAAAAAGAACAATGAAAAACTGTCTTTTAGCCTTGAGTACTTGATAGAAGGTATAACTAATGCAAGTTTTGATAGTATTTCAGTAATATCATTTGCTATCATTGTTCAACATTTGTAGAATATGGGCTTTTTTTCTATTTCAACACTCATTAAATCTTTAGAAATCTGTGTAGGTGTTTAATAGCAAGGTCTGGTTTTTATCATATATTTGTATGCAGGGAAAACTTCAACACACCCTTTCATCTCCCTTTCACCCTCCTATTTGCTTCACCAACAGGGTCACTAAACTTAACCTCTTCAGTGCCCATGACGAGATAGTCTCGTCATGGAGCATGGTTGCGCTGTGCCCATGACGAGACTATCTCGTCATGAACCCCGCTCGCTAATGCAACGCCCGGCACAGGGCGGGGAAAGGGCGGGGCACTGAAGGGGTTAAGTTACAAAAGATCACTTTGTTGAAGACAGGCAAATGTAAACATGTTATAATAATTTATAGCAGTTCCTAAAAGATGTTCAATTTAATCTGAGAGTGGTGCAGCACCTGCCACACCCCTAGTTCCAGCGTCCGTGAGTAATTTTGAAATTGCAACACGCAATTAAAAGTTAAACTACATGGAATGTGAAATTGCAATGTGAAAGCAGTTTTGACGGTCAATAATACCACCCACAATTCCAATTTCCATGGGGTTTAACACATTCATAAACCCGTAGTAAAAGCATAGGTTACAAATAAGCAGAAACAACTGGATCAAAGGAAACTTTGTCTATTAATTTTTATATCATTTAAACAGCAGTTACTACTACTAGGTGCGGTGCTGAAGTCCTTGCCTACATGGGTAGCATACTAGGGTGTGTATTTGAAAGTGTGTTGTTTGTTTTGATCCATTGAAGAAAGTCTTTCATTGTCACACACAATGACTTTTGAGTTGCAGCTATAGTTTGATGGCATGCAGCATTTAGCAGTGTGATGGATTAAGAAATGTGAGAGAGAGGCACACAGTTTAAAGTTTTCAGTAAAGTGACAAGTTAGAACAGCTCTACAGAAACCTTTCTGCTATTTCTTATATTTATAGTCTAATTAGTTGTTTAATGCACTAGAATATCCATCTTCAAATATTTTGTTTAAAGTATACAATCATGATCAGGCATATTTTAAAGGAGAAGATTGTGAAGATCTGCTGAGATGGATATTGTTAATATTTAACATCTGATTGTCATTGCGAGATGTCAAGGAGCAGTTGTATGTAGCCAGTTTGAACCGTAGTGGTGGTCTATAGTACCTTCATATATAGGCCCATGACATGTGGCAGAGCTGTTTATTTATTCCACGCCTGTTTAGTAGGTAATGGGTGGTTAATTGTTGCGGACTGGTCTAGTAATGGGTGAGGGACACGACCCCTAGCAGTTTCATTGTATGTGAGTGTAAGAACGTCAAGCAATGAAAGGGAATTTTTTTACAGCTTGTATGACCTAAAATTGACTGACTAGACCGCTGAGTCTATGGTATTAGTATTATTGTGGGTTATATCTTGTATTGTATTGCAAATGGATTTATATAGTACTTGCTACAGCTGACGAGGATGTGTGGCTTTTTTGAATAGGCATGACGCTGCTCAGAAATCTGGGATAGTGCGGTTAATGATTGGCTCTGTCAGAAAATGGCAAGAATGAGGTTTTATGGTATTTGCTACAGCCAAATCCTCACACAATTCTACTGGGTGGACTTACTGCACTGTAAAGTAGCTCTTTTAAAATACACAATGTGAAATAGGCAGAGCAGTATTCAATCATGTCATTCTGCTTCTTCTGACTCATAAAACAGGCCTAATTATCCTTACTAACTCTTGTCTCTGTTACAAATCTAGGTTCACTGAGCTCTTAAATGCCCTTGTTCAAAAACTTTTAGGACCTATTATTTTTCACAGCCCATCTGTGTATTTATGATTGTAGTTTTCAATAGAATAATTTGTTTTTAAGATAGGGGTGTGTATAATAACGTATATCTTATGTTTCCCCTTTGAATCAGGTATATATGTTTATGTGAAGATTTGTCCAATTTGTGCAAGCCCGGTATGGTATCAAGAATATACGTCAGGATTTCACAATTTTAATGACAAGATATTTTTGACAATTCCTCTGTGTGTTCTTAAGACCTCTTCATTTCAGGTACAGTGTGTTTGTGTATATATGTCCTTGTGTGTGCATGTGTACCTCTATGTATGTATGTGTGTGTGTGTGTGTGTGTGTGTGTATTTGTATGTGTGTGTTTTTTCACTAGTCGATAATATTTGAAGGCTTCAACAAATACATGCTCATTTAATTAAATTTTACATTGTGAGGAGTAATACTATTTTTCAAAATTGATGGACGATTTAACTTTATAACAATTGTAGTGATTGCAATATGTTTACATGTGCACTTAATTCACTGTGGACAGGATTCCCATCCTCTGCCTCAACATTGGTACTTTGTTGAAATTTCAATTTGGCAGATCGGTACATATGTTTTGTTCATCTGCTTATAGATTTTATGATAATCCTGAATATAGTAATTTTGGCCTCTGTAAAATTAGTCATTCAACATGTATACAATGATCAGACACAATTTAACTACTTAAAATTTGCTTCAGTTTGATGTTCTAAAAATCAATTTTTCTCTTGTTGCAGAATCCTTTGTTTGTTATAAATGTTCCAAGTGATATTATTACAAGCCAAATAGATTTAGAGCACTCTTTTATGAAACAAATGAGGGGAAATTGATTGTGGTACTCAACTTTCTTTTCACTTTAATAAAGCCAAAAGCATTAAGTTAGAAAGGCGTTTGGCAAATACTTCAAACCATGCTTATAAAGACGCCGATTGTTGTGTGTCATCAACGGTTAAAGATCAAAAAGTTCTTATTAGGAGGCAATAGTTTTATCTTTAATTCAAAGGCAAAAACCTTTGCTTTATCCTTCAATTTGTTGGGGAGGATGTGCGTGATAATTAACACATTTCATTACTTTTGTTGTATTTAATATTAGGGTGTGATAGTTTGTGGTTACATTTAAAGAAAATATGAAAAATACTAACAGATTGTTAGTAATATTCACAATGCTTTATACTCAATAGAACCACACAACAATTGGACGTTTCTTAACTACAAAGGAAGATTTCATGGGGATGAAATTCCATCATGACACTCTTAGAAAGGCATTCTTTCATTTCGCAGAAATGAGGAAATATTATTACGACTTCTATTGCATTAGATGTGGACACCATCCAGCAATTTTAGTTGGTGATGCAAACTGGAAGCTGTAATTTGATATTCCTAGTACGTAATCATTTATTTTCCTAAAAGCCATTGTTAATAGTATAAACTCTCAGTTTCTTCTTATTTCTGGTATTCTGCAATTTTCTGTGAAAGAAGATCTGTTATCTCTCTTGTGGGCACTACTCATATTGACTGCCCGTATCAATTTGTCTATTTGTGTATCAATTTAAAAATGAAAGCAATACAATTTATTTCATACAACCAAACGGACTTACAGATCATTGCTTAATTAATGACTTGGTCATTCAATTTCATGCTACCTTTTTATTCTGCTCATTTCACTTAGTTTTCTCTATTTATTAAAGGCCAGCATACAATTTATATTGCAGGTCATGCACGTTTCACCCTTGCAATAAAACTATATACATGGTCAGGTTATGGAGTGTGACTTGTGTACCTTGAAATATGCTCACTCATTTGTTGTTAAAATTTATACTATGATTTTCAAGCTAGATAGAAAAAAAAGATTTGGTGTTACAAGACATTTCGCTTATCCAGAACTTTTCTTGTTTATGCTGAAATTACAATTTTTAAGGAACACTTTGATCCTCATAAACATCTGATCCATTCCTTGTGAATTGACCTCACTTAAATATAATGAATTCTACACTAATGGAGTATATCTAAAGTGCTAACACTACTCATAAATGAAACATTGAATATAATCTTCTATATTTATATCCCAGTTCATCTTTTCAAAAGACCCATACTGCATGATCAAAAAGAGGAGGAATTACAAGCAGACATTGAAAATTCTTGGCAAAAAACAGAGTACAGAATTATTGCTAGCGGTATTTGTGAAGGTAAGTATTTTGTTGTTTTAATCTGATAAGATGCGTAATTCAAACTACTTAGAATATCGTTTTTTCAAGATAAAGGTAGGATCTCTGCTGTGATTTTAAATAAGTGTTACTGTACATGTCATAGCACAAGGACATGCATTCTATGCATTGGGCAACATTCACAAAGACAAATCTCAATGTGAGATTCTCTATACGCATACGGTGCCTACGCATGTTCCATATATGTAAATTTCACCATAAATTTAATTTGTTGAAGAGATGTATGTATACTGCTATGAATGTATGCCTTCTAACATAAGGGTCAAGTGATACATATAACTTAAAATACATCATATATTTACTACTATTCACTGTACAGGTGTATTTTGTGCATTAACATGCAAACTGTAGTTCTAAAAACAATAGGCAGAGCTATCAACTACTCTAAGTAGAACTATGAATTGGTAAAACTAGGGAAACATGCATTTTCTAATGAAAAAAATGCACACCTCACAAATATTTTTGGAGCAAATAAGAAGAGTGCACACCTCGGGCTACTGTGTCTTCCCTTTGTGAGGCATAATCTGATGGAACCAGATATCTTAAACACTGTGTATCCATGTTCAAGTGTTTGTTTTAGCACACCATGGGGCCGATTCCAATCCTGTATTTTTTTTCCCGTACGACTCGTATCCGTATTTTTTTCCGTACGAATCGTACAAGTCACGTCCGACCCGTGAAGTACGATCCGTACAGGAAAAAGTACATACGGATCGGCCCGATCCGTACGAATCGTAGCGGGAAAAGTTGTACGAGACGGACCCGGACACTTCTCCGTACATATCGTAAAAATGAATTCCGACCATACTAGTACGATCCGGACCGGCTTTCCAATTTACGATTCGTACGGAAAATGTCCCGTACACGGGGAATGACTTTGCCAGCTATGAAGCGAAGTTTGTACGCACCGTACCCCCAGCGCGAATGTACGGTGCGTACCCCCAGTGCGAATGTTCGGTGCGTACCCCAGCGCATATGTACGGTGCGTACCCCCAGCGCGTAGGTGCGCACCGTACCCCCAGCCCGTAGGTATGCACCGTACCCCCAGCGCGTAGGTACGCACCGTACCCCCAGTGCAAATGTACGGTGCGTACCCCCAGTGCGAATGTATGTGCGTACCCCCAGCGCGAATGTACGGTGCGTAACCTCAGCGCGTAGGTACGCACCGTACCCCCAGCGCGTAGGTACGCACCGTACCCCCAGGGAGAATGTACGGTGCGTACCCCCAACATCGCGTATGTTCGGCGGATGTTGCGGGTACGCACCATACATACGCGATGTTGCGGGTACGCACCGTACATACGCGATGGCGATGTACGCAACCGCACCGTACATAAGCAATGGGGTGTACGCACCGTACATAGCAATGTCCGTGTACGCACCGTACATCCACAACGCATGGGGGTGTGTGGCTGTACGACTCGTACACTTGTACCGTACTGAACCACGGACACTGTAAAACAGCAGAAGGAGGGCCTATTCGACTCACACAACACCACAAAACACGTCTACACTGCACAAAAAATGGAAAGGACTGACCTGGACACATCCAAACAGGCAAACAGAGGCCAAACTCACAACCACCCCATATAACACACCCACCAAAAATTCAAACTGAGCCCCACCCACAAATAGACCAATAAAAAGGGCCCACACACACAAACCATGAGCCTTTGCAACAGACTGACTGCAGCTACAGAGCAGACACAAACAACTGCACCCATCCACCTTAACATATACATCTTCACACACCCTCCTTCACCCATACCCCCTCTCCACATTCAGACCCACACCGTCACATTCAGACCCACACACCCACAACCATCCACACCCTCACCCCACACCATGCCCACAGACAAGAATCCAAAGTTCACAAGGGAGGAGCTGGAGATCCTTGTCAAAGAAGTCATCAGAGTCGAGCCACAGCTGTTTGGAACATTGGTCAGACAGACCAGCATAGCTGAAAAATCACGCCTGTGGCAGAGGATCGTCAATAGGGTGAATGCTGTTGCACCCATCAGAAGGACCAGGACCGAATGCCAAGCCAGGTGGTACGATCTGCGGAGGGTGGTCAAGAGAAAAATGAATGAAGACCACGCCCAGAGCAACATCACTGGTGGTGGTGCGCCCCGCAGACCAGTACATTACCATCCCTGGGAGGAGAAGGTGATGGCCATGCTTCCGCCGGTGGGAGTACATAGACTTCAAGGACTTCCAGAGCCTGGTGAGTACACAAACAACTTGCGTAACATGGGGGTAATGGCATCCACACCCCAACTACACCAAATGCACGCAACTACCCCCAAGCCCTCACCGGCCAGAACCACAGTCAAAAACAACGCGAATGCCAATAACATGTGTATGCCCCATTGAGAAAGCAAGGCTATGCTATGTCCCATGATACATGAAGCACCAACCCAAGAATGGATGTCCGGTATGCTGGGAGGGTGGGTTCCACAAAACGCATGTTTGAATTCTAAATCAGACACAATTGCCCTCATCCCATATGGCCCAGCTACATACCCATGCTCCATGCGCAATGCACAGGCATTGGGAAAGTACTGACAAGATAGCTCACACTTGGCCCTGGTGTAGGCAGCACAAGTCCCTCCTGTGACCAGTGCAAACACAAACACCAAGACAACAAGGTCCGATATCTAGGACAGGAACTCACACTCACTGTCATGGCAGCATGCTCCATGGGGGGACAGCTACATCACCTGGGAGCCCCAGTGCCAAATCACACTACACCCACCAGCAGGCCCTGTCACACACACCCCTTACACAAGCAGACACCACCAGGACAGGCAATGGATTTACCCACTGTCACAATGGACATGTAACACAACAAGACCAATACATAGCCGAAGAAGCACCCAAGCCACAAATCGACATGTCAAAGACTCAGGAGAACATATCAATCTGTCCCCCGCAACATACCCATACACAAGTGAACATTGAGGAGAAGGCTAGGCACATACAACTACCTGGAGGAACAGTGCCATCTTGAATGTGTATGAAACATGCATGTTGCATGAAACAGCATTAACATTGCCTGTCTCTCACACACATAGCAACGTGATGAACATCCCTCCAACAATGGGGGTGAAGAATCACAGTCACAGGCTCGGTAGGAACCTGATCCCACCAGAAGCGACGCCTCTCAACACTCCGCGGATGACCCTGACCGACCTGGACCCTCTGGTGTCCAAGCCCCTGCAGAACCTGGTTCAGGAACATCTGTGCCAACCACCACCCCCATTCCTGCCACATCCCAGGAGACACCGAGGAGCCCTGCCTGCAGTGAACAACAGAGCCAGTCTGACCAGGAGGGACAAGGTGCGTCGGGCACCCATTAGGAGGCAGACAACACCGCCACTGCCATCCCTCAGGGGTCCCGTCGACCCGATGTGCCCACAACGGCAGGCCAGAATCGTGTGGGCAGGGGTGGTGGGAGTGGAGGCAGGCGGAGGTGAGAACCTGACCAGCCAGCTGAAGGGACTGGTATGTCACACATCCACATCATGGAGGCATACTGGCATGACACCAGGGAGATCAGCCAGGTAGTGGTGACCCTCACAGAGATCAAAAACCAGCAGGCCGAGCAACACGCCAGTCAACACCACCACCAAGGACGAATGGAGGCAAGACTGGCTGAGCTCCTGGCGGTGCAAAGGGACATAAGCCATTCACTCCGTCGGATCGCTGACAACATGGGCAACCCTCCCTGTGCCACCAGGCGCAGACCAGCACCAGCCACAGGGAGGGAGGAGGAGGATTCGTCCGACGGAGCGTCCCAAGCATCGTCAAGGCCTGGATCTGAGGGTCCCGCGAGGAAGGTTGGTCGTTCACGGAAAAGACCGTGAGAGGCAGCGGTCCATCCAGATCTCCCAGGTCACCTGGCCTGGCACCTGGCCTTCATGTGCTACAGCATCACCTCATTGACTGACATCATCTTCCACATGGACTTGCTGGTCACAGTCTGACCAATGATGCCAAACACTGTGGGCTGGACTCTGATGACTTCAAATGCCAAGGATCCCATCTCCCCCTGTGAACTTTGGATTCTATGGTCCCTGCATTGCCTCTTTTTCTGTGCACAAATCACGCCCCAGAGCTAGAAATTAAAAAATTAATAATTTAAATTTCATGTTGTAGTCATTTAGCATGAGTACACAACATATGTGTGGGGATATGTCGAAGTATGCCTGAGTGTGGAACTAACTCCAGCCATCCATACACCTGGATCTGAGTCCGGTCGAGGACACCCATGGGTCACAATGTATCACAAAATACAGACATGGAGCCCAATACTCACCCGTGACGGCCTCAAGCTGCTGAGGGGGGGCTTGCTATATTGCTCAGACAGACCAATTTGGAAGAGTTACATGAAGGTGTAGAGGTCATGGGTCATGTTGATGTGCCCGGGGAGGGAGTACCAGGTCTGTTTTGCGAGGTGGGAGATCTATCTCCTGCATGCAGATTTTATGTGGATGTGATGAATGGGGGCCAGGGCAAGGTGGGCTGCATGGAGTTGGGCCAACGGGGTGTTGGATGACACACGTCCAAGGTCGGTTTGGGTCCGGGGTTGTGGACTGCCTCCTGAGTGTGGTTGAGGAGTCTGAAGGTGATCCTGCAGCCCACAGTGAGCCATTGTACCTCTCTCAGGTGGACGGTGATGTGGCTGGGGCGGGGGATGTTGCAGATGAGGTGTGCGGATGCACCCTGGATTTGGATAAGTTCTCCTGCATTTTTGCTGCTGTCCTCCGTAGAGGCCGGTGCTGTAGTTGAGCCGGCTGGTGTCCTGGACCAGGGGGATGGTCTGTCTTGCCATGGAGTGGATCTATCTGTGGGTCATTAGCAGCATGTGGAGGGTGTTGCAGCATGAGGTACAGATGGTGGTGAGTTGCATGTTAATTGTGAGCGATGGGTCCATGATGAACACCAGCTTGCGTGCGTGGCTACTGAGTGCTGGTGCGGTGCACAGACCAGTGGGACACACGAAGTTGACCCAGCCGTAAGGGGACAATCCTCAGATGATGACCTCTGTCCTGTCAAAGTCCAGCCTCAGGTGGCTTATGTTCAGCCATTCATTAACGGATCTCATGCCTTCTTGAAGTTTGGATCGGCAATGGCTGGCTCTTTGGTGTGTTTGAGGAGCAGCTGGGTGTCAATGGCATACGAGATGATGAGGTTGTGTGTGCATGTGATGGTGGAGAGGGGGGTCATGGAGACTTTGAAGATCGTCAAGCTGAGAGAAGAGCCCTGTGGCATGGGCCAGATGACCCCAGTGTACTACATGTTGCAGGGTGAAGGCAGACTCCCTGGGCCTTGCTGGTGAGCTACTTTCTGATTTAATCCTGGGCCCTCCTCTGGATACCAGTGTTGGAGATGTGTGAGCTGACAGTGTGGTAGCACATGGTGTAGAATGGCGTTGAGAGGTCAAGGGTGGTGGCCTCACCATTGTTGAGCAGGGCAAAGTAGTCGTTGGTGGTGGCAATGATGACGGTTGCAGTGGTGTGATTACTGTGAAAAACTGTCTGGTGCCGGTTGGCTGGAGCTGGTTGCATGGAGGAAATTGGTCAGTTGCTTGTTGAGTGTCTTCCTGATGACATTTGCTGGTTAGGGAAGCAGGGTGATGTACCAGGAGATCCTGCGGTACTGCCGTCCGTTGTTTAAGAAGGGCCTGGGGCTCTGCATGCCTCCTGCACCCATGGAATGTGGCAAACTCAAAGGAGACATTCATGACGCGCTGGACGTGGGCTTCAAGGATGGGGAATGATGTGGTTGAGATGTTGTGTGGGAAGGGGCCTGATGGAGAGCCAGAGTGGATGGTGCACATGATCCCGGTTGTGTACTTGCTGCTGACGGAAGTCCAGGACCTGAGGGGGATTTGTCCAGCGGATAATAGTGCTGTCTGCCTCTGTGTGCCATGGTTGTTGTGTATGGCCATGAGCTTGCAGTGGTACAAAGTTGCAAGGGATAGGATCTGCCTTGCAAGGGTGGGGTGTCTTGGATGGAGATCTGCTGTCAGTTAACTCACAATGCTGATGAGCTCCTTGATGTCGTGTGTTTGGGTGTCTCGGCACGATCTGGAGTATCTCAACTTGTCCTTGCTGATGATATGGTGATGGCTGTGTGTGGTGTTTTCCAGGGCTGTAAGGAAAATTATGTCTCTTTGTGTTGCAAGGTTTGCACAAAAGTCTGGCTAGGTCTGTAGGAGTCCAGTAGGTTTGCCTTGTCCCAGGTGCCTTAATTGTTGTTGTGCTTCACAGGAAAGTCCGTCAATGTGGCAAGATTGTTGGACCAGTTGCTGATCCAGTGCGTGAGTTTGCAGGGTGTGGCGGTGGTGTTGTTTTGAGTGTCCCACACAGCTTATCTGTGGCGACTTACATCAAGCATCTTTGGGGGATCGGTAGCGGGGTGTGTGGCACTGTGTTGCTTGTTGGAGACGTGGATTCAAATGTTGATGGACCAATGATGGATGGTGGTGTGGTTCCCCTCCAGCAAGAAGTTACTGGCCCCCAGGCACATGTAGCCTGTGGAGGTGAGGGCTTGCGTGCAGATGTACGTGTTGATGGCTTAGCGGATTTGTGGATGTAGGTCTGTAGATGATTGTTACTCCGAGGGTTGCCAGGGAGTTGCTGGGAACCCGGATTTGTGACTCTGAGGGTGTACTTGTGAATAAATAGCAATTCAGCCCCCAGGATTGGTGTTGGCGTCCCTGCGGGTGATCTTGTATCCGTCTGAGATGGCAATGAAGACGTCATGTGCTGAGGATGCTTTTGTCCAGGTTACTGTCATGAAGGTGATGTGTGGGGCTGTAGTGTTGAGGAGGTAACAGAGTCCAATGGCGTGCTGGTGGATGGAGCGGGTGTGGAGTAGGAGGCATATTACCTGGTTGTTCTGACAGGGTCTGGTAGGCTGGGCAGCGCTGTGTAGGCAGTTGGAGTAGCACACTCAGCATGCGAAGGTGTCGTGTGTGTGTGCTTAGGGGTTGCCTGATGGCAGGCGGATGATTGTCACGAGGACATTGCTTGGAGAGTGGCTGCAGCATGAGCCTGTTGTGTGACGTGGGTCATGCAAAGACTAGAGGGTCGTGCACTGTGCATGTTGCAGGCGCAGACGGTCCTGCCTTTGGCACGGCGCTGGGGCTACAGTGGCACAGAAAAGCTGCTGGCTGCATTTTGAATGGGTGGAGGGGAAAGGGCTGAGCATTTTTGAGGCGTGGGGGTTGCAGAATCAGGGCACTCCGAGTGGCGGGGCCTCAGGTGAGGCAGCAGCAGGCGGAAGGGGTTAGAAATTATGCAAAAATCAGCACACAAAGACAAGGAGGTCTGCAAGGCACAGTGCAACAGGTGTATGTCAAGGAAGGAGTGTCAGGTCACTCATGGGTCACTCCCAGAAAGTGTATGATCAATCACCATAAATTACAGCCACTGTATCAGGCAACAAAATGCGGAGAAGCGCAAAGGAGACACACCATCAGCAGGCATTCACGTCCCGTTGTGGGGAGCAACCTGCACAAATACATACACAACCAGGTACTTCATGCACAATAGAGATCATTAGCCATAAAGCACTGCACGCATGTTGCCAAAGTACACATACACTCATATGCTCAATCTTTGTCAATTATGCCATAGATGACGCATGCAAACTGGTAAGAGATCTGCAGTGACAGAGATGAGGCACTTTGGATTGTGCTGAACACCTTTATTCCATATACACACACACAAAGGGATATGCATCCATAATAACAGACTCACAGGTCAGTTGACAGAACATGTGGGACATACGCTGGACCACCCCTTCACAACACGGATGATGTCAATCCCAATGAACTGGCACACAAGATAAGGGGATGAGCAAAACACATCCTGCTGCACACGGAGAGGCTGCAATTCCCCATAGAGCATGTTGTTGTGATGTCCCCCACTATGTCCACCCGTAGCATCTGCAATGTTTCAGAGGCAAGGTTCACACACATTGATGCCTTCATCAGACGCCATACTCCACTACAGATGACTGTCAAGAAGGGTGACTATCATGTCATGGGAGTGATGCTACATGTTATATGCTCCATGGTGAGAAGACATGTATGCATGGTACCACAACATGCACAGAAGCAGTCACCACACATTCCCAACCTGTACCACCACCAAAAAGCCTTGCTGCAATACTTACCCAAACTGACATTTCCACATGTCCGTGCATGGGACGCTGATTCAGCACACGTTGCAATCCTCACGAGGAATAGCAGGAGGACAACGATGACACAAGCAGACAACAGGCGCAAAATACCTGGGAATGACAGACACACGAGAAGTCACCTAAAACAATTCTCACCGCACACATGGAAATTTACAAAACATGAACAATGTTGGACACATGTAAATTGCAAATCAAGTCTCTCCGCAAAACTGTGTTGCATTACATCAACACTCGAGTGACACATCAGAACACACATCCAAGTCACTTTGCATTCAGTCAGCTGGACACACACATTGCAACACATGCCACTCAATGCTACAAGCTTGCACACTCATACCCAGTGACTCACCATTATGAGAAGAAGTTGCGTATGAGCTGACTCCAGATATCATCCCCCTCCTCCTCCTCATCACTAGCCTCGTGACCAAGCCCTTGATCCACCACGGGTGGATGCTCCTGCTCATCCGGATCCAGGATGAGTGGCACTGCCTTCTCAACTGCCATGTTGTGCAGCATGCAGCACACGATGAAGATTTGGCAGACCTTCTCCGGGGCATAAGGGAGGGACCCGCCTGTCTTGTCCAGGCACCAGAATCGGCTCTTCAGGAGTCCAAACGTCCTCTCAATCACTCGCCTGGTCTGCCTGTGTGCATTGTTGTACCGGTGATCTGCAGCTGTTCTTGGGTTGCGGAGAGGTGTCATAAGCCATGGTATGTTGGGATAGCCAGAGTCCCCTACATGGAAACATCATGTAAATAAGTGGGTCAGGAGATGCCGTAGGAGACAAAGATACCGCAACACATAGGACAAAAAGACTATACCCACCAACAAGACATGCTCGTTCGTTGTGCAGCCGCAGCATAATTTGTGGCACCCTGCTACGCCTCATGATGTAGGCATCGTGTGCTGATCCTGGAAAATGTGCACAGACATGGGAAATCAGCATGTTAGCAAGACACACCACAAGGGCCTTTATCGAGTGGTAATGTTTGCAGTTGCGATAGGCTTGTTCCTGTGCCTGTGGTGGTAAAAAAGCCACATGTGTACCATCAATGGACCCAATTACATGGGGCATCCCACCCAGGGCATAGAAATCACCCTTGACAACCGTCAACCCCTCTGGAGTAGGAAATTTGATGAATTCATTAAGGTGCTCCAATATGGCTGCTAAAACATCATGCAGGACACGGCTGAACATAGTCTGTGACATCCCACCCACATCAGCTATGGTCAATTGAAACGTACCTGTGGCAAAAAAATGTAAGGCTGCCATCACCTTCATCTTGGGGGTCAGCGCAGTAGGATACCTGTGTTGCGGTTGGAGGTGTAGTGCCAGCTTGTTTGTCAAGTCCTCAATCAACTGTTGAGTGAATCTGTAACGGCGGATGCAGGCACGTTCCCTCATGGCAGCCAAGTCTGGCATTAGTCTTGGGACAGGTGCACTGGTAGTACACGTACGTGTACTATCTTAGTGCATGTACGTGTACAACTAGTGCGTACACGTATGTGTACTAAGGTAGTACACGTATAACAACTAGTGTGTACACGTACGTACGTGTACTACCATTGCGTACACGTTCGTGTACACACTGGTAGTACATGTATGTGTACTAAGGTAGTACACGTACGTGTACTACCTTAGTACACGTACAACTAGTGCGTACACATACATGTACTACCTTAGTACACGTACGTGTACTACCAGTGCATACGTGTACGCACTAGTTGTACACGTACGTGTACTAAGGTAGTACACGTACGTGTACAACCTTAGTACACGTATGTGTACTACCAGTACTACCAGTGCGTACACGTACGTGTATGCACTAGTTGTACACGTACGTGTACTACCTTAGTACATGTACGTGTACAACTAGTGCGTACACGTACGTGTACGCACTGGTAGTACACGTACGTGTACGCACTGGTAGTACACATACGTGTACTAAGGTAGTACACGTACGTGTACAACTAGTGCATACACGTACGTGTACGCACTGGTAGTACTGGTAGTACACATACGTGTACTAAGGTTGTACACGTACGTGTACTACCTTAGTACACGTACGTGTACAACTAGTGCGTACACGTATGCACTGGTAGTACACGTACGTGTACTAAGGTAGTACATGTACGTGTACAACTAGTGCATACACATACGTGTACAACTAGTGCGTACACATACGTGTACGCACTAGTTGTACACGTACGTGTACTACCTTAGTACACGTATGTGTACTACCAGTGCGTACACGTATGTGTACGCACTAGTTGTACGTGTACTAAGGTTGTACACGTACGTGTACTACCTTAGTACACGTACGTGTACAACTAGTGTGTACACGTATGCACTAGTAGTACACGTACGTGTACTAAGGTAGTACATGTATGTGTACGCACTAGTACGTGTACTAAGGTAGTACACGTACGTGTACACACTGGTAGTACACATACGTGTACTAAGGTTGTCGTACTAAGGTTGTACACGTACGTGTACTACCTTAGTACACGTACGTGTACAACTTGTGTGTACACGTATGCACTGGTAGTACACGTACGTGTACTAAGGTAGTACATGTACGTGTACGCACTAGTTGTACGTGTACGCAATGGTAGTACACGTACGTGTACACACTAGTTGTTGTACGTGTGCTACCTTAGTACACATACGTGTACTACCAGTGTGTACACGTACGTGTACGCAATGGTAGTACACGTACGTGTATGCACTAGTTGTACACGTACATGTACTAAGGTAGTACACGTACAACTAGTGTGTACACGTACATGTACTACCATTGCGTACACGTACAACTAGTGCGTACACTTACATGTACTACCTTAGTACACGTACGTGTACTACCAGTGCATACGTGTACACATTAGTTGTACACGTACGTGTACTAAGGTAGTACACGTACGTGTACAACCTTAGTACACGTATGTGTACTACCAGTGTGTACACGTACGTGTACTACCTTAGTACACGTACAACTAGTGCGTTCACGTACATGTACTACCTTAGTACATGTATGTGTACAACTAGTGCATACACGTACGTGTACGCACTAGTTGTACACGTACATGTACTACCTTAGTACACGTATGTGTACTACCAGTGCGTACACGTACGTGTACTAAGGTAGTACACGTACGTGTACACACTGGTAGTACACGTACGTGTACGCACTAGTTGTACACGTACGTGTACTACCATTGCGTACACATACGTGTACGCACTGGTAGTACACGTACGTGTACGCACTAGTTGTACACGTACTAGTTGTACACGTACGTGTACTACCTTAGTACACGTATATGTACTACTAGTGCGTACACCTATGTGTCAAACACACTGTGCAACTGGTGCCGTAGGGGTACGTGTGAAATGCACCGTACCTGTGTGTGGATTTCAAAATTACATAGGAGACACATAAGGGACAAGTATTAGGCCCTAAATGCATGCTGGTTGTCATGGAGACAGAGTTTTCAGTTCAAATTTGTCCATCAGGTGTCCTGAAAAAGTCAGTTGGCCACAAAATACAATGTTGCAAAGTGGTTGTTGACTTGACATGATGCTCAAAATTTGAACGATGCAAATGCTGTCACTGGTGTATGTTTAAAGGGATTGGAGTAAATGTAGGATGCGAATGATTCTGACCAATCACTATGTACTCCTCAAAATGAATGCCCCTCAGCAAGACAGATATAAGGCAGCCAGAACCCATGAGAGGGCACTTGCCTGCACAACTTTCCTGTCGACAACATTTCTGCGGTCTCTGCTTCCCTGGACCATGTCACGTGCTGTGGAGAGGGCCCAGCCATTCACACTTGAGGAGAATGAGGCCTTGCTGGACGCCCTCCTCCCACAGTACACCAGCCTGTATGGGAGACCAGGGGAGCAGGTAAGTGCTGAGTCCACTACCTTTGCCTATGCACCTGCTGTGTGACTGTCAATATTGTGTCCAGGTGGAACTGACATGCAATGTTGTTTAGAGTGTGTCCCGGGGGGGGGGGGGTCATGCTTATGGCTCTCATGCAGAGCATCATATAGTTCCTGTGTGCACTCCTCACTTGCATAGTGCTTACAGTGACTTTCACTGCATAGTGCATGACACATTCAGCCTGGCAAATCCTTGGTGGCTTTTTTTCCTGTTGTCCTGAGGCAATTCAGTAGTCCCCCCGGTGTGACAGGTGACTGTACCCACACATGTGTATGAGTTGAGTGGACCTGTGGTGAGAGTGTCCAAATGATGTGTACGACCTCATGGACATTGATGTGTGTGAATGTTCCTTGTCATGTGGGTGAGTGTCTATGTGAAGTGTTGCACCACAGCTGCATGGTAGAGGCTACAGATCTACCCATCTGATGTGACAAGTGAGCTGTGCTTCGTGTCTGACTTGCAGAGCTAGCACGACACCTGTGACTCCCCACTGGCAAATGGCACATGTGCAGAGTGAGGGTTGTATCTGCTGTTGTCAATGACAGGCGAGTGATCTGTGGCTGGGTGTGTCTGTCTAGTCTGCTGAGGGTCGGTCAGTGGAGTGGGACATGTGACTGCATGGCACGTGCTGGCCATCAGCCTGCTGTTGCATGTGCTGCACAGTGTGTGGCATGTTCATTGAGTGTGTTGCACCCCTCAAGCCACCTGTAGACTTTCAATGCCATGTACTGCATTGGCGCTTGCAGACAGGCCAATTTCATGTTGTGAATGAGGCTATTCATGTCAGCATCCTATGCCCTGTTCAACATTTCAAAGATGTTCTAATGTGTGTCTCTGGGACATGGAGCAGGTGTATTGATGTTGTGTCACTTTGTCATCCTGACCGGTAACTGCCTACGAGAAGGGGGTGATCTGGACCAACGTCGTCAGGGCCGTGAGAACTGCGGGGGAGTGTGATCGGCAGCTGCCCCAGGTCCGCAAGAGGTGGCAGGACGTCCGGTGCTGGACCCGGCGGATCGCCCGGGTCCAGCTGGAGCTCTCGCCTCCTCGCACCCACGGCGGCCGCCGACGCCTGACCACCCACATGAAACATGTCCTGGCGGTGGTCTTCCCTGACATCGATAGGCAGTTACAGGAGAGACTGCAGCAAGGAGGGGGTAGGTACATGGCTTTTTGTCGCGTTATGTGTCGCCAGCTTTAGGATGTGCTATTTTGCATGAATGCACTCCCAGAGTTCATATGGGCAGTGCATTTTCTGTTCCCAAATGTCACCTGGGGCTCTTTTTCATCCCTTCCTCTCCTTGACATGTGTCCCCTCGTGAGTGTGTGTAATCACATTTGCACATGGTCATCTAGGGTGCCAGTACATCTAAGTGTACATTGCTTTCTGCATCATGTGGGAGGGTGGTCTGTGACTTGTGTTGGTACCTTGCCTGTGCCATGACCTGTTCACTATGTTGGGGGGCCATAGTTGTTGTCACTGATGCTGATTCTAAACATAGGAGTGTGAGCTTTCAACTGGACACCCTTGCAGCATGCATGACCAGTGTTCTGGCCTCAGACATGATGTGCATGAGTGTGAGATATGCATAGTGCCATGACGGTTGAACATGGTAGAGTCAGCTCATTATAGGACCACGGAGCAGTGTGCCCACTACAGTCCCCTGAGACACCCTGGCCTCCTAATCATGTGTGTCATCCAACACTGTGCACATTATCTGTGTGTGCTGCATAGGTCTGCCTCTGTGGCATTGTTCCCTGGCCTAGTTTGTATTTTGCTAATGTGTGCTACATGTGTCCACTGGACAGGGATACACCATTTTGCTTGTGCATACTCACACTGGGCAATGCCTGTGTGGCTATTCACAACAATCTGTTGATGGTTGTTGGTCACAAATATGTGTTGCCAGCCCCACAAGGTGATGTGGTGTAAATGAAGCAATTTTTCAAGCACAGTTGTTGTAACCCTGAATAAGAGGTGTCACTTCTTGATCTGTATCAATCACATTGACTCAGGTATTGGGGTGGGGGTGCGGGAGAGGCATACATGTGCAACCCTGATTTTTCATTGCCAGGTCTGACTTGTGTGTGAGAATTGCCTGGACTAAAATACACTGTGCAGTGCCCCTGTGATGCTGGCCAGTGCTTAATGTACGTGCTTTGCAGCCTGTGTCTTTTTTTAACAACAAGAATCCTGCTCATAAATTTTTGGCACCTTTGTGTGGTTCTGATGCTACGCAGTTTGTACTTTGTGTGCTGACATCTGTGTGTACATTCTGGCTTGCCATGAGGGTGTCCCCACAGTACAGCTGGGCTTTTTTACCAGCCAATTGCAGGCCCATTAGCTTATGCATTGTCCTGGGTGTGGACATGTGTGCCACTCCAGATGACAGGCAGTAGGTCATATGTGTAGCCAACTGTGTAATCAGGTGACGGATGGCTTGGTGACAACTGACATGATTCAAGTTGTTACTCTTCAAAAATTGTACCTTGGCACTCAAGGCACTTGTCAACAGTTGTTCATGTTTAAAATGTGGAAATTTGATGATTTGTGTTAAGAACACTGATGTGCCTGCATGAAAAAACTCTACCAAGGGAGCGCACACCAAACGACATTTCCACTTTCATGGAATACGCTGGCACCTTTTCAAAGAAGCCACTGTTCGAATTAAATGGTGTTGCAGATTCTCCATATACATGTTCCCACAGTGGTCTTGATTTTGTGAGACTCCTTAGTTGTCGGTGATACAAACTAACGAGTCTCAAGACATCAAGACCTCCATGGGCCCATGTATATGTACTTTCTGCAACACCATTTATTTCTAACAGTGGCTTCTCAGAAAAGGTGCCAGCTTATGTAATATAAAACAAACTATTTTTGGTTTATAAGAAATAATTCAAATCAAACATATTGTTTCAAGTTTATTATACATCCAGTAAGTTATCATCTTCGTACAATATAAAAGATAAAGTCAAATTAGCAATAGTTTTATTCGACATTTTAGGGTTATAATAACAGAAATGAAATCATCCTACAGAAGACAGCAGAACAGCTAAAAATAATAATTGTTGCGCTGGTGCTTGTATGCGTGGGTACGGTGCATACCCCTACGGCACCATGTCAACTTAGGTAGCACCGTACCCACGCATGTATGCATGGGTACGGTGCATACCCCTACGGCACCATGTCAACTTAGGTACGGACCGTACCCACGCATGAATGCGTGGGTATGGTGCGTACCTAAGTTGTCATGGTGCTATAGGGGTACGTGTGGTACGCACTGTACACTTCTGTTGTTGCGGTACGCAGGGGTTGCTGGACATGCCCCCCAAGTGACCAGTCCCAGGTGGTAATGTATGGCCTCCATATTATAGGTTTGGGTTTGAGTATGGGGTATGTTTCCTGCCCCTCACCCCCACCCTGGCCCCTGGGTGTTGTTCTCACCTTCTGCGGCGTGTGCATTGGGTGCGGTGCACCAGGTCGTAGGCCAAGAGGACCGGGATGACACGTACGATGGGGTTCATGGCTGTACGTCGCGTACCGGGGCTCCGTGGCGTAGGGTTCTGCTTTCCCAGCAGTTTTTCGCTCCCGTAATCAAAGCGTGGTACGTAGTGACGTTGGGACGAATCGTACTTGCTGGTTCGGAAAACGCTGCTCAAATACGTGCGGACGTCGCGTACAAGCAGTTCCGGATCAGCATCGTTGGTATTTTTTAGCTGTATGGTCTTTTGTTTAGCTGTATGGTCTTTTGTGCGATTCGTACAGAAAAAGGCTTTCTGTACGAATCGTACTTCCTAGGTTGTAAGATGAGTTTACCTGGTACGAGTCGTACGGAGAAAACGCTCCGTACGACTATTCGTACTGCCTTTTTACAGGATCGGAATCGGCCCCTATGTGTTTTGATTACTATTTGAATGGGTTATTAGGACTTTTACATTGGAGAGGTGTTTCTTTTATAATTTTTGTTTTTTTAATTGATTCATCTGTTGTGTTTATATTTCTACAATGAGATTTATATGAGGGTCTTTAATGTCCAAAGCTATATGTCCTTTAGAAATATATAATTCTTTTTTAATATTTTTGTTTTGTGTTTTTGACAATGTGATTTAAAAGGGCATTTGTACTGCTGAAAGTTATTTGACCATTTATTTTCTTTTTAGTAAGTTTTATAATCAGTTCCACTATTACACCAACAATTTAGTACTACATGTTGTCGAATTTATCATAGTCATTGCACATTGTCCGAAGCCATGGTATCAATCAACATCATTTCCTACACAGATGACACCCAGCTCATCATCACACTCTCAGAAAAACCCCGCCTCCACCAGCACCAGCTACCACAAATGCTTGACAAGCATCACCGACTGTATAAAGACCAACTGACTGAAGCTCATCATGGACAAGACAGATTTGGTGATTTTGTGAAAAATCAATTCCCCGAGGAATGAAACCTAGTAGCCTGTTGAACTTGTACCCACACCTACACCAAAAGACCACCTCCATATCCTTGGCATCATCCTGGGTAGATAAACCCCAATGAAATGCCAGATCAACACAGCCTCCTCCTCCCTCAGCTTCAACACCATACACATGCACCGAAAGATCTTACAATGGCTCGACGTACATACCAGGAAAAACGCCACCCAAGCACTAGTCACCAGCTGGCTATACTACGGCAACACGCTGTACCCAGGAATCACCACCCAGCTCCTAAATTGACTCTAGATGATCCAGAACGCAGTGTCCAGACTCATCCACAGACTTCCCAAATGGACTCATATCATCCACCACCTCGGGTACCTCAATTGACTACCATCCAAATGAGATACCAATTCAAGATGCTGATATATGCATATTAGGCCTCCACGACCAGGGACCAGCATGCATTATCTACCACACTGAACTACCACCAGCCATCCAGACACCTGCGCTTTGCCTCCATCACCCTTGCTCGCACTCCCGGCATCTGCTGAAGCTGCATCAGAGGATGCTCCTTCTATTACCTTGTTGCCACGTCCTGGAATGGACTTTACTTCCATCATCGTACACCACTCTTTCTCGTGGAATTAAGAAAGGAAGTAAAAAAATAGCACTTCAACTGATTGCAGCATGATCCTAGTGCCTGGATACCCTCATGGTGATTAGCCTTGCTCTAA
Organism: Triturus cristatus; assembly: GCF_964204655.1. NCBI lineage: Eukaryota > Metazoa > Chordata > Amphibia > Caudata > Salamandridae > Triturus > Triturus cristatus. The sequence goes on along the minus strand of NC_140592.1, from coordinate 557,784,751 downwards.
AAATCCTGATTGATTTATTAATTGATTGATTGATACACATTTTAAAATTTATTTGTAATAAGCACCAGCGCAACAATTATTATTTTTAGCTGTTCTGCTGTCTTCTGTAGGATGGATTTCATTTCTGTTATTATAACCCTAAAATGTCGAATAAAACTATTGCTAATTTGACTTTATCTTTTATATTGTACGAAGATGATAACTTGCTGGATTTATAATAAACTTGAAACAATATGTTTGATTTGAATTATTTCTTATAAACCAAAAATAGTTTGTTTTATATTACATATTTGTTATTGCCTACTAATGTTTTAGGAAATGACCGAAAAAACCCTTATTGTACACAACTGGACTACTCAAACTTTGCGCCTTGGGTCGGTAGTGCAACCAGGGTGGGCCCTAAGGTGCCAAAAAGTGAAGAAAGGGTTGCCATTGAGGTGCAGAGATGAAAATGTTATTAAAGAAGAAGACAAAACAATGAATGAAGATAAAATCCTGCTACTTCTGGAATCAACACAGGTATCAATTTAAAAGTCATGACATGTTGGTATAAATGGTCTATCAAAATCATTGCTCATGCTGTATGGTATCATAATTCCCACGGTGTATGTTTTCATTTGTTTTTCTGATTTACTTACAAAGTAGGTTATACATATTGTAACAACTGTGTTTGAAGGGGTTCTTAGAAATGTATTGTTTCAATGTTCGTCTAAGTGCACTATAGAACACATTAAAATTATGGGTCTGGCACAACGAAGGCTAGATTGCTTTATGGTGTTTGGAAAGAATGCAGGATAATTGTATCTCTTACATTATTTCCATAGCTGTTTAATTAATTTTATTAACCTGGTTTTAATCACAGGTTCAACTATGAGCTAATTAGTACAATTGAGTGTCTAGCAGGTACGGCTCAGAAATGTTAAATGTAAAACTAGCCCCTTATGAAAAAATAAATAAATGAACTGTAATTAGAAGTTGCAGTGGTGGGAATGAGGTTTAAAGTGTTAGTTAATACAAATATTTCTTTATTTCAACAATACAAAAGTTATTTTCCATTTTACCTGTTATTTGATGACCACTGTAAGTAATAGTCACCGGGTTTCGTCTACAATTGTAAATCTAATTGAACATCTACATCCATTAAAGACTTAGGGCCTGATTTATACATTGGTGGCAAGGGTATTTTGTTGCAATGCAGAGTTCCCTCAATGCTAATATAGTGGTCCGCCCACCAAATGTAATTGCTGTCAGACCATATGTTTGGCAACGGCAAAGACTACTCTGTTTCTGCTACAGGCAAAACTTCTCCAACTGACCAGTGCAGTGAGGGCCGTTTGAGAACTGGCAACATGTCTGCCAACATAATTTAGGTGGGTAGACATGGAGTGACTTTTTTTTACTGTTTATCGGCAGGTAAAACCTGGCGGTAAAGGAAAATAAAACCATTGTAATGCTTCCCTCTGCAATGGGAGAAGACTCCCACATTATAAGGGGAGTGTTACATTTTTTAGTTTTAAAAAGAAAATCCCATTTTTAGATTTTCTTTTTGAAAATAAAAATAATAATACTGTTAGCTACAGGGCTGCATCATTGCCAGATAGCCCTGTAGCAAACAGTAAAATGCATTGGCAGTAACCACCATGAGTATGCATCCTGCTAATGCCCCTATACAAGGCCGACTGCTTGGCAGTCATGTAGGAATTAGGTTGTGGCCTCTCCACCATAGAGACAGAGTAGAATCTGTCTCTATGATGGATCCATGGGCTGTCCTCAGAGATATTACATACTTTCAGGTTATACTACTTTTTCTTAAGATGTTTGTTGCTAATAGGTTTTCAGGTTTATACAAGGAGGAGTAATTGACAAATGAAAAAATATTAGGGATTTCATGTGAAATGTGTATGTAGTGTACCCTACTCTCAATTTTAATTCTGAATATTAATTTGGAGGAATTATATTGATCCTCTGCATTGTGCCTTTGCCATATTACATGTGTGTGTTATATGAAGGGAAGCTATGAGAAAGAGCACATCTATGTGTGCACCACTCTGCAAAGGTCATATGCACAAGAAGATGTGGCAGCCACAATACTTGTCTGCCTTTTTCTTCTTCTGACGTTAATGCATTGCCAGTTCTTTACATGACTTCACTTCTAAGCTAAATGTGCTTTTCTCCAAACTGTACGTATGAAGGCTAAAACCTTTAAAACCAATTTGCAATTCAAGAAATACATCTTTGTTAATTGAACGATTCTTCTTGATTTTGTTCTACGTTGAACCAATGAGAATTTTGTGCATTTATAAATTACAATCTGAAGAGGATAAATGTAAGTGCAATGTGTTATAGGTAATATGTGTTTGTGACATAAAAAAAGAGCAACCACATGTCTATGAACTCCTTAAAATATTTTACCTACAATTAGCTGTATTATTTTATGGTAGTTGAAGTTGACTTTAATTATTATAATCAGTCTTAACACACAGTATTTTCGTAGGCTACAAATGATGAACTGATTAATGCGTGCCAAAGTTTGGGTGTTTCTAGATTTGGATCACAATCAAATCTCATAAACAGGCTTCAAGAGCTTGTCCTCTATAAAGAAATTTACCCTAAGATGTTTACAAAACTGAAAACAGGAGGTATGATATATAAATGTAATATCTAAGTTTCAATTGTGTGATACAACCTCAGTATTATAAAACAATTGTGTTTGCATAGAATGATGGGAGAGTTGTGTGTTTTTTATTTCCATGGCATAAAGTTATATAATAGTCGATTAACAGTCTGTGTTGGTGTGTTTCTGGAAATATTAATAACCTATGCCAGTATCAGCATTTTGAGATTTCAAATTTTACACTTTCCCCAAACGAGAAGATGTTGTTTGTTAAGCAGAGTTTCATCATATCGAGCAACATCTCGTTATGTTCTTTGTAGTGAATATTCCTTTCTTGTAGAAAATATTCACAAGCTTTTAAACCTTGCGTGTTGTCTATTGTGGTATACAGCGACACCACATCCATTGTAATGAGACAATAGGAGTTTTGCCAAGATAAATCTTTCAGAATCCTGAGACAATCTGAAGTGTCCTTTATGTAGGATTTCAATTTGGCCACGTATGGCATTAAGAAGTAGTCAATAAAGTTTGCCACTGGTTCCATGAGCGAGCCCTTAGCTGACAGAATAGGTCTGCCCGGTGGTTTTTTGGAATCTTTATGTATTTTCGGGAGATAAGAAAATGAATCTAAGATGATAATTACAGTTTTTGAATGAGTTCAAACAAATTGCATGAAAAATATAAAGAGTATGCCCACTGGAGGGCTGCAATACACACAAATGGCGAAATATTATAAATACACTCCACTGAAGGAAAAGACTGCAAAACTTGGACAAAGATATAAATAAAACTGTTAAATGTAAATACGTTACCGAGAACATGGGTAATTCGTAAATAACTGACTTGTTTAGTAATGACTACATGACCCAGAAGTCACAGGGTGAATGGTGAAAGATGTCGGAAATGATGTCATCGAACTTCCTTCAATTTACTTTATTTAAATGAACATTTCTTTGAATGCATTTGAGCAAACAACAACCGTGAACAAGTTATCTGGTATAACGAAACGCGTTGGTTAATTGTTAGTTCTGCGACCTTGAAGGAATAAAACACAGTTTGAAAGCTGGCTGGAGTGCGACCTATTCTTCCTTTCTGGGAGTGTTGTGGTGGATATATATATATATATATATATATATATATATATATATATATATAATACATATGAGTTTCAAAAATATTTTTGCACTAATGCAAATGAGTAATCTTTTATATGTATAAAAAGCTAAAAATGTGTTAATTCAAACTCTTTGAACAAATCTAAATCCCCAAACCATAACAGCTTCTACAAGATCAATCAGTGAAAAGACATCAATATTTCATTGATTCTCATATGGATACAGTGTGAGTGGGTCATGCAACACGTTCCTATCATAAACTCCAGTCATGATTTGGCATCTGGCAAGTTTAAGAGAATAAGCAGCGCACATTTTTTCAAGCTAAATATTAGTAACACAAGGACCGATTCACCAGCAAAGTGGCGTATGTCTGATTTTGGAGTAAATGTATATATATATAAATCCACAGGGGCAAACAATCCACGCATTCAAGCATATCAGCGCTTAAAGGCTTGCACATGAAAAGCATTTTTGTTATAATTCACCCGTGAGTGCACTCGTTTTGTTTGAACGTGAATTGTTCGCCCCTGTCGATTACTGTGTAGCGGTTCACCACCGCTGGAGACTGCACCCGGGAAAGTTTGCGGATATATATAGATATAACCGCAAAAAAGTTTGTTTTTTGCACCTAAAACTGCATCTCGTGGAGACGCCTTATGAAATATCTCTTTCGCACATCCATAAATGTGTGTTAGCACCTGCTGTGAAGTGTTGTGGTGCTTGGTGCAGCCATGTTACGCATCAATGGAGTGTGGATGCGAAGATGAATTTATATATTGTTGCTGGGATTCTGCTCATACACAGAAATATGCACAGGAAACCAGGACCTCAGTGAATTGTGATGTACCAACAAAGTCACCACAGTACCCAGAACCCCTATCCAACTAGCATCAGTGTCTTATTCATTCTCCGTACTACAGCGAAGCTACCAATGATTAGACAACCCAGAACAAGCAACTTAGGGTACTCTCAGGAATGTTGGGAATCAAGAACACTCTTTCATTTTTATTCTCATTACAGTCCACAACGTGAGTAATCAGAGACACGGAAAAGTTTAAAATGTTTATTTTTAACTACGTGCTCTAAGATGCAGTATTATGGCTAACAAAAGCAGGCAAATGATTAGAAATAAAACAATCAGCAATGTTACATATCCATAAAACACAAAGGGAGAAATCATGTTACAATGGTAGTGGAAACAGGTCGTATAGCGCCTTGTGCACCACCCTCCCCTCGCTCGGAGCTAGGTTTTATAATGATAATAGAAGGTCTCTAGGTATAAACAAGGAACCCCATACCTCCAAGATCAGCAGAGCTGAATCACATCTCAGGATCAGCAAGGCTTTCTGTCACTGGAAAGGTTTTTTCTCCAAGTGCCCGAATCATGCATGTAAAGCAATATTAAAGTCACTCGAGTTTCAGTTAGTTGCAGCTGTGTGTGTGTTGTGTCTCGAGTGGAGGCCGATCAACCTGAATCAACAGCATAAATTGTTATTACAACCTTGAAGGCTTCTGCAAACAGACCGTTCTCATGCGAAAAAAAGCAAGCAGTTTAACTTACAACAACAGTTACATGTAGTGTTGTGTGCAAAAGTGGCAAAATGGTGTTTAAACTTCTCATACGCTTATGTTAACATAGCAATGTGTGCAAGCAGAACCCTGTTTTCACTACATATATATATACTTATTTCCAAACGGGAGAGAGCGTTGGAGCGGATATATATATATATATATAGTTAATTTTAAATGATACCTCTGGCAATATGTAAAGGTCAAATATATCATGAGATACTTTGCTCTGCAAGCGTATGATGAATACATTTGGCAGATGTACATCTATGTATGCATTAATGCTTCCAAAAAGTAAATGACACTTTTTTCAAATTTTTCAACATTTGGAGATAGATGATGAGCAGCATTTACAAGGCCCTTACGATGCCGGCACAGTGTGGTGGCCTATATTACTTTGCCAAGCAAATCACGATGCGTGTCTTTTCATTGCCTTGTAAATATGTTCTTCTTTCACGCATAACTCTGCGTGATGGGCCGTACAATGTGTGTCGCAGTGGATTTTACCATGTTATATCCATGAATTCTCCTGCAATCCCAGATTTACAAGGTTTCATAAACCTCGGAATGTGTCCGTTTTTATATGCCGCTCCATGGGAGGCACAGGAGTTCCCCAGCGAGGAGAATACCTTTATTTCTCCTCATTTTGTCCTGTTTCAGCAACAAGAATCATCCCTGTGACACAGGCACCCTTGCACCATGGCGCAAGGGTGCCTGCGCTGGTGCACGACAACCAATTGTGCACCAGTGCTGGGAAAAGCTCATGGATGCATTGAATTTATGTAAATATGATGCATCCATGTGCTTTTAACTGGTGCAAGAAAATGGTTGGCAGGGCTTGCTCATTTTGTTGTAATTGAGGCCCGGTTTTTCGATCAGGAAAAAAGTTTATAATGTATGACCTTTAATTTGTAGGGTCTTCGCCCCCATTGCTAAGGAAGATATGAACTTTTTACTGCTCTGCAAACTACTACATGCCTTTCAAATCATTCTACTAGTTGAAAGTCCCCTACTGTTAAATGGTAGGGGCAGTTGATAACCTTTCAAGTATTGCCCGGCGGTAATCGCCTTTTATACCATTCGATGATTAACCAACAAAAAGAGGCAGGCGCCGGAGACTGGAAGGCAGGAAACAAAGTTTTATTCTCTCCGGAGGAGAACACATCAGATCAGACAGCAAGGTATCGTCACGAGGTGCTCTAACTGCATCTCTGAGGCCTGGCCTCTTATACACAGGTTTATTGTTTTATTATCGGTTTACAGCACATGGCACATTCTTGAGATTGTTTTGGTACATGAAAGAGCATCCTCGGAATCCCCGGCTTAGATCCGCTCCCACACATAACTACAGTGAAAGTCCCCACCCCACCCACAGTAGGAGATGGCTATCACACAGCTGGGCATTCCATCTATTCCCGGGGGGTGAGTGCGACTGGTCAGGTCACAAGGGTTAGGGGCCTTGATCTACTGCGATCCCTTAGATGTGAGGTGTTTCCTTTACAGTAGGGGCAATAAACTGTGTCCGCAGGGCTAGGTGATGGCCTGGGATTAGTTCGGACGATCAGGCATGGCGGAAGGGGTTACCGAAAGGATGTATGACCATGTATGGGATGAGAAAAAAGGGGGGTGTTGGTCAGGCGCGGGAGGTGGTTCCATGGCAGGGTCGCGCAGAAGGAGAGGGTTTATGGCCCATGTATGAGAGAGCGGGGGTGGCCGGCGCGCGGGGGGGGGGTGCTGTTTGCAGCGCCTAGGGAACGCGCTGGTGATCGGCGAGGGGCAGAGGGGCCATGGCGCTTTCAAAAATGGCTACTGCTTGAGGGAGCATGCGGGTCTGAGAGGGGACAAGATGGCGCCGATTATGTTGACATCGCAAACCAGATTTTTAACAGTCCTCCCTTTTCAACATATCTAGCCAGCTTGTCTGCCCGACATTCACCTTCGTTTAACCTTTTAGCCATAATATCGTAAATGTTTTCATGCGTTCCTGTTTTAAAAGTACAGAGTCTTAGGACGGGCGGGAGCAATCTGACACAATTGTACATAGTTACATGTGGTTGACGTGACAGTCGAGGAGGTAGCGTATACAGAATTACATCAGCTGCGTCATATATCAGACACGGAGATAGGTGGAGGGAAACTTGCTTGAACACAAACTCGATACTCGAAAAAGGTTCGGTAAAACAAGGGATAATTACGCTCATTACTTAAGGCCTAGACTTCGCGTGGATCAAGCTAAACAGCATAGTCATGTGTACAGTTGATGCTATACAATTGTCATTTATAATAAGCTAATGTTTCCTCATTTATTTAGTGTGCAGTTGGAAGCGACCGATAAAAGATCTTGGAAACTTAATTGGGAGATAGTCAAATCAAAAAGTGGTTGGGAGAGGAATACAACTCAACATGAGTTACAGTCAGGGGGGGGTTTCTTCTTTCCAGTGTCTTATTGCAGTGAGCCATCACTGGTAAGCTCTCTCTTCTTCTTTCGTTGGCACTGTTGAGCACCGGTGGTGGAGCTAAGGTCCAGCTCAAATCCAGATTTTTCGCGTTGCAGGGTGTGATCATCCTTTGCTCTTGGATCACAGTCCAGTTCTGTCCTGTCCCTTGACTGGTCTTGTCATAGGTACCTTGAGACGGGGTACCCGCTTCTCATTTTTCTTTTGTAAAGTCAATGTCAAAAATAGGGGTGCTTTGGGAGGCCGAGGGAAGAGGGGGTGGAGTGGGATCGGATCAAAAGTGGACCAAGGAGAGCAGAATCTTTCAGCACTGGGCCCACCAATTGGGCCCGGCGGGTTGGACTTCAGGCACGAGCTGATCAGCGAGCAGGGGGCTTCGGGATAGCCCTTCGTTCTATTGCTTTCTATGCTGAGAATGGTGCCTCGTCCCGCATCCTTTTGCTTCGTGGCTCCCCCTTGGTCGATGCCATATATGTTCCATGGTCCGCAGCCAGGCTGTGCGTCACGTCCGACCCCTCTCTTCCGATGACCGCATGTTATCTTTGAATGAGCACAAGAAAAACAAAATCTTAGAGAGTTGGTAGGGAAGACATTTACACACTTCGTTCTCTCTCCCAACCACCGAGTAGTCGGGGAAATGCTTTTATCGGTCGCTGTATGATTGATGTCTATTAACTCTTATGTCGGTGTGTGTTACTAATTTATTAATCATTGCTGTGGTGCAGGTTTCTGTGGGTGTTCCTGTAAATTTCCATCGTCTGGCCTGCTATGTGTCGATTCCTGTACCCTATAATCGTGGCAGGAAGCCTGACATCTGTCAACTTTCTAGTCTATCAAAATTCGAACCGGCTTCTCCGGCAGAGACTCGTTCTTCTTAACACAAGTTCTGTTAATACACATTTTCCTCCGAGGACTGCTAAGTTTATGAAAAAGTGCGAGGTGCTACTGTCATGGATTCACAGATATCTATTTCGGGGAGGGACACAAGCTAAACATTTTTCTTGCTGGAGACAATAGGTAACCCTCATCAGCTTAGGCGATGTACCTTTAGAAAATAAAGTCATCAGCTGTTTTGTTCGAAATACTCTGGGACGGCTAGTACAGAGCTGGGGTGATTCTGGGAGGACGGGGTGTTTAGACATTCTAGTTCGGAGCAATTGGGCGGGGGCAATTCTGGGCGGTGGAGATGGTGTCGTTAGAGCTCTAAAAACGAAAACCACTGACATATAGTCCCCGTGATGAGGGCCAGATTGGGAGACATCAGTCGTCTTACCTGTCCTTTCTTTCTCAGCCAATTAAGTTCAACATTTTGCAGAAAGGAGAGGTAGTAACGTGGTAAAGTACGGTCGTTTTTGTTTCTGTCAATTTGTTTGAACACCGCCGTGTTTTAGGCCAATTATACACATTCTGAGGAGGTATAGGGTCGTTAATTTATTCAAAAAGAGGGCAAGAGAGCCTTCAGCGAGGGGGGGGGGGGGAGGAGAGAGAGAGAGAGAGAGAGAGAGAGAGAGAGAGAGAGAGAGAGAGAGAGAGAGAGAGAGAGCATCAAGTAGGCTATTTGGTATACGTACGACATAAAACGAGAGAGAGAGACGTGTACGATAATATGCTACTTGGTGTACACACAACATGGAGTAGCATGGGTCAGTTCTTCATAAGAAAACACAAGCGGGGAAAAACATGAATTCAGCGTTCACGTACACACAAATACCGGATAGGGCGTAACAGTACATGCAACAAGCGCAGAAACTTAAGACGGAGACACAGGGCTACGTTGAGTAAGGGGACCTCTCCTTTCCTGTCCTCTTTCCTATGCATGCTGCGTATTTTTAGTATTTTCCGTAATTCATTTTGGGGGGGGTGTCGGACTTTTTACTCCCCTCCCTTTGATCGATAGACAAGCACTTCAGTCATACGATGACGTTCTCTTCCAGCGACCCAAGCATGTGTAATGCATACACATTCATACCGTACAATCAGGGCACATACGCACAGTCATACCATACAGTTTTTCACGTTCCCAGTGGTGGTCTGTGCTTCACGCACCATCCCACAACGTTTGTCTATGTTTTTCCCTACATTGAGCACGGTGCGGTCCATGTTCACTCCATTCTCCAGTCGGAATTCCGATGTGACCTATAGGGAAGAGAAGAAGGGGGGGGGGAAGGGGGTGCGCAGCATTCAAAGTACATTAGTGCGCGTAGACACGAAAAAGTTCTACTTACCACATACCAGGCTAGCCGCAGGAGTGGGTAATACCACAGACCTATTATTCTTCCTTTCGACTATACAAAGATGCTCCATTTCATTCATCTCCTAAATTCGGGTTCCCTGGTCGTGCATTTATTTCTCAATCGGTCGTATATTATGGTGCAAGATACCGTACCTTGCATTCGGCATATACCTTAAGCTACAGTCGACCATTTTCTGACAACTCTTGGAAAAAGACAGGCGTGACGGGTACAAATTCCGTCAACCAAAAAAAATTCAGGCAAAAAGGGTCTGCATTATCTGCTTTCTATTGCTTGGGAGTAACAATCATTTATTCAAAACCTTTACCAACCTAGATGATCAGTCATGACGCTAATTCCGTAATTCCTTCAAAAACCCCTTTATTGAAAACAATGTCAGTATACAAATACGGGCCTACAACCGTTCAGGCCGGCCACGGTGTGAGAGGCGTCGAGTATCATGAGCAAAACTACCTTAACACGAAAAATGAAAATAATCAGAAAATGGTAAGACCAGCATCAATAAAGTTGTTCGTATGCCCGATCAGTACCCTCCCCGTCCCTCCGCCCGTCATGTGCGAAAACATTGCATTGATATCCTTATAACATAAATGTCAAATAACTGAGACGCCATAAGGAGTTGTAGGCCCTTCCTACATCGGCGCCATTTTGGGGCGAGGTCGGGCCAGTGTACAGTCTAAGTCTTTCCATGAATTAGCTGTCTGACCAGAATCCCTTTCGGCAGTTCGAGAACTGTCGTTGGCATCAATGGGAAAGAACAGACCGACATTGGAAGTTTCAGAGCAAGATGGCGGCCGCACGGCCGCTTGAGTGAGCAGCTCGTACCTCGGCGGAGAAGAGACGCCAGGATTGCCGCATCAGAGGGAGGGAGCTGTGGCTAGCCGTTGGTCGGAGAATCGCGCCGTTTGTTTTTTGCCCACACTGAGGGCTCTTGCGGTGTTCTTACCCCCGCTGTGACCAAGGCTACGGAGAGGACGAGTGAGGGCGGGTAAAAGGCGCCGGAGACGTTGAGGACGCTGAAGCGGCATTCGAATCCCGAAGGAAAGCGAAAATGGAGAGGAGAGTGAGCCAAGCATAGCTTCAATTGGAAAACGGAGCACAGACAGCTGAAGCCGGAGCTGGAACTACAGTGAGCCAGAGCAGGAGCCGCAGTGGGAGCCAAGTGAAGGAGCTGACTGCTTAAGTAAAATGAGAGTGAGATGACTATATTGTAACTTCTGCAATTGTGCCTCTGTTTCACGGGATTTGCGAGTCTGTCACAGCGCTACAGTGTTACATTGCCACAAACTACGGAGTTACAGCGCTACAAACTACGGTGAGATTCCCTATAGTAAACTTGAATGCTACAGCGAACTTTAATGCTTGTTTTGAGTGGTTTAGAGGACAAGAAAGAACTTAGAGTTTTTAGAGAAAACGAGAGGACGATTTTCCCTCCTATGCTTAAAGTGAGTACTCTTCAATAAATACTAAGAAAGCAGATATGGCGCCGAAAGGCAGAGGCACACGAAAGGCTGCTGTTAGTGTGAATAACACGAGTACTAATAATGCTACTAATGCCAGCAATAATGCTACTATGAGCAGCAGCAATGTTAATGTAACTGGGATTACTGCACTCTCCTCCAAATTAACTGATTTGAAGGTTACAGCGCCGACTGGAGCTGGGATTGGCCTGACTAGCGGCAATAGCGATAATGGTGCACAGACTGGTAGTAATAACACGCTTATTACTCCTATAATGCCTGCAATGCCCGGGAACTTGGACGCTGTAAAAGCACCTATGCTACATGCAATCTTTATGAAAAAAAAAGGCGCTGCTATAATCTCAAGATCCATTGAAGGTGCGATAGGTGGTGATGGGGCTGACTCTAACGGCTCGGCCCCTTCTGGGTGCAGCATCAGGAAAGGAGAAAGAGAAGGTGGCTCAAATGAGCAATGCATTGCCACAGGGGATCTGGGAGATACCGATTCTGCACTGTCTGATGGCAAATTTTACTCAATGCCAGATTTATCGGTGATGTTGGAAGATGATGATAACAGCCTTCCAGCTGAGTGGGGTGATGAGGTGGCTCTTACAGATGATGAAGATCTGATAGAGGAAGACGGCGATATGACACACTCACCTACACAGGCGAGGGGGCTAGGGGATCAACAAGACACAGTCCGGCGAAATCCAGAAATTGAAGGGGCACAACAGGACAAGACGCCTCTAACACAACCTAATTGGGAACCGGGGGGAGAAGAACCCCCATTACAGGATCTAGAGCAAGGCGCTAAAGGAGTAACTTTGGACTTAATATACAAGAGTATTATGGCCCATCGGGCTGAGACTAAGGCGGAAAGTAGTCGTACTCAGGGTGCAGTTCGGAAGTTACAGAACACTATGCGGCGGATGGTTAAGTCTGTAAATGAACTTACCAAGCGGGTGACAGATACAGAGGAACGAATATCGAGTACCAAAGACATACTTACTAAGCAACAAACTGCGATAGAGACTTTGCAGGCCACCCGAGAAGATATTGACTGGAAGATGACGGATCTGAAAAATCGCGCACGGCGCAATAACCTTCGCGTCCTTGGAATTCCAGAGATGAAAGAAGGGAAAGATACCCGAAAGTTCATTATCGAGACTTTCACTGAAGCCTTCCCAGAGTTAGCCGAATGGCAGTGGGAGAAGGAGATCACCAGGGCGCATAGATATCCATTTGTTTTGCGCAAGACAGGCTCGAAAGTCTTTCCACGAGCGATACTAATTTGCGTAAATAATTTTGTTCTGAGAGAAGCACTATACGACTTGGCTCGCCCTGATAAACGGCGTAAGGGTTCCGGATGTGACTTTTTTGTTAGGCCGGACTATTGTTCAGCTACTGTGACTTTAAGATGGCAATTCCGACAATTAATTCAGCCATTTCAAGCTAAGGGTGCGCAGGTATTTCTCCTGAATCCTGCTAAACTCAAGGTGATTTATAAGAATCAGGCTAAATACTTCACCTCGGAATCTCAAGCGCAAGCATATTTGAAATCTATTGCCACTAAAGTAGGTCCACCCTGAAGGTGAAAAAGGGTGAAAAGGGAAAAAATAAGGTGGGAATTAAATTGTTTGGAATGAGAAGAAGAAAGGTGTGAGGGAGGGTGGGAAAGAAAGCAGAAAAGGAAAAAAAGGGAAAAAAATAATATTTAGCTAGTTAAAATATTTGTGAGATGTATAGGGTGTACTATCTATTAGAGGTGAATCAAATATAGGAGGCAGGAGCTGTAGTATCAACTTGCACGAATAGGACTTTTACGGCTTCTACGGCTTCTTAATGTTGTTTAAACATCTATGGTCTGTTTCTTTTCTGACTTTTTGTTTTGGATTTTTTTTTATTATCAAGGTAGAGAACTGGTTTGTCCAAAAAAGCAACACTGCTTAAAAAAAAAAAAAAAAGAGAGGATGACTATGTAATTAATAGTATTTAAGGTATAGAGGGATAAAGAGTCGGTCTAAGAGATGTTTTTTTTCTTTTTTTTTTTTTCTTCTTATTACCGGGCAGACAAGATGCTTAGTAATGTGTTGTTTAAGTAAAAACAGACTACTGATAAATGTCAGAAGAGGGCAATAACCTGGCGGTTCCTCTGTCGAGGTGGATCTTGCACACTCGCATCACCAAGGACTATGTCCTTATGCTCACAAGGGGTGACTGAAGTAGGGAGGGGGAGGGGGGAAGGGAGGGAGGCCTCGGTTTGGGGTCAGAGGGTGGGTCAGAGTGGGATGGTTGAAAAGGGGAAAACAGGGATCACGGGTATAATTTTTGTTGATTGTTTGGAAACAATGCAGGACAGGGCGCAGAGTGTTTCTATTTTTTTTAGAGCTAGAGCTAGAGAAGATGGCAGCTAGAAAATTAAGAATAGGTACTCTAAATGTGAGAGGCTTGAATGCTTTAAATAAAAGGCAACGTGTCGCTCGGGAATTGCAGTGGCTTAATTGCGATATTATAGCATTGCAGGAGACACATCTTGCATGGTCTAAACAAAAGTATTTAACTGATCTAGGGTATAGTGTGCTGGTGTCCACTAAGCAGTCCATTACAACGAGGGGGGTCGCTATAATTAGCTAAGAGAAATCTAATTGAAGGTGGACGAGTCTTAGAGGATAATGCTGGAAGGTGGGCAATTACGGAATGTAGAGTAGAAACTTTTAAATGCACTGTCTGCTCCATTTATGGATCTAATTTTGATGAGGCAGCAGTCCTGGAATATTTGAATGTTGAATTGGCAACCTGGCCCGCTCCTGTAATTCTCTGTGGTGATTTGAATATTAATCTTCATCCTGGAACATTAGGTAGTGATCAATATAGTTATGTAGGCAGGAAACCAAAGGTATATAGGGCACTAAGCTTATTGGTGAAAGTACATGGACTAACCGATGCTTGGGCTCATCTCAGGAAGACTGAGCCCGGCTATACTTTTTTCTCGGCCCCTCACCAAAAATTATTCCGCCTTGACTACTTCTTAGTTACACATAAACTGCTTCATGACGCACAAATACAGGTTTATCCCCGAGCGGCGTCTGATCACGGGCCTGTAGTATTGTCCATCCGGGCTTTACTTCCACCCTGCAAACCCCGTGATTTCTCTTTTGATTGCAAGTTGCTGCTGGATGTTAAATTTCGGGAAAGAACAGACCGCATAAATCGTGATTCGGGGATGGGGGGGCACAGTTTTTGTTCCTACCGGGTCATGTTGAGGTTCCACCGGAACCGATGCGAGTGGATAGGCTACAGTGTCTTCTGATAATTCAAACAGGAGCTTGCGTCAGCATGACGTCACCACGGTCTCGCAGCGATGCCGTGATCCGTCCTCAGGGCGGGACAGCAGGCGGGTCTCGCTGCCGACGCCTTGAATCAGTCTCTTTCACTGCATCAGGCGGAGGCAAGGTGGCTGTCGCCCGGGGCAAAGACAAGTTAATGTGGAATAATCGAACAATAGCGGCGGTTTGCCCTCACCGGAAGTCCGCGCCACGCCCGAGCAGGCAAGCTTCCGAGGTTCAAAGTAGCCCAGAGCCGTCTTTTTAGTGGGCCAGGCCTGAATCTGAAGAGCCAACCGCCATTTCGAGAGTCCAGTGGCAGCAGCAGCTCTTTGTTACAGCCACCGGGGTGGGTCCCCTGATCACTCGGCTGCGGGGGCCCACTTCTTGCGTCAAACGCTAATGGCAATCTTGGTGAACCCGCGCCTGAGTGGTTGTCCGGCAGGCAAGACGTAAATGGCGGTCCTGCTGCAGCTGGCCAGTGAGTGAAACAGCAGGGGTGCCCTCTCAGCTGGCGAGCCTCCACCTGGGGAGGCGGGGGAGGCCCGTCCGCGTCGCCTCCCCCCGCCAGGGCACCCTTCGCTGTCGATCGAAGCAGAGAATGGGAAGACCAGTACAACGTGGTGGACTCCACCTCGGCGCTGCCAGGGCCTCGGCGCTGCGTGTAGCCTCCGGCCTATTCGCACAATCGTCCGCCACTGATGCCGCCTCACAGGCCGATGGATTTTGCAGGTCTTTTATAGCCCAAAGCGAACTAAAAGGACCGCCCAAAACAGGCCAATGTTGCTATTTCGAAGAAGGAGGGGCGAGGACTGTCATGTGAATAGTTGTTTAAAAACGTGTTTTAATGTGTTTACCCTGTTGGCGTGTTGTTATACCTATAAGTTATTAAAATGTTATAATCATACTACTTTGTTGGAGTGTTGTACATATTTGCAATCTGGCAACGAGCACGAGGATGTTACTGCGTAACTGGAAAATGACATAGCCCAATTGTGCGCGATCTAGCCCAGTTCGGTGACGTCGATGGTGGGTATCAGCAGGCTTCCGTTTGTGCAGGATTTTGTCGTGTTTACTGGGCGGGGTGGGCAGTAGGGCAGACATGTTTAGACAGCGAGAGCGACGGAGCCGAGCTACCTCGTGGCTACCTCGACCGTGAGCTTTGCTCCTTCCCCTGGTTTCATATTCCTCGCAAAAGGGCTATTTCCTAACGTTTCTTATTTTTGCAGGGTCAAAAGGATCCCGTCATCGGTCTACTGGTCTCGCTTGATTATTCTTGTTTCTATATAGCGATCTTTATGCCCTAATTTGCTGTAAGCTACGGCGACTAATCTATATTTAGAAAATGTGTCCTTATTAGGGGTGTCCTCCAGTGGAGCCGGATGGTTCACCTCTAATAAGCGGTCCGGGCAGAACCAACTACCAATCAATGGGGAGAAGATAGGCATGACGGGTTACAACGGGGACAAAAGTCAGCACTACCTATCTTTTCACTGCTTGATAGAATATCTCTATTCCACGTTATTTGTAAGCAGAGAATACCTCCAAAGAACCAATATCGAACAACTAGTGTTCGGACAATCAATCAATCAATGGTGAGAAAGAGATAAGCACGACGGGTTACAATGGGGGACAAAAGTCCGCGTTACTTATCCTTCACTGTTCTGCAAAGACTAGACAGAATATTTCTATTCTACGTTGTTTGCAAACAGAGAATATCTCAAGAAGTACTATTCTTCAAAAACAATCAATGTTCGGACAATCAATCAATGGGGAGATAAAAATAGGCACGACGGGTTACAATGGGGACAAAAGTCTGCGTTACCTACCCTTCACTATCTGCAAAGGAAGAGAGAGTATTTCTACTCTTCCCCGTTTGTAGACAGCGAATATCTCAAGGAGAACAATCAATAAGCAATACTAGTATTTTCAATCAATCAATCAATCGTTTCGCAATTTGTCGTGTTTCACGACCTTACCCGGACCGCATGGACAGTTTCTCGTATTCCGCCTCCAGCGCCCGATCGTCCTCTACTCTTCGTATTTGCCGCGGCACTCCTGACGGTTCCCAGTCAGGACCGTAGATCACTCGAGAGAGGTCTGTTCGGAACCAGTGAAGTTCGGATGATCGGCTGCCAGACGAGGGTCTATCAGGCAGGAGCTCTCCCGATCGCTGCAGTCGTTCACTCTGTCGTTGGGACCTCTCTCACTGGATCCACGTGTCGCTGATGGGCCCCACGCTTGGGACGCCAATTGTTAAATGGTAGGGGCAGTTGATAACCTTTCAAGTATTGCCCGGCGGTAATCGCCTTTTATACCATTCGATGATTAACCAACAAAAAGAGGCAGGCGCCGGAGACTGGAAGGCAGGAAACAAAGTTTTATTCTCTCCGGAGGAGAACACATCAGATCAGACAGCAAGGTATCGTCACAAGGTGCTCTAACTGCATCTCTGAGGCCTGGCCTCTTATACACAGGTTTATTGTTTTATTATCGGTTTACAGCACATGGCACATTCTTGAGATTGTTTTGGTACATGAAAGAGCATCCTCGGAATCCCCGGCTTAGATCCGCTCCCACACATAACTACAGTGAAAGTCCCCACCCCACCCACAGTAGGAGATGGCTGGCTATCACACAGCTGGGCATTCCATCTATTCCCGGGGGGTGAGTGCGACTGGTCAGGTCACAAGGGTTAGGGGCCTTGATCTACTGCGATCCCTTAGATGTGAGGTGTTTCCTTTACAGTAGGGGCAATAAACTGTGTCCGCAGGGCTAGGTGATGGCCTGGGATTAGTTTGGACGATCAGGCATGGAGGAAGGGGTTACCGGAAGGATGTATGACCATGTATGGGATGAGAAAAAAGGGGGGTGTTGGTCAGGCGCGGGAGGTGGTTCCATGGCAGGGTCGCGCAGAAGGAGAGGGTTTATGGCCCATGTATGAGAGAGCGGGGGTGGCCGGCGCGCGGGGGGGGGGCTGATTGCAGCGCCTAGGGAACGCGCTGGTGATCGGCGAGGGGCAGAGGGGCCATGGCGCTTTCAAAAATGGCTACTGCTTGAGGGAGCATGCGGGTCTGAGAGGGGACAAGATGGCGCCGATTATGTTGACATCGCAAACCAGATTTTTAACACTACCTTCCACAATGAGGAAATGTATATAACACATATATTTAAACCATGGAACCATGCTTGCAACATTTTCCATATTAATACATTTATGTGAGTGTTTATTAACATTGTCTGAACAATGAAAATGATTCTACACTTGCAAATAAATCCATTTGCTCAACCTAAAGCAAGGATTTTTTGGGTGGCATGATAATGTAAGTCAGGCTATTGTTTGTAGGTTCTGATTGTAAATCTTCACCTAATACAATACAAAATGAAGCAACACATTTACTGTGATCTTGCTCAAATAAATGTTATTCTAGATGATGTTTTGCAGGTCTAACATCTTTAAGTTAATCCATCAAAACCTATGGAAATTAATATTGAATGTCTATGGTATGGGAAAAGGTTTGAGTCTCCTATTGTTCCAATCAATGCTGCAGGGGCCAAAATTAAAGAACTTGGGCTGTGTACAGTATTCCTAAGAATGTATGGATATTTTTTTACATTATTTGTACAGCACATCTCTGCCATAAGTATGAACGTTTGTGATTAATGGCAATTTTTTCTTATTATGTTTGCAATGGCATAATGAAGTTAAATACTGCTTAAATCAGGCTTCCATAAACAAATTATTGGATAATGGCAGCTTTAAAGACCACATTGTTAGTAATCATGGTATATTTGTGGCCATTTGTTACATCATTCTGGCTATTCTTGGAATAATAATGTCTATGACTGACATGTTGTGAAGGTTCTTAGCATTATGGTGGACATCCATTTAACAGTTGTGTCCCTGACAAAACAGTGGGCTTCCTTGCATAAAGTAGTCCTCTTTAGCATTATGGAAGGCAAATCTGGCATGTGATAAACGAAACCTGGTCAGGCTGAGCAGAATCTTTCAATGAGATTCATTGGCATTAGGAGAATCACAAGCGGGCATATAGGGGTTATGCTTAAAAAATGTTTTTGAAGTAAAAATTGAGTTTCCTTTTCAGACAAATCATTTTTTAATTTGAGTGTGTTTACCCATTATAAGACGTTCATATTTAAAAAAAAAAAAAAAAAAAAGACATGCATTCTTATTAAAAGGGCTAAAAGTATGGGTTGGCGTATAGCCATCTTCTGTGATCAAGTGGCCAGATTGAAAACGTGGGCATGTGTTGCATGAAAATATGGTTATACACTTGCAGAGGGTATTGGGAAACTTTCCATAAAAATACATGGACACAAATTAGTAAGCCTTCTCTTTAAAACACATACCTTATAATTTGGCATTATTCTGAAAACTGCCCATAATTCATTACATATCACCAAAATAACATTTCAACTGAAACATCTATTATTGCTTAAAAAACTAGAAATTAAAATGTGCTATAAAAGTGTATGCACATAAACCTGAAACTATGTAGGGTTTAACTCATCAGCGAAAGACTGTAAAACATTGAAAATTGAAATAACCAGGCATTTTCCAAGCACAACCACAATAGGCAAACAGATATCCTTGTATGTTTACATTGGGTGAAATCAGGCAACTTGTAACATGTTCACAAATGTAGGTAGCAAGGGTAATGATAAATATAAAAATGAGGAAAGACAACAAAAGATAAGCCATATTTACAATCTTAAATAGTTGTACATTTAACTGTGTGTTTTCGTATAACATGAAATAAAAATGTTTGCATGGAAAGAATAAAAAGTAAGCAGCTTATCATATTGGAAAATGCTAATTTAAAACATCGATTGTGAATCCAACTTTTGAAAATATAAAATAAGTGTACACACTTCACACCTGACAATAAATCCATCTAAACTTACACTACTGAAAAATCAAATCACAGAGGACTGTAATTCTTGTAAGTATAGTTTATATGGTATCAACACTTTCCATGTAAGCTTTAAAGCTAAACGTATGTAGAATTAAAAGTTCTTCATTTTCTTATTGCAGATGACAATCAAAATTCTCCAAAAACAGGAAGTGTTAAATAGATACGAAGCAGAACTTGTACTGATGAGAGGATACTTCCTAGACTCCAATGAGGATGAAGTAGATGAAGTGCAAACATTGAAAAACGCGAAAATTAACGCACTGAAATAACTTTTTTGAAAGATTGTCTTATTCATCACATTGAAAAATTAAATTGTATGTTTATGTCAAATGGTGTATAGTATTACACGTAACTTTACTAAAAGAATTGTCATGAAAAATATTTGACTAAAATATAACATGTTTAACTGTTTACTGGTTAAAAAAGAAAATATCTGTGATTTATCTTCAGGAAATGAACATCTTTTGCATTACATATACCCAAAGTCGTGCCATTTCTGTTACTGCTGGGTGTAGAACTCTTTATACGTTACACCTGCCTCCCAGTTGTGATGTGCCTGTGCTCCTCCTTTCAATATGATGAAATTGGTTTATTGTAAATTGGCATATTTAATCTTACTTCTAAGCCCCTAGTCTTGTGCACAAAGTGTACCCAAAGCCTGCAAGTTAAATGTCACTGTTGGACTGTAGCACCGAGTGTACCATCCACTAAACTGATGGTGTAAAACAAGGCTCCGGGACTACCTGTAGAAAAGTGCAATATAAAATATTATGGCTGGGGAGCCTTACCTTGTAATATTATATTTATACCCCAAAGATGGTCCTTGAATTCACAGTAATACTTCATTTGTTTTGGTCCTAGTAAGTAGAGTGGCTAATAGAAATCAGGCTTTACTAGAGGAACATGTAAATAACACAACTTGTAAGAAATCCAGCATCAATCTATATAAAGTAAGGGTAATATTATATAGAGACCAAAATTAACAGAATAGCATACTTATAATTTGAGTTATAGAGTTTTAAAGCAATAGTAAATCAGTGCAGAAAAATACATAGACAAAATAACATTGGAGTCAATTGCAAAATCCACTAGTGACAATAGGCCACTTGCAGGTCGAGTCAGCGGCGGGACCTCCGCTAAAGCGGAACAGAGTCACCCCACTGCTCTTTGAGCAGCGCAAAAACAAAAAAGAAAATAGAAATAACTCAATGTTATTATCAGTTATTTTTCAGTGCAAACTCAGAGCCAGGTTAGGGTGGGGCTGGGCTGTCAGAGCCAGTGGGAGGGGAAAATATGTCTAACATTAGTGCACATGTCAGTTTGGCCAGCCAGCCAGGTGGAGAACTGTCCTAAGCTTCCGGGCACTGCCTGAGCAGCCAAACAGGAAGCTCAGACCAATCACAACGCTGCTGTCTTGCTGGTGACAGCAGAGTTGTGATTGGCTTAGGGGTGGAGTCTGGGAGCCTGTGTGCTTCTGTTCCGTGATGCCAAGAAGACAAGAGAAGAGGATGGAGGAGAGGCAATAGCCGTACACAGTTAAGTATTTTTTTCATCCCCCCAACACCCCAGTTCCGCAGCCGCCGCCACTGGGTCGAGTTACTTGGAGCCATGATAAATTTAAGGTCATGCGGGCCCCAGGACCGGGACCAGGCCACAACAGTCAGATACATTTTACATAGCCCCAGGTGCATAGTTTTCCTGGCGCTTCCTTGGTGCAGAACTGTGTTACCCCTGGTTTTACCGCTTACACAGAGCGGCAAGAAGCAAAATGCAAAAGCACAACAGGCACACGCTGCTGATGTCGGATGTTGGTTGCACACTGTTCTCTGTAGATACAGCGTCAACTGTGGGGGTTGGTTTCCAGATTGGTGACTAACATGTCTTGGCTGCAGTCAACACAATGAAAAGCTTCAGGAACCTCATCTCCCACAATGCACTGGACCACCTTGATTTGGGCAATCCCTGAGAGGGTCCAATAGCAAAGAATTATTTGGAGTCAGTGAGTGTTTTTAAATGCAGTTTGTAGGGGAGTAGTTTTTCTAGTCCAGGGTAGACTAAGGGTGCATCTGGCATCCACAGGGGCCCCCTTTTCGAAGGGTGTTGAGTTCTAGCCAAGGACGGGGGTCGTTCAATAAGTTCCAAGTCTGTTGTCATTTGCTTTTGGCTGGTGGGCAATGTCCTGTTATTGGGAACACGGGTATCCTCTTGGGCCTTTTTAAAATAAATTTGTTCAGATCCAAGATTCTGGTGTCATGGGGGGTCCCTGAAATCCTAGATTTAGGGAATGTAGGGATGTGGGAGTTAGGAGCCAATGCGTAGCCAGCCCCTGCAGCTAGTCTGCCCTTGAAGTGACCTCATCTGGTGGTGGTCAACTTTTCTACCCAGAAAACACTATTTCTGCCCTCCTAAAGATGAAAGAATTTAATTTTAGGTGTACAGAACAGCTTGCCCAAATTAGAGGTATGGACCAGCCTTCCTCTGTGTGATTGCCTCCTGCATAGCTAATTTCCAAGCTTTCCCCGTTGCAAATGCACCTGGGGCAAGGGGAGTGTTCTTTCCTCCCAGATCCATATCAGAGGAGGTGCAGCCTTTGAAGCTCACTGCTCTGATGTGCCAATTCACTAGGCTGCTGGGGATGAGGGAGGTGTCACCTCCTGTCTTGGCTATATCAGGCACGAGAAAGCGCGGGTTGGTCAGACAAAGCACAGTAGAGCTGGGGTAAACTCTAAGGTGCCACATGGGTGCTTGCCACATCACCCAGGGCACAAGAATTGTATTCGCGGTGAGAAGACACTTTGTTTGATACCAAACATGACTTATTCTAGTGGCACCAATAATGGAACAGCCAATCTCGATAGTGTCCGGTTGGCAGCCCATGTTATCCTATTGACCGCAAACATATATACTAATTTACAATGGGAAATGCTACTATAGGGACATATAGGCTTGCCCTTATTTGTTCACACCTTTAATATAATGCACCCTGATGCCTGGGCTGAGGGGCCCTACATTAAGGAGTGTCTTAGATACAGTAAAGGCTGTGTAGGTGACTGTGCCACACATTGTGAGGGCACAGTAGAGTTTGTGCAGTTTGCACTGCTTCTGCAATGACAGGCCTGCTGTCTTTCGTTTACATAGGTCACCCAGGGTGGCAAAAAATGTGCTGAAGCCCTGGTGACTCCTCTACTACCAATGCCCTGGGTACTCCGGGTACCATATGCTTGAAACTCATAAGGTGGTAAAATGTTTGCCAATTTGGGATTACCAAGTGGAAGATAGCAGTTTTAGGAGAGAGGACAGGCACTGGTGTATAGGCAGCAGAGCCATTATAGCCTGAGTGTAGCAGTTTAAATATTACAATTCAACCTATCAAAGTAACCCCTTTTCATCGGTCAGAACTTTTTCTAAATATTAACACATTACGCCTATGAAGGCCATTCTGCCCATAAAGCAGGATACATTGTATTTAACAGTAGGACATTTCAAAGTGTATTGGCAGATTTTCATAAAAAATGCACACAACATAAAGCAGCAAGAGAAGTTGCTGTGCTGTGATACAAGAATGCCAAAGAACAGAACAGTGCCACATTACAAACATATGGCGCATTTCAGCTCTCTACCTACGCTGGTGAACTTGCACCAACTCAGGCAGACTTGCACCAGGATGCAAAGGTGAATATATTATGGGCAGTTATTGTTTTTCTATTGGAAGGCATACCTCGCAGCAGAAAAACAATACTTAGAGGCATATTCCTTGTAATATGTGTGCTGCAGAATAAAGCACAAATGCAAAGAGGAAGTAACAAAGCAAAATTAAGCTTTTTCTCCCCGTTACTGCTCTAGCTGGCAGGTGCACGATTGTCACATTAAATCAGGTTTACTACCTTCAGTAGTTCAGGAATGCATTAAAATACAAGGGTGGGTGTATGGGAATGCGCATGATCCACCCATTGTAAGGTCAACCCTTCACAGTGTAGCCAAAGTGATTTATTTTTTGTTTTTTTACAGAGTCACGCAAGGTGACACAAATTGGTCCTTGAGTGGCTTTCAAATCTCAAATTGCATTTTGAAGTCTGAGCCTAAACTTCTAGTGCTGTCCGTGAGGTCATGAGACACTTGGTTGACTTCTGCTGCAATCTCTGGAAACTTGTGACAGAAAATGGCTTTGAACTTCCAGCCATAGAACTGAGACCAACCACCTGAGCCAATCCCACAAGAGTGCGGATTCACTGGGCTGAAGAAAAAGGTTTCTTGTGCAAGGAGTTTCTCTGCAGCAGCAAATCTGTTTCAGCTGGTCCTCTATGAGAAGGTATCCAGGCCCCAGGTTTCCAGACTCATCATCAGATAGAACCTTTAGCCTTGTCAGATGGATGATTCTGACCTCCGAGAAAAGAGACTTAGAGATTGATTACGAGTTTGGCAGATTTGTGGACCACCAAACCCACAGTGGCAGTGCAGTAACCGCCACACCAGTGGTCCGACTGCCGTATTACAAGTATAGCATTCAGATCACCATAGGACTGCCACAACCACCAGGGATCTGTGATCCCTGGAGGTTGATCAGTAGTCTGAGGGCCGCAATAAGCTGAAAGTACCACTGCAGCACTGCCAAGCATGTTACTAGTTTCCTCGCATCCAACCTTTTCATGGTGGTGAGTCCCCCATAAAAAGGGTGGCAGTGAGAAAACCTAGGGGTCCTTACAGGGCCCCCTGTTCCCACAGGGCTATGGGATGCATGCAGGGGGGCACATGGTGTGCCCCCATGTCTGCATGCACCCCCTTTCCTGCAAAGCATGGACTTTACAGTATATGCCGTGAATGAATGGGCTTTGGCATTGCCATTGCTAGGCCTTTTTTATAGGCACCACCGTGGCAATGCCAAAGGACCACCTGCCAGACTACAAGATAACTCTTAATCTTGCGGGTGGCCGGTGGTAAGGTATGGCAGTGTTGGAGGGGGCGCTGGTGTGGTGTCCTGCTCTCACACCACCGAACTCATAATCAGGCACTAAGTACAAACGTATAAATCTTGAACCGCCTAACAAAATTACTTACTTGCACACAAAATTCAAACATCTCCCACCTAGACCTTTTCCCTCCAAAACCAACAGCTTCAGCAGGACCTCGTCCTAAAAACTATCTGGCTTCCAGAAAACTTCCTCAGGTATGGTCTGCAACCATAGCACAGTCAAGGATCTCCACTTTCATTTCTAAGTCCTAAGGTAAAACCTTCAATCTGACTGAACCCATTTGATATATCTGACTGCATTTTATCTCAGTTAGCCTCAAATTACACCTAGGTCCAGGTCCCCCATGAACAGTGAATTATTCTTAACACCCTTTCTTTTGAAAATATAATATCTCAGGTTCCCTTTATTGGTATTTCATTATTTTGAAGTCAATCTTTTTATTCAATTTTAAATTATTTTTGCAGATTGGAGTTAGATTATTAGTGTGTTGTGTTTTAAACTTTTAAGTGTTTTGAATATTTTAAATGCTTTACACATTTGCTCTGTGCTATATCTAGCAGGGGCTTAGTTTAGGTTTAAATTACTAAAATATAAGCTTGGACCAAAAAAGGTTTGTGTCTGACCTACTAACCACCCAAAAGTAATAATTCATTTTCTTACAGGTACCCTATGGGGTTCTTTTCTACACTACATTCCCTCACCCTACTATGCAACTGCTGGATTCTCAGAGATGCATACAATTTCAGAGTTTGTAAAAGTTTAAAATAGGCTGTTCTAAATAATGCCTAAACACACATATACATATCTTGACTGCTCTGGTCACACCAATTGTAACACCACTAATTGTGTCTATACCATTCTCTGCCCCTGCAACAAAAGATATGTGGGCATGACCACCAGAGCAGTCAAGATACGTATTGGTGAACATAAGAGCACTATAAGGCGGGGTAGAACAAACACCAAGCTACTCACTCATTTCTCAGAGCAGAGACACACTGCGAATAGTTTAAGGTGGACCATCATTGCTTCCAACCCCAACTGGACAAAACGTTCTCTATTTAAACAAGAACAACGATGGGTCCACGGACTAAAATGTGACACTACAGGACTCAACGATGAAATCCCTTGGGTCGAATTAAACTTCTGACATCATATACTGATGTATCCCACCTCCATACCTTGAGATGGACCAGTCCCCCGACTCCACTTTTCTAGATAGGGAACTTAACATCTTTTCCCTTTTTCACCATGGCATTTACCAGCGCTTACCTATTATTGATACACAACAAGAGAGCTGAGCATCTCATGAATATCACACACGCTGCCTGCCACTGTACATTCATATCGTTATGAATAGTCCGCAGTTTACTAACGTACTCTGTGGGAACCTCACGATATGCCACTCTCGCCCGTGAGTTACTTAGTATCTGGACTCTTCTATTGCTTTTTTTCCCAATGTTCACCTCTCCGCTCAACCGCGGATCAACAACATTTACCAAATATTCATTTTTTCCCCCTGATCACTGACCATTCCAAGATGGCCGCCCCTTCCCCTTGACACCTACACTGTAGCGCCATCCACGTGACGCGTCAATCAGGATTGCTTGGCCACACACACGTCACCGCGCACTTTCTTAATGTTCAGACCTGCCCAGATCACTCGGTCGGTGTCAATTAGGGTTAATATGTAAAGCCCACTTCCCCAACCCCTCCTCTGTGATCCCGGCATACTACGGAGGAGGGGTAGGTTTCCACACCCGGAGCAGGAGAGCAGATGTGAGTACTCTTTGAACCGATACTGCTGTTCTTTCTCACAAGACCATTTTACAACAGGTCCCACTTCCAACGTGTTCTGACATCGCACTCACTTTCCTCCAGTTTCTCTACCTGTTACCTCTGAGGCGCCGACAGAGCCCGTCCCCTGGACTAGAAGGGTAGGCGCGCTGTTAATTAGAGAGAGTTTGTGCATGAGCATTTTTTTTAGGAGTGATTCCTTCACAGTCGCTGTTTGCCCACACGCATTAGTTACGTTGTAACTTTCGCACTGCCATTTTTTTATCTGCTAGCGGTAGGCGTGACTATTGACAGCTCCACCATACCTACTTGTACCATCACCACCGGCACATCACACAAGACCTTGCTCTTCGAGCACTGATTTTTGACAACTTTAACCACGAGTCTCCTTCATCTAACTCGACCCCCTACTATGACTCGATCTAGATGGTTTTCGGCATACAGCTGGCAATATGCGGGGATGTTTTATAAGGCACACTACCACTGATAAACGCCTATAGAATATATACCCCTGCACAATGGTCAGCTGCACTGGGGTACTCATGCCCCTGCACCAGGTTGATTTACTTGCATGGTTACACAGTGTGCATGACGATTAATTGAGCACACTACTGTGTTTACTGGCAATATGAACACAACATGCGAGTATTATTTGACCATTATTTATGAAGTAAACCTTACTATGTGTTTTGTCTTGTCTTTTCTCTCCAAACTTGTTTTTATCTCACCAGGTTGGGCATAGGTTCCTACAAAAAGAGTTCCTATCAGCGCTTGGACACTTAACTCCTTTAATATTAAGGTATTACAGGTTCACAGACTTCTTCTTTTTCCCTGGAACCTGCTTCACTTTGTTCTCACCTTTTACACCGGTCCTGACGAAGAGCTACGGGATCCCTTAGGGACCAACAGCAAACGCGAAACATGTTGACCCCATTTTAGTAGGATTTCATTCACTACAGCACCCATCCTGAGAGCAGCGGTCAGTCATACATCTGCCCTCCATATTCTATCCAAAGAGGAGCTCCAGGATTCTTTTTAATTTGCCATATGGATCCGTGAATAAAAACTTTGGTTCTGGTTTCCATATAGTAATTTTAACCAACTCACTCACCTTCCCTTTTTATAGGCCCACACACCCCCATGCACAACTGCGGCGTCTCCTTAAAAGATCTCCGACAAAGAGCCCTCTTGCGGGGCCCATGAGGGACAGCAGTGCCACCCCCACGAGGAGCAACACCCTATGATGAAGCAGGACACTCGCAAGGGTGTGTGAGGGCACTATATTCTAAAGGAGGAATTCCCCCCACACTTACTCCAACCCAACCTCGCGACAAGCTCACACACCAACTTTTTGGTCTCATCTCTATTCTCTATGGAACAGCTACCCTCCTAGTATATATACTGTATTCTGAGGGAGCACGGGTACTGGACCTCCCCCCTTTCTCTAACTACGCTCCCGGTCCCCCACTCTCCTTGTATTACCAGTGAATAAAGTGACACAGATTACATTGTGGAACTTGGCACAGACTTGTGCACCGAGAACCTTTTAATAGCAGTGTCACCTAACTGGTGATGCATGTGATGGATGGGTGTGGGTGTCAATAAAGCAGCTAAGGAACGGTAGCTAAGTTCTGTATTCAGCAGAACACTACAATAGCAAAGATACTAACATGTAATTTATCCTGTTACATCGGATAACCTAGCTTTCAAAGTCTCCCATAGCTGTTGGGAACCGTGTAGCAGTGTTTCTGACCCCGAGACAGCAATGACCGGAGAGTTTGCAGTGGCTGCGGTGGTGTGCGGCCTTGGAGGCCTAGTGGGCAAGATTCAGGTGGAGACTTCTGGGCGGCAGCCGGAGAAGAGAATGACGGGCGCAGCAGTGCCAGAGTGCTCCGAGGGCGGAAGGGCTGGCCGAGGGCAGAATCGGTTCCTGTTTGATGGCCTGGCGTGCATGTTGTGGCAGCAACAGCGTATATGTGACCGGGAGGTCCCCAGTGGTGACCCGGTGAGTGTTTTTGCTCATCTCCCCTCCACCCATCTTCTACATTGATTCTAGAGGTCGGATCGGGCTGCGGGGAGGGTGTGTCCCGCCGACTCACCAGGGGCCGGAGTCGAGTGAATTGCCCGCTGGGGTCCGGACAGCCTGCGGGGGGCCATTGGGACTGCGCAGGGCCCAATTGGAGGTCCGTGGGCCGGCTCACGTGACCCTGCTTCCCGGCGGCTGTAGCATTGGGGTCTGCAGCATAGTGACTGGCACGAAAGCTGTTGGGCTCCACAAGCCATATATATCCACTCAGTGGAGGGACGCTGTGACCCTTTTTATGTACAATAGTGTTACGGCTTGAGCCCTGGGATGTATTGCCCCTGACTGCAGGGGTAGAGGGCCATTGGAGGCACTGGGGAAAGGAGCTAAATAGAGCCCTGTGCAGCAGTGAACAGCCCTGCATGGACATTTGTGGTTCTTCTGGCAGTGGCAAATAGTGGACCTACGGCATGAAGGCAAGCTTGTGATTGCTGGACCCCATATATGCTACTGACTTTTACCAAGCAAGGAGCCAGGCCTAGGCTTCATGCGCAATGTGGAACCCAGTGCGGGGGGTGAGATATACTACCCTGGTCAGCTGGAGGCAGCTCTTGAGTGGACAGGGTGACACAACTGTCTGCGGAAGCAGGCGGGTTAGCACTCGGTGCGGCTTGTGGGCAGGAGGTCTCACACCCAAGTTCCGATATTCAAAGCAGTGACAGATATCGACAGCCAAGACCGCAAGGGGGAAGATCTATGTGCCACAGGCTGTGCAGGTGTGGTTCGTACGGGAGGCCAGTCTGGGTGGTTATGGAACCGCCATCATGAGGGATAAGCGTCAAGATTGCACCATGACAAAAAATAAAATGGCAGGAGGACCTGCTAAGGAGAGCACGTTGGACCGCTATACTGGAACATGGGCCTCGACAACCCACCAGGTAGGTGCGCAGGGAGGCATTCCGGACAATGCCGCACTCATGGCGGCCATCACACAGTCCAGGGACACATTGGAAGAGAAGATTGGAGAGGTGGGCTCCGATGTCATGCTCCTAAGACAGGATCTGCGGAATGCGGTGGAGCGCATTACTGAGACCGAGACCAGGGTCCAGGGAGTGGAGGATTCGATCACTACCTTGCAGAAAAAAGTTGCTGGAGACGATCACCAGGGGTCTGCCCTCGTGGGTGGAAGACGCGGAGGGCAGGGCCAGGAGAAAAAACCTACGCTTTTTGGGATTCCACGAAGAATGTGAATGGGGACATGGAACAGTTCCTGACTAAGTGGCTCGCGGGCTGGCTTCCTCCATAGTTGTTGTCCTGTTACTTTGTTGATGAAAGGGCGCACAGGGCGATGATGCAGAAGTCGCCCCCGGAAGCCAGACCAAGGCCTGTCATAGCAAAGATTTTGAATTACCACGACAGGGACATGATTTTAAAGCAAGCCAGAATCAAAGAACCCCTGATGTTCGAAAACACTCGCATCCTCAAATTTTATGACTACACAAGACTAGTCCAGCAGAAGCGACAGTCTTTTATGGCAGCCAAGGCCCACCTTCGTGAGCTGAAACTTCCCTATGTATTGCTGTATCAAGCCAGGCTGAGGGTGGTGTACCAATCCCGTATGCTATTCTTTGAGTCGCTAGAAGATGTCTTTAACTGGATGGATGAAACAGTGAAGATCCAGCCCGGACGCCGCTAAGGTTGGAATCGGATTCCTCGTCCAGTGAGGTCGTCCACAGCCCACCCAATCACAAAATCAAAGGAACTAGGAGGTTGAGATGTAGACGCCAATCCTGCAGCGATCCCAACAGATCCACTTTGGTTCCCTGGCCGGGATCTTCAGCCTCATAGGTACGTCAGGACTCTCCCGGGTGGGAGACTGTTGGGGAAACTTGCTCAGACCGACGAAGCATGAGCGGGGGCTAGTACCTTTGTTCGACTCTCAATAGTTGAGGGGAATGCCCGTTGACTATGGGCAGGTTATTGGGGAAACAATGGCGGGGGCGGGCAGGGGGCTCCCATTGGGATCCGCAAGCCACCTTCGCCGCGACAGATACTTCAGCAGTTTTGAGATATAGGGGGGCTTCGGAGGAAGTTGGGATACACATGTTATATGTTTGCA
This sequence comes from Triturus cristatus, assembly GCF_964204655.1. NCBI lineage: Eukaryota > Metazoa > Chordata > Amphibia > Caudata > Salamandridae > Triturus > Triturus cristatus. The sequence goes on along the minus strand of NC_140592.1, from coordinate 557,754,119 downwards.
CTGCGTCACTACTACACATGGCAACTATTCTCACACTGGCATATAGTTGTCCCACACATCAAAGTCACAAGACTTTTAGATGGTAGTCACTATGGATAGGGCGTGACTTCAGGCGGGGGACCTCCGAATAGTGAGTTGGAACATCAGAGGAGCACTAGATAAAGTCAAAAGAGGGGCTATACTCCAACAGGCCAAATGGTACCGCGCAGACATCCTGATGCTTCAGGAGACGCATTTAATGGGTACTTCAGCATTGCGTCTCCTCCGCTATGGCTATGTTTAAGTGTACCACTCTGGCTTCACCAGGGGGTCCCGTGGGGTTGCGATTTTAATTCATGGTAGTGTCTCATACCAGCATATCAACACATGGACAAACATCCAGGGAAGATACGTATTTATATGGGGGTACCATGTATGAGGAACAAGTGGTATTGGGCTGTATATATGCCCCCCGCTGCTGCAATGGGCGTTAGTCGAGCGTCTCACGACCCTGTGGGCAGATATACCGGAAGTATTGGCAATATAGGGGGGGAGAGGAATGATGTAATGGACTTGGCCATAGATAGATAGGGAAATTCCAATGTGCTCTACGGTACCAAAGTGAACTCCCTGGCGACGGGGACTGGGATGGGTGGATCTATGGAGGCGGCTGTATGTTGAGGAGCAGGGATACACTTATTTTTCAACAACACATGATTCTTACTCCCGTCTTGACTATATATTTATACCGATAGGAGCTGTGGAGATTCTCCCAAGGGGTCTGTTCGATCACTCCCCAGTGATTCGGACAGCGGAGTTGGGTCCTGATAAACAGCTCTTTTGGTGGCGTCTCTCCTCCTGGCATCTGCAGGATGAGGAATATCGGGATCACAATCGAGCACTACCTGGATATAAATGTGGGAACAGTCGCAGAGGCTGAAATCCTATGGGAGGCTATGAAGCCCACCTTACGGGGGTAGACATTTCATTCTGCGCGGCAGCACGTCGAACATGGCGGAAATAGCTTCTGCGATCGGAGGCCCATATAATGGAACTAGAGCAGAGCAGTAGGGGCGAGGGAGGGAATCGGGTGCTCTGACAGCTGGTGCTGGCGCGACAGTCCCATGCTGACACTCTGATAGATGAGGCCCGTCTTGCGTGGCTGGCATCCGTAGCAGAATTTACCAATGCGGTGACAAGTCCAGTAAATTGCTACATAGACTGTGTCAAGGGTCCTTGCATCCGCAGGTTCTTCCTAGCGTACCGGGTTCAGATGGGAGGGCTCTTAGTGACCCCTCCCCCCTTTGTAGAGCTATAAACCCCTAAGGAACTACTTTCTGGAAGACATGATACACCGTTTCATAGCTGACTTACCGCCTTATGCCCACTCGGATGAGGCTCGAGCAGACCTTGACCTTCTGCTCACTGAAGAGGAGCTTTGCACAGCCCTGGGTGATTTGAATTCTGGAAATGGTTTCCCATGCGAATTCTTTAGGAAGTACTTTTCTAAATTGGAGCCTCATTTTCTTCGAGTTCTAGATGAAGCTAGAGACCGAGGTTATCTGCCACGAGACTGGAGACACGCAGAAATAGTTGTATTCTATAAACAGGTCGGCCCGCAGACCAACACGCGTCATACCGCCCCATCTCACTATTTAAAGTTGAGGCAAAAATATTGGCCAAAGCATTGGCCAATCAACTCCAACCCCATATAACCAATTTGATCCATCCAGACCAGGCTAGATTTATCCCCCAGAGGGCTAGACGTCATAACAACCGACAAACGCACATGGCTATAGCCACTATCCAGGGAAAGGGAGTACAAGCCGGCCTTTTGCTGGCATAAATGCATAGGGCGTTTGACTCCCTTAGCTTGGTATACTTGTTCGCCCTCTTAGATCGTCTCAACATGGGGCCTGATTCCTGTCATATTTAAAATTGTTATCTACAGTCCTCACGGCGTCGGTGCGTGTTGTGTGATCCACCTCCTTCACATTTCCAATTGGCAGGGGTACCCGTCTCTTTGCTCTAGCCATGTAGCCCTTAGTGGCGCGGGTACGGATGGATGAGCAGGTGGCGGGATTTAAGTGGTACCATGGGCTCTTGGATCGCGTCGCATTATATGCGGATGATGTCTTATTCTTTTTAATGGACATCAACAAGACAGGACCGAGGCTGCTTCAGAGAACAGACATGGCTGCCGGCTTTGTTCCTTCACATAAAGATATACTAAACACCGTCAGACACTGCATAGGGTGGGTTCTTGCACCATGTTACACAAAAACTTAGGAAAGAGGCCTTGCATTGTTAGTAGAAAGAAATGCTTGGTGTCTGGGTTGATTAAGTACTTTGAAGCCATGGACCAAAGATTCAAACACCCTTTCTGAAAGGGCAGTTGATGAATCGGCCTAACGCTGTCACTAACAAGAAGAGTCGGCAAACGGGCCATGTTTGATCAGATTTTGAAGAGAGGTGGGCTCGTCAATAGTCAGTACAGCTGGGCTTTGCAATTTTGAAGCACGAGGGTCAGGGCAGCTCAAGCCAGCGACGCTAAGAACATAGGATGGTAGTGGTCATTACTGCACATATTGGCATTTTCAGCACCACTTTATTTACTGCTCGCCATTCAATTTTTTCCCCGGTAAATGTTGTCATGGTCAAGCCTGCCATAATTTGCTTTGTGAAAATGTGCAAAAAACGCATGCACGTGAAACTCGGTGTTGTGAGCATCAAGTTCTACATGTCATGCCCCATTTTCCAATTAAAAGCTGCTAACAGGATGTATTTACCACAACTTGTAAAAATACCTCACTCCCATCCAACTCATTTGTAATCAAGGGATAAGCAAGTCTTTCTATGCTAGGGGCTCTGTTAAAATTGCAGTCCTACTTTTATGTTCATACTATGTCTCGTTTTTTGCTTTACTCCAGACATCAGAGGAATTCAATTTATGGTAGCTAGTTAGGGATTATTACTATTTCTGGTGTAGTTGAATAGACTTCTGCGACCAGATACTCCTAAGCACTGTGAAGAAGGTACACTGTTATTATTATCATTTCTTGCATCACATAATCACGAAGTCTCTAGAAAGAAATTGCAATTTTGTAGACAGCAGGTTACCTATTTAGGTCACCTCCTGTCTAAGGAGGGACTATCACTCACATCAGATCGCATTCAGACTATTTTAGATACTCCTGTGCCCCATACTCAGAAGGATGGCCGTGCACTGATTGGCCTTACTTCTCTTTTTTTAGGCAGTGGATCCCCAGTTTTCCGCACATTATTAAACCTTTGTTGGCTCTTTTTGACAAAAGACACTCCAATGCCTTTCCCGTGGACTACTGAATGTCAGAGTGCCTTCCAACGGTCACGCCAAGCTCTTTGTTCTGCACCAGTATTCGGAACTCCAGACTGCACTCATTAACAAGAGCATGTGAGCTTAGTATAGACTTACTTGTCAATATTTTTACTGATAGCCAGTACGCATTCGGCACACAATTTTGGTCGCTTGTGGAAAGAAAGGGGTTTCCTCAACTCACATGGAACACAGATAGCGCATGGAGAATTAGTACATAATCTTCTTACTGCCCTAACCTATCCTAAGAAAGTGGCAATTGTTAAATGTAGTGCACACAAGAAAGTGACTGATAAAATAGGAGCAGGTAATGAATTTGCGGATCACACAGCCTGTGAGACCGCAATGCAGCGCAGTACCACCTCCATGTATGTGGTGAAGTCACAATCTGCCTCTGCTGATGAAGTAGATCAATGGTCTGAGCAGGGAACACTGGATGATGAGGGCTGTTGGAGGAATAAAGATATGACCAAATGGAAGTTACCCACAGCCTACTTATACCCCATGATTCACATGGCACATGGGCCGGCACATGTTGGTGCATCCTCAATAGCAATAATCCTCATGCAAGTTTGGGATCATCCTGATATTGCCGGCACTGCTCAATACCACATACACGATCTGGCCTTACGCCACATGAAATTGTTTTTGGCAGGCCCATGAATATTTGGGGGGTCCCTAAGCCTCGCCCTACACACGATGCTCCCCACGTGTTGATGAGTGACTATTTGTCCAAGTTAACCGACAGCTTGTCTTCTATTTAACAGCAGGTACGGGAAGCTCTTCCAGACAGGTCGCAAGGTTATGGACACAATTTGCGCCCTGGCGACCAGGTGATGATCAAAGTCTTTCAACGGGTGAATTGCTTGGAACCTCGCTGGCGCGGACCGGAACAAGTCTTCTAGGCTACCAGAACTGCAGTGCGAGTGACCAACAGGTAGAACTGGGTGCATGTTATACACTGCAAGAAAGTTCAATTTGCCTTGGTGGAACCTATTGCGCTGAAAGATCACCGCGACATTCTGATTACCGAGAAAGGGCGAGCTGCGTCACCTGAAGGACCTGAGGAAGTTTTCCCGGACCACACGATCCCTGGTACATCTAGATATCTGCTTCTATCCAAGAAGAAAGACATTTAATCGCAAAAAGAGACTGTTTGAGCCACTGTCCTGGGTGGTTAAAGACTGACTACAAAGGGGGGTAGCCTTTTAGTGACTACTCGTCTCAACGTTAGTGAAGAAACCAACGCCTGCCCAGGACCTTAGGGCACCATCTGTTCTATTGTGTGCCGACGAGATGAACATACCTGAGGAGAAGAAATTGAATGCTGAAAGATTCTGCAGCAAATACACAATGTTTGTTACTGGACTAACTTCGCCTGCTGTTATCATTACTGTAATAATGGGGCTGTAGAGGAAGTAGCTCCGGCTCGAAACTTACTGACTGCTACTACTCCGGTCCCCACTGAACATTATTTCACTCTTCCCTATCATGAGAAGAAGCACCATATGTCGCATCTCAATAACACTTTCATATAAATGTTGCATCATACTCATAATGCTACGAACACTACCAACTGCTGGGTATGTGGAATGATAGCAGCTCATCAGAAGAAGGGAGGACCGCCTTTAATTCCCTTGCCATTCTCGCATAATGGCTGCTGTAGAGCCTGGTTCGCACTGTTGTGGACCTCTGAAATTGCTAATATTACTCTAGCTGATGTAGGAGGACTTAACGCAAAACTTGATAAAATGTGTTACCCCGATGAGGAAGGGGACCCACAAGCCATAGGAACTGTATGGGAAATGGAGGAGTATCGCACAGGAAATTTCTTCACAGGTTATGTTTTCCCCAACACTCGAACGGCCAAGGGTAGCGGGCCTTCTGTTATCGCTGTTACCAGAGACCGAGCAAATCTTTGTGTGAGCAGTTTTGGCAGTATCCCAGTGAGAAAAAGTGACTGTACTACAGTATTGAACATTACTGGAACAAACAATAGCAGTTTTCTATCCTCACACAACACTTACTTCATTTGTGGAAGTGAAGGTTACTATCATCTACCAATCAGATGGTTCTGGAACATATTTTCTGTATGGGGTCTGAAAATATTGTCGGCCTTATTTATAATTATTGCAAATCTCTTCACTTGTTGTTTATGTATCCAATGCGGGCCAATGCTTTGTTCCCCTCTGTATTTTCACTTGTACTACTTGTCTACCATATAAAACGAATGTCCAAAATGTAAATGCCCGTTGAGCAATAGACCGAGAAGTCAGCGATATGATGCTAATTGATATACATGATATTTATCGTACCCCTTTTGAAGCATAAGAAAATGTCTTAGCTTATGCTATAAGGGTCGTCTGCGGAAATGTGTAATATTTTACTTAGCATAAGCGACAGCCATTTTGGTTGTGGTGTCCATTTAGTTTCCTGCGTAATTCTCCCGTCCTCTGCTGCTCGTCTTTTCACTCTGCTTGTGTTATCTATTTTAGTTGACTTCCTGACTCAGCTAAAAGCAATGGGTTTGTAGCTGCCAGTGCACCTGGTCTCAGATGTTAACTGTCAACCATTTACTGCTGCCATAAGCATTTCTGCTCCCCCTCCCACTTTGCTGACCAAGTGGTTATTCATCTGCCCTTCTTTGCTACTAACTATTTCTAAAACTTGTTCTTCCTATTTCTGTTTACATGCTTACATTGCAGTAAACCAGTATAAAAGGGACACAGTTTGTGAATTCAGTGTACTACCTCCTGCAGCACGAGAGTGTTTTTATGGACGTGGTCCCACTCATGAGTGATTAACAAACTTGTTATTTATTACAACTCCAGTGCCGATCTCTATTTTGTTGGTCTTTGAACCCGTGGACAAAAGGGTGACCCTGCACCAGTGTACCCCTAAAAAGGTACATTTCCACAATCGAGTATCCATTAGAAAGTAACTTTGGTGTTCATCACAAAGTCTTTGATGTTGTGGTTTCAAAACATGATCCAGGCTAGCAACTACTGAATAGTATTCCCTTCTGGTTGCTGTAATCCCACCACGAGCGATTACGTCAGTGGGATTAGAACAATTACACTGTGAAAGACTACCTCATACTGCCATTAAAACATCTTTACAGCTATAACCAATCAACATTCTAGCAGGATTAAGTGATCTTGCAATTTTAACTCCTTTATTACATTAGATCAAGTAAATGCAGAACGCCAGTCTCCTTTCTGTACCGTTCTATTATCAAAATACATTTTCAATTTCAAGTATTTTTAAGTCATCAGCTTTCCCCACAACATTCATGATCAGCCCAAGTACCCCATCAAAACTAACACTGCCAGAGTTTAAGACAACATGTACATGTTTATTTCAACATTTGAAAGATTGCATAATAGTGAATTTCAGGATGTCCGTTCAGTGGGAGGGGCACCAATGTGTAAACTGAAGCAAGTCATTAGCTGGAGCATTGAATAGGTAGAGATAGTATGATTGCCTTATTTACACACCAACTGTTTCCACTTGGTTTGGAATACAAGTAAAACCAGTATGTTTCTTAATCCAACATCTGATGGTGTTTGCCATCTGAAACAAGTTCAATAATGCAGGGTTGATTTTATTAGACTATTATTCTGGGTAAAAGTAATGCTTTCCCACCAACACACTTCTCTGAGCATCACCAGTAAGCTGCTTGACTGCACTGGAGTAATTCTTGAGTAATAGAAGGTCCACCTCAATTACATTTTCTTAGCTGCAAAATCACAACTGATACTTTAAAGGTCTGACTCCCACTTTCAAAGCTAGCTTTTATTTCTGCTGGCATCAATCATGCTCACTACGCAGTCAACAGGGAGTCATTGGGCGAGAAAATAGGGATTTTAAAGAAACTCAAATCCGCAGATATTCTGCTACAAAGACTGTGAGGATACGACATAGATTTTCCACGGTGGGAGGGTGGAGATTTTCCTCAGTATCATCCATGGTATGCCATACGTGCGGGAAGGGTGTAGCAATAAGGTGGAGAATTGGGACACCTAATAAGAGAAAACAAATCACATGGAATTAAACAAACAGAGTGAAAAATGTTCTAGAAATAAATTGTGAAGACATTCTATCATTTTTGCAGTTTCTAATAATCGGTGATCAATTTTATAGCTATTTTAAAATTACAAGTCTTAAATGGTAAACAATTATCAGTACTGCCATGAACGAGCAGAAAGATAAACAAATAACCATGTGCAACACGTTTTATTGGTTGTGCAATGTATCATCTCCTGGAAATCAGATATTAAACGTGAATATTTTTTTTTATGTTACAAAACTAATATCTATTATAGGTTTGTTTCAGTTAGCATACCCAGGCCACATTTTTAACAAAGTGCATGTTTTATTTTTTGTGCATGAGATGCACATGTTCATGCGTTTTATTTGCTTTAAGAAAATCACTGAAATCCAGCTGTAAGTTATGATCTCCGTTGCTGTTTAAGCAAAGTAATATTTTCATAGGTTCCTCAGCTGACGCAAACTGTTGGAAATGACCATCTTTTGTGTGGTATCACCCCAGATGTTTGCCTTGACTGTTTTTGCTAGCTGTAGAACTCTGTGCACTTTACCCCCACTACGGAGGTAAAGCACCAATGTTGCCCCTCTCAACATGATTTGACATTGACATACACCTGATTGGCATATTTAACTTACCTATAAGTCCCTAGTATATGGTGCTGAGACGTTTAACTTACAGGTCCTGGTTATGCCTTAAGTGGACTGCAGCATTTTTATGCCATCCACTATAGTGACAGCGTAACCACGGATGCAGACCTGCCACCCGTAGCCTGGTGTGAAAGTTTTGACTGCAAATTCGACCAGTCAAAATAAACCTTTTTGACAGGACTACACCTTCTTTGTGAATGTTAATAAGTCATCCCTGAGTAGGTCTAACTGCTCATAAGTCAAGGTGCATGGTATTTAAAAGTAGGACATGTGAAGGTTTAATGTTAAAAATGTCCTTACAGTGAAAAAGCCCTAAAGGCTATTTAGACTGTAGCAGTGTTGGCTGTCCTAACGGCAAGCATAGGGGTACAATATTACATTTGATAATGCTATCTCAACCTGGGAAACAGCAATAAAGTTAATGTTGTGACTTTTTAAAATATGTATTAAAAGCTAAATTCACTGGTAAAGTCATTTGTAATAAAAATTTTAGAACAGGTACTTCTAGAAAATTACCTGTTACCTGCCTGAAGTCTCTAGACGCCCGTTTGTAAGAGCTTCCGATTGTCACCCAGGAGCTGAATAGTGCCTTTGATGAGGTTTGAACTTGCTCCCAGAGCTGAGACAAAGGGCTTGGGTGTGGGGAGGTGTTCTGTTTCTCTGGCAGGCTGATAATCTGGGCTGTGCCAAGGAACTTAATTTACTTCATAAACGTCTATCCTGTAACAGGCAGATGTAGCTAATACCTAGACCTGCCCCTTTATTTTGCCCCTCCAGGCAGTAAGGCACCAGGCTCAGTGGGGGAAGAGCTTCTACCGGAACTGGTTTAGACTGACCATAGGGGAAGGTTTCATTTCCCTGGCCACACTTCTAGGGTTGGCACAAAAACTCTGCACAGAGGAAGAATGATTCTGCCTCATTTTCGGCAGAGGGGGGCACTGTGGGATTGTTTTCAGTAGGACACACACAAAGGGCTGCAAAAGTGGGTAAGGTTTCCCAGGAATTTTTACTTCACTGGCTAGGGAGGGGCCAGTAGTCAATCCCACCCACAGGTTGGTGGCAGGAATAAATGTAGCACCCACAGTACCCTCCTCAGAACATTATCTGGACTTATGGAAGAACAAACAAGCATTGAAAATGCAGTAGGTCTCACCTTTGATTATTTTAAAGCCATTTGCTTTGCTAATGGTGTTGTACAGCAAAGCAAATGGCTTTAACTTAATAAAAGGCAAGACCTATTGCATTTTCAATGCTTGTTTTCATCTGCTTCTAATCTTGAATTATCTGTCTTTACTGTTTTATCAGACACTGCCAGGTTCACTCGAAACAATACCCGACGTCCTGCTCACATAGCAGACTCACCAATCGCTTAAATAGACACCGAGTTCAGCATAACTACTGCTCTGAATCTACATGGCCATATTTTCACAAATCAATTGCACCTGTAAATTCAATTTACATAGGCAAATGGCTTGATTTACAGTTGTAAATTCACACTCAAGATAATTTCTACATTGGTAACATTACCGCAGTATGGCGTAACTTTATGCAAGTTGACATTTTCTCCCATCAGCAAGGGGGTTCGAGGCAAGCATGTCTCGCACAGTTTGTGAACACGAAAAGTTTCGTAAGTTTTTCGGTTGTCACAAACCCCTACGCAATCTAAAATACTTGAAACTGTTGACGACTTATTAACTTCCTGAGTAAAATGGGATTAAAAAACATTCAAAAAACAAGAACAGTGATTGCCTAAGAGATTTCTTCACGGGCCACAACATATGTTGCTGATGGGCAATTAAAAATAACTAAATGGGAAATTTCATTAACATTAATACCCTTCCACATGCACGGCTGATCACTAGAGACGGTACTACATGCAGAACAGCAACTGCATAACTGCAATTGGGAAATTACAAAACTTTTCCAGGAGTACTCTTGGAAACGATGATGGATTTTACAGAAGCATTCTTGAAAACATTTTTAAATCCCAATACTTAGTAAATCTGTACACATACGGTGCAAAACTGCGGGTGCAGATTCACAAATTGTTTGTGAAACAGGCCCCGTAGCGCGCACAGCACAAGTAACAGTGCCCTGTGAGATGTAATATTTATTGTTCCACAGATCAGGAGCTATACAGACAATCCGGCATTTTGACTCAAAGTGAGCTGTTAGTACACACCTTGATATTTATACTCTAATTGAAGCTTTATGTACTACCAAAATAAATAACGCAAATCATGTTTATGAAGAAATGGTGTTTCATGGGCAGCACGCCTCATCGGTATTTAAGTAGCTATCAATCGGGGAAACCGTGGAACTTTATCTACTGCATTTTACACAAAACAAACGTCAACCAGCTTGGAGTGACTATTAAATACATTTACAGAGAAGAAAAACAAGGCAGTTTCATCATTCATGAGTCAGAATACGTTGAGGACACAGCAGCAGTACCTTAATTGTACCTAAACCTTAATTTTAAAATCTAACTCTACACTCTGATCCACACACCTCAAAAGAAAGTGTGATGTATACAGATTAAAATGCATTTCCCAGTATTTGTAAGATCGGTGTGCACAAGGCAATGTGAAAATCTGCCAGTCAGATGTGCATTATTAACCCTTTCCTTAACCACGACTTCTAACCCTCAAATCCCGCCCCATGCTACGTCATCGTTTACCTGCTGCCACGCACGCTCCGGTGCAGGAAAGGCCGCGAGAACTCGCTGGGCGTGTAGTCCGCATGTATTACAAAATCCAAGTGCTCTGCATCCCTCGAGAGTCCCCGGAGGCGTGAAATGAGCGGGACAGATGGAGAAAACATGAAATCTCCACATAGCAGCTGGTAGAGCGCATTTCACGCAGATGAGCACCGATAGCGCAATGGGAACCGCCGGCAGTAATAATGCGCCAGACTGCACTCGCTTCGTTGGATTTCATCCACAGAGGTACAACTCTTTAATATATTTACACTTTATCTGCACCAAATTTTACCGGTGCCTGATAATCTTGATAACTGTAGAACCCCATTTCTCGAACTTTGCAGCCAGGGCTGGCCTTTGCAATGAAAATCGGCGCCTCCGCTCACCTGCCGTCTTTATTGTCTGTATGTTAGAACAAGCGCGGTACCGCAAAGGCAGCCGCGTGTTTATTTTCACATTGCACTTTCAATTTAAGTGAATGCACGATGTTAAAATAAACACGCGGCTGACTTTGCCAATGCCAAGTGAGAAGAAAAAAGTGCGTGGGGATTAATGAAGGAGAGAATGTCACGCCACCGGTAAACGATCCAATACCGGTGGGCGGGGCCAAAAGGAGACAAGGCGGCAACAAGGAGGGACTAAGAAGCCTCCTTTACAATCGGAAGCCAGCGTTTTGCATGCAAGATGACGCAAACCAATCAAAAAGATGGGTGGGGCTTCAACTACACCTCCGAGAGCTTTGGAATCTGTATTGAATTCAAGAAGCTATCGTATGACGAGAGCATCGCATGCGCGCTGCTTTCGCTAGCCGAGACCTAAAAAAACACTGGACTTGTTGTCTATCACCTGAGAAGAGCCAATAAGGCCAGACCAGCTCTTCCTCTTGTACCCAGGGCAAAGAAGTGGACTCCAAGAGCCACAAGGCTGGCCATCTGCTTCAACTACAGGAGGGCTATGACACGCTACAAGAGGCTTTTCCTGAAATTCCCCAGCTGACCACTTCCAACTGGACCTGCCCTGGACCCTTGCCTCTCCTGGATTGAGTATTGACCCCCGAGTGCTGATCCCAAGGTCCTGGACCCTTGGCTGGTGTCAAAGTGTGCACTTCCAAATAAATCCTGAAACCTGGGAATTTGAACCTTAGGGCCAGGACCAACTTGCCCAGCCGATTGGACCAAGGTGCTGGGCTAAAGATGCATGTTGCTCCCTCTCAGAGCTTTTCTGCAGCAGCAAACCGGATTCTGCAGGACCTCGTGGAGAAGGATTTCAGTCTTGTGGAGCCCTCTTTGGCTACAGCCTGCAACCTTACTCCACTTGAAGATTCTGAGCTCCAAAAAGTGACTTCGTGTGAAGGTAGAAATCTTCCCCTGGCACAGGCGCGAGAAATATCCAGTTGGTTCTCAGGGAGCGAAATGTAAAGTTCTTCTGCTTGGAGCTTTCCCACCAAAAATCAACGGCTTCACCAAGACCTCATCCTGCGGCTATCCGACAACGTGGAACCCTCTTTGGCTACAGCTTGCTGCCTTGCCCCGGTACAGACTTTTGACTTCCATCTCCGAGACTAAATCCGAAGGTACAACTTGCGACTGGGTCAAACCTGGTTTCTGTATCCGAACTGCACTACATCGTGGTCAGCCTAAACTTGCACCTAGGTACCAGTCAAAAGCAAGCAGATGACCTCCGTTAGCTCTTAATGCTTTTTGGTGCTATTTTTAACCTTAAACTTAAAAAATTCATAACTCTGGTTCCACTTATTGGATTTTAGTCGTTTTGGTGTTATTTTATGTATTAAAATGTACTCTGTTTCTCTAACTTGGTTTGAGATTTTTTTTGTTTGTTTGGGGGAGCTTTGATCCAAAGTGTACTCATTCTGAGTGAAACTGGCTACTGTCCCATCAACTCAGGTTAAAGGGTGACAGGTCCTAGTAACAGCAGATTAATATTACATGGGGAAAATACTTTTAACCTGAATATTGCCCGTTGACAAGGAACAACTTCACACCGGCCCAGGATGGCATTCGGGAAACTGACAAGGCAACTGCTCATCACAGAGGTGGTCTACCAAACTAAACATTCGTCTCCTCCGCAAGGGTCTTCCGAGACCACAATGGACCTGATCCTCAAAGAGGTAACTTCAAAGGGTCAAAGGTTAGAGACGATGGACGCGAAAATGATAAACCTCACCACCGAAACAAAGCCCATCTGAGTTGAGATCTCTCGTTTCCATGACAAGGTGTAGACGCTGGACCGCCGCTTGTCATCTCTCGAAGCCAGGGTCAAGCTTCTGCCAGACAAGGACCTGGAACTTTGCGATTTGCACAATGAAACTGTGGACCTTGAGGATTGAAGCAGCAGGGATAGCATATGCTTCTTCAGGATCCCTGAGAAAGCAGAAGGCGCAGATGCCGGAGGCTTCTTCGCAACTTCTTGCCAACCCTCCTTGGGATTGCCTTTTCAACCCTGCTTGAGATGCAAAGAGCGCATAGAATAAGATCATTGCAGGCCTCATCTCATCCGAGACCTATTATTGCCTGCTTTCTTCAGCACGAGCAGATAACTCAGATCCTGACAGCGGCAAGGGCTCACAGGCCCTGACTTTGATGGTCACAAGATTCAGGTGGCAGCAGAGATTTCCAAAGACAAGTGATCAGGGAATGGCTTTCCTCTCCCTCCGGCCTCTCCTCTGCAAATTGGACATCAAGTTCGGCCTCTTCAAGCCGGCATGCATGTGGATCACCATGGATGGCAAATCCCAAAACTTTTTTGATCCAGGGGAACTGCAGGCCTTTTTGGATGGACTAAATGAAAGGGCCATGAACACTTCCCAGTGCGCTCTTGAACTCTGCTGTGGTGGGGGACCGTATCGTCTAGAGGAGCTCTTAAACACATCCATGAGGGCCCCAGTACAAGGACAACAAGCATTTGCAATGCAATAGGTCTTGCATTTGCGAGAGTTTAGGCTATGGGCATTGTTAAATGCCTTTTATTTATGCTTTAAAAATCAACACATAAATAAAAGGCATTGTCATTTACAATGCCAATAATAATAATAATAATAATAATAATACAGAAATTTATTGAGCGCGAACAGCTACCTCTGGGGAGGTGTCCCGGCGCTAGCGAGTCCCACAACAAGAGTAAGTAGTCAGGAAGGGGGGCAGGATTATTGCGTAAAAAGCCAGGTTTTTAGGAGTTTCCTAAAACTTGCTTCTGAAGTAGCGGATTGGATGGCAGGAGGCAGGGTATTCCAAAGTTTCGCCGTGCCGGCCGAGAAGGATCTGCCTCCAAGTCTCGCTTTCCTTATGTGCGGTACAGTTAGCTTGAGTAGGGAGTTTGAGCGTAGCTCACGTTTTTGGTGGTAGCGAGGAAGTCGGAGTTTCAGATAATTTGGACATGTGCCTTTTAGCGCTCTGAAAGCCAGGGTTAGCACTTTGAACTTAATTCTGCTTGCCACTGGTAGCCAGTGCAGCTCGTGCAGATGCGGAGAGATATGCTGCCTAAAAGGGACCCGTTTTATTAATCTCGCAGCCGCATTCTGCACGATTTGTAAGCGTTGCACCGCATATTTAGGTAGACCAAGATAGAGGCCATTAGAGTAATCGAGTCGAGAGGTGATTGTTGCGTGAACAACCGTTTTCCGGCACTCGAGTGGTAGCAAAGGCAGAAATTTCCGCAAATTTTTGAGTTTATGCAGGCAGCCCGTGGTGAGCTGTTGTATATGCGGCAAGAAAGACAACTTCTCATCCCATTTTACTCCTAGATTTTTTGCATGGGGGCTGGGAGATGGGGCAGGGCCCATTTCCGTTGGCCACCACAGATCCGGAGGGGGATGTTTGGGGTTACCAAAGAATAGCACCTCCGTTTTGCTCGCGTTCATTTTAAGTTTGTTTGTGTTCATCCACTTGGCCACGTCTTGCAGACAGCCCCTGATTTTGCTAAATGCTGCCTCGGACGTGTCTGTGTATGGGAAGACTAATTGCGTGTCGTCCGCGTAGGATATTGCCTTGACCCCCCATTTGGCAATCAAGGTGAAGAGTGGGGCCAAATATACATTAAACAGCAGGGGGCTGAGTGCCGACCCTCGTGGGACGCCACACCAGAGATTTTTTGGTCCAGAAGAGAAGGGGCCCAAGGCCACTTTCTGGGAGCGATTAGTGAGGTAGGAGAGTAGCCAATTGAGAGCTTTGTCTCCAATACCTATGTCCTTAAGTCGGGTCAGCAATCTGCTGTGATCTACAGTATCAAAAGCAGCTGATAAATCCAGGAGCACCAGCATAGCTGATGCCCCTGAATCTAAGGACCACCTGATAGACTCGGCAACCTCAATGAAGGCCGTCTCGGTGCTGAAGCCGGCCCTAAAGCCCGACTGAGTTTCATGTAGGGCGCCGCTGTCTTCAATAAATTTGTTAAGCTGCCGCTGGATTATTTTTTCAAGCATTTTGCCGGGGGCTGCAAGGAGAGAGATGGGTCGGAGATTGTTCAGATCATCCGGTGCGCCTTGGGGTTTTTTTTTCAGCGGGAGGAGTGTGGCCTGTTTCCAACAGTCCGGAAACGTGCCCGTAGCAATGGACGTGTTCCATATGTGTAGGAGGGGAACTGCAATTGCTTCCGACATTAGTTTCCACAGTTTAGGTGGGCAGGGATCGTCCGGTCCTCCCGATTTACATTTTTGTAATTCTTTTACTGCTTCAGAGAGGGTAATAGGCTGAAATTGATTTAAAGGGGTAATAAGGCACTCAGAGACTCTTAGCTCATCCATTAATGTCGGCTCAGGGTCCGTAAAAGTGTCATAGACTTTTAAAATTTTGGTATCAAAGAAGTCTGAAATGGATTCGCAGAGATTTACTGAAGGGATGATATCCGTCTCGATAGCTCTGGGCTTGAAAAAGGATTGAACAATCTTGAATACTTCTTTGCTTGATTGTAGGATGAAGGCCTCAAAGAAGTTTTTCTTGGCTTTTTTAATAGATAAATGTAGAGCATGAAGGGCTTTTTTATAGCTAGATTTGGCAGCGTCGCAGTAGTTATCTCGCCAAAGGCGTTCCAGTCTTTTACATTTACTTTTTTCGGCCTTGAGTTCAGGGGTGAACCACGGTGCAGAGGGAGATTCTCTTCGTGATGTGGCAATACTGGCCGGCGCTATAGAATCCACTGTTTTGCTTATCCACAAGTTCAGAGAAGCCGCATCGGAATTAGCATCTGAGGTAAGGGGTATGGGGGTCGCGCGAAGTGCTGGGCATAATTTGTCCGCTGTTAGATTGTCCCATTTTCTCCGCACATAGGATCGCTTTCCAGTGCTCTGAGATTGGGTGGGGATTGAGATGGTCATGGTAGTTAGGTAGTGGTCCGTCCAGAGCAGCGGTAGCGGAGAGGAGGCTGTTGTGTTTGGTATGTTGGAAAAGAAAAGATCGAGCATATGCCCTGCCCGATGCGTGGTGCCTGTAATAGCTTGAGTCAATAGCTCAAACTCTCGTAAATGCGAGACCTATTGCATTGCAAATGCTTGTTTTTTTAAGGCAGGTGACTACACAAAACGGACGCTGTTACACTGTGGCTAACCAGGCCCTGATCTTTGATGTACTTTTATTCATCTGGAAATAGTTTGACGATATTACATTAGAATGTATAGATCGCACAAGGGGTGGAGGGGGGGCTTACGAAACGAAAGCACCATTACGTCGTAGGTATTTTCATTTTACTTTTCACCATCTTTATTCGTAGAACTTCGGTTGTCCTATGGTATCTATATGTTGCTCATTTAAGCCTGCTCCGTTTTTGCGTTCTGGAAGTTGTAGCTGTGAAATTCCTGTTAAAAGCAGTGAATTACATACTTTGCATGGGGGGGGGAGGGGAGGGGGGGGGGAAGTCAGGTGCCGGTATTTTTCAATTATTCCGAATAGTGAGTACCTCTACTACTGCAGTCCTAGTGCAGGCACTGTACAAGTACCAGAATGCAAAGAGCAAAACAACGCTTCGTTCACCCACATTGAACAACCTGCGCTCGATTTTGTGTAGATTCATTACTAAATATTATTAAGGCATGACGTTTGCAGTCGTCTACTTGATTTCACAGTCCGGTGCAATCGAATATTTTACTGCAACAGATTCAGTTGAAGTGAACCGAGACTGTAACTCCCAAAATGCATCAGCAAGTTAAAGTCCAAAGCTGTACCCATGATATACCCCTGACGACGTGGAATCACAAGCAAACAGTAATTTAAAAAAATAATCGGACATGAGCCTGAACGCGATGCAAAGGTGCTGTGTACATACAACAAATAACCACATAAAAAAATGTCTCACTTCAAAATACATACAGACCAGGAAACCCGATTGTGAAGTCACCTCTCGCGCTGGGAAAATAAGGGAGAGGAGATAGATATATAGTCAACTCACCAAGGAACAGACAGAATCCGTTTCAGAAAACCGGGCTGATTTAGTTCATGAATTTCTTCTTAAGTTACTTCCAGACGTTTGACAGCAATCACATGGCTCCCGGGTTTAACCCGTTAAGTGCCATTCCACCGGCAGCTTGAGTTACTGGTTTGTTGTTTCCATGGACTTGAAACCGACAACAACACGAAGGGAAAAAAAACAAGCATTGGCCGCACGCGCGCCTCGCGTTTAAAGTTAAAAAAAACAAGACAAGCCCGGAGGAGCGTGGCGCGTGCGCGCTTGGGGGCGGGGGAGCGGACCCTGTGAAGTGCTCCCAAAAGGCGGATTGCATGGCGGCACGATGTGCGTGATTGTGCGCGTGCTAGCCATGCAATCCGCTTTTTGGGAGCACTTTTAAAAGCCCCTATAGTCTCGCTTTGCGATTGCTTACGCGATAGCAAGGCGAGACCTAAAAATCATTGCATGTAACGTGATAGGGAGAAGATATTAAAAGTGGTGGTAGAACACACACAGGACAGAGGGCGCAACAAATCCCACTCACCACTAAAGCGGAGCATGCCCGAGTCTGATGGCTGATGTATTGGATGCAAATATTGATCCCTCAGAATTTCCCCGGAATGAAAACTAAGTATAGTAGACTGCATGTTTATTGATGGGGTCACTTTTCTCCAACTCTGACTCATTTGTTCATTGTAGTTCATTATTAAATGTTTGATATTCGAGCCAGCCCATTTTTAGATCGGCAAAAATAAACATGCACTTCCCCCTCCACCTTCCCTCCTGCAGAATACCATGCTATGTTATGCTCCACTTGGTCACACAATTCACAGATGTCACAAAAAACTACACTCCGCCCCCCCCCCCCCCCCCCCCCCCAAGCATACAACCTATGGGGGTGTGATTCATATGACTGCATTTCTCCCCAATCCCGTCGGTGCATTGTCTCGCCTAGTGCTGAAATAGTGTGTACTGTCTCTTCTTCAATTGCTCTTCCACTCAGCTTGTAGGCATTGGAGCAGGCCTGCTTGCAGCCTCTCTTTCACGTCATTGTCACCCACCCTCTGATCTTTGCCATTGTCAATGTCCTGAACTCTTTGTAGGTCCTGCTCCCCACAACCCTCAATTCCTCTCTATCACAGGGCCTCGGCATTCCGGATGTGATGGCCCCACAGGTGTAGACCCGCTGGACGTTAATAGGACACGCAGTGCAGTTTACTTGATTGTATGCTTGGTTTTTGGTTTTCGCATAGCATTGTGTTTATTCATGCTTGTTCTGTTATTTTTCCCGCTAATACTTGTTCCTTTTCTCTTTTTCCTCTCTGTTAGACCTGGCACCATTGGCGTGAGTCTCCCTTCCTTTTTTCGCTGTGTCTCCTCTGTTTTTGCTGGTTATAGATGCTCTGGGCGCTGTGCCGCTGCCATTCAGTGCCACAGCGCGAATGCTCCCTTTGTAAAGATGACATATGAATTGGTACATCCATGATTGGCTTATTCAGTTTACCTGTTAGTCCCTAGTAGCGTGGCCGGTGTGTGCCCATGGCTGGTAAACCGAATGCTGCTGGTGGGCCTGCAGCACTGGTTTGTGCCACCCACGGAAGCAGCTTGTAAAGTGTGTCTCAGACCTGCCACTGCAGTGTCTGCGTGCAGTCCAGAACTGCCATCTTGGCTATGAAGTGCACCCGCTTCCCAGCCCCTAAACCTTCCCTTGGCATCATGTAAGCCCCCCTTATGATAGGGCGCATTGTATGTGTAAGGTAGGACATGCCCTGTTGTATGTAGCATGTCCTAGTAGTGAATTACACCCAATTTCGTTTTTTCACTACTGTAAGGCTACCTGTTCTCCATAGGCCAGAATGGGAGGTCTGGGCTATTACATCCTATAGTCCTAACTGACCCACAGAACATGGTAGAAAAACGAATCTAGTATGCCTGAGCTCAGAATATTAAAATACATCTTTTAGGGAAGGTTATTTTTATATTCTGTGTTTGAAACTACCACTTTTAGAGTATAGGTACTTTCTTGCCTAAGCCTTCCAGTTGCTCTGCTATTATGGGTATTGGCTGTCTGGTTTTGGAGGGACAGGGCAGGCTGAGTCAGACCTGGGTTGAATAGAGCGACCTGCCTAGGTGTGAGGGGAGGGGTAGCTCCTGCACTTGAATAGGGCTGTGCCTGGCAAGGTGAAAGCTGGCTCCACCTCCCACTGTGCGTCTGAGGCAGACCCCCTCTTTCTGAAAGGAAGGATGCAGCCTGATCAACAAAGTGCTCCAGGGCTGGGCAAAACTGGTTCTGGCTGGGTTCAGAGGCTTGGGACCCCTAAGAACAAAGACTTTGGGGGTATAAATATTTGTGCACAAACCCCTACAATTGGTATTGCTCCTGGATAACAAGAAGAACCTCTGTCCGTGTGGCTACAGGAATCTGCAAGAGAAGGACTGTCCTTGTGCCTTGTGTGCTGTTTCTGGGACTGGCCTGCAGCTGTTACTACTGGACTTCAAGAAGAGGAAAGGAACTTTGATTGGACTTTTATTTCTTTTGCTACAGCAACTACCCAAGGGCTAGGAGAGAGCTAGCCTCCTGCTGGAGTCTCAGGCACATCAGACTTCACCATCAGCCTCCTGTTTCCTCCCAGCGAGGATTACTATCTGCAGGTGAGGCTCCTGTGTGTTCCAGGACCTCTATTTCTACTGTTGAGAAGAGAGCGCTGAAAATCGTCGCTAACCTCCGTTAGCGAGCCGCTGCAGCTGGTGAGCGTGAGAAAAATCGCCGCTCCGCTGTCGCCGAGCTCTCGCTAACCCCGAAGATCGTCGCAGCACCTGTCTGCGGGCCTGAAAATGCCCGCTATCCGAAGATCGTCGCAGCACCTGTCTGCGGGCCTGAAAACGCCCGCTATCTGAAATCATCGCAACAGGATCATCGCAGCGCGGACGCCGAGCGTTCGTCATTTTCCCCGCATCGAATCCGGATCGTCGCTTCCTCGCGGAGCGCCATCTTTGTCAACGCAGCAAGATCGCACACGGAACAGGCTCGGTGCATCATCCTCCCTTCGCGGCAAGGATTTCATCGCATCACCGGCTTAGCGTGAGGAAGTTGTCGCTTTGTCCTGCCCGCAACCCAGCGCACCATCCTCCCTTGCGGTAAGGATTCAACGCATCGCTGGTTAGTGTGAGGAAGTTTAACGCTACAACGCCTTAGCGACATTTGTTGCTTTGCTCCAGGAACCAGATACTTTGTGAGTAAAAGGGTCGCAGAGACCCCTGCCTTGAACTAAACATCATTTTGTGCATCCTGAACTATTTTTCCTTGCAGCATTTCTAAAGTAATTATATTTTTATAGTATTGTGGATTTTTACTGTTATTGGTCTTGTGATTAAGTCTATATAAAAATACCTATTTTTCATAACTACTTGAGTGGTGTCCATTTGTAGTGTTCCTCCTTATATTACTGTGTATGGTCATAAATGATTCACACACTGCCTCTGAGATAAGCCTAGCTGCTCGTGCTACGTTACCACAGGGTTGAGCAGGGGTTGTCAAAGGGTGTAGGCTGCTTACTCTGACTTAGGAAGAAGGGTCCCTACTTGGACAGTGGCCAGCCATTGCCAACTAGAGACCCCCATTTCTAACATTGGTGGTCAGCGGTGAGGATCTGGACTTGCATTTATGATTGCATACAGTAATTATAGTGTACACTACTAGTGAGTGCAGACCATAACACAACCACGTACGTTTTTGAGATTTTTGATTCTATTTTTGATCGATATTGCCAGTTATTATTACAATGGCCAAGCCCAGATCCAATGCCTCTGAGGATCTCTCCTGGGAAGAAGAGAAATTAGACACCTACAATGCCAAGCAGCTCAAATATTTTTGCAAACGCTTAACAGTCCCTATCACAGGTCTCACTAAAAGGGAAGAGTATTACATGGCGCTGAAGGCCTGGTTAGAAGCCAGGGATGCCCCAAAGAATGTAGAAGAGCCTGTGGAGGGAGGAGAGGATGCAGGAGAGCGGCAGGACGAAATTATAGATTTGGTAGGGGATAAAGCAGTTTCCAGCCCGGGCACTAGTGTGTCCTCAAGGGGCCTGACTCCAGAAGAGATGGAGGACAGGGAGAGAGATAGGCGGCATAATATGGAGATGGCTAAGCTTAAATTGGATGGTCAGAGAGACCTAGAGAATAAGAAGTTGGAAGTTGAGATAATGAAGATGAAATTTGAACATGAGAACATTTTGAGGGAGTTGGAGATTAAGGCCAAGAGTATTGAGATCTCCCCCTCTGGTGGCAGCATACCGGTAGTGCATAATGAGAGTAGAGTGTATATACCTAAAGAGGTTATTAAGGATTTTCATAAAAGTGAGGATATTGGGCAATGGTTTGCCGCTTATGAATTAGCTATGGTGTCCCACCGGGTCCCTGAGAAGGATTGGGGAGCGGGGTTGTCGGGGCGCTTTGTGAGTGAGGGGAGGGATACCTTGTTGGACCTACCCCCAGAAAGTAGAATGATTTATGCCCACATGAAGGAAGCTTTGATTACCCGCTATGGTTTGACCCCTGAAATGTACAGGCAGAGATTTAGAACTTGCAAGAAGAAAGAGGGTACCACGTGGGTAGAATATGTGTCTTTTTTTGGCAGAGCAATGGAGCGCTGGGTAAAAGGCAGCAAAGTAGGAACTTTTGAGCAACTGTATGACTTGATTGCATGGGAGCATTTTTCTAGTAACTGTTTTCCTGAGCTACGCCAGCATCTGATAGATTGCAAGCTGACTAACCCTAGGAAGCTTGCTGAGGAGGCGGACCGCTGGGTGAGCACCCGGGTTCGCAAGGGTCCAGTGGGAGACTTCGCCAAAGGTGGGCAGGGTCCCCAGCAGAGAGGTGGGGGGGACAGGGGTAAACCAAGGGAGTTCCACCGAGGGCCCCAAGATAATTCCCAAGGGAACCAGGCAGTGGTATCCCAGCCTCCCCCGGATAAGAAGCCCGTGCCTCCAACAGGTAATCCTGTTCCAAGGAGGCCCCCTACTTGTTTTAAATGTGGCCAGGTGGGCCACAGATACTTTGACCCCCAGTGTCCCCAAAAGGATACTCCTGCACCACCCCGTGCACCGCCCCGCCAGCTTGCTAGTGTAGCCCTGGGGGAGGAGGAGATGGGTTCCCCCGGTGGGTGGGACCCCGTAGAGTTGATCCTTGTCTCACTAGGAGACTTTGAAATGGTTCCTAAGCCTGCACTGCCTGATAACACTAAAAAATACAGGCAGTGGGTAACCATCAATGGCCATAGAGTCTCTGAGGGACACAGGAGCCAGTGTAACTGCTGTCAGCTCCCGGTTGGTGTCCAAAGAGCAGGTTGTGCCCCATGCATTCTACCCAGTAGTGTCTGCAGACAACACAGAGAGCCACTGTGAGGTGGCTCAGGTTCCTTTTGAGTGGGGGGGGGGGTCTCAGGAACTCTTCAGGTAGCTGTGAGGCCCGCCATGCCTGTGGACTGTCTGTTGGGCAATGATTTGGAGAACTCCCCGTGGGCTACGGTGGAGAAGAGAGCTCACTTGCAAATGTTGGGACTGCCTGAGTGGGCATGTGCTACCACTCGGTCCATGGCAGCCAAAGAGAGTATTGAGAAAGACCTGGAGCCTGAGAATATGGCCCAGGTCCCTGCCTTAGAGGGAGGGAGCAGGGGGCGCGGGAAACCGGCCCCCTTGGTTCCCACGGCCCAGGAGGGAGCAGACCCTGAGGGGGATGCCCTGGAGCCTACCGGGGAGCAGAGTACCGACCTGGGGGACCTGCCTGAGCTGACCCAGTGGCAGCATGAAGGGGGGCCCACCAGGGAGGAGTTTTGTGAACAGCAGAGAACTTGCCCCTCTCTTGAGGGTATGCGGCAACAGGCTGCAGCCCAGGCAGCAGGTGATGTGTCCGGTTCACATCTGATTTATTGGTAGAACAGTCTCCTGTATAGCGAGCCTAAGGTTGCTGAGCCGGGGTCAGCCCGTGTGCTGGTGGTACCCGAGTGCTTCAGAACCTTCCTACTGGGGTTGGCTCATGACATCCCATTGGCAGGACATCTGGGGCAGACTAAGACCTTTGAAAGGCTGGTCACCCACTTTTATTGGCCCCAGATGCGCAAGAGTTCAGATACGTATTGTAGGACCTGTGAGACTTGCCAGGCAAGTGGGAAGAGTGGGGGGAAGATCAAAGCCCCACTCCAACCCTTCCCAGTTGTTAGCACCCCATTCGAGCGAGTGGGCATCGACATTGTGGGGCCTCTGGACCCCAAGACAGCCATGGGCAACAGGTACATCCTGGTCTTGGTGGACCATGCCACCCGGTACCCTGAAGCCATCCCGCTCCGGACAGTGACGGCCCCCGTGGTGGGACGTGCACTGATGGGGATCTTCTCCCGTGTGGGGTTCCCCAGAGAGGTGGTGAGCGACAGGGGGACCAACTTCATCTCCCAGTATATGAAGTCCCTGTGGAAGGAGTGTGGGGTGACTTACAAGTCAATCAAAGACTTCATGCCAGTACCCTCATACAATACCATCGTGCACAACGCATCCCAAGGGGATTAAGAATTTCACTAAAGCCATCACTGTGCAAGAACGATCCGAAATTTATAGAGAGATGGTACGGCATTTTGAACAAGTGCTCACTTGACCTTATCCTCTTGATTATTGAGGAACTATCCAATATTCTGGAGGAACTTAACAGAGAAATTGGTCAGCTCAAACAAGAATTGTCTACCAAAATGTCCTCTGAGGAACTTGCACAAACATTGGAAGGCA
Source organism: Triturus cristatus (assembly GCF_964204655.1). Classification (NCBI taxonomy): domain Eukaryota; kingdom Metazoa; phylum Chordata; class Amphibia; order Caudata; family Salamandridae; genus Triturus; species Triturus cristatus. The sequence continues at coordinate 557,730,220 of NC_140592.1, read as the reverse complement.
TTAATGAACAACTCAAAAAGCACACACAGGAGATTAATGAAAGAAAGCTCCGCAAGTTTCGAAGGGACACCATTGATTATAAACTGGGTGAGGTCTACAATTGGGCTGAAGTCTATGCTCGCAGACGACAAAGCAGACCCTTTGGAAAAACTACTGACACTGATACATCTCCAGCTTCTAGTGATTCAGATAACACCAGGAACAGACCTAAACCCTACAGTCATGTGGATAAATCCTCAGCAGGCACGCAATTCACAACTGAACCAGTATCTACAGCCACCCCTACATCTTCAACTGCGGTTCCTTTTTTAGAGACAGGCTTACCAGACAACGCAGACCCAGGAGGGGCAAAAAACGGAAGACCAGTGGTACCATCCTTGGACAAGAGAGTCACAAGGAGTCATCGATAAATGAGCGCGATAATTTGGTGATTAACATCTCTTCAGTGTCTTTAGACCATTTCCAGACACAATTGCTTCAAAAAGGCTCATCCTTCGTCCCCACTTATTGTTCTAACCAATTAGAGACCGAGGTCAGTTTCCATCGCTTCATGCGTTCACTAAGACTTAGGAACTTTTTTGATAACGTTGTGATTGACCCTCAGCCACAATCCACCGACACTTTGGCCGGTTTGAGAATCAAAAGTACATATACGGCACCTGTCAGCCACAAAGTACTTGACACTTTTGAAACCCTTGTCAAACGTGATCTATCAAAGTTATACAAACCACACAAAACCATTCACCGCAATTTGACTGTGAAAGACAGAGCACTTCTTCAAAAATTGGCTGACAATCCAGATCTTACGTTCCTTAATGCTGATAAAGGGGGTGCTTTAGTCGTAATGGATTCTTCCCATTACAGACTTAAACTGGATGAGCATGTACAAGATCTTACTACTTACTCCGCACTGGATAAGGATCCTACAACTGACATTCAACTAACCTTACATGAGATCGTGGACAAAGCGGTCCGTTGTGGCACCATTGGAGAAAAAGAACGCAGATTCTTCACCCAGAATTTTCCGACACGACCATCTCTGAGAATGCTACCTAAGATTCACAAAAGTCTCACCGATCCACCTATGAGACCGATCGTCTCCACATGTGGTTCACTGCACGAACCCGTAGGCAAATACCTTGATCGACATCTCCAACCTTTTGTACAACAAATGTCAACCTATGTACGAGATACCACTCATTTTTTGAACATCATTCAACAAAGTGACATTAAGTGGGACACCAATACTCTTTTTTGCACCATCGATGTAACATCATTGTACACTTCTATCCCTCATGATCTAGGCATGGAAGCCATTGAATTTTTTCTTTTACAATCCTCCATTTCTGAAGACCTAAAGGTTTTCATACTTGAGTTACTCCATTTTACACTTTACCACATCTATTTTTGTCACAGTAACAAGTATTACCTGCAGTCGAACGGTACATCCATGGGCAATTGTGCCGCTCCTTGCTATGCACAACTGTTCATGCACAAGTTTGAACTTGATCATATTCTCAACAACTCACAATGGAAACCTCACATGCCTTTATTCCTAAGGTACATTGATGACATTTTCTTAATTTGGAGAGGTCCTGAACTACTTTTGAAAGAAGCAATTAAAGCTCTCAACGGGATAAATGATCGTTTGAAGTTTACCTACAACATTCATAATGTTACTATCAACTATCTGGATGTACTGCTGTACATCAAAGGAGATCGCATTGAGACTACTCTTTACAGAAAAAGCACAGACAGAAACAACTTGTTGCATTTTTCCAGTTTCCATCAGCCTTCGCTTAAACATCATCTACCATATTCTCAATTCCTTAGGGTGAAAAGAATCATTTCTGAACCTACGCTTTTGTCACAAGAAAACTTGAACATGGAAAAACGCTTCTTTGATCGAGGGTACCCCAAAGAAATCGTATCAACCTCTCTGGAAAGGGTGCAATTTAAATCCAGATCAGAACTACTACATCAAAAAATCCACGTCAAGATCTGTTATGGTTACCAAATTTTCAACCATGAGTTATAACATCAAAAAAACCATTTTGAAACATTGGCCAATGTTACAAATTGAACCTGACTTTAAAGACATATTTCTGGAAAGACCACTTTTCGCATACGAAAGGGGCAAGAATCTGATGGAGCTTTTGCGTTTCCAGCCACCCAGCGATTCAGTTTGTCCTTACAAAGGTACAATTCCCTGCCATAACTGTGGCCATTGTAACTGCATTATCAAAGGCAATTCGACTCAGCATCCCACACAGGGTTACAACATCAAATTACATGTCACAGCTACATGTGACTCCAAAAACCTTGTCTACATGCTCAAATGCCCGTGCGGCCTAGTATATATTGGTAAGACTGAGAGAAAAATTAAGGTTCGATTAACAGAACACAAAAGTAACATCCGCAATAAAAATACCAAGTCTACAATAGCGATGCACTTTCTTGCTAAAAGTCATAACATCAGCCAATTGAGATTTCTGGTTTGTGAGGTGGTACCGATTAAGGATCACAGAGACAATCGCAAGTACCTAATCCAGAGAGAAACGGCTTGGATCTACAAAATGAATGCTCTGGTCCCACACGGACTCAATGACCGCATTGAACTTAGTTGTTTCCTATAAACATTGCTCTGCATAACCAGTTCCTTGGAACTTCTATACCTCTTGTTTTCACTTGTATTTTTAAGTTGCACAAGATCATTTTCATCAGTGTTTATTTCTGTTAATTTCCATTTCTTCACATCTTATTCATCCATTTTTTTCTCTCCTTATTATTTCTCGTTTTTATACTTATGATTACCTGCTTTAGCTCTATTTTTAGTTTCATTTTTTTAGTACCATTATTTATTTATCTCATTTCAGATGACTTTATTTAATTTTTTCCATTCCTCATCTATAACCATAGTTTTTTTTACTTCCCTCTTAGTTGCGTTTATTTTATTTCCTTCTATCGACTTCATCCTATGATTCAGCTGTTTCTAATCCCTTTACCCTTTTTACTTGTTTCCAATTTCTTTCTCTCAAATGCATAAACTCTATTATCGTTGCCATGTTAGGATTCCATTTCAATATGGCTGCCGTTTGAGTTTTCTATCGCTTAACCCCTCTTCACTTTCCACAGTCACTTCCTACTTCATTAAGTTGTTCCTTCTCACTTTTTACTAACCATCATACCCGTTGGCGTTTTGACTACACGAGTATATGCTGTTCACCTTTTGGACGCTTGAAACTCTTGATCAACCTGTTCATTTATATCATAGGTATGTTTGTTTTCTTGTTTCTAAGCGCACGTTATTGGGCTTTCCACAGCGCACTGTGTAATTCCTTGTTTTTACACAAGTGGTTCAGTTTAACGGGTTTTCACGCAGATACTCCAGTTCCCTATATTCTTTTCACTTGAATTTCTTTCGCATGATCAACAAATCAATCGTTGGTGGTATCGTCACTCTACAGCCATATTACGGGACACTTTCGTGGGTTTCCGTTTTTCCTCAACCGTTAATTGTTATTTTTTACTTTTACCGTCACATCTTTTCAGAATCTTTCACATTGGTGGATTTATAATCATTTATTGGTGATTAATAGTACTGAGTAGGTCGCTAAATCTCTCCTTCTGTATTCTTTAGGACTTCTCCTGATGAAGGGTCGTGTGACCCGAAATGCATTGAGCGCATTTAAAAGTCCTTTGTTGAACTATTGTATTTCATCAACAATCCCGTGAATATAACGAGGAATCCAACTTTGAACAATTTTTTGTTATTAAATTTACATGTTGGAACATCTTTTTGAACTCCGTATTACTATCTGATTAATCCTGCAACTTTGTTGCCTTCTGGCTGTGCCTAGAGGGACACTACTCGTTTGGACTAGTGCTATCTTCATTCAGTGACTTACAAGTTCACCGCTCCTTACCACCCCCAGGGTAACGGTCTGGTTGAGAGATTCAACCGGACCTTGAAGGGCATGATCATGGGCCTAGAAGAGCCCCTGAGGCGTAAGTGGGACGTCCTCTTGCCATGCCTGTAGTTTGCATACCGTGAAGTGCCACAGAAGTCCTTAGGGTTCAGTCCCTTTGAACTGCTCTATGGCCATCCGGTAAGAGGACCTCTGAGTTTGGTCAAGGAAGGCTGGGAGCAATCTCCCAGGAAACCTCCCCAGGATGTATTTAGCTACATCCTGGCCTTCCGGAACCAAACTCGGCGTTTCAGAAAAATTGCTGAGGCAAATCTGGAAGCCAGCCAGGAGGAGATGAAACGTTGGCACGACCAGAATGCCACTCTGGTCGAATTTCAACCTGGTCAGAAGGTTTGGGTACTGGCCCCAGTGGAGCCTTGTGCGCTCCAAGATAAGTGGACCGGTCCCTTTGAGGTCGTGGAGCGCAAAAGTCAAGTTACCTATTTGGTGGACTTTAAATCTCCCAGGAACCCCCTGCGGGTCCTACATGTGAATCGCCTGAAGCCCCACTTTGAGAGGTCTGAAGTGGGCATGCTCCTTGCCACAGATGCAGGGATGGAGGAGGAAAGTGAGCCTCTTCCTGACCTCCTGTGTGCAGGAGAAAAGGATGGGTCAGTGGAGGGTGTGGTCCTCTCCACCACACTGACCCCTGAGCAACAGTTAGATTGCCGCCAGCTGTTGGGGCAATTCCCTGATTTATTTTCCCTGGTGCCTGGTGTCACTGACTGGTGCGTCCATGAGGTGGACACCGGGGACAGTCCTCCTGTCAAGCACAAGGCTTACCGAGTGACTGACCGGGAAAGGGCCTACATCAAGGAGGAGGTCTCCAAAATGTTTGCTCTAGGGGTGATTGAGTCCTCTAGCAGCCCCTGGTCCAGCCCCGTGGTCTTGGTACCAAAAGCTGCAGCGCCTGGTGACACTCCAGAACTTAGGTTCTGTGTGGACTATCGCGGTCTCAATTCGGTCACGAGGACCGACGCGCACCCCATCCCCAGAGCTGATGAGCTCATAGATCGGTTAGGGGCTGCCCGGTACCTCAGCACGTTTGATCTAACGTCTGGGTACTGGCAGATCGCCTTAACTGATGGGGCAAAGGAGAGGTCAGCATTCTCCACCCCAGATGGGCACTACCAGTTCCGTGTGATGCCCTTTGGAATGAAGAATGCCCCTGCCACCTTCCAGAGGTTGGTCAATCAGGTGTTGGCTGGGCTGGAGGATTTCAGTGCCGCCTACCTGGATGACATTGCAGTATTCAGTTCCTCGTGGGAGGACCACTTACACCACCTCTGGGAAGTGTTGATGGCGCTGCGCCGAGCAGGCCTCACAATCAAGGCCAGTAAGTGCCAGATTGGGCAGGGTTCGGTGGTGTACTTAGGACACCAGGTAGGGAGTGGCCAGGTGGCACCTCTACAGCCCAAGATTGAAACCATCCTGGCGTGGGAGCCCCCAAGGACCCAGACCCAGGTGAGGGCCTTCTTAGGACTCACGGGTTATTACAGGAGGTTTGTCAAGGGGTATGACAGCATCGTTGCCCCCTTGACTGAGCTGACTTCCAAGAAGCAGCCCAAGATTGTGAACTGGACTGACACCTGTCAGAAAGCTTTTGATGCCCTCAAAACTGCCATGTGTACAGCGCCCGTGCTCCTGGCGCCCAACTTTGCTAAGGAATTTATTGTCCAGACAGACGCTTCAGAGCATGGGGTGGGGGCTGTTCTGTCACAGATGAATGAGGAGGGACTAGACCAACCCGTAGCCTTCATCAGTAGGAGGTTACTTCCACGGGAACAGAAGTGGAGTGCAATTGAGCGTGAGGCATTTTCTGTGGTCTGGGCACTGAAGAAGCTGAGACCATACCTTTTTGGGACTCACTTCCGGGTTCAGACAGACCACAGGCCCCTCAGATGGTTGATGCAGATGAGGGGTGAGAATTCCAAGTTGTTAAGGTGGTCCATTTCCCTACAGGGTATGGACTTTACGGTGGAACATCGCCCTGGTACAGAACACGCCAATGCTGATGGTCTGTCCAGATTTTTCCGCCTTAGTGAAGAGAACTTCCAAGGGGATGGGTAGTTCTCCCCACATTTCAGCTAGAGGGGACGCGTGTTAGACCTGGCACCATTGGCGTGAGTCTCCCTTCCTTTTTTCGCTGTGTCTCCTCTGTTTTTGCTGGTTATAGATGCTCTGGGCGCTGTGCCGCTGCCATTCAGTGCCACAGCGCGAATGCTCCCTTTGTAAAGATGACATATGAATTGGTACATCCATGATTGGCTTATTCAGTTTACCTGTTAGTCCCTAGTAGCGTGGCCGGTGTGTGCCCAGGGCTGGTAAACCGAATGCTGCTGGTGGGCCTGCAGCACTGGTTTGTGCCACCCACGGAAGCAGCTTGTAAAGTGTGTCTCAGACCTGCCACTGCAGTGTCTGCGTGCAGTCCAGAACTGCCATCTTGGCTATGAAGTGCACCCGCTTCCCAGCCCCTAAACCTTCCCTTGGCATCATGTAAGCCCTCCTTATGATAGGGCGCATTGTATGTGTAAGGTAGGACATGCCCTGTTGTATGTAGCATGTCCTAGTAGTGAATTACACCCAATTTCGTTTTTTCACTACTGTAAGGCTACCTGTTCTCCATAGGCCAGAATGGGAGGTCTGGGCTATTACATCCTATAGTCCTAACTGACCCACAGAACATGGTAGAAAAACGAATCTAGTATGCCTGAGCTCAGAATATTAAAATACATCTTTTAGGGAAGGTTATTTGTATATTCTGTGTTTGAAACTACCACTTTTAGAGTATAGGTACTTTCTTGCCTAAGCCTTCCAGTTGCTCTGCTATTATGGGTATTGGCTGTCTGGTTTTGGAGGGACAGGGCAGGCTGAGTCAGACCTGGGTTGAATAGAGCGACCTGCCTACGTGTGAGGGGAGGGGTAGCTCCTGCACTTGAATAGGGCTGTGCCTGGCAAGGTGAAAGCTGGCTCCACCTCCCACTGTGCGTCTGAGGCAGACCCCCTCTTTCTGAAAGGAAGGATGCAGCCTGATCAACAAAGTGCTCCAGGGCTGGGCAAAACTGGTTCTGGCTGGGTTCAGAGGCTTGGAACCCCTAAGAACAAAGACTTTGGGGGTATAAATATTTGTGCATAAACCCCTACAATTGGTATTGCTCCTGGATAACAAGAAGAACCTCTGTCCGTGTGGCTACAGGAATCTGCAAGAGAAGGACTGTCCTTGTGCCTTGTGTGCTGTTTCTGGGACTGGCCTGCAGCTGTTACTACTGGACTTCAAGAAGAGGAAAGGAACTTTGATTGGACTTTTATTTCTTTTGCTACAGCAACTACCCAAGGGCTAGGAGAGAGCTAGCCTCCTGCTGGAGTCTCAGGCACATCAGACTTCACCATCAGCCTCCTGTTTCCTCCCAGCGAGGATTACTATCTGCAGGTGAGGCTCCTGTGTGTTCCAGGACCTCTATTTCTACTGTTGAGAAGAGAGCGCTGAAAATCGTCGCTAACCTCCGTTAGCGAGCCGCTGCAGCTGGTGAGCGTGAGAAAAATCGCCGCTCCGCTGTCGCCGAGCTCTCGCTAACCCCGAAGATCGTCGCAGCACCTGTCTGCGGGCCTGAAAACGCCCGCTATCCGAAGATCGTCGCAGCACCTGTCTGCGGGCCTGAAAACGCCCGCTATCTGAAATCATCGCAACAGGATCATCGCAGCGCGGACGCCGAGCGTTCGCCATTTTCCCCGCATCGAATCCGGATCGTCGCTTCCTCGCGGAGCGCCATCTTTGTCAACGCAGCAAGATCGCACACGCAACAGGCTCGGTGCATCATCCTCCCTTCGCGGCAAGGATTTCATCGCATCACCGGCTTAGCGTGAGGAAGTTGTCGCTTTGTCCTGCCCGCAACCCAGCGCACCATCCTCCCTTGCGGTAAGGATTCAACGCATCGCTGGTTAGTGTGAGGAAGTTTAACGCTACAACGCCTTAGCGACATTTGTTGCTTTGCTCCAGGAACCAGATACTTTGTGAGTAAAAGGGTCGCAGAGACCCCTGCCTTGAACTAAACATCATTTTGTGCATCCTGAACTATTTTTCCTTGCAGCATTTCTAAAGTAATTATATTTTTATAGTATTGTGGATTTTTACTGTTATTGGTCTTGTGATTAAGTCTATATAAAAATACCTATTTTTCATAACTACTTGAGTGGTGTCCATTTGTAGTGTTCCTCCTTATATTACTGTGTATGATCATAAATGATTCACACACTGCCTCTGAGATAAGCCTAGCTGCTCGTGCTACGTTACCACAGGGTTGAGCAGGGGTTGTCAAAGGGTGTAGGCTGCTTACTCTGACTTAGGAAGAAGGGTCCCTACTTGGACAGTGGCCAGCCATTGCCAACTAGAGACCCCCATTTCTAACACTCTCCATCTTTTGTTTCCACTTTTTTCATCCCTCTTGGGTATTTGGTTAGGTTACCTCTCTCGTTTGCGTGTTCTTTCTATAGCTTTTTTCCCCTCCCCCCACCTGTAGGTTCTCGTCTGCCCTTTCGACATCCCATAGACTGCCAGAGGGACCGGACTAACCTCCCCACCCACCAAGCATAATTCACGGCCCTCAGACTCTACCCTTGGTTCTCACGATCTTCATGTCCGTGCACACATCCTTGTGCATTCTTTCCTGGAATGTCAATGGTCTTACAAATTACATCAAGCGTAAAAAAGTGCCATCGTATCTCAATACCAAATGCACTAACATAGCTCTTCTCCAGGAGACGCACCTCACTGAAACAGAAGCTGAGACGCTCCGGCGGGATTGGGTGGGCAAAGAGATACACAGTTGTTGTCCTCTGCGAGCAACAGATGACTTAAAGGCACCCCCAGAAACATGGAGTAGTCATCATGATTCGGAAGACATTGCCCTATGTAGTGCTTAAGACCTGGGTTGATCAGGAGGATCGCTAGGTGTTCACCAAAGTAAAGATTAATGGGGAGGTGCTATGCGTAGGTTCAGTGTATGCGTCCACATGTCCGAAGGGCGCCTTCCTTCTTTAAATTACCCGTGTGATGCTGGAGACAGATACCGCTAACATCCTGATATGCGGAGATTGGAACCTGGCCCAGGCTGAGGTCTTAGCCCGCACCTGTCAAATTGACATATGCAATAAGGCGGACAGAGCCCTCCTAGGAGATCTTGGGACTGATAATGACCTTTGTGACATATGTCATCTCTTGCACCTGGTTCATGACACACAATCATGGTTGGATTTTTTCCTGAAGGCCCACTCCTTGCTCCCTGTTCTCTGCAAAACTTAAATACTGGATGGCGCACTGTTGGACTACTCTATTGCCCTTCAAGCTCATGACCAATTTGCAAGCCTTGGCGTCTCAACTTGTCCCGCTACTACCACCCAGTGGGCAAGAACCAGATTAAAACCGACGTTGTGGTGTTCACGGTGGCGGAGAGCGGACTTCCGGGAGGAGGAATATGGCGGCAGGCTGACGCCGGTCGCCGGGAGCTCCGATCCGGAGTATCGACCGCTTTTTCTTGATGAATTGATCCCGTCTTTACGGTGAGAATGCAGGGGAGACCTTGCGCCCGTCTTTTTTGGATGTTGTTCTGACCGTTTCTTTTTCTTTATCTCGCTTTTCTCCTCTGCCGTGTTCTGCCCGAGGTCTGCGGCACTGTGAGGGGCGGCGCTAGGACCGAGGAGCCCTGCAAGCCGCATGGGAGCCGAGGTAGCAGCAGAGGCGGGGTTTGCAGTCTCTGAGACCGGCGGTGGCTGCAGGGAGCATCGGGGAAGGCTATGGAAGAAAATTAGAGCGGCGGCCGCTAGGATCAACTTTCGAGCCCCTGAGGGGCGAGGAGCTGCAGTGATACGGTCAGTGGGGCCAGAGGGGGCAGGGAAAGGCCGTATGCAGCAAAACTCTCAGAGTCTTATCGGCGAAGGTGTGCGGAGTAAACCGGGGCGCATCAGGTACTGCTAATGGAAAGAGACTTTTCTTTATTAAGTTCTGAAAGCTTAGATTCCATCTTAAAACAGGGCCCTGGCCTATGTTCTAAAATCAGAGAAAAGACTTCGGCTTCAGCTTCGGCTATAGAAGTCGCGAGTGGGGAAAGAGCGCTACCTGTTAGAAACAGATACCAGCTTCGCTCTCAGCTGGAACTTCAAAGAGAAGATTTATTGGTCTCACGGGGGGGGGGGGGGTTCAAAGGGGGGTTTGATGCAGTAGTCCCATTAACGCCTCTGAAAAGGAAGGAGAAAAAGGGAAAAAACATAAGGAAAGGGGAGTTATAAAACAGAAAGACTCTGAAAAAATGTGCTCCCCCAATAAAACCCACTCCCTCGTTAAAATCTTACTTTAAGATAATGGAGCAAGTGGCTGCTCCCAGGGGAGGGGGGGGTTCCCCCACTATCTTCTCCCGCTCTGATTATTCCTCAAATCTCCATTGAAAACTGGTATTCCGGATCTAGAGATTGAAGAGACGGCCCCTTCTGGGCTAGAGTTTTTTGATTCCCAGCCCTGCCTGAATCTGCTATCGCAACCCTAATTCAGCAACCAGTTAAAGATCTAGATTCTATGGTCATTGATAGCACTAAGAAATCTACAGCAGGTCCTCCTCCGTCAGCCTTAGGTTCATTACCCTCTATCGATGCTTAAGTAGGGGTAAGGCTTGACCAGGGTGCTCTGGGGGGGAGGCATGGGGATCCGAGTGGCGGACACCTACAGTTACAGTCACTTCTACAGTCCCTCAGAGGAGATTTACTTTCTAAGTTTGAGATCTCCAAGGCAAACCAAAGGGGGATGAACGAGAAGTGTGCAAATTTGGAAAGTAAATTGGACGACATCTGTAAACGAACTGGGGCCCTGGAGGTGGAAGTCGCTACGCTCTCGGAAGCGGGTCAAGTACACATAAAAGACATTGCGGGATTGAAGGCCCAGAATAAGTCACTCCAAATGGACATCGAGAGGCTAGAGATCCAAGCTAGACGGAATAACCTGAAATTTTTAAAGATTCCTGAGGGGCCGAGAACGGCGATGTTAAATCATTGATCTGTAAACTTCTTAGAGAAGGAGTACTTAAAGACAGATCAGATATTGACCTCGAAAAAGAAATTCAAAGGGCGCATAGAGATCCTTTTAGACAACACCCAGACAGAAAAGCTCCCAGAACATTTTTAGTTAACTTCCATACCTTTGCAGTTAAGGATCTGATACTGGGTAGAGCACTCACTGATACATCTCTCCAGTTTGATTCTAAAAAATACCTTATCCGTTCTGATGTGGGTAGAGCTACAGCACAAAGGCAATGGGAATTGGGGTCTAGGATGTCTGATCTGAGGACCTTTGGCGCACACGTTCAGATGAAATTTCCCGCCTCACTGAAGGTGATGTGAAGAAATAAGTCCTATAACCTCACCTCCCCTCAAGAAGTAGATTAATTGCCGATTTTGATGAAAGAGAATTCACATTAAAATAATTTTTTTCCTGGGAAGGTGATGCCTGCATCTGAGTGTATGGGAAGTGTATTAAATTGGAGGGAAGTATAGGTATTGGGAGGAGAGGTGAAGGGAACTAGGAGAGAGGAATAGGGAAGAAAAGAAAAAAAAATATATATATATAATAGATTGAAACTCAAAAAAAAAAAATAGGATATTCATATGTGTGTACAAGAAGGGTGGAGAAAGGAAAAAAAAGAAGAAAAAGAGGGTCAGAGCACATGTGGGATTTTAAACGTTAAATGTTTATAGAGGGTCGATTCTGGTATCGGATCAAGTGAGGTCCCAATAGGCGACTAAGATCGCCAAAGAAGAAGAGGGAGGGTTCCTCAGGGGGGGTGGAGGGTGGTCGTGGGGCACGGGTGTTCGGGGCAAAAATGGGAAAAAATTAGTCCTTATACAATGGTGGAGAAAAGTGCAGGTGGGAGCAAAATTTAGCCTATTTAAGGATGCCCCAAGATGAACAGTATTTCTAATAAAATCAAGATAATCAGCTGGAATGTCAATGGCTTGAGGGATACGAGAAAGATGTCTAGAATGTGTGAATATTTGAGGAATTCAAAGGCTCATATCTGCCTGCTTGAAGAAACGCACCTAGAGGCAGAGGAGTGTAAGTTAGGATTTGGTAAGCTCAGATGGGTCCAAGATCTTCTCTGCTCCGAACAAAAAGGTAGCACTAGGGGAGTGGCAATAGTAATCGCAAATAATGCTGGGATTAAAGTAGAGAAGTTCGAGACAGATCAATCCGGGAGGTGGCTGGTAGCATCATTGTTAATAGGGAGTTCCCCATTGGTGTGTGCAGTTTACTATGGGCCTAACCAAGATGCTCCAGTTGCTCTTTTAAAATTAAAAGCAAGCCTTTCTGATATGGCAACACCTATTATCTTAGGGGGAGATTTTAACCTGATCTTGGATGAACTTCTAGATCGTACCTCAAGGGTTAAATATGCCGCTCCACGTAAATCACATCTAGAATTGAGGAATATTATTAAAGACTTCAATCTGATAGATATTTGGAGAGCAAAAAACGGATTAAAAAAGGACTTTTCCTTTTAGAGCCGCAAGTATAGACATCATTCCAGGATTGATTTCTTTCTATTAGACCAATCCCTTTTCTCAGCAGTAGACTCTATCCTTTATATTCCAGCACTACTCTCTGACCATTCTGTAGTGGAGTTGGCAGTTAATTTTAACCCCTTCAGTGCCACGCCCTTTCCCCGCCCTGTGCCGGGCGTTGCATTAGCGGGCGGGGTTCATGACGAGATAGTCTCGTCATGGGCACAGCGCAACCGCGCTCCATGACGAGACCATCTCGTCATGGGCACTGAAGTGGTTAAGCAAAAAGTATTTCAGAGAAGGTGGACCCTGGATAGATCCTTATTACTAAAGGAAGAGGTCAAGCTGGACTTGGTGAACCAGGCAGAGGAATATTTTAAGTATAACTGCAGTACCGCAACTGATCAGGTGGTCTGGGAGGCATTTAAGGCCTTCCTTAGAGGATCATTAAGTACACTGATGATAAGCAGGAATTTGCTCAGGAGGAAGCTGGAGGCAGAGCGCCTTTTTAAGATCAAGCAAAAAGAACAAGAGCTTCAGATAGCATCGGTAGAACATCAGAATATAGTATTACATCTACAAAGCGAGCTGGACGGATTACGGGCAGAATTCCAAGCTAGTCTGGATAAAATTTTAAAAGATAGGTGGGATGCCAGTAAGCTCAAAAATGTTTCCTATGGCGAAAGATGCGGTTCCTTTCTAGCCTGGAAAACCAGGGTAGATAGGGTAAGGAATCAAATTAAAAGCCTATCCCAGAGTAGTACAGGAGCCATCATATATGATGACGACCAAATTAGGGAGGAGGCGAGAATATTTATGCAAGATCTCTATAAAGAAGACACCTGCTCTGTACCTCAAAGAGCTAAAGATTGGCTGAATCAGCTAGGGCTGCCTCAGATATCTATGTCGGATAGAGCCTTTCTGTGTTCGAGCATACAAGAGGGCGAAGTTAAAACTCAGATTAAGAAAATGGCTAGAGGGAAGGCAGCGGGCCCAGACGGGCTCCCAATAGAGATATATTTGGTAGTTCTTGAAAAGGTTGTCCCTGTCCTAACAAATTTGTTTAATAGAATCTATTTATCAGGTGAGATCGTAACGAAATCATGGTCTGAAGCCACAGTCACACTGATCTTGAAGTCTAATAAAGACCCGCTAAAAATTGAGTCTTATAGACCCATTTCTTTGTTAAACACGGATTATAAAATTTTTGCGGGGGTCTTGGCAGCTAGAACAGCAAGAATTATTAAAACAATAGTACATTCGGATCAGAGGGGCTTCATTCCTGATAGACAGTTGAACAAATTAACTTTTCAAGCTATCACGGCAATAGATGTGGCAACAGATAAGAAGCTTCCATTGACTTTAGTAGCCATTGGTGCCGCTAAGGCCTTTGACCTGGTGAACTGGTCATATTTATGGGAAGCCCTATCTGGGTTTGGTTCTCCCAATAATTTTGTTTCAGCTGTTAGGTCTCTCTATTTCTGCCCTCGGGCAAGAATTTTAGTTAATGGCGCCCTAACAGATTGGGTTACAATTGCTCGGGGCACCCGACAAGGATGCCCCTTGTCACCCCTATTGTTCAATTTATATATTGAACCTTTTGTTTGTCAGCTCAGGTCCGACCCATTGATTAAACCTTTTAAAATTGCAGATCTGGAGTTGAGATTTGCTTTATATGCAGATGATCTGCTTATGTTTACATCTAATCCAGCCGTAGCTATCTCCAGATTAATAGATCAGGCTGAATCGTTTGGGGAAATCTCTGGATATAAAATAAACAAAGATAAGACCGAGATTATGGAATGGAACCAAGACATCGGGACACAAGGGGCTAAGCCTCGAATGAGGTATCTGGAGATCCATCTGGCCCAGAAAGTTGGAGATATACCTAAAGTCAACTTGACCATAGTTTCTAAGGTTGTTTGTGGTTTGCTTCAGCGGTGGTCAAGCCTCCCTTTAAATATTTTCGGAAGGGTTAACCTGATAAAAATGATTATTTTGCCAAAAATAACTTTTTTATTCAGCTCAATTCCGTTATCATTTATGACATCAGATATTGCGAAATTGCAGGGAAAAATTGGCTCCTTTATTTGGAACACTAAGTCCTCTAGAATCTCCTGGAAAAAGTTTAGGAGAAGTCTAAATATGGGTGGGCTAGCTCTACCAGACCTACTCACGTACTGTCACTCATTTCATTTTAAAAACTTCAGAATATTGGCCAACAAGACGGATGCATCTTCACTGGGGTTATTGTTTCAGGCTTTGTTGTATGACATCCCTCAGGGGCAAGAGTTTTTTCTTTTTAAATTTGGAGATCCGAAGTTTTATAAAAAATTCAGGCTTAAGATTCTGGGTGCTGCCTTGAAGAACTGGTTATACATTAGGAAAAGTTTTAAAATCCCTTATTATAAATCTCAGGCCCCGATTTGGGACTCCCCTGGTACCCCTGATTGCCTCAAAGATCAACTCTCTCGGCCTTTAAAAATGGCAGGCATAACATGTTGGGGTGATCTGCAAAAGGATTTGCAGCTTAGAAACTGGAGGAGTGACTGAATCCGAACTTCAAAAACTCTGGGGTAATGTCATTAGTTGTAACTCTAATGAAATTAAGGGCATCTGGGGCGACTCTTTCACTATGCTGCAGGCAGTTGTTAAACGTGCATCACTTAAGAGAAATCATCTATATACTACACACAGGGTATTCTTAACACCTGGAAAATTAGCTAAGATAACAGGCTTAGAATATCATTGCCCTAGGTGTTTGCACCCTGCCGCGGACGACCTTCATATGTTTGTGGGTTGCCCGAAGATTCTTAATTATTGGATCAAGATACATGAATTTTTGGAGGACGTGCTACATCAACAAGTGGAGATCACTCCAGGGACTATCTTTCTTGGCCTTGCGACAAATTACAACCTTAAAGACTCAGTCTTTAAATTGATTTTTTATGTAGTTATCCTGGCAAGGCGTGAGATATGCAGGGCCTGGAAAGACGTAAATGCTCCAACCTTTACGGAATGCCAGAAACATATAATCTTTAGGAGTGAATCAGATATGGCCTGTGATAGCTCAAGCTATAATAAGATCTGGGCGGCCCTAGCAGCATGGCGAAATAGTTAATGGTGGTCCTGTGATTTTACCTGGGCACTGTTGGTCCTAAGTTTCCATAGTAACATTGGGTTCCATTGGCAGCGCGAACCGGAGAGGATTGGGAAAACAGTATCAACTTGTGGGATTCCCATCTCTCCCACTCTCTACGGACCTTGGAGTCAGGGACTGGAACAGGTTGGCCGTTTGAGAGGGGGGACGTTTTGTCTCCCATCAAGAATGCCCTTCATGGTGTATGAGGACAAATAAAAACAAACAAAAAAAAAACCGGCGTGCATACCTAACAGGAGCACAATGGTGGGTTGGTTGACTGACATTGTCGGCGGCAGCGAAGGCAACCATTTCGGGGCAACTGAAGAGGGAAGCTGCCCTGTCCAATAGACAGAGAGAGTACCATCAGAAGGCACTGGAGGCAGATATAGCCAGCCTCAAGTGCACCTACATTGTTCACCCTTCCGCTATTACCAGGCACAGCCTTGAGAAGGCACGCATGGACCTCAATACCCTCTTTACCTCCAAAGCAGAGTATGCGTTTCAGAGGTTGAAGTACCAGCACTATAAACAAGGTGTGAAGGGAGGACGGCTACTGGTGGCGCAGCTCAGGCAGAGGGAGGCGGGAATGGCCATTCCAGCTATCACCACAGATACAGGGGCGCTGGTCACAAAGCCACAGGAAATCGCAGATGTATTTGCATCTTATTATAGGGTCCACTACTCCCCGGAAATTGTCCAGGGAACAATGCAGGTGTATGCCTTTGTGGATGGTATTTACTTACAGTGCTTCTCTGAGGACAGCAGACAACTGCTTCAGGGCGCGATCACCAAGGAAGAGATAGAGCAGGCCATCTAGGATCTACCCTATCACAAAGCCCTGGGTGGGGACAGCTTACCGGCAGAGTTCTACAAGTCGACCAATTCCAAGGTGGTGGATCTTCATCACAAGGCCTTTGCTGAGGCTGATCACTCAGGCACCTTGGGTTTACTATCCAACAGCACTGATATTGGTCCTCCCCAAACCAGGAAGGGACCCTCACTTTCGTGGCAGTTATCGCCCTATATCCCTGCTAAATAGAGATGTCAAGATATTGGCCAGCATTCTAGCTACTTGCCTCAAGCGAATACTTCCCTCTCTTATTCACCATTCGCAAGTGGGGTTTGTCCCAGGCCGCTCGTCATGCAACCATCTTCGCACGTTAGCTCATGCAGTCTGGCAGGCTTCGGACCTTCCGGATGAGGCCGTGGCGCTGTCATTGGATGCCGAGGCAGCCTTTGACTGGATAGAACGGGACTACATATTTGCCACGCTCTGGAAATTTGGCCTTGATGACAACTTCATCCCCAGAGTGACATGGCTCTACGACTCCCCCTCAGCACAGGTTATCTGAGGGGGCTTTTTTTACTGACCCCTTCCCGGACCATAGGGGGTACTGGTCAGGGTTGCCCACTCTCTCCTCTTTGATTTCTCCTTGCGATGGAGCCTTTTCCAGCATCCCTGCGTCAATCAGATCGGATCATATGCATTCCTAAGCCCGGAGGTCCCTTGACACTACCTTAATGCAGATGACATCTTACTCACATTAATGATCTTACCCTCCTCCATTCCTGTGGTGTTGGAGACCATTGATGCTTTTGTGGCAATAACCGGCCACAAGGTGAACTGGGGAAAGAGCGAGGCCTTGTCGCGGTCACGGATTACCACATTCGCCGTAATTGCCAGTTACCTATTCCAGTGGAAGAATTCCTGCCTCAAGTGTCTGGGCATTCTAGTTAACAGGGGCTTGGTGGCAGATAAACTGGACCCACTTATGGAGCGAATGCAATTAGACTTCGCTAAGTGGTCCCACAGGACTTTCTCACTCTGGGGACGGACTCAAGCAGTTAAAATGGATACAGTCTCCCGATTCACTTAAGTGTTGGGCGTGCTTCCCCAATTAATACACCTCTCAACCCTCCGTCAGATAGACTAGACCCCATCAAAGCCTTTCTCTGGGGTTCAGCGAGACCTTACCTGGCAATTTGGAAGCTTATCGCTCATTGATCAGCAGGGGGACTGGGCCTGCCTTCTGTGGAGCATTACTGTCTAGTGCTACATTTGGCACAACTGGACTGGCATACCTGCACCCCCGGGTCCAAGACTCCTCATTATGGGTCATGATCGAACACAGAGTCCAGGAGGCCTCTTGGGACTACAGGCCCTTTATTTTCCTAGCCCCACTTCCACCGGGTCCTCCAACCACATACTAAGAGCCATGTATGCCACCTGGATGTGGGCGCAAAAGCTCATTGTGGTGGATGCGCATCTCCATTACAAAGCTCCCCTCTGGAACAATACTGGTATTCGCATAGAAGGGAGCTTGATTGGGGCCCCTGGTGTTGATTGGGGCTCCTGGCTCTTACACACCTGATCTACGGTGGCAAACTCAAGTCCTTTGAGATGATATGAGACGAAATTGGTCAGTTGAATACTCAACAGTGGCACTATTCACAACCACGTCATTGTCTGCTGAGAAAACTGGGTCCCCAACCCTGGAACATTCCTTGTTCCCAGGTGCTCTCTTACCTTAATACTTGGGGTCAGTTCAAAGGCATGATGTCCGGATTCTACAACCTCCAGATTCGCCACCTCTACTCCCAGCTACAATTGGCTAGCCTCAGGATGACCTGGCGGGCTCGCCTGCAGGTGGAATATGAGAATGGGGCAGAACATTTGGAGGCCCTGGAACGGGGAATCCGGTAGGCAGAGATGAAGCTCAGTCTTTTTAAGATCCTTCAGGGATGGCATTGGATATCGGCACAGCTTCAGGTTGCAGGGTTACTTCCTCCTTCTGCCTGCTGGCAATGTGATCACGTGCCCTGTGATATTGTTCATATCTTACTGGACTGTTCCATCACTCGCCCCTTCTGGACATGAGTGGGGTCTATGCTCTGGGAATCTATGGATTTACTCTCGCCACTTCCGGACCCCTTGATTCTCCTTTATGATTTTTCGAATCTTTCCGAGCTGACCCCCCATGCCCGTCGTTTGCTCATCACTGTTCTGACAGCTGTCAAAATCTGTATTCTGCAACACTGGCATTCTCCACAATTGCCGTCACATAAGGACTGGCCTGCGAAGATGTACAAAACTGCTTCCTACAAAAAGGTCAATTTAAATTTAATGGACACAGCACATGGTCCCCTTTTCTGTAGAAGCCCTCCCCCAATTTGAATTGAATCTTGATTCTTCCTCATCACTATCTTTGCATCCCATTCCCCCACCTTATTTTTCTAACCCCCGCATTACTATACTTGGGTTTCGACTAAGCGGCCTTCTAGTCCATGCTTTGTAGTTTCGCCTTCCTGCCCATCTTCCCTTCACTTCTCTCTTTTGCTTGCTAATTTTCTTACCCCACTTTTTCTTTTTTCTGTTATATTAGGATGGTTTGTTCTTAGTGCATGCATTGCGTTGGCTAGCCAGCCAAGATGGCGGATGCATATTAGTGAAGCTGGGAGCTACTAGCTTCTTTAACTGCCATAATTTCTGTACCTGCCACATCATCCGCTGTCCTGTAATACCACAACAGGTTCCTGCTCTCCCTACCAGCCACTGTGTTACTCTCCTGAGCCGGTGGTTGCCAAGGAGACGGGCCAGGCGGTGGCAACTGATGTAGACCTGCTTCTGTGTGGAGACAGGCCACTGCGGATCATGGCTGCAGTGCCGACTGACTGTGCAGAGACTGGGGGAGCACTCGCCTGGGCTGCCCCCTGCTGCCCTCGCGAGACTGGGTCTGCCACTACCAGGGAGTGTGCTAACTAAGGAGAAACCGCCCCCCCCGCCCCCCCCCAGCTGACGAGACCAAGGGGCACTGCCGACATACCTAGCCCGTCCATAGATGACGCCCTGCTCGGGTGGTACGGAACTACATGACAGAGGCCCCCGAGCACCAGAACCCACCTAGCATCGGTCGGTGGGTGGGGGTGGGGGGGGGAATCAGGTGGCGGGCCCATGATCGGAAGCCCGGATGCCATGTCAGGCCTAGGTTTGCCTGTGCGGGTGAAGGCCGAGACGGTGTGACGAGCTTGAGGTCCTGGCCCAGTGGTGTGCCTGCTCCTTCATCAGATGCCTTGTTGCCCTCCCCACCCTGAGACTCACTGACTGGTGATCCGGCTAAACTACTTGGGGGGTGGCCTAGCCCTGGCCCTTGTGGGGTTCTTCTTTACACCCCCCCCCCCCGAGAGAAAAGAGAGTGCCGGCTCAGGCCCTTTGTGCACTACACACACGGCCGCCGGCGCAGATACACATGGCCCCAGGATGCCGCTTTCCGGTCCAGAGAGGATTCAGCATGGCAGTTCGGGCTGGACTGCTCCCAAAAGGAACAGGGTCAAGACTGATTTGCATATGGCTGGGTCCAAACTGGGGTGGCATGGTGAGCAAAAGAAAGAGGATTTAACCCACATCGATTGACTGGGGGTGAATGTTTAATTTGCTCTGCATTCCGTCCATATTCTGTGTGTCTTTTGCTTACTGACATATAAAGCACTGATAAAAGAGGAACGCCTACCCCCCGGGTCAATTCTTACTTCACACCCCCCTGATAGCAGCACTGGGCGACAAATGGAGAGAGATATCAGAGGAACGACAGATGCATCTGATTATCCAATACCTACATGTAATGGGGCCTGGGAGGCACCTCATAAAATGGTTTGCGGCCTCCTTACACCTCCACACAGCAGTATCGTTCCTACCGCTGAAACAGTGCTGGATACCGACCTGGCATGCCCGTGCACAGATCGGGAGTGCGCTGCAATACTGGAAAGTCCTGTCCGAGTTCCTCAAAACGCCTGTTTTCGTCTTATCCAATATTATGTCACACAGATGGCATTCCTTACTCCTGTCAACATAAATAGATACTTCCATTGTGTAGATGCTGTCTGCCCCAGATGTCACACCCTCGATGCAGATCTCTTGCACATGGTGTGGGCCAGCCCGTTCCTTGTCTTGTACTGGGAAGGAGTCATTACTCTATTAGTCGAATGCACAGGCCGTGAGTTAGCACATTCATAGGAGGTATGCATTTTAGGCCTTTGTTACAGAAGTAAATGACACAAGGTGACCTCTCGCTACATCGAGCTAGAAACACTGGTTGCCAAGTGCTTCATGTAAGAAACTGGCTCTATATACACTATACCAAAATGAGGTATAGTGTGTATAGAGTCCAAGTGACCCCAGAGGTAGTCAGAGGTTGAAGTTAGATAGAACCTTACTCTCTTTTTGTGGTAGAGCAGTCGAGCAGTAAGGCAGTATCAGAGGACAGTGTTAAGCATTTGATGTACACACTCAGTCAGCAAATGAATTCACACACTCAAGAACTGAACTCTAGGCCAATTGTTTTTATATAAAAAAAATACTGTTTTATTTTAGAACCAAGCAAGCCTGCCACAGGTAAGCATAAAATACTTTGCAATAATAAGTTGCTGAAGATAGAACAGTTTGAAAATGCAATGGAAATTGTATTTTGTTTCATTTACAGGGGAGAAGTAGTTTGCAACACTTAGCAAATGCAGTATATTGAAATGAATAGGCTTTTCCAGTAAATTACAGGTAAGTTACTTTTTACGGTACTTTTCTAACTCAGTGCTGGGTACCTAGATTCAGCACTGGGACATTTCCTGCAAATAGGTAAGAAAATACATTTTGGTTATTTGTGCGATTTTTAAAGAATATTTTTAGTTTTCAAAACTCCACACGAAAACATTTTGGAAGAAAATGATCAATGTTATCCTATGGAGGGAAAACAGGTTAAAAGTTCACAGGTAAGTAATCGACTGTGGGAGCTAAGGTTCTGGGGTTAGACTCAGGGGTCCCCCAGGGTCAGTTATGCACTGTTGTTGCACCCTCAGCTGCACTAGGGCGGCCGGGTGCAGAGTGTTGAGGCCCAATGTTATTCTATGGAGGACAGGGGGTCTCCAGTTGGTGGCTGATGGCAAGCAGGCCACTGGGTTGTGGGAGCAAAGCTCCTAGGGTTTAGGTCAGGGCAAATAGGGAACCAATTTAGCACCAAAGGTGCACCCTTAGCAGCACTAGGGCGGCCGGGTACAGGGTGCTGTTTTGAGGTTGGGTGCCCTGTTGTTTTCAATGGAGCACCTCCGGTTAGGTGAAACACTGCAGGCTCGGGATGAGGATCTTCTGGGTGCGACCACCACTCTCAAGGGGTAAGTTGGGATGTTGTGGGTTGGTTAAGCACTGTTGGTTTGAGCACACAAGGCCGTGGGGCATCGGGTGCAGGGGTGAATTGGGATGTCTGAAAGTCTTACCCTGCTCTGGTCGCGGTAGGGGGGAATCCTCTGGATTGAGACTGCAGGCGTTGACTGGAAGCAGGTCAGGAGTCGCCGGATTTCGGGTCAGGATCGCCGGGGTGACCTCCTCATGGTGTTTTTCCACTCGCGTTAGGGCTTGGGTCGGCAGGTGCAGAGTGGGCTGGATTTGCATGTCCGGCCGGAGCCAGAAGCTGCAGTTTGAACAAGTCCACTGTTCACAGGAGAAGCAGGCTTAGAAGTGAAGGCAGGCAGGTCCTCTGGGGTTTTTGAGGTTGCTGGCTGCAGGACAACCGTGATTTCGCAGGAGCAGGTTCGAGGGGAGACAGGCCTGTAGGACTGGGGCCAAGTCAGTGGGCGTCGTCCTCTTGTTAGGTCTGCACGGCTCTTCGTCCTTCTTTTCTTCTGGTTTCTTGTCTGATCTGAGGAAGCAAGGAAGGTTGAGAGTGCCCCCTAAATACTAGATTTAGGGGCGTTACAGGTAGGTAAAGGGCAGGGACCAATTGGTCCCTTCCTTGGGGTAGGCACACCCCCTATCGTGCCACCCTCCAGTGGGAGGGGGCAGGAGCCTATCCCTGGTTGGCTAGGTCCCCATCCTCAAGATGGTGGGGACTCAGAGTTGTGCTTCACCTCGCCTCCCCCACCTGAGGGGTGGAGTTGGCAGAGGTGGGCACACCTCTTCCCTCGCTTGTTTTTCCCGCCGGCTCTCCAGTCCAAAGTAACTGGTGTGGGAGGTATGATTCCACCCTACTAGAGGGAGAAACATGCCACACCGGTACACCCGGTACCAGCTCATCAGACCCTGGCATCACAAAATGGATGCTGCCAGCCACAGACACGAGTTTGCCTCCCTGCTGCTGGACGAACCTCCGGCAGGGGAGGCCGGACAATAGGTTTTCTGTCACAGGGAGGTGTAACCACCTCCCAGACAGGCTTTAGTGTATTGGGGCTGGGTGGGTGCACTCTGAGAGTGCTTTGAAGTCTGCACTGGGGGCACATTTGGTGTTCCTGTGCATAGTCCAGCTCAAACCGGTTGCAGGGGCTACCAGCCCCTGCTCTGGCGTGAAACTGGACAAAGGATATGGGTGTAGCCACCCTTCTGTCCTGACCCTCCCATAGGTGGGTCTCCAGAGTTTGTCCCACGCCTTACTTGGGTATAAAGTAGGAACCCCTGGCTACAGGATTTTCGATTTACCTGGATGAAACTCTGACACAGAATCCCGGAACTTCGACAATCTACACTGCGCTAGATGACTGAAGAAACTCCCTTGAAGTAAAGGAGTTACTCCCCTGCAAGGCAGGCACCAAAGACACAACTGTCCGGTTTACATATCCAAAGCTCCTGAGGACTCAGAAGAATATTGTTCCCGTGTTCTCTGAGGTCGATCTGTGCACTCAGCAACTCTGAGGCCTGTATCCGTCTTGGGAACACCTCTTCCCTCGCTTGTTTTTCCCGCCGGCTCTCCCGTCCAAAGTGGGGGGAAGAGCCAGTGGGGACCAGTTGCTGAAAGTAGCAATTGGTCTGGAGAGGCTCACAAAGGCCTTTGAAGCTTCCCCTTCGTGAACCCTGCCCATCCTGGGTAAGGACGCTTTGCACCTCGCCCCAGGATGTGCATTGTTTCAGGCCCCCAAGAGCCGCAGGCTCTCGACCCAGGGGTCCAGAAGCAGGTCTGTTGGTAGCAGCCTAAGCAGCCACTCAGTCAGGTCACTATTAGTTAGTTGAGTTTCAGGGGGCATCTGCTAGTCCATGTTGCTGGGGCGCTTGATAATGCTGCTGGTGAAACCATGGCTAAACCCTTACAGCTGGCTTCTGATGATAGGTCTATGCTGCTGCTAGTCCGGGTAACTGGGCCCCTACAATGCTTGGCCTCTCAGGCGTCTAGGCTGCTCCAGGCCTTGGCTAGAACCAAAGTGCGCCCCAAGCCTCGGTCCTGCCTCTCTGAAGGTTGGGTTGTGCTTGCTTAAGGATGTTGGGATATGTTGAAGGAAGCCCCCTCATGCTGCTGCACCACCAGGGCTTTGTTATGCTGATGGCCCCACGACTGGAATCATAGATTGGTGGCACGCAGAGGTGGGGGCTTGTTTCATAAACAACGCCTTTGGATCTGGAAAGCGCCCTGTGATGGCCAGGTTAAACGCTGGGTATCAAGCGCCTTGATTGGAGGAGGGGGTGTCGAGGCAGGGGTGGAACAGCTCAGTCGGGGATGGAGACAGATGCACCAGGACTCTCTGTGGACAGGACAAACACCAAGGGAAACAACACACACTGTTTGTGTTGAGGTAGAACAACACTAAAATAGAGGCAAACAAAGGGTGCAGGCAGCAGATTACACCACAAATCCGGGATCAGGGGGATTTTCTGAGGGATATGGAAAGGGGGTGCAAAGCAAGGTCCTGTGGACTCCCCAAGCGATGGAGAGTCAGGGTACGTCTGGAGCAACCAGGAAAGCCTGTTGAAAGTTAAAGTACCCTTCTCAGGGACCCACAAGTCGACAGACATGGGATCACGAAGGGACCTCGAGAGAAATCACAAAGGGCCAGCTCACGGAACACTAGTGGAGTGTAAGCAGGCAATCTTCGGTGGAATCGCTGCTCAGGGTCAGGGCTACAAGTAACCAAAAGCTCAGCCTCAGAGGTCGCCTCAAAGCTGATGCTTCTGCTAAAGGTCGCGGTGCCCACCCTTAGCGACTGGACGACTTCCTGGCCCAGGCTCTCACAGGACCGACCTCTCGTATATGGAAGCCTTAAGTCCCATGTTTAGGGTGACCAGATGCAAATGAGATTCTCAAAAATGGTAATTTTAGGAAGGACAGTGACCTTCGGGAGTGGGGTGTAATTTGCGGCCCCCCCCTTCACTCCATCAGTCATCCCTGTCAGCCACCCTCTCGCGAGCCTCACTGGACCCTGCAGTGTGGCATTTTTCAAGGGCTGTCACTTTTTTCAGATAACACAGCGCCTATTTGTTCAGGATTTTGGGGTGACAGCTGCTGGCTCTGGGGGTCTCCTCCTCCGACTTGCCCAGCATTTACTATATTTCACAAGCCACGGATCAGATAATTAACCCAGCGTTTTTACTTCTGTTTGTTTTGTATGGCGTGCGCAGGGTTCTTTAGTCCTATATGCCGCATAATTCTAGGAGCACAGGTAACGACAAACCCCTGTAAAGTGGTTTGAGGCCTGTCTATTATGAAGTAAAAAGCCGTATTTTACAGGGAACTGTGAAATATTCCCATGTTTCACGGTTCGCTGTGCAATACGGGATTTTATACCACTGTGTGAGAAGTTGGCCTGGTATATGCTGTCCACTAATTATAGTGGGCACCTTGCACCAGTCCAAACAACCCTTATTGATGAATAGGTTTAAGACAACCTTTATTGAAAGCTATCCTAGTGGTAGCTATGGAGAGCAGCCTTCAGGCTAAGTCTTGAAGGAGTGTAAAGCAGCTTGGTTTACCAGATTATAACCTCTTGAATGACCAAATGAAAGAACCACACATGGTATATTTAAAATATATGTATTTATTTCTAAACACTCACTACTAATCTCTTTATGAGATTAAAGCGCAAGATACACAATGTTAAAGCACTAAAACGACAGTAAAATAGCACAATATACAATGGGCCCCAGGGGGGACCAAACCATATATTAAGAAAGTGGTATAAGAACCACGACTTGACTAGACACAGTGCCTAGAGCACGTAGAATCGCTGGGACCCCAAGGAGCCACCCAAGGTAGTGACACAGGAGACCCACGGGGCACACGTGCAGTGTGAGAACACAGCCGTGAGCGCCATACGTTGCTATGGGAGAGTCGCGGTTGGAATTTTACAGATTAAGGACACTTAGAAGAGGACTTGGAGCAAACCCTTGGAGACTTAGAAGGTTCTAAGGCCAGCACCCACATGAGCACTGGAGTACTCGTGTTACCTAACCCAGGGAAGCCGGGTGCATAGGTGTCAAATGGTGTCGGGAATCTTCATAGTTTCCAATGGAGAGTTGCTGCAAAGTGCTGCTGCCATGAAGAGGAAAAAAGAGGAAAAGTATCCGGTGTGATCCAAGCCTGGATTGAAGATCTGAAGAACCTGAAAGCAGAGGGGACAGAGTCTGGGTCACTTTCCAATGACCAGGGGCACGATAGGCGAATGCACCCCGATGTCGGGTGTTTCAGGAGTGAAGAGGTGAAGCTTGACTCCGCTGCCACGGGGACCAGGAGGCGTCGACAATGACCACAGTTTGCAGGCGAGCTGTCCCACGAAGGATGTCGAGTGCTGGGGGGTCGGTGTCCGGATTGAAGACCAACAAGCCTTGACAACGGCAAGCCACGCGGTAGGAGTAAAACGGCTTCGGTGTGGGCCACCATTGTCCTACTGTGAAATAGTGGTGGATGGATATTGGATACTAGGTTTAGTTTGTTAGTAGTAGTTAATAATTGTTTTATGCGGTCTGAAGGTGGCACGGGGCTCTCTTCCGCTGGCTCATTCTCCCACTGAGCTATCGTTCTAGTTTGTGAATATTAGCATTTTTAATGCAGTTCTAAGCCTTGCATACTTCCCCCGTTGCAAGGTTTGGTCCGCCCAGGCCATATGCTGTGGAAATATGGAGACGAAAATATGGCGTTGAGTTACCAAATGTATCGCCTCGTCAGGGGGGTAGTAAGCGCTACATAAATAAAAAAGTAGAAAAGAAAGACTCTGGGACAGACCGGCTGACCGGTTATACTTAGTGAAAAGTTAATATTTACTCTAGCCATCAAGTCATAAGCATATAGCTTCAGAAGGAGGGATCAAAAAGAAGCTATTTACAATCAATCAATCGGAACTTGTATAGCGGCTAACCACCCAGGAGGGTATCCAGGCGCTGAAGATGTGTCTAGAATTAAAGGAGCACACCCTTTAATTCAGGAACGTGTTTGGCCCGCTGATAGCCAAAAAGCTGTATATGGCACTTTGAGTCAGAGCTATAAAATATTTTAGCGAACTGGTCATGTTAAAATTAAAACTACAAGTTACAGACCTCAACTTGCTGCTGGCTAAAAGCCAGACCGACGTTGTCAGGCATTACTAGTCAACCATATAGTGGAATTCTGCGACTGTGCCAATTGTAGATGTGAGGTGTTCCAATTCTGGCTTTGCAGCTTATGTGATTGTTATCTGTGCAGCAGCCCTTGGTACACCTCGCCCACCTTGCCTCGTCCTCTCCCGCACCGCATGCCTGGCTGCATGTGGGGTTTCCGACTCAGTGCTCACAGCAGTTAGTGAGCAGAACCGAGTCTGTCAGAAAGCGATTTGTGACTGCAAATGCTGCTCACCTTATAGCTTAGTTGTTTTGCATCAAATTCTCTACTCTACACTCAGGCTGGAGAGCTGTTAGCAGAACACATTTATTAAAATTTCTTCAACTCTCCTTCTCAAGAGAAAGGGAACCAGCAGACGAGGGACCGCGGCAGAAGGATGTCAGGGCCTGGACGGACCAGCAAAAGTACACCTTACTGCTCCTAAACTGCAGGTCCCTGCCAAAACACAGCGCAGAAATCTTTCTGCTAATAGACGAGCGGACTCCTGACGCCGTTTTTCTAACCGAGACCTGGCTAACCCCAGATTGTGATCCAGACGTGATACAAGCACTTCCCCTGGGTTACCAGATCTCTCGCAGGGAAAGGGAGGAGGTCTTGCAATTATCCATAAATCCTTATACCAGTGCCACTGCACCCCCGGACCCAATCCCAGATTGCGAAAGCATGTCTTTCTGCCTCAAACTCACCCCCAACGACAGTCTAACAGGGGCACTTGTGTATCGCCTCCCAGGCCCAATGAACCACTTCCACTCTTCACTACCCTCGCTAGCGGCTGAGTCTGCCATGTCCTCTTCCAACTTCACGGTTCTGGGCGACTTCAATATTCACTTCGACAACAGCACTGACAGCACTGCTAATGAGCTAGCCTCTAGCTTGGCCGCTATCCAACTGGAGCAATTAATCCGGTCTCCCACTCATAACAAAGGTCACCTGCTTGACCCTGTCTTTAGCAATTGTCCCAACCTCTCAGTTGGCACCATCACACACCTCCCCTGGAATGATCACTTTCTTATCCCCCTCAATTGGTCCACCCACAAATTCACTTCCCCTACCCCTATACCACGAAAAATGAGAAACTGGTCTAGGCTCCCTCCAGAGCAGTGGTCGAGCCTACTGTCTGTTTCAATCAATCAATCAATCAATGCATTTATATAGCGCACTACTCACCCGGAGGGTCTCAAGGCGCTTGGGGAGGGGGGGTCAGCTACTGCTCGAACAGCCAGGTCTTGAGCTGCTTCCTGAAGGTGAGGTGGTCTTGGGTCAAGCGGAGGTGGGTCGGGAGGGAGTTCCAGGTCTTGGCGGCCAGGTAGGAGAAGGACCTTCCTCCTGTGGTGGCTCTTCGGATGCGGGGGACGGCGGCGAGGGCGTGGCTGGTCGATCGAAGCTGGCGTGTGGGAGTGTAGAAGTTGAGGCGGCTGTTGAGGTATCTTGGGCCTTGGTTGTGTAGGGCTTTGTGTGCGTGGGTGAGGAGACGGAAGGTGATTCTCTTGTTGACCGGGAGCCAGTGCAGGTCTCTCAGGTGTCCGGAAATGTGGCTGTGTCGGGGGATGTCGAGGATGAGTCTTGCTGAGGCGTTCTGGATCCGCTGGAGTCTCTTCTGGAGTTTGGTAGTGGTTCCGGCGTAGAGGGAGTTGCCGTAGTCCAGTCGGTTGGTGACGAGGGCCTGGGTGACCATCTTCCTGGTCTCGGTGGGGATCCACCGGAAGATCTTACGTAGCATGCGCAGGATGTTGAAGCACGACGAAGAGACGGCGTTGACTTGTTTGGTCATGGAGAGGGAGGAGTCCAGGATGAAGCCCAGGTTGCGTGCGTGGTCTGTAGGTTTGGGTGCGCTGCCCAGGGCGGTGGGCCACCTGGAGTCGTCCCAGGCGGAGGGTGAAGAGCCCAGGATGAGGACTTCCGTCTTGTCTGAGTTTAGTTTCAGGCGGCTGTTCATCATCCACTCGGCTACGTCTGTCATCCCTTCGTGTAGGTTGGCTCTGGCGGTGGCGGGGTCGTTGGTGAGGGAGAGGATCAGCTGGGTGTCGTCGGCGTAAGAGATGATGTTGAGGTTGTGTTGGCGTGCGATGGCCGCGAGGGGGCTCATGTAGACGTTGAAGAGGGTGGGGCTGAGTGATGATCCTTGTGGTACGCCGCAGATGACTTCGGTGGCCTCGGATCTGAACGGTGGGAGGCGGACTCTCTGTGTCCTTCCGGCGAGGAAGGAGATGATCCATTCTAGTGCCTTCTCTTGGATTCCGACGTTGCTGAGGCGCTGCACTAGGGTGCGGTGGCAGACAGTGTTAAATGCCGCGGAGAGGTCCAGGAGGATGAGGGCCGCAGTTTCCCCGTTGTCGAGCAGGGCTCGGATTTCATCGGTGGCTGCGATGAGGGCGGTCTCGGTGCTGTGGTTGGCCCGGAAGCCAGACTGCGAGAGGTCGAGGGATCCGTTTGTCTCGAGGAAGGCGGCCAGCTGCTTGTTGACGGTCTTCTCGATGACTTTAGCCGGAAACGGGAGGAGCCAGATGGGGCGGTAGTTTTTGAGTTCGGTGGGGTCCGCTGATGGTTTCTTCAGTAGAGCGCTAAGTTCGGCGTGCTTCCAGCTCTCCGGGAAGGTAGCGGTGTCGAAGGAGGTGTTGATGATGTCCCGCAGGTGGGGTGCGATGACAGCGTCGGCCTTGTTGAAGACGTGGTGAGGGCAGGGGTCGGTTGGGGATCCGGAGTGGATGGAGTTCATCGTGCGTCGGGTTTCTTCGGTGTTGATCGGAGTCCAGGTGCGGAGGGTGGTGGTGGGGGGTGCAGGTGCGGTCGTGGGGTGCGTTGGCTGTGTGATGAAGCTGTTGTGTATGTCTGCGATCTTGTTGTGGAAGTAGGAGGCGAGGGAGTTGCAGAGGTCTTGTGATGGGGTGATGTCGTTGTTTCCGGCGTTGGGGTTGGAGAGCTCTTTGACGATGTTGAAGAGTTCCTTGCTGTTGTGTGCGTTGTTGTCCAGTCGTATGCGGTTTTCTTGGCGGTGTGGATCAGTTGGTGGTGTTTTCGAGTTGCGAGCTTGAGGGTGGTCATGTTGTCAGGTGTTGGGTCTCTGCGCCAGGCTCGCTCGAGGGCTCGGCAGTTCTTCTTGGAGCTCTTGAGTTCGTCGGTGAGCCAAGGTGCTTTCTTATTGCCGGGTCTGCTGGGCGGGGTCCTCAGTGGGGCGAGGTCGTCTGCGCAGTTGCTGATCCACTTCGTGAGGTTGTTGGCGGCCTGGCTGGGGTTCGCTGAGCTGGCGGGGGGGTCTTGGCTCAGGGATGCGGCGAGCTGGTCGGTTGTGATCTTGTTCCAGCTTCTGCGTGCGACCTGTTGCTGGTGAGGGTGGATCGTGTTCTTTCTGAAGCTGAAGTGGATGCAGCTGTGGTCCGTCCAGTGGAGTCCGGTGGCGTGGCTGAAGGCGATGTGCTTGCTGGATGAGAAGATGGGGTCGAGTGTGTGTCCGGCGTAGTGGGTGGGGGAGGTCACCAGCTGCTTGAGACCGAGGTTGGCGAGGTTGACCAGCAGGGTGGTGGTGTTGCGGTCGTTGTTGTTCTCCAGGTGAAAGTTGAGGTCCCCGAGGAGGATGTAGTCAGCGGAGGGGAGGGCGTGCGGGCTGATGAAGTCGGCAATGTCTTCGCTGAATTGTGTGCGTGGTCCCGGGGGTCTGTAGATGAGGGTGCCTCTGAGGGTGGTCTTGGGGTCGGTGTGGATCTGGAAGTGCAGGTGTTCGGCGGTTGTGAGGGTGTCGTCGGTGTTGGTCGTGATGCGGATGGTGTTCCTGTGGATGATGGCGATGCCTCCTCCGGTCTGATTGCCGCGGTCCCTCCGGGTGATCTTGTATCCGTCCGGGATGGCGATGGCGATGTCGGGTGCTGAGGAGGCGTTCATCCATGTTTCCGTGAGGAAGGCGACGTCTGGTGCTGTTGTGTCGAGCAGGTTCCAGAGCTCTAAGGCGTGTCTGTGGACGGAGCGGGTGTTGAGCAGGATGCACTTCAGGTGGTTGCTGCTGGTGCTCGGTTTGGTGGGTGCTGGTGCACTGCAGGTCCGGATGCAGGTGAACTTGCAGGAGTGGCAGCTGAAGGGTCCGTGGGTGCGTCTCGGGGTGGCTCTGTAGCATCCAGGGATCCGGCCGACGTTGAGTGCGTTGTGTTCGGTGGCGTCGTAAGTCCGGCAGGTGGGCTGGTGTCTTCGGGGGCCAGGGGTACGGGGTGCTGGGCGTGGTACAGGCGCGGACGGGCGCAGACGGGCTTACCTTTGGCGCGCCCGGTGCGCGGCAACGCTGCGCGTTTGCCACTCTGCCATATGAGGAGAGTGGGGGGGGGGGCGGAGCGAGGGAGGAGCAGCTGGGAGGCGGGAGCGGGGCGGCGAATGGGTAGGGAGTGAGAGGGAAGGGGGCGGGGCCGCAGGGGGGCAGCGGCGGGGAGCGGGCGGGAAACGCGACCGGGGCTGGGCACACCAGAGGGGGAACAAAAACGAAAATCAGAGGGCAGGGGCACAACAAGCGGACAGCAGAGAAAAATACAATACAATGATACTTAGAACAGGGAACAACGCAGTGACAAAACGATACAAATTACAACGGGGAACAGCGCAGAGACAAAGCGATATAAATTACAACAGGGAACAACGCAGAGACAAAGCGATATAAATTACAACAGGAGCACAGCTGCGGGCAGCGGCGGCACTCGGCGGGATCGGGGGCAGCCTGGGCTCACTCGCAGAGAGTGTGTGCGGTGCGTGGGGTGACCGGCCCAGAGGGTCAGAGGTCACTGCCCACCACTTTCAAAGCCTCCTCTCTCCCAGAACCCCATACCTGACAGCGGGAAATTCAACAAATGGATCGAGGATTCCATTGACTCTATTCTCCCCACCAGGAAAACTGTGTTAAAAAGAGCACGAGAAACTGCCCCCTGGTACTCGGAGGAGCTCAGGGAGAAAAAAAGTCAGTGCAGAAAGCTTGAAAGGAAATGGCGCCTGGGATACGCCATCACTGACAAAAACAGGTATAGGGAAGTCATTAGGGAATACAAACTCGAAATAAATATAGCCCAGGCCTCCTACTACAAAGAGAAAATTATGGCAGCTAGATCCAAGCCAAGAGAAATTTACCAAGTAGTCAAAAGCCTCTCTAAGATCTCTCACCCTGCACTTCCAGCCGATAATCCCATAGCTCGATGCAACGATCTAGCCGAATTTTTCTACCAAAAAATTAACAAGATATATTTATCCTTCACAGCCCCCGATTTGGAGCTTAGCTCCACTGAATCCCAACCTCTGATTACAACAGAACACCTCCCGCGAGTGATTCTGAACAATTTTCCATTATTGGACTCAGAATCACTCAAATCCCTAGCACAACAGACAAAATCAGGCTCCCCTCGTGACCCAGCTCCCCCTCGCACGATGATCATGGCCAGCCAAGTCATCCTCCCCACTCTCATGGAGATACTTAACAGCTCCATGCAAAAGGGAGGTGTTCCCCCCACCTGGAAACAGGCGATGGTGAAAGCACTACTTAAGAAGCCCAATCTCAATCCCAACGACCCTAATAACTACCGCCCCATCTCCCTGTTACCTTGAGCAAGCAAGATTCTGGAGAAACACATCAATCTCCACCTCACTAAATTCCTCGAGGAGAACCGGCTATTGGACTCCACTCAAACAGGATTCCGCCCCAAAGATGGCACGGAAACGGCTCTCCTAGCCGTGACGGAGGAATCTAGGAGGATCTTGGACCGAGGGGGATCAGTGGCAGTGGTCCTCCTCGATCTGAGCGCCGCGTTTGACACGGTGTGCCACAAAACTCTGCTGTGTCGACTATTCGATCTGGGAGTCTCCGGAGACGCCCTTGACTGGTTAGGATCCTTTTTGAGCGGAAGGACCTTCCAGGTCTTCGACGGTGACTCCTGTTCCACCAGCAGACCTCTGAACTGCGGGGTACCCCAGGGCTCCTCCCTATGCCCCACGCTGTTCAATGTGTACATGAGACCGCTGGCTGAGGTCGTCCGCCAATACGGTATCAAGATCATCTCGTATGCGGACGACACTCAGCTTGTGGTCTCCCTGGCACAGAAGAACAGTGGGCACCCGCAAGCCAACCTGGCAGCCTGCATGGAGGATGTTAGGAGATGGATGACAGCATCTTCACTAAAACTTAACGGTGACAAAACCGAGATCATGCTTCTCGGCCCCCCCACTCTCACCACCATCGACCAGCTATGGCCCTCCAGCTTAGGCCCACCACCAACCCCGAAGGAGGACATTAAAAGTTTAGGAGTCTGGCTTGACAAAGCACTTACCCTCAACACTCAGGCAACTAAAACCTCAGCAACCTGCTTCGGGATCATGCGGATGTTGAGAAAAATCCTTCCAATCCTGCCCTTCAAAGCTAAGCAAGTTGTCTTTCAGGGCCTTATTCAGTCCCGACTTGACTTCAACAACGCCCTTTACCTGGGAGCTCCTGAATACGTGCTGCAAAAACTCTAGCGGACCCAGAACTGCGCAGCACGCATGCTACTCCAGATTCCTCGTAGAGAATCGGCTAAAACTGGGATCCGGTCACTCCACTGGCTACCTGTCAGGGAAAGAATAAAATGTAAAACCCTGTGCTTATCCCATCAAGCCTTCCATAGAGCTAGCCCTGAGATCAATCACTCACTTCTCACCCCTTACTGTCCCGGTAAACTACTCCGATCAATGAACGCTTTTCTTGCTGCAGTCCCCAGAATCAAAAGGTCTAGAGCAGGAGGCAGGTCCTTCACACTCAATGCCGCTAAATTATGGAACTCCCTTCCCCTGCCCCTAAGATCCAACCCCACCCTCTCGTCCTTCCGTAAAGAGCTAAAAACATTCCTCTTCAGAACCTAATTCCGCCCCTCAGAGTACTATTTCCTTTATTCAGCGCTTGGACGCCCTAGGGCAGCGGTCGCGCTCTACAAAACCCCTTTTCATTTCATTTCATTTCATTTCAAGGAAGGATTGCGCCTCAGCTGGAAAGTCACCCTTCGGCAGTTCCAGCAAAGGGAGGCGGCCGGGCAATCTGCAACAGGACTGCAGCTTCGAGCACTGGGGGCCAAGTCACAGCCATCTGCTCAAGACCCTACACCAGCAGCACCACGACCAGGAGAGGGGCAGCTTCCGGAGGAAAGCCTCCTCTGCGACGCTCAATGGCACGCTGCTCTTCATGAGCCCCTCTCCCCCTGCCTCAGCCCCTCCTCCCCCCGACATGTCTTGTGCGGCCAGCAGCACCTGCGCATCATTCAGGACCTTAAAGCCAGACAGGCAAACATGTAATTTGTACTATAGGTGAGCAGGTGTAAGAAAAGTTGCACACGGCATTGGATGTATCAGGGACTGTCCGGGACTATGTGGGGGAACACAGTCAGGGACTTGGGCAAGGACTGGGATCTGGGTAGAAAACGTACACAGAAAGAGGAGTACAGCGCTGCCCAGGATCATACAGGGAGTCAGAGGAAAAAAAGGGATCCAAAGGGGAAGCCTGTACAAGTGAACAAGATGGGTAAGACTCAGAAAGGAAGGACACTCACGAGGCAATTTAGTATTCAGAATATCTACACCCAGGACAAATGTGCAAGACATATATATGAAACAACATTAACAATAAAGGGGAGTGCGGGGTAAAACACTCAAGAGCTCCACACGGTAAGACTGAAGCTCAGTAAGTTTCTCACCCACAATTGCTGTTACAGATACTGACTGAAAATACCCACTTGTAGGATAAGCATGCAAAGGCTTGGTCTGTGGAGCTTATACCTATGGTGATTTTATAAATGTAACTCAAAGAAAATACTCACAGTGAACGAGAAACACCATCTAGGTAGTCAGCTGTGCCCATAGATCCTGGCGATCAAACAGGAACACGCAAGGCAGTAACAGCAAGGAGGTAAAACTTAACACAAGCACAATAGACAAGGAGCTAGCAAGGAGGAGTGCTTAACAGGAATGGAAGGAAATCACAGGGCACACTTGGCAGAAAGCAGGTAACAAACATACAAGGCAACAGAAGCAAGAGCAAGGCAGCAGAATAGAAAGACAGCAAACTAGAACTGGAGCCAAGGAAATGGGAAGAAAGGTAGGAACTGGAAAGGGATATACAGAAGGGGCGGCTACAAGGGTATACCAGAATAGTGCAGGTTAAGGAATCAAGAAAACAAAGTAGCATAGAAGGCAGTGCTAGGGCAGGAACAAGAATTGAGATAAGGCTCAGGAGTCAAGGTAGCACTGCAGACAGTGCTGGTTCCGGAACAGGGAATCACTAAAGCTTCAGGAGTCAAGGTTGCACTGCAGATAGTGCTGGTTCAGGAACAGGGAATCACTAAGGCTTCAGGAGTCAAGGTAGTACTGCAGACAGTGCTAGTTCAGGAACAAGGGAAATTACTACAGCTCAGGAGTCAAGATAGCACTGCAGGCAGTGCTAGTTCAGGAAACAGGGAAATTACTATAGCTCAGGAGTCAAGGCAGCACTGCAGGCAGGACTGGTTCAAGGAAACAGGACATAGCTACAGCTCAGGAAACAAGGAGTCAAGAGAGCATTGCAAGTAGTGCAAATCAGGAACAAGAAAATAGCTGAAGCCCAGGAACAAAGAATAACTATAGCTCAGGAACTCAGGAAACAAGGTAGCACTGCAGGCAGTGCTAATTCAGGTACAAGGAACAGCTATAGCTCAGGTTTCACTGGAAACAAGGATATCAAAAGTTCAGAAAACACTGGAAACAAGGATCGGTGTCACCAGAAAACAGCTACAATGACCAACCTTGGCCTGAAGGGAGCTGGGGCTTAAAAGAGCTCACAGTAATCACATGCATCAGGTATGAGCAGGCTAGCAGCAGCCAGCCACATGTGAGCTGAATTCCTCCACCCATCCTTGGCCTGCAAGGGTGGAGACAAAGCAGAGAGAAGGGAATTCTAGGTAATGGAGTTTTAGGCATGAGCAGGATTGCTTCCACAAAACCCGGCATAGATTGGGAATGGATGTCAATTCCCAAAATAGTGTCCAAATGGCTCGATTTCAGTATGTACATGAAGGGGAGGGTCTGGAAGCTTATTAGAACACTGGAGAGTCTCACAGTTCAGCCCCCTGGTGGTGGAAACAAGAACGCAGGGAGCAAGTCGTGACACCTGGGAGGTGGCGGTTCCCGGGGCTGCAGGGGCCCCCGCTGGCCCCCGCACTATATTTTGTGATTGCCTCGGGACCTGGCCCCCGGGGGCTTTTAAATAAACGAAGCGTAGAGCCCGCGCTTCGTTTTGGTTTTTTTTTTATAATTTTGTCTGGATTCGCGCACCAAGCGCGAATTCGGCCAAAATTATTTTTTTTTAAATGCTTTTATTAGGCCTAGGGGGTCAGGGTCTTTCTACCCTGTCCCCTTTTCTTGTTTTTCAACCTTTTTTCCACTGTTTTCTTGTGACTCGGTTACTGAGTCACAAGATGGCTGCCAACACTTCCTGGTTTAGAGTGTTGACAGCCAATCAGAAGTCAGCTGTGCTCGAGAGGGTTCGCGAACCCTCCTCGGTGCTCAGATATCGATATTTTTTGAATTTCTCAGCAACAGATTTACACCATTTTTAAAAAAGCACGCTTTCTACACCAAGACTTACCTTTTTACCAAATTTGGTGTAATTCCTTTCAGCAGTTCAAGCTGTAGCCTATTTCAAAATTCCTATGGAAATTAACATGGAGAAAACGCGTTTTGGGACCCACCCTTTTTTAACATCCCCCGCAACTTTCAAGACAGGAGCTGACCTGAGTGAACCATTAGTTTTTGAAAATTTCGCGAAGATTCATCAAACGGCACCAAAGATATTGGCAAATCCAAAAACGCTTTTCCTATGGATAATAGGTCCTAACTATAACTACCTACCGGGGACTGCCAGTAGGATGGAGATATATATATATATATATATATATATATATATACTGATTGATGTTCTCTGCACAAGCGCATGTAAATGACACCCCGCAGAACACCTAATTAAGGAGCCTTTAAAACACTTGGTCATTTCTGGAAGCATGAACTTTTATTTTCCCGTGAGCATGGTTGGAAGTAAAGATGAAACGCGTTGGGACAGACATTAATGCTGCATGCCAAATTAATTTATATTGAATAAAAGTGCCTGGATTCCCTGGAATTTGGCTTCAAGGTCCTTCTTTTTTGGAGGAGGTGTCGCTGGATGTTAAGGTGGGACTCTGAGCCCACCACTTAGAAGCTGCCCTGCTAGGGTCTGGGGCCCCCGAGTCAGAGCAAAGTTGTGTGGTTTATTGATGTCAGGGGGCCTGACTCGCTTGCCTCTGCTTTTTAAAGACGGAATGCCCTCCAAGAGTAATATAAGGTGGAGACGAGTAAGGGAAGTGAACTGAAATGTTTCAGATTCATGGATTCTTCATGAAGCAAGGTACACTTGTTTAATTCTAACCCCTGGCATGCTGGCAAATCTGTTGAACTTTAATATTTTTTGCGCGTGGAACTGCCATAAAAGAATGGATAATTAAATGCAACATTTGCACGAAGGGATTTGCAAAGCTTCAGAATACATAAAGAGGCTGATTGATGTTCTCTGCGCAACTGCATGTAAATGACACTTAGACTCCGCAGAACACCTAATTAAGGAGCCTTTAAAACACTTGGTCATTTCTGGAAGGATGAACTTTCATTTTCCCATGAGCAAGGCTTGGAAGTAAAGCTTAAACGCGCCTCAATCCTGGCCCACCTAGTTGCCGATGAGTTCACCCAGGTACGGACCACAACACGCAGAAACAAAAATAATCTTCAATAAAGTGATTTAATTGTGCCAATAGTACACAGTCTATATCAGGTTAGTGCCTGCAATGACGCGTTTCGGACGTCTGAACGCGCCCTTGATCACATGACACGCCGCTAACGTAACAACATTTAAATAGTCCCCAACCCGTGATCGAAAATATCATGTACAGTTTCACAGTTGATAGACATAAAAATAAGACATCTTACAAATGTGTAAAACATATGTGCTACATTAATGGCCGCTCAAACAGATGGCGACTGTCTTTTTATGTTAAACTACATTTTGTGTCTGTCAACAAAAAAGATTGTTATTTATAAGGTAAAATCTGACAACACGCTAATATTTCACTACTAAATCTCAAATAGACAATATTATTACCGTCAATAAAGTGCTAGTGCTATCTAATCATTGCAGTGCAAGTATCAATAAGAATATTATCTAAAAGATAACTAAAGTGCTCTAAAAAAATGCTATGTGCTTATTTACTACAGTTCCAATTGCCTGAAACATCTTTCCGTACCTGAATAATGTTTATAAAGTGCAAGTGCTGGAACCAATTATGGCTAGTCAAATAACCTATTTTTCAATAATAAAAAATAAAAAAAGCAAAGTACTGCCATGTCTAAAAACAAAGAACAACATACTTTGTTTGAGTAATCAAAAGATTTCTTTGAGACACACTAATTGCTTGACATGGATGGACGTGTGCTAAGCCAAGGTGACCACTAGGAAGAAAGCACCCATGATCAACCCTCCTATGGGCATTATAAAGATACAAGATGATTGCTGGAAATCAAGAATGAGATGTTATACACATACATTATAAAAAATTGTGAAAGTCCTCAATTGTGTTTAAACCATTTGGCATCTTTGTATCAAGTGCCAATATAAAGTGAGACTCTAACTGTTGTAAACGTCTCTCTCTGTTACCACCACGTCTAGATATCGGGACAGCACCTATAACAAAGTACTTAAGCTCCTTCAAGTTGTTATGATGTACTAACTGAAAACGTCGGGCTACTGAATAGTTGGAATCTGAATTAACCACAGCCCGAGATGTTGTAAAATTCTGTTGAATACAGGAGCTAACCACGTTTGTGTGGGAATTAATTCTTTAATTCTGGGCTATTTTTACTTGAGTGTCCCTCATCGAAGATGCTCTTCAGAACGTGATGGACGGAGGTGCTGGAAGAATTTGGTTTAACGTTATATCAGTGAGGACAATTGGCCAATGCAAATAGATGATGTGTCTGATTTTGCTCTCTTGTTTACTGAATGTTGTAATTAATTGTGTAGCCTGCACTGTCTCGTCAGTTGGAATGCTGAGGGTGGGGAAGGTGGAGATAACTCTCTCAGCTTTGGGTAATAGGCAAACCTCTTGTGAGTGAATTAACCTTACACAGAGACTTCTGCACTTCAGAATTTTTGTAACCACGGGCGATGAAACGCTGTACAGCCTCTTGTTGACACCGAACCAAATCTATGTTGGAACTGCAGATATGGCGTATACGTAAAAATTTGCCGTAAGGAATACTGCTTATGAGGTGTCTGGAGTGAGCGCTGCTGGCATGGAGGATGGAATTTCCAGCCGTGCTCTTACGATGAAGTTTGGATTATGCCCCTACTCAAATAGAGCTGTACATCTAAAAATTTGACCTAGAGATTGCTAATCGCAGTCGTGAAATTTAAATTTAACTCGTTGTTATTAATAGCCAATACGAAAGCTTGTGCCTCTTCCGGAGTACCATTCCATATTATACAAACATCATCTATATATCTCCAATAATGCTTGACATGTGCATCCCACATCAATTTGTGTTGGGCTTGAGGACATGCTCCTCTAACCAGCCTGTAGGAGAATAGGATCTGCTTCTTATAGTTACCCCCACTTTTTGCTGATGTTTCACTGTTTTTGACTTGGACTGACTAGGATCCTGCTATTCAGGACCCCAGTCAAGCTGCTTTCTCCTCTAAATTGATTGCATGTACTTTAGGTACACTCCAGATTGGATTCTGGGGTACCCTTATAAGTCCCTAGTATATGGTATACTATGTACCTAGGACATAGGTACCCCAGAGGCCTCCCAGGGGCTGCAGCTTGTATTATGCCAACCCTGAGAGACCATTCAAAATGACACCACAGGTCTGCTACTGCAGCCTGCGTAAGGTGGTGCATGCACCCCTTACTTAGATATAGGTTCACTATATCTAGCCTATATCACTGCACATATAAACCTATCAGTCACCCCTATGGCAGGTCTTATCAATCCTAAAGCCAGGGTGCTGGGTTTTATGTGAGAGGGTGCTCCTGCATGAGCAGAGCCCCTCTGCAGCCTTCGGAATCTATTTTCCGGGGTTGTTTGTGATGCAGACAACCATATATACTTAAGTGTATTACAACCTCGCGGTAAATGCTAACTTTAAACGAGCTACATGAAAACATGTCGTGTTTGGTGTCAAACACCTTGGAATCATACCTCCCCGACAGTAACTGGCGAGAGAGGTATGATTCCACCCTCCTAAAGGGACATATGCGACACAACGGTACACGCGGTACCAGCTTTCTCGACCTGGGCATTACAAAATGGATGCTGCCAGACACAAGTCTGCCCTCCTGCTGCTGAGCCGAGCTTGAACAGGGGAAGGCTTGACAACAGGCTTCCTCTTACAGGGAGGTGTAATCACCTCCCGGACAGGCTTTAGTGTATTGGGGCTGGGTGGGTGCAATCTGAGAGTGCTTTGATGTCTGCACTGGGGGCACATTTGGTGTCCCTGTGCATAGTCCAGCTCAAAACGGTTGCAGGAGCCATTTGCTCCGGCTCTGGCGCGAAACTGGACAAAGGACATGGGTGTAGCCACCCCTCTGTGCTGACCCTCCCATAGGTGGGTCCCCAGAGTATGTCCCACCCCTTCCTTGGGTATAATGTAGGAACCCCTGACTACAGGATTTTCGATTTTACCTGGACTAAACTCTGCTACAGAAACCAAGTACTTCGACGATCTACAATACGCTGGCTGACTGAAGAATCTTCCTTGGAGTAAAGGAGTTACTCCCCTGCAAAGCAGGTACTTAAACGCATCTGACCAGTTTGCATCTACCGAGCTCCTGAGGACCCCGAAGATTTCTGCAACACAGGAGGTGGGTTCCCGAGGTCTCTGAGGTTGATCTGCGCTGTCAGCAATTCTGAGGCCCGTATCCCTCGTGGGGACCGTGCAACCCGTACCCTTGTGCACTGTGTACTTTTGCAGCAGCATATGCTTTTCGGCGATCCCTGAGGCTGTGCTCCTGGCTGCTTGTAGTCCTGACCCGAAGCAGTAATTGCACCAAAAATTTCCGGGACTACACTCCACGAGTGTTCCGTGGGCTGGTATTGCGTGATAGAGCTCGTGGGTCCCTGTGAAGGTAACTTTGACTTTCCGTGGGCTTTCCTGGTTGCTCCAGATGTGCCCTAACTCTCCAGAGATAGGAGAGTCTCTAGGACCTTGCTGGTCCTCACCGAAGCATCTTTCCTCTGCCCGCGTGGGTTGCAGTTGCCATGGCTTGTTGGTGTTCAATCCGGACACTGACAACCCCCCCCCCCCCCCACCCCCCACCCCCAGCACTCGACATCCATCGAGGCGCAGCTCACCTCCGGACTTTGGTCATCGTCGACGTCTCTTGGTCCCCGTGGCTGCAGAGTCAAGCTTCACCTCTTGTCACCTGAAACACCCGACATCGGTGGGCATTCGTCTATCGTGCCCCTGGTCACTGTGAAATGACCCAGACTCCTCTTTCAGGTTCTTTTCACCTCGAATCCAGGCTTGGATTCCACCGGACAATTTTCATCTTCCCGGCAGCAGCACTTTTCCGCATCACGCCACTGAAAACGACGAGGGTTTCCGACATCACTTGACACCTATGCACCCGGCTCCCCTGGGATAGGTAACACGGGTACTCCGGTACTCACATGGATGCTGGCCTTAGAACCTTCTATGTTTGAAAGGGTTTGCTTAAAGTCTTCTCCGAAGTGTCCTTAATCTTTAAAATTCCAAACGCGACTTTCCAATAGAGTTGTACGGAGCTCGCGTCTGTGTTCTCACACTGCACCCGTCCTCCGTGGGTCCCCTGTGTCACTAATTTGGGTGGTTCCTTGGGGTCCCAGTGATTCTACGTGCTCTAGGCACTGTATCTAGTCAAGTCGTGGTTGTTATACCACTTTATAAGTACATGGTTTGGTGCCCACTGTGTATTGTGCTATTTACTGTCGTTCTAGTGATTTAATATTTTGTGCTTTGTACTCTGATCTCATAAAGAGGTTAGTAGAGAGTGTTTAGTAATAAATACATATATTTTATATATCTCTGGTGTGGTTCTCCTCTCATTTAGCCATTCAGGGG
This sequence comes from Triturus cristatus, assembly GCF_964204655.1. Classification (NCBI taxonomy): domain Eukaryota; kingdom Metazoa; phylum Chordata; class Amphibia; order Caudata; family Salamandridae; genus Triturus; species Triturus cristatus. The sequence goes on along the minus strand of NC_140592.1, from coordinate 557,688,088 downwards.
GTTCTGATCTGGTAAAACAAGCTGCTTTACATTCCTTCGAGACTTAGCCTGAAGGCTGCTCTCCATAGCTACCACTAGGATAGCTTTCAATAAAGGTTGTCTTGGCGTAACCAACTGCCGAAGGTAATGGCCGCACAGTAGCCGAGCTCCGTGGTGCCACTCCCGATAAATCCTAAATTGACTGTATGCCCCAGCCATATTTGCCAGAAATTGTGCCCGCTTGTGCCTGTGATCGGTGCCCAGCAGCTGGATGAGGAGCTATCTTGGTCAGAGGCGCCCTCGTATCGTAGTGACCTCCCGTATGCCTGGACTTCCGCGGTGGAGTCCTTGGGGAGGCACCCTACTCGACGCTGCGGCTTAAGCGACGTGGAGCATCTGAGCTGAGGTGTCCGGGCTGCGCCGTTTCCTGGATAGACTGCAATTCTCCGGAGGAGCGGGTGCTGCTGTCCCCGCCGGAGCCCAGTGAGAGGCGGTCCCTGGCGGGTGCCGCGTCGGCAATTGTGAACAGGGGGGGTGCGTGAACGGCTCCTATGCATCTCCACTGACTCGAGGGGTGTCCAGCCTGATCCATCCGGCGGAGGTGTTGCGAGAGGCCACCGCTGTGGCCTACAATTTGAGGAGACGGGGGTGGGGGAGGGGGGATTGCAGAGCTCCCTTCCTTGCAGCGGGCGGTGTGTACAAGGCCTCGCAACCCCTGCCCCCCCCCTGCAAAATGGACTACCTGGGGGCCTTGGGATTCGCTGCCCGCACCCAGCACGCTCTGGGAGTCTTCTGGTGGTGGGGCCTGAGCAATTTTGGGCCTGGCACAGACGTACTCAAGCTGGGAGTGGCGACCAGTCAACCCCTCAACAAGAACCCAGAGCCTGCACTTGGTAGGGCTGTGCAGGACCTGTACTGAAGCTATGTTGACTGCCCAAGTGTGAAGCATTAATTGTGGACCCACATTGCATCTGACCATCGGCGGTGGGGACTGGGGCCTACCTGCCCCCGGACTACCGCTGCCTACATCCTCCCTATATCTACATACGGCCTGTGACTACTGAGCTACCAGTGGGGTGCTGCCTAGCCATCCAGACGCCCGGAGGCTGAGGTGCGGCTGGTCAAAGCCGACAGGCCTGTGTGGGAAGTCCCGCTGCAGACGGCGGTGAGTAGCTGGCGTGTCCCGGCCCTCCTTTGCACCCCACCCACCGGATACATAATGGCAACGGGCCGCAGTGGGCGCAATGCAGTACAGGCGAAATTAGAGAAATTTGCTTGGCAGAAGAGCCAGGAGGATAAACATACCAACACCAAATCCCAGGGTGAGCAACCAGGCCCCACAAATAAAAGACATCTTGGCGGCCATAACCTCTGTGCGAACGTCCCTCGACACCCGGATAGATACTGTCGCTACGGAGGTTTCATTAATCAGAGCAGAGATGCGTAAAATGGCGGACCGAGTCAGTGCCGTCGAAAACGTAACCAAAGACCTGGTGAGCAACTCGAATCTCCTCAAGCGCCAAGTGACCGAACTTCAAAGTTCTCAAGAGGCGCTAGCTCTGCAGCTGGATGATTACGAAGGCCGTATGAGGTGCAATAACACACGGATCCTAGGTGTTCTGGAACGGGCAGAGTGACAGGCCCTTGACCTCTTTGTCGAAGAATTGATACTAAAGCAGCTTCAGCCAAAGGGCCTTTCCAAGTAGTGCTCAATTGAACGGGCAAACCGCGTACATGGGGGCAGACCGAAGACAGGAGCCCTCCCCGACCTCTTCTCACAAGAGTATTTAATTTCTGGAATGGAGATGCCATCCACCAGACTGCCAGGGCGCCCCCCCCGCTGACACTTGATAATAGTAGAGTCACCTATTTTCCAGACTTCACCCTGAGAGTCCAGGAACAGCGACGCAGCTTCATGGACGTGAAGCGTGCGCTCAGGGACCAGGAAGTCAAATACGCCATGTTGTTCCCAGCCAAACTCCGGGTCAAGTCAGAGGGGTAAGCTATGGTTTTTCACAAGACCCAAAGATGCCTGGGACTGGCTTGATGGTTGGCAGACAATGGGGAAGCGCTCGCAGAAAACAGTAAGTGAGGCCGGTAAAGCCAGTGACAGACGACAGTAGCAGCAGTCCCCCCCCCCTCCCGCACCGGCTCGGAGACGCAGAGCCTGACGGGGTGAGAACAGAAGATCGGCAAGTAGTAGGGACTATCTACTATGAAACTGACTTCCAGGACACAGGTCTGATGGGGGTCACTGTATTTTGGGTGCCGCACCCTACACACGTTTTAACGTAGCTGGGTTAAGTTACTCAAATGCCGTCCTTCCTTGGTTTCATGAGGTTGTGCTGGGTTTACTCCTCACTAGTGTAATTCGTTCTTTGTAATATGCATATGCTAGGTTAAGGGAATATTGGCCGGGGCTGAACATTATGTTCAAGAATCGTTGCCCCAGGGAGTGGGGTTGTTCACGTGATGGAGCAGGTAGTGAAAAATTTTGTATACCCCCCCATTTCTGCATGTTCATATTAATCCGAATAAATTATTAATTATAATATTATTAATCTGATTGCAGTGTTAATTAATCAACAGTTCTAACAAGAGAAATACACGTGGGATTTGCATTTTGCATGGCTAAATTAATTTGTATATTAATATAAGTGCGCATACTAATGCTAGAAAATAAAAATATTGCATGATATATGTTGCTTTGTGACGTAATTTTAAGTTGCACCCGATGACATCACTGGGTGAATATAAACGCTTTGAATGTTGCTATTATGCTAGGTAATTACATACACATAGGGGACTTAGTGAGGGTTTAACTTTTTATTAGCCATTTCTATGTTTTAATTGTGTTTTTGTTTGTTTTGCTTAAGTTGACCGTTTGGGCCTTCGTAAAGATGGCTGACTTTTGACTCAAAGGACCTAGTCACCGTTCCACGAGGTTTCGGGTGAAATGCGCCTGCGCAACAGCAAGCAACAATGGCCTCGTCCTGACCCCAGGCAAGCTGTACTAACCAAGGTCATCCTGAGAGAGTTGCCAGGACCACGGAACAAAGGACTGTCTTTAAAACCGGAACCAGCAAGTGTGATGACTTAATGGAATAGACTATGTGAGAACTTCACCGAACGACCCCAAACCCACCAATCAGGATTGCCTAAAGCTGATTCTTGTTACATTTTGACATTAAAATCACTATAAAAGATGATAGAATAGTGAGCTGACGGACGCTCGTGTGAACTTTTCTTTACCCTGACGTTATGCTGACGGAGAGGACGGTGACACTGCTGGACAGCTGTTTCCCTGAATCTTTGACAGACTGAATGGCGGCCTGACTTTGATGAATTAGAGATTTTTTCCACGACTTGATTGACTTAGAGGACGACTATTAGCCAGATTAGGTAAATATGATGTTCCACAGATTGACTAATGATTTATTGAATTTTACAATTAATTAGATAAATGAAGATTTGAATAATAACCAAATGTGTCGAGCTGTTTATTGAAGAAATTAGATTAAGATTGAGTATAAAATAGAGGAATTGAGTCACCAATTATCAAATTCAACTAATTGATTCATTGACCAAATGGAGGGAATATCTTGAGATTCAGAGTTTTATAAAGGTATTCAATATATGTTTATGTAAATGAGGTTCTTAAGGTGAAAAGGTATTCCTTTAATTTACAGCGCTTGGAAAAGCTTATCCCTCCCGTGAGAACAGATCAAGCAAGTGTGAGTGTTGGTGTTATGGGCCCCACCAATGAATGTATTGAGAGAATGTGCTATTGCGATATTTGGTCTGTGACGAAGGGAGGATTTGACATTCCACACTGCATCAGTTTTTCTGGTAGCAGTATGATGGTTATTATTGTTTTGGTTTGGTGATTATTGCTTGTACATTGCTTATCGATTATGGACTATTGATTGGTATTGGTTTATGTATTAACACTCTATGTTGAGTCGCGTCGAGTTCTATGTTGTTTGACGGCTTCTGGGATGTAGGAAGTCGGAAGTTTGTAACGGTTCCGTAGTAGAGCAGAGGCAAGCGCTGCTCTCAGGAAAGACGGAATTGTCGTTGCCCTGTAGGTACACAGGGAAAACGTGTAACGAGTGAAGTAGCACAACGCATTGTCTGGGTTCGATTTGGTAGCATCGTCGCGTTTTGCCACTAGAGACATTTTTTCTGTATGAGAGAAGTGTGTATGATAGCGAAGGTAACCTGTGAAATTTTGGTCTTAGGTACCAGGAGGCCAGAAGGTACTCTGATAACGCTTATCACTGGAAAGGTAGCAGGTGTTCTCTAAGCTTGTTAGAAGGACAGAGTGCAGGGAAGTGCTACTGTGTTAACGAGTGTCATAATTCTGTAGTAGGACAACCTGTTTGCTGTTCTCGGGAAAGACAGAATTCTGTATGAATGAACTACATTTTTCGTATGAAAGTGCGTGAATGAAAAGGCATTCCGGTTAATTGCGAAACTCTGGTTTTATTTCTCAGGAGCATTGGGTCTCCAACTAGGTGTTTTAACTCTGGAGAAGCGGTTAGCTAATGCTTGTTAGAAGGGTGAAGTAGAGGGATGTGCTACTTTATCAACGGAAGTAACGATTCTGTAGTAGGGCAGAGGTAAGCGCTGCTCTCGGGAAAGACAGAATTCTTGTGAGAAAGGTCTTTTTGCTATTCTTTGGTTAGCGAAGCGGACAATGGTGGTGTTTTTGTGTTGTTACTAACTGATTTGTAAATTTGAAACAAAACTTACCGAGTGAATTTTGTAAAGGAGGGGTAGACAGGAGCAGGAGCTGCGGCTGCAGACGTCAGAACGACCGCGCTGGGATTGGCCAGTCGGTTGGAAATGTAAAACGCTTCTGATTGGTGCGTTAGTGTGAGTCGCGCTAGGAGTGGAGAATCACAAGGTGACGTAGATGCTCCTGATTGGTGCGTTAGTGTGAGTCGCGCTGGGATTGGAGAATTGCAAAGGTGACGTAGACGCTCCGGATTGATGCGTTAGTGTGAGTCGCGCTACGATTGGACAGAATAACGGTACAGTTGTAAGGAGAGACTAGCGATACACGGAAGACAGGAAAATGTATTACGATCCACCAGAAAAGGAGAAAAAGTCCTGGTTTGGAAAAATTAAGAAGTGGTTTAAAAAGGACAAACCGATTGTGACAAGGGAAGAACAGTTACTTCCTCCACCGAAAACCCCCGCGTCCTTTATGGTTGCGAAATATGGATATCATACTTGTATTTGGTTAGACAATTGGGTAAAGTATATGAGAAATGACGGAGTCTTGGCTTTCCCAGAACATGGTTCATTTAATTTGGCAGTTCTGAGAAATTTAAGAGAGAAAATTATGAATTTAGAACCAAGACCTAGACCGACACAGTTTTAAGCATTGACAGAATGGGAAGATGAGATGCATGACCGAGAGAGACAGAGGAGTGGCGGAAGGTATAGGTACATGTTTGGTAGAGCATACGGACATGAGAATCATGATGATCGGATGAGAAGGTGGCAGAATGCTAGTATGACTGAAGGATTGTTTCCTGTAAGAACTGCAGAGGATAATGGAGGAAGAAAATGTACAGAGAAAAGACATAATGTAGAGTCGAGAGGGTATGGAGCGAATGAATCAGAGGATGATGTTATTGATGACATGTTTTACAAAAATCCACCACCGTATCGACCAGAACCAGAAATATTAACACCAAGTGCCCCAATGAAAGAAACTTTACGAATTATAAAGATAGAACCAATGTCTCAAGATTTAGAGAAAAATAATTCCATTAGAGAGATAGAGAGGAAGTGAGAGTAGAATAAATGGTGAAAATTCAGCAGAATTAGCAAAGACAACCTTAGAATTAACAGAGAGAATAAGAGAACTGACAAAAAATTTGGAGGCTGTAACAGTTCCAGTGACGATAGGCCCAGTAATGCCTATTTTCGATAAACAAAAAGATAGCAAACATTGTTTAACAGTTCCTTATAAAAGCCATAAACAGGTTGAACAGCCAAAGCTGAGCCAAAATGAAAATCCATGGAGACAGACAATAAGTATGATCGAACCAAGTGCTTCGAGCAATCCGTTTATAGGCCAGAATTTTACTGAGAAGAGTATAACGACAGTGGAGTCAATATTGGGAACACAAAAGAATTCGGAACAAGGTAGTGTAGAGAAGCCAGTAGGACCATCTACAGTAGAATTAGGTGAATGGTTGAGAAACTTGCAGAAAAAAGACAAAGAATCCCAATCAATAGATGTGGCCAAATTACAAATGGTGCTGGAAGAATTAATAGTAGGAACTATCCCCACAGAGAAATTAAAAACTTACCAAGATGAGGAATTACTATTTTTGTGCAAAAACGTGACATGGAGAGCGAAAAATCTACATTAACGACTAGAAGAAGTAGCAAATGAAATGGGTATAGATATTGAAGAGGTAAAGGCTTTGCAAAAACCCTATCGAATTGATTTCACTGAAAAAGATATTGAAAATTTGAACACCACAGGGCGAATAAGTCAGATTAAGGAAATAATTGTCTTATTGAGGAAATGGGGAGATGTGGATAAATGGAGAAGCAGGTGGTATCGAAAACGAGACGATGCCTCAGATAAGACATTTGCAGCATTCCCTGTAAGAGAAAAAGAAAAGATAGTAACAGAGTGCCCTATGAGAGAGATTCCAGGAGGAAGATATGTGCATGTCCCATGGACAAGACAGGATATTTAGTCCTTCACTAATGATTTCCCTTGACTCCGTGAAAAGCCTGTCGAGTGGTATAGACAAGTGGACAGATTTGTGAAGTTGTCTAAAGTATTATGGATTGACCTGAATAGTCTATTAGACATAATAGTACCAGCAGATTTATGGACAGAGTGCAAGCTCATGATTAATTGGCCAACTCAGGAATACCCTAGGGATCCAAAAACAGGGGCACCAGACCCCGAGGTAATGAAGAAATACGAACAGGTTATGGCCGTTCTGAAAAACAAAGTACCTCCTAAAGAGACAGATTGGGTGAAAATTGGCAGAACACATCAGGAAAGGAAAGAGTCAGTACACGCATATTATGAAAGACTGATCTTGGCCTTTAAACAGTTTAGTGGAGATGAAAATCTGAGTGAAAAGGATTTAAGTCATTTTGTATACAGATTTGTATATGGTCTACGTCCAGAAATCAGTGAGATGATAAAACAACATACTGTAGATTGGCAAAATAAGAAAATAGATGAAGTATTGAGACATGCTAAATATTTCAGTGATGAGATTGAAGCAAAGCAGCGAAAATTGAAAGAAAAGGCTATGTGGGCACAGGTAAAGGTAGCGGAGAGGCAGGAAGTCCAATTAGCGGAACAAGAGAATAATACAGGAACAAGACAAACAATCAGTCCTAGGAAAGGTAAAGGAAATATAGAAGAAGCTAAGAAGAAATTCCCATACCATAATTGCGGTAGAATAGGGCACTGGAAATCCAAGTGTAAATTTCCCCCAAGTACTAACAATGAAAATCCATCATTGAATCTACAGGTGCAGAATGAGGGGAGTGGTCAACCGCAGCGACAGCAGCAGGTTGTTACACAACAGAATCAGGTGCCAAAACCGCCTTTTCCACAGAACAAAAACTCTCAGAAGTATAGTAGCGAAACGGGATTCTACAATGAAGAACAGGTAAATAAGCTACCACGCGCTAGCGCTGTTTCGCAGTATTGGCTACAACGCGATGAGAGTGATTCAGAAGAAGGTTATTGACGGTGCCGAAGGGAGGAAGAAGAGTGCGTACTTGGCGCAACTCTAGAAGTAGACCAGACAGGCCCATTAGTAGATGGGAGGGTTAATGATGAAAATATTACTTTCCTAGTTGATACTGGTGCTACTCGATCAACTGTTAGATCAGCTGATGTTAAGAATCTTCCTCTCTCGGATGAAACGATCCAAGTAGTTGGTGTATCCAACAGGCAGATTAAAACTTACCTGACAGAACCGGTAAAAGTGAGCATAGGCACATTTTCGGAAATGCACCGCTTTGTCGTGTGCGATACCAGTCCTGTGAATTTATTGGGTAGGGATTTGTTGTGCAAAATGAACTGCACTATATTTTGAACCCCGGATGGAATAGCATTTGAAACCCCAGATGATGATGTGCTGTATAAAATGACAATGGCAAACAGGGAGAAGGAGGTTACTGAAACCTATGCTGTATTTAATCCTGATGAATTACCTAAAGAATTGAAACAGTCTGTAAAAGCAGAAGTTTGGGATTTCACAGGAGAAGATGTGGGATTAATGAGAAATGTAGATCCAGTAAAAATAACAGTAAAGGAAGGAATAAGTTATTCCAATGTCCCTCAATATAAATTGACATCTGAAATAATTGAAGGAGTAACTCCAGTGATTGAGAAAATGATAAAACAAGGAATTTTGAGAGAAATAATGAGTAGTCCATGTAATTCACCAATAATGGGACTGAAAAAGCCCTAATGGGAAGTTCAGGATAGTACAAGATCTGAGAAAGATAAACAAAATTGTTGTGTCATGCTGTCCCATTGTGCCAAATCCATCTGTGATTTTATATCAGATTCCCCATGATGCAGAATGGTATACAGTAATTGATCTATGCCATGCTTTCTTTTCAATCCCATTGCACCATGACAGTCAGCAAATGTTTGCATTTCATTTCGGCGAGCGTATTTTGGCTTGGTGACGAATTCCACAGGTGTATACAGAAAGCTCCTCAATGTTTAATCAGCTATTGAAGAAGTCTTTGGAAAGTCTAGAAATGCCCGAAAATTCAGTGTTAGTTCAATACATCGACGACCTTCTTGTGGCGTCGAAAACCCGTGAAGCTTGTGAGGTAGACACTATAGCGTTGCTAAATCATTTGGCAGATGGAGGACTGAAGGTGTCACCATCAAAATTGAAATTTTGTAAGAAAGAAGTACAATATTTAGGACATAACATTGAAAAAGGACTGAGAAAAATAACGATCGACAGAATCAGGATCATAAAAGGAATGAGAGCACCCATGACCCAAAGAGAAGTGAGAATGTTTCTGGGAATGGTTGGATATTGTCGTCAATGGATTAGTAATTTTTCATTGATCGCAAAACCTTTGGTACGACTGACGAGAAGTGATGTGAAAGATCCCATTGATTTGAACAGGGAAGAATTTGCAGCGTTTAAACGATTGAGAGATGGGCTGTGTGAAGCACATGCATTAGGTATGCCTGATTACGAGAAGGAGTTTGAGTTGTATTGCAGTGAGAGAAATGGATGTGCACTCTCTGTGCTAATACAGAAGCATGGAAAACTGAGGAGACCAATTGCATATTTTTCGTCAATGCTTGACCCCGTAGCTGTTGCTCTACCTGGGTGTTTGAAAGCAGTAGCTGCTACATGCCGAAGTTTGGAGCAGAGTGAGGGAATTGTGATGGGATATCCTGTGAAAGTGTTTGTACTTCATGATGTGGCGTTCCTTTTAACAAGGAGTCGTACTCAGTATATGACACATAGTCGGCTGACTAAGTATGAAAAGGTCATATTAGGTGCAATAAATGTAAGTCTTGTGAGATGCTTGAATGTGAATCCTTCAACATTGCTGCCTGATGCTGAGAATGTGGTGGTCAGAGATGAAGCAGATCATGACTGCCTGGATGTACTTGATTTTTGTACAAAACCACGACCTGACATAAAAGAGGTACCCTTACCAGAAAGTGATTTAGTTATGTTTGTTGATGGGTCTTGTTTGAGGACAGATGATTGAGTGTTAAGTGCAGCATATGCGGTATGCACGGTTGCAGCAGTAATGGAAGCATCCTATTTGAAAGAAGTAAAATCGGCCCAGGTAGCTGAACTTGTTGCTATGACGAGAGCATGCAAGATTGGGAAAAATGTGAGAGTGACTGTGATAACTGACAGCCAGTATGGCTTCGGAGTGTCCATGACTTCGGCCAGATATGGCTGCAGAGGGGATTCTTAACCTCAAGTGGAACTCCCATTAAGAATGCTGAAGTGGTTGTAAAGTTGCTTGAGGCGATACAGCTGCCTAGGCCATTGGCTGTTGTAAAGTGTGCTGCCCACAGTCACAGTGGTGATTATATCGCTACTGGAAATAAATACGCGAATGACATGGCACAATACTGTGCAAAAAATCAGAATTCCATTAATCGGGCTAAGGAAAGAGAAGTGGTTTCTTGCTCCTTGATGTTTACTAACATTGTGGGAACATGGGAAGAAGTAAGACAATTGCAGAAAGAAGCAGCAGATGAGGAAATGAAGCAGTGGGTAAAAGCAGGATGTGCATCAAGAGAGAAAGATCATGTGTGGGTCTATCGGGATGGAAGACCAGTTATGCCTGATAGCATGATGTCTGCCATGGCACGGATGTATCATGGTCAGGGACACATAGGGAGGGATGCCATTATCAGGTCATTTAAACAAACCTGGTACAATGCAAAGTTCAGACTTGTAGCAGAAAGTCTTTGTCAGAGATACCTAATATGTCAGCAATACAATCCTGGAAGAAAGACAGTAGTGAGTCTAGGAACAATAGGTCGAGAAGGAGGGCCTTTCACCAGAATGCAGGTGGACTTCATTGAGATGCCTCCCTGTAACAGGTTGAGGTATGTTTTGGTTATGGTCTGTCTGTTTTCCAGATGGGTAGAGGCATTTCCAACAAGAAGAAATGATGGGATGACAGTGGCAAAATTACTTTTGAGGGAATTTATCCTTAGATTTGGGTTCCCAGTGACAATTGAATCAGACCGAGGAGAACATTTCCATAGTAAGATCATAAAACTGATTTGTGAAGCATTGAATGTACGAAAAAAACTACATTGTGCCTACCGACCAGAGGCTTCTGGTGCGGTGGAACAGATGAATGGTACTATCAAAAACAGGATAGGGAAATGTGTTTAGCCACATGTATGAAATGGCCTGATGTCTTGCCTCTGGTACTCATGACTATTAGATCAATTCCAGACAGAACTACAGGGTTAAGCCCCCATGAAATCATCATGGGACGAGCCATGCGCCACGTGTTTATACCAGTCAACAAGCTCATGACTATAACGGATGACATGGTGTTGGAATACTGCGAAAGCCTGGCTGACGCAGTTCATTCTGTGTTTCATCAGGTTGGAGCGGATGCCACCACCCTTGAAAAGAAGCCAGTCCATGATCTGAGCCCAGGGGACTGGGTAAGGATAAAAGTCCACAGAAGAAGAAACTGTTTGGTTCCAAGGTGGGTAAAACCAAGACAAGTCATCTTGACCACAACAACAGCTGTGAAGTGTGCTGGATTGAAAAACTGGATCCATGCAAGCCATACTTTGAGAATTCCAAATCCAGTGGATAGCACAGAAAAAGAACATTTTGATGAATCAGAATCCAGTACTGAGTCAGGTGACGGAGAGTCAAAAACAAAAGAAAACCCTGAAAGGGAGGAAGCAGAACCAAGTCTAACATTCGTCCCCAGAACTAGTTCACTGAGAAGAAGGTTACAGATTTCTGATACCAGTTCAGACTCAGAAACTGAACAAGGAGCACAATGTTCCAGGAAAGAACAAAGGAAAAGACAGTGAAGAGACGATAAAAGAAATTAATGAAAAGGAAGTGCCAGATGAAAGATTAAGAGAAATTCCACCTGAAACAACACATTTAGGTGGACAGGTGCCAGATACAGAGAGAGAGAGAAAGATTATTGCGGAAGACCCCCGAGGAGGTGTAGGGAACTCCAACATCCAGTTAGAAGCAGGGACAAGTAGTCAGCAGAAAGATTGCGTGTCGGAGATTCGAGGCGGGACAGAAGTAGAGAAAACAAAACAAGTGGTGGAAAAAGAAACTGTTGAGAGTAAAAAGCAAGTTGAAACAGAGTCAGAGGAAAACGAAGATGAAATACCTGAAGGTCGAGTTCTAAGAAAGAGAGCTTGGAGAACTGAAAAGAACGATAAAGGGAGTAAATTGAAAAGAACTGCAAAAGACGACGTTTGGCCGAATAAAATAAAAAGATTGAGATATCGACTGACACGAGTAAATTCACCAAGGGCTGAACAGGTGAATGAAGTGACGAGTTAGGAGAAATCAAAAGAAGAAGAAACAATTGTAGTTAAAGAAAGCAAAAGAACAAGGAAACCTAACCAGAAGTATAAATCGCCAGAATGGACGTATGTGGCCCTGCCTGAAGTAAAAGAAGAGGCGGATAGCCAAGGAAATCCAGAGGTGGTTGTACCAGAAGTGGTTGAGGAAGACGAAGAATCGGAAATCCTGAGAGTTATCTTGTCCGATATTGGAGAAGAAGCGGATGTTCAGGACATTCTGTATACGGATCATGAAGGGAAAGTGAAAGATGATGAAATGCCAAACTGAATGAGATAAGAAAACTACTGGTGGAAAGACAATAAAATACAGAAAAAAGACAAAAACTGGTAGAACCGAGTAGGAGGTGCTTAGAGCCTTGGGTTAGAAAAACTAGTTGTGAAGTAGAAGAGGCTAAGTCAAAAGACACGGTCCATTTTAGCGAAGATGGCAAACATAGATAGTAGCAAAGGTAGATGTATATTTTTGAGGAGATGGTGTAAAATGTGCTGTAGTTGTACAGGATTATTAATGCTTCTATGGAGCATACTTGCTCTTCTGATCTCATTTAAAGTCACTATAGATACACTAGAAGGACATAGTGAGACGAAAACTAATATAGAAAAGATTCAAAAGGTAGTACCGACTAGAATAGATAAAAATTATTTACATAAAGATAGGTCTATAACTGATTTTTCTAATAATGTGTTTTCAAGATTGTTGTATGAATATGTGAAGACAATGGACGTAAGGGACTGCTACGTTTGTATGCAGTTACCAGTGGCGGCTGGTGACATTTGAAAGTGGTGAGCTTAAAAGTATTGGCATACTGCACCGCAGCGAGCGAGCGTAGCGAGCGAGCCCGAACAACCTAAGGGGGGTTCGGGGGGATTACCCCCCCCCCCCGAGAAATTTTTGAAAAACGAGTGGACAAATGATGCATTTTCAAGCAAATTTGAGAAAGCAGGAAGGTTAATAAAGCAATTGTGAAAGTGCAGTTATTACATTAATAAAGAGATGTCAAATAACATAGGTAGCTGCTTATTCAAGCTTTCTTTCACCCCATAGTCCAGCAGGGTCTTGATACAAGACAGATAAGAGAAAAAGCAGTGTGGTCCTCGACCAGGAAGACACTCATATTTCGGTGGTAAGAAGTAAAAAGATTTGTCAAATTGAAAACCTGAACTGCAATACGCAATCCAACAATTATTTTCAAGTACATCTCATCTATGTTCAACAAGCCATGTTTTACCCATGATTGGAATTGTGAATCACCAAATAAACTGAGCCATTGCAATCAAAATCAACCAAAACTGTGGCTCAATATGTAGGCAGAAACAGTATAAAACAGAAACACAGTCTAAATAACTATGAAAGTGACACACAAATATTGACCATGCAACTCAAACTCAGAAATTCCAGATCCAATTCACTGCCAAAGCAGGCCTCCCATGTGTCATTTCATGTGTGTTAAGTGCAGTCTACATTGAACAGACTGCTAATGGGAAGACACTACATTCCCCCTGCTTTAAATTACATATGTGCTTTATCACAATCACTGCAAAAAACCCTCACGGTTTGTAAACAGTGGAAACACTGTTTTTGTGTATTTTGGGGGTTAGGCAGCTGAATAAATACTGCTAAGCAATGATTTCAATAGGTTCAGAAACACTGAAAAAACCCAGCGAATGCACATAAAATAAACACAGAAAACACCAGAGCCTGCGTATTTTCTTAGCGCACTGAAGAGTTTAGAGTAATTTAAGTGTCTCAAAGACACGAGGGGGCTCTGTATCAGTGTGTGTAGGCACCGAAAGAAAGGAACTGATGTCAACACACCACACGGATGGTACCTATATTGGACTGTGCACATCACACCTGGTGCAGAACCATGTCGATACAGGGCCACATGCACCACCTACTGGTGTGCAGCGGTACTGCTGAAGATGTTTTAGTCTTGATGTCTGGGTAAGTATTAAAACATTGAGGAATCGGCAGGTAGAAGTCTCTATGTGAATGGCAGCTTGTCTGATAAATACATTGGGGCGAATACTTGTAAGAATGTTTGTAGGGCCACGGCCTGCCAATCCCTATTGAGCTAGTGCAAGTCACGCGCGGCATCTGAGAGTGAGCCGTGATCTCACCTATGAAATCCCAAGAGCAGCCATTTGGACGAATTGGGAGTTTGTGTCATAGGTACTTGGTCAGTCCCAGCTGCAGGGAAATAGCTTAGTCCAAGCAAGAGTTCGGCAGGAAGCAGAAGAAGTGGGGGTGACTCTCTGTGTCACGATTGCCTACTTCTGTGTCGTGGAGAGTCGTGACTTCAATTGTAGCACGTTTTCAAGTGCGCTCTCACCTCCCAGGTCATCCCAGCACTCAGTGGATTGCTATCAAAGCCCAAGGAAGACAGAACTGGCCTGAATCGCCGCCTCCTGGCCTGGAGCAGTTCCTACTGATGGCTGCGCAGACGAAAGAGACAGACACACTGCGCACACCACACCCTGCGGAGAGACGGCTGGCTGGGATTACACCAAGTGAAGTCCTTCATGCTTTCCTTATGTCATAGGCTAACGTTTGAAATTCAGCACCCCTCCCACCCGCAGCTGCACACATTTGAGTCTGGTCAATCTCGACTCTATGACTATATGAGATCGGGGTCATCCCTCTATGAGCCAGGTTTGGGACGATACCAGCGAGACTGTACTGGCATTGACCTGTCCTCGGCACAGTCACCAGCACGGTATGTCCCAGGTAGTTCATCGGTGCATTCTGAATGAAATATAGTAAGCAAAAAACTTACCTGAGTCACAGCCGGTCCACGCCACCTCTCAGACCTCTGCTCGACTGCTCCCCTGGGCGCCTTCACGAACGGCACTGGAGGGGCCTGCCAACCCCTCTCAGCCAATCCTGGCGCTGCCAGCAGCGCCAGGATTGGCTGACGGCACAGCTTACGCTACGCCCGCCGCCTGCCCATTAGGAGACCGAGGGGCTCCTAATGGGCATGTGCAAGCCAGTGCAAACACAAGTGCGCATGACTGGGCACGGGTGAAAATTCGCCCTCCGTCCCCACTCATGCGCACTTGTGCTGCTGCCTGTTGCGTGCCCCTGGTCTACTCTGACAATCATGTTAGTCAACATGACGCCGGACCGCCCACCCCCTTCAGACTCTGAAGGGGGTGGGCGGTCCGACGTCATGCTGACTGACATGATTGTCAGTTGGTTCTCCCTCGGCGTCTTGAGTTTAAATAAGTTTGGAAACGCCGATGGAGCTACGGGCGGGGGGGCTACGCCCCAACGCCCCCAATGCACGCACCGCCACTGGCAGTTACCTGCCTCTGTTTCGGAGGGAGTGACTTATCACCACCTTCCAGTAACATATGGAATAACATGTAGTGTAATAGTTAGTCTATTTTATCAAACAGGGAAATTAGAATATTATTTTTCAGATGTAGATACTATATTTTCACAAGTACCGTCAATTAACAAGCTAAACAAGGTAAAACCTGCAAAGGTATTAGGTGAATTTTTCTTGGAGACTAAAGAACTAACATTAGAATATATATTTAAGAACAATTTGACATGCAGTTTAAAGAAAGAGGAAAATACATTTTTAGACATGGTTGAAGAAAGGAGACTAAAAATGCAAAGAAAAGCATCTGAAGAAAAAGTGGAGAAGACAATCTGGGATGTAGAAATGGAAAAACATCTGAAAGGAGAAACTAGCCCAACTATGGCTTTAGATTGGCCTCAGAAAGGGAAATTGTGTTTTAGAAGGAATCAAACTGCATATGATAATTATTTTGTAGGTAATAGTGAGTGCCATGATACATACCGAATCATGGGTGGATGGGGATTTAAAGGAGGAAAAGATCCAGTTTTTCCTGGGTTATATTTCATTTGTGGCAACAGGGCATATTATCGTTTGCCAGACCATTGGTATGGCACATGTTATGTAGGCCTGGTTTTTCCAAAGATTTTTCATATGGATAGAGGAGAAGATGGTGTACATAGTTTAGGTAGTTATTTAGCACGTAGTAAGAGAGAATCTTGGACAGAAATTGTGGGTGACATTTTTGGAGCATTGATTCCAGCAGTGGGAATATCTCTGAATGCAAACAAAATTAGAAGACTTTCAACAGTAGTGGATTGCTTGTCCACAAGCACCGCTGGAGGATTTTTATTAGTAAATACTGAAATGGTTGCCATGCGTGTTATGGTAATGCAAAATCGACTTGCCCTTGATATATTATTGGCAAAAGAGGGTGGAGTCTGTGGAATGCTGAAAGTCCAACATTGTTGTACTTACATTCCTGACGAAAGTAAAGATTTGAAAATTTATATTAAAAATATTACAGAATTGCATGACGAAATTGCACCACTGAAGGTTGAAGGTGTTTGGGAAAAAATTGGAAAGAAAATATCAGCTATTAAAGATTTCATAGTAAAACTAGGTAGTACGTTTTTAGGTAGAATACTATTCCCATTAACATGTGTAATTTTTATTATATTAGTAATAAGATTAGGGTGTATCTGTCGTAAAAAGAATACAAATCTGAAAAAGTTAAAAAGAGAAAATTTAAGAACAAGAGATAAGAAACGAGAAAGAATTTGAAGAGATAGATTTGGAGGAGTTTATGGAAAGCATGTACAAATCAGCAAAAAGAGAAGAAACAGGGGAAACTGAATTATGAATAAAAGCAAGAAATCACTTTGAAATTCAGTAAAAGAAATACAAAATGTTGATGGTGTGGTGATAAAATCACCAAAGGGGGGATTGATGGAGCGGGTAGTGAAAAATGTTGTATACCCCCCCATTTCTGCATGTTCATATTAATCCGAATAAATTATTAATTATAATATTATTAATCTGATTGCAGTGTTAATCAACAGTTCTAACAAGAGAAATACACGTGGGATTTGCATTTTGCATGGCTAAATTAATTTGTATATTAATATAAGTGCGCATACTAATGCTAGAAAATTAAAATATTGCATGATATATGTTGCTTTGTGACGTAATTGTAAGTTGCACCAGATGACATCACTGGGTGAATATAAACGCTTTGAATGTTGCTATTATGCTAGGTAATTACATACACATAGGGGAATTAGTGAGGGTTTAACATTTTATTAGCCATTTCTATGTTTTAATTGTGTTTTTGTTTGTTTTGCTTAAGTTGACTGTTTGGCCCTTCGTAAAGATGGCTGACTTTTGACTCACCGTTCCACGAGGTTTCGGGTGAAATGCGCCTGCGCAACAGCAAGCAACAATGGCCTTGTCCTGACCCCAGGCAAGCTGTACTAACCAAGGTCATCCTGGGAGAGTTGCCAGGACCACGGAACAAAGGACTGTCTTTAAAACCGGAACCAGCAAGTGTGATGACTTAATGGAATAGACTATGTGAGAACTTCACCGAACAACCCCAAACCCACCAATCAGGATTGCCTAAAGCTGATTCTTGTTACATTTTGACATTAAAATCACTATCAAAGATGATAGAATAGTGAGCTGACAGACGCTTGTGTGAACTTTTCTTTATCCTGACGTTATGCTGACGGAGAGGACGGTGACACTGCTGGACAGCTGTTTCCCTGAATCTTTGACAGACTGAATGGCGGCCTGACTTTGATGAATTAGAGATTTTTCCACGACTTGATTGACTTAGAGGACGACTATTAGCCAGATTAGGTAAATATGATGTTCCGCAGATTGACTAATGATTTATTGAATTTTACAATTAATTAGATAAATGAAGATTTGAATAATAACCAAATGTGACGAGTTGTTTATTGAAGAAATTAGATTAAGATTGAGTATAAAATAGAAGAATTGAGTCACCAATTATCAAATTCAACTAATTGTTCCATTGACCAAATGGAGGGAATATCTCGAGATTCAGAGTTTTATAAAGGTATTCAATATATGTTTATGTAAATAAGGTTCTTAAGGTGAAAAGGTATTCCTTTCATTTACAGCGATTGGAAAAGCTTATCCCTCCTGTGAGAACGGATCAAGCAAGTGTGAGTGTTGGTGTTATGGGCCCCACCAATGAATGTAGTGAGTGAATGTGCTATTGCGATATTTGGTCTGTGACGAAGGGAGGATTTGACATTCCACGCTGCATCACACATACCCGATGTTGATGTGGGAGGGCGACAGGCACTCTGCAAGTTGGGGGTGGTGGGTTTTTCTATGCCCGTTGTGCAGGGAGGCAAGGTGGGGGGTTCGAATTTGGGGGGAAGAGGGGTTTAGTTGTTTTTGATATTTTGTTTACTGTACTTGTGCAAGGTTATTCTCGGCTCTCTTCTTTGTCAATGGGTCCGACTGTCCTACTCACCTACACACTTCAATTGAGCTGCATTCTACTCACCGTCAAGATGCAGGTACATTGCGGGGGAGGGGGGAGCGCCAGAGGTCCATCCGTTGCCCTTTATTTACCAACAATGTATTTTCCTAGCAAATAACCACAATGACCTGAAACGCAGTCCTGAAACTCTTGACTTGGAATGTTAATGGCCTGGGTGACAAAACTATGAGGGGGATCGTGCTGCAATACTTGAAGCGCCAGGCGCTAGATATAGTTTTGCTCCAGGAGACGCACTTGGTTGGGAATTCCTGCGGGACACTGAGTAGGTGGGGATATCGATTAGTCGCCCACTTGGGGTTCTCCTCAGGCTCACGGGGGCGTGATGCTCCTCCGCAGAGGCTGCCCCTATATGATCCACAACACCTGGACAGACGGACAGGGCAGTTATGTAGGACAAGTTCTCAATGTTGTATCAGTTTATGTTCCCCCGGGTTACAGCGCCCAGCATTGCGAGACATAGGGACTCTCGTACTTGACTTATCCCTTGGTGTATTGATACTGGGGGGTGACTTTAACCTAACGTTGACCGGCTCTAAGGATCGCTTCCCGCCCCGCAGCGACCCACTCCGGGGCTCCCAGCTGCATGAGTTTTCAACCGCCATGGGTATGGTGGATGTCTGGAGATGGCTTAACCCGACCATCATCCAATTCACGTTTCATTCTGGGACTTACAATAGTCAATCTCGCATAGACCACATATTCACACACGCACAAGACATTCATATTTTTACTGCATCCCGATGCCTGGCACGCGGTATCTCTGACCATTTCCCTATTCTCACGACTTTAACCTTGGGCCAGACCATGCGCCGCAATACCCTCTCTATTAATCCTTGGGCCCTTAAGGTGACCCACATTCGGGAGGCACTGCTCAAAGACACCGACCATTACTTTGCAGAAAATGTAGGGTCAGTCACTCCCGCAGGGGTGTTTTGGGGGGCAATTGGGGCCGTCATTAAGGGCCGCGCCATATCGCTGATGGTGGAACACATGAAAGAACGGTCCAAGTGAGTGGTGGAAATGGAAGAGGACATCGTAATTAGGGAGGAGGCCCTCGCGCGTTCCCCCGACGCTGATGCACAACACACATTGAATATGGTACGTCAGGATTACAGGCAGCTTCTTTCAGAAGCTGCCACAACGCGCTCCCTAACTGCCCGACACAGGATTTACGAACATGGGGAACGCACGGGTAAGCTCCTGGCCTGGCTGGAAAAGAGGGAACGGGCCTTGAGATGGGTCCATGCAATATCCAGTCCGGACAGTACACTTCTCACTGACCCCCAGGAAATAACTGACAAGTTCGCCTCACACTTTGAGTCGGTATACCAGACGACCGATACATCTCAGGCTCCGATGGCAGCCGCACTCCTATCTACTATGAAAATCGCGAGCTTATCCACACAGGATAGTAACTCCATTGAAGTGAACATCACAGAGATGGAAGTTCAGAAAGCAATACAGGATGTCCGTTCAGGCAAAGCCATGGGTCCCAATGGGCTCCCCATTGAACTCTTTAAGCCCATGGCCTCTAAGTTATCTCCCCACTTGCTGCGCATGTACGCTGAAAGCTTCAAACTGGGTCTCCTTCCCAGCCGATGTTAGGACGGCCTCAATTGTGGTCATACACAAACCAAGTAAGCCAGCGGAGGACTGCAAATCCTATTGCCCCATTTCCCTCCTCTCTGTGGAGGCGAAGATTTTAGCTAAAGTATTGGCCAACAGACTCCTCCCTCATATCACTGAGTTGATCCATCCGGATCAATCCGGGTTTATGCCGTGGAGGAATACAGCCCTGAACCTGCGACGGCTGAATGGGGTCCTTGGTAGACTTGGAACTATCATGCGATTCTTCTGTCGTGAGACGCCGCCATGGCGTTTGACACCATTGAATTGGAGTTTCTCTTTGCGGTTCTGGCTCGTATGGGCTTCGGACCCAAATCCATTAAATGGGTTAAGCTATTATATACACAGCCGACAGCACATGTAACCGTCAACAACCACATCTCCAATACCTTTCCCCTGCAGCGGGGCACGAGGCAGGGATGCCCTTTGTCCCCACTCCTCTTTGCCCTTGTATTGGAGCCGCTGGCAGTCTGGGTGAGGGGTGATCCGGAAATAAGGGGACTAAAATGGACTGAGGATCACGAAGATCGCATTTCGCTTTATGCGGATGATATCCTCCTTTATTTGGCCTCACCTTCGTGGTCTCTACGGCAGGTGCTCCACATATTCCACATATTCGGCGCCCACTCCAGATACACGATAAATTGGTTTAAATCCCAGATGTATGTGTTATGGGGTGACCTGCCTACTAGCCCTCGGGGCTACGACATTCTGGTGGCATCTCGAGGTTTTAGGTACCTTGGAATCTTCATTACCCAGGATCCTAATTTATTCTATGCAAGTAATCTGCTGGGACCCCTGACATGTCTGAAATCAGATGTCAAACATTGGCAGTCTCTTCCTCTTACCCTATTGGGGCGTGCGGCGCTCTAAGGTGCTTGCACTACCGCGTTTCCTGTATGTGTTGCAGAATACCACTTATACTATCCTGACGCCTATTTCTCTAGAATTGATAGCGTAGCACGGGGTCTGCTATGGGATGTCCGAGCACCGCGGATAGCCATGAATAAACGCACTATGGGATGGTACGACGGAGGTATCGCATTGCCGGACATGCGACTCTATTACCAGGCGTGACAGCTGGTTGCGATTAATAGGTGGGTGTATGGGAATCATGACAATCCCAACTTTCGCACAGATCGCTGGCTTTTTGGACGGGGTGGATATAATAGGGCACTCTACACAAACCCCCGTAAGCTTAACTTAACGGGCCCCACCGCACGCACACTGGAGATCTGGCATGGAATCATGAAGAAAGGGGGCTGGCACAACCGACTGAAAAAAGCTACATCGCTCTGGGAACCAGATATGTTGGGACAGCTGAGCAAATGTCCTGGCTTTGACAGGTGGGACATATTAGGCATCTCGACAGTGGGGGACATGTGGGTGAAGGGGAAATTGGCCTCGTTTGCCAACCTACAGACCAAGTACCAGCTGGCACACTCTGAAATCTTCCAATACCTTCAGATCAGTCATGCCATCTCTGCAGCCATGCCCAAGGAGCTCCCCCTGCCTGCGTCCTCCCCTCTAAGAAAGTGGCCATCCCCATGAGACTGCGCCTCATCCAATTGAAAATCCTCCACCGGGTGTACTTCGATGCAAAACCCCTATTCAAACTGGGTAGAAGACCTGACCCTTATGCTTGCGAAACTGCAATCAGACTGGCACCTTCGTCCACATGTTATGGGACTGCACACTGATGCAGCACTACTGGGATAAAGTCACAAAACAAATGGAAAGGACTTGTGGCAAAACCTTTAAGGCCTCCCATCAGCTCTGCCTCCTCAATATAAGGGATGCCACTGATCTCTCACAGGTGGAACAAACATGGGCTGCGATGGGATGGGCCATCGCAAAACGCAATATTGCACAAAAATGGGGGGTGGGAATGGCCCCATGCTTACGAGATTGGGCTAGGGACATGGATAGGGCAATGATTGCCGAGAAGGATGTGTTCAAATGTAGACGGTGCCCCAAGAAGTGGGACCACAAATGGGGGAAATGGAGCAAATACTGAGGGGATATCTGTATATCCCCTTCCATAGAACTGCGACGTGAAAGAGACTTATTACTGGAACAACTGTAAATGATGCGGAGCCCCCACCCTCACTTCATTAATGTCTGTTTAGCTGTGCGACCCCACATACCTTATATGCTATTGATATATTCAGGTCTCCTAGCGCTTATTGTTTACCGCCTAGAAGGCAAGACCGCACCCTGGTTGATCTCTGGGACAGTTAATGTGATTATTGTTTCGTTTTCTGTACTGTACACTGTGTCAGTTTATTAAGGGCCTGCCTATTGCCTCGTCATTGCCTTGTACTTTGTTGTTCTTTCTTTTTTGTCTAATAAAAAGTGTTTAAAAAAAATTAAAATAAAGGTTGTCTTAACCTAATCATCAATAAGGGTTGTTTGGACTGGTACAAGGTGCCCACTATAATTAGTGGATAGCATACACCAGGCCAACTTCTCACACAGCCCACATTAAGACATACGTAGCTGGGGGAGAAGCATGCCCCATCGCCACTCCCCTCAATTGCTGGTACAGTTCCCTGTTAAAAAGGAAATAATTATTGTGGAGGCAAAGTTCAATCATCTTGAGAATCATACAATTATGTTCATGTAAATTGATCGGTCTTTGATCTAAATAATGCTTAATAGCAACCAACCCATCCGTGTGATGGATACTCGTATAGAGTGATGTTATATCCATTACAATGAAAAGGTAGTCTTGGTCCCAATGTATATCACTGATATTTCTCAAAAAGTCCCCAGTGTGTTTGATGAAAGAGGGTAAACTAGTTACATGCTCTTGCAGAAAGATATCAACATATTTTGACATTGACTCCATGATGCTCTTTCTAGCCGAAATAATTGGTCTGCCTGGAATGGGTGGCACATTTTTGTGTACTTTTGGGATAAAGTACAGAACTAGTGTTTGTTTAAGAAATTCAACTCATTTTTAGTCACTAGCCCTATCCGTTTCCATGACGATAAATATTGGAAAATCGTATCCTTCATTGTCTGAAGATCATGAGCTGAGGATTTCTTGTAGCAGGATTAGTCCCCTAGATGTCTGTTGTCCTCTTCGAGATATTGTTGTCTGGGCCACAGACTGATGTTGCCACCCTTAACTGCTTTATTGATTAAAATTTCATGATTATCACTCAATTTCTTCATGAGATTGATGTTTTGCTGTTGCATGTGCTTTCTCCGATGTTTAGAGCGATTGACAGATCTGTTAAGTTGTTTTAGCTCTTCGACTACTCTATCTCTGAATAAGTAAATGGCATCTTTGGGCATCATTGGAACAAAGGTAGATGATGTGTGAAAGGGGCTATTAGCTGCTTTATTGATATTGGTACCCTCATCAGCTAACAATTTTTGTGTGGACTTGGAGGAATCGGTATTGTCATTAGCTAACGAGTGTAAAAGCCTAAGGGTGGTGACGTAATTTACTTGAAGGTTGGTATCACTGTCATTAGAAGTAATGTCATCCTTAGAATTAGTCGTGGTATTTCTGAGTTGATGGAATGTAATCAGTTTTAACTTGCGGATGAATTTATATACATCTATTCTGGACTGATACATATATATCTCTCTCAAAACAATACCCTTTCAGGCTTAGAGTGACGCATGAATTATGCAAATAAGAAGAGGAAAACGCTTGGTAGTTCTCAAGTTTCAGTCTCAAATGTCTCATTTGAGGTGAGCAAATTTAGAGTGTCGCTGCTGTTGCGGGTGCTCTTAACAGGAGGTGCTTTCCAGCTAAACTTGAGAACTACCCAGAGTTCTCCGCTTACCACCACCACCACCACCCCCCCTTACTGGCAGTCACTAGTAGGTAGTTATAGCAGGGCCGGCTTTACAGCTGGTGGCGCCCGGTGAGACATCACTCCCCATGATTGCCTCACAGAGTCTCTCACTACAACCAGGCAAAAGTGCCCCTCATCTCTCCAATCATAAGTTATTGCGAAACACAGTGTCCCCCCTAAGGTCAGCGCTCCCCTTCACAGGTCAGTGCCCAGTGCGACCACACTAGTCGCACTGCCCTAAAGGCGGTCCTGAGTTATAGTTAGGATTAAAGTTTCCATAGGAAATGCGTTTTTTGAATCTTCACAAATGTTTAAAAAAAATGTCCACTTTCTTGCTTCAACTGCTGTACTTGAAAGTTTCGGGATGATCCTTCAAACGGGGGCCGAGAAAAAAAGGAGGGTCCCAAAAAGCGTTTTCCTCATGTTATGTCTATGGGGCTTTTTCCTCTTTTGAACACGACTACAGCCAAAACCGCTGAACGGAATTACACCAAATGTGGCAGAAACTTAGATATTGTCCAGCCCAAACTGTCCAGCCCGAACTGCCAAGCCATGTCTTCCCTGGACCGGAATCAAGCATCCTAGGACCGGTTTCTGGCTATCAGCCGTCATCAGCCAGGATAGCTTGACTCCAGTGGCGTAGTGAGCACGGGTCCCACGTCTGGGAATACCCATCCCACATAGGGCGAAAAGCGTTACAACAAACAAATGATGGACGGAATGCTGACAATGCATACATTCTCCCCCAGTCAAGAGACCTGGGTTAAATCCATTGTTCTTTTGCCCACTACACCACCCGAGTTCAGACATGGCCATATGCAAATCAGTCTTGACCCTGTGCCTCATGGGAACAGTCCAGCCCGAACTGCCAAGCCATGTCTTCCCTGGACCGGAATCAAGAATCCTAGAGCTGTCATCAGCCAGGACATGGCTTGGCAGTTCGGGCTGGACTGTTCCCATGAGGCACAGGGTCAAGACTGATTTGCATATGGCCATATCTAAACTGGGGTGGCGTAGTGGGCAAAAGAACGATGGATTTAACCCAGATCTCTTGACTGGGGGAGAATGTCTGCATTGTCAGCATTCCGTCCATCATTTGTTGTAACGCTGGGTGAGACCAGGGCACATCAGTAGAAGCCTGTGGTGAGGGATGGGGTCCCCGGGGCCAAAATCCACCTGGTTTGGAGGCACGCAGCACCACTACCTTTAAAAAAAAATAATAAATCAATCAATAAAAAAGGGACAGGTCCTTGGGGATAGGGACCCCCGGGGCCAAAATATGCTCCCCTCCCTTTAATTAAAAAAATATCACAGAAAAAAGCCGGGCCCCAGAGGATAGGGTCCGGGGTCCAAAATCGGCTCATAGAAGGAGGGTGCCCAGCCGCCCTCCCCTGAAAAATTATATATATATTTTTTTAAAAGCCTGGCAAAAGTGCTGGAGGCCCCATCCCTATTCTCCATCCCTCTGCAAAGTGCCTCCTGGCGTGCTGCTGGTCGACGGATGAAGTCCCCTTGCCTTCAGAGGATCTTTGGGGTGAACAACTCCCCCTGTTCCTCCCAGTAAGCCCCACACAGTGGGATTGCTAATAGGTTTTCGGAGGCCATGCTACCTTCCTCCACCACTCTGCAAATGTGCTTCCGGGTGCACTATTGGTTGGGGAATGAATTCCACTTTACTCCCAAGGGCCTCAGGACTAAAGTGGACTTCTTCCCCCAACCAGCAAAGCGTTGAGAGGCGCATGTGCAGAGTAGTGGAGAAAGGGGTCATGGCCTCGAACAAACCTCTTAGCAATTCAGCTGTGTGGGAGTTACTGGAGGTAACAGAGGGGTAGGCGGCCCCTAATGACCCTGAAGAGCCAAGGGGACTTTATCCCCCAACTAGTAGTGTGCCAGGAAGCACTTTGCAGAGTGGTGGAGAAAGGGGGCGTGGCCACTGAAAACCTCTCAGCAATCCCGCAGTGTGTGACTTACTGGAGGTAACAGGAAGGGTAGTTGGACCCCAAGGACCCTCAAGAGCCAAGGGGACTTCATCCCTGTTAGATTTGGGGGTCTCTATTTGACAAAGGTAGGTACCTTTGACCAAATAGGGACCCTTGCGTCTAGTCAGGGTAAGGGGGTACACTTCTAAAATAACACCTGCTCCTTGGTAGCTTGGCACGAGCAGACAGGCTTATCTAAGAGGCACTGTGTAAAGCATTTGTAAACACATACAGTAATATAATGACACACTACAGATGGACACCACACAGGTTGTATATAAAAATAAGTATTATTTATATAGACTTATCACAAGACCACAAACGACAAAAATCCACAATAATGTACTCCAAAATAGGACTTTAGAATGGTAGAATAGCTTAGTTCTCTTTAGATGGTAAATGCAACACTTTACGTTCCATGTACCTTTGAATGCGTAACGCGATACAAACAAAAAAAGAGTTGCAGGGAAGGTGATGCGTTGGTTTCTTACAAGCAAGAACGGTGATGCATCGATTCCTTACTTCAGGGGAGGTGATGCGTTGGTTCCCTACTGCTGCGTAGGGGACGGTGATGTGTCGGTTCCTTACCGGAGGGGAGGTGATGCGTCAGTTCTTAACAGCGTGGGGAGGTGATGCGTCGGTTTCTTACTGCGCTTCTGTGGCGATGCGGCTAGCACCGCCGCGATGCGATGACGACCCGGTGCAATGAAACAAAAATGGCGTCTTCTTGATGTTGCGACAACAAAGGGGTGATGTGTGCCCGCCCGACGGCCGTGGGGCAACTCGGTGAATCTTCTGAACCGCGACACGCTTCTCCGGTGATGCGACGGCGTCTGCTGCAACAGCGACACTCTCCTCCGGTGATGCGGGGCGCTTCAGTGATGCGATGCGACAGCAGCAGCGGCGGCACGCTTTCTCGGTGATGCGACAACAGCTGCTGCGGCGGGGACACGCTTCTCCGGTGATGCGACATTGTCTGCTGCGACGACGACACTCTTCTCCGGCGCTGCGAGGCGCTTCGGTGATGCGATGGCGACAGCGGCAGCAGCGGCACGCTTTCTCGGCGATGCGACAACAGCTGCTGCGGCAGCGACATGCTTCTTCGACTTGAGTCGCGCTTCCAGCGACATGCAGTCTCTCAGAAGGCCCAGCACAACAGCAGGCACTTCAATTCCCAGCAAGGCAATTCAGGGGAGCTGGTTGGTGAAGTCTTGTATCCCTGAGACTTCAGCAGGAGGCAAGCTCAATCTTCAAGCCCTTGGAGATCATCTACAAGATGATGAAAGTAGCACAAAGTTCCTTTCTCCTTTCTTTGGCAGTCAGGCAACCACTGCAGGCCAATCCCCCAAACAGCACTCAGCATAGGGATAGTCTCCTCCTTCAGTTTCTCTCTGGTTCCTCTCCTCAGCAAAGGTTCTTCTTGTTTCCCAGAAGTGATCTAAAGTTCTGGGTCCCCCCTTTTATACACCAAAATCATTTGTCTATGAAGGCAGAGAGTGTCTGTACCTAGTCCAAACCAGTTCTGTGCAGTCCTGGAGAACTTTGTTTACAGGACTCCTTCTTTCCTTTGACAGTGTGGGCCAGGGACATCAGACGCACCACAGGAGGTGGAGTCAGCATTGTGGAAGGAAGGCACAGCCCTATTCAGATCCAGGTGCTACTCCTCCCACCCATCTTCATGCAGATAGGTCTATTCAGCCCTGTGCTGACTCACCCTGGAATCCCCCCTGCCCTTGTCACTCACAAACCAGACATGGAATACACAACCTAGCAGAGGCAGGCTTGGACAAAAGTGGTATTTTCAAACACAGAATGTTAAAACCAACTTCACTAAAAGCTGGTTTTTATCATTCTGAGTTCAGGCATACTAAACTCGAATTTCTACCTAGTTCCCTGAGTCAGTTAGGATTATAAGATGTTATAATCAAACTGCCCATTCTGGCCTATGGGAACAGGTAGCCTTGCAATAGTGAAAAACAAAATTGGCAGTAATTTACTATAAAGACATGCCACACACACCAGGGCATGTCCTAACTTATACTTACAATGCACCCTGCCCTTAGGCCTACCTTAGGGGTGTCTGATATGAACATAAGGGAACATTTAGGGACTGGCAAGTGGGTGCACTTGCCAAGTCAACAGGGCAGTACCAGACTGCACACAGGCTTTGCAATGGCAGGCCTGAGACACACTTTACAAGCTGCTCCGGTGGGTGGCACAATCAGTGCTGCAAGCCCACCAGCAGCATTTGATTTACACACCCTGGGCACGCGCAGGGCACTGTACTAGGGTCTGACAAGTAAACCAAATAAGCCAATCATGGAGTCACTAATCCATACATCAATTTACAATAGAGAGCATATGCACTTTAGCACTAATCAGCAGTGGTAAAGTGCCCAGAGTAATAAAACCACCAACAACAGGTCAGAAAAAATACAGGAGGAAGGCAAAAAGTTTAGGGATGACCCTGCAAAAAGGGCCAAGTCCAACAATCCCCTAACTAGTAGTGCACCAGGAGGTGCGTTTGCAGATAAGGCACTGAGGAGGCCTAAAGCCTTCAAGCCACACTAGGGTGCTCTTCCACAACCTGTTTTGCCCTTTTTCACCCCAACAACTCCAAACCAACGGGGTTTCAAAAGTGTAATCTGTTGAGACATCTTGATTGCTTTTTGTCACCATGTGTCACCTTTTTAAAGCTTTATAACAACTTTCATTTAGATTAACTTGTTTCATATGTTTCTTTATAGAGGCAGAATTTGTCCAATTTTTACAGGTATTTCTTTCCTATCTGGTTGCAAGACTCTTACTTCATTCATACATATGATGACACCTTCATATTTTAAGCAAAGGAGAGAGGATGTGGCAAAGCAGCTACAAGCGGCTGCTTTGAAGCTGGGGAACCCGGTTTGAGTCTCTGCATCAGCTCAACATCCTGAGATTCTGAGCAAATAACTTAATCTCTCCATTTAAACAATAAACGTGTCCGTCTGTAGTGCAACTAGTAAAACATTGTGATTCATATCGATATTTCACAGCAATACTTATACTAGCGTAAAAGGAACCGACGGGTTTATCGTGCTTATTTTAATAAAAGAAGCATTTAGTTTGTATTTTGTACAAAAATGAAACCGATGTAACTTTGGATTTGTTAATATACGTGATGGCCAGAGAGAAACAGTGAGCCATCTAATCATTATCAGTGCTAAAAACAGACCAAATATTTGTGACATGAATGACACTTGACTAGACTGCTTAAAGGGGGGCAAAGACTTCCTTCCCTTACAGGTATTGGCCTCTCCACTGAAGACGTCTCTGATGAAAGACAACAGAAGTGCCAGTTCCAGAGCTGTCAAGTTTGCGAGAACGTTACAGAGACCAGGCGTTTTCATCACAAGATCTATAGCCCTGTGTTATTCTCTATAAAATCGGGCCCACGAGTCCAGAATGCAGAGCTAAGACAGTGTCCTCTCTGCAGCATCTCTCCCTGTGGTCGGGTTGAGGAATATAACAGTTTATGGGGATGGCATTGTCTTTGCTTGTAGAAGGACCTATGGCAACCTAAGTAGGCCTCAAAGCATTCTGTCCTTCATTACGTTTGGCCCGAAATAAAACCCGTTATTTGTCCCACTCCTGCCAACAACAGCCCCTGGAATTATCGGTACTGGGAGGCTGCTCTAATTCCAGGAGGATGGCAGAATACAAGCATATCCAATGGCAGTGAAAAGCTGTGCCTACAGGCCCACTACCAATAGTAGCATCCCCCCTATAACTCTCCCACAAGTCTGGATTTCATTGAGGGCTTTGCTTCAAATAGGCAGGCATAGCTGGTACTGCACTTCTTTTTAATTTGGGAGAGATAGCACTGGCACGTCTCATCACTGTTACAATACGTTTATGTGGAGAAGTGTGGCTCACTGGTTAGAGAAGGCATACCCTGAAGCAGAGGTCAGACCCGGGAGCAGGGTTCAATTCCCGACGCGGCAGGGTCTGAGCCCAAGTGTCCACGGACTCGATAATTCTCACTTCGGTGCCTACTCGAATCATGGGTTCACGCTCTGCAACTCTGGGCAATAGCTTGCTTAATCTCCACTACGCCCCCCCGCGGCGGGATGCCTGGCTTTCACCTTGGGGAAGCCCAGTACGGGTTATCTCACAGGGAAAAAGCCAGGACGGGTTCCCAATGCAAGCGCCGAGATGCCCAAGGGTAAGTCGAGCGCTATATAAGAACACACATACATTAATGGTGATTACTTACACCTCTAATTAGCAAACAAGTACTTGTGCACAGATTGCGGATCAAGAGCTTCTTGCTGAATGGCAGTTATTTTCATTTCTGTGTGGCCTAGACACATTTTGTAAGTTCCCAAGTAAGGTTTTGAAGTTGGTGTATGACTGGGAAAATCCAGGGACCCAGTGGGAAAAGGCCTGCCCAGGGACACTACTAACAGGATGAGAAAAGAATGTTGTTGGGGCCTCACATCCTATTTGGGCTGGGTCCCACATGGGACAGAGAGGCCCTGGAGTCCAACACTGTCACTGTGATGCTCTGCAGTTTTACGATCTTCGTTGAGTTTCTTGTTGCTCTAATGGGTATACTTTCTGATATTTTATGTTTCCCTCGTCTTCATTGCTTGATTTTGCTTGCAACAGTGTTACTCATACTCGTTGAAATATCACTCATAATAACAAATTAAACAAATTATGAAAATGTCACACATAGCTATCTGAAACCTTGGCAGCTATGGATTGAGTTGGTGGCTGTATGGGTTAGTGAGTGCTTGTGTGAGGGGCTGTATGAGTGAGTGAGGGAGTGTGTGTATGGCTGTGTTGGTGAGTGACTGCATCCATCAGTCATATATGGGTGAGTAACTGGGTATGTGAAAGGTAGTATAGGTGAGTAATGGGGTATGTGAGTGACTGTATGGGTGAGTGAGTAAATGTGAGAGTGGCTGCATGGGTGAGTATGTGCTTGTGTCAGTGACTGTGTAGGTGAGTGAGTACCTGTTAGTATCTGTATAAGTGAGTGAGTGTGTATGTAACTGTATGGGTGAGTAGATGACTGTGTGATTGACTGTATGGGTGAGTGAATAGGTATGCGAGTAGCTCTATGGGTGACTGAGTCACGTCCAGCTCCAGAAACATTGGAGCATGATCAGAAAGTTTTATGGGCAAAATGAGGACCCTCAGGGCCTTAGCTCCCACATCTTTAGTAAATAGCCAGTAGTCAATTCTTGACCAAGCAGCATATTCGTAGAGATACATGTATCCTCCCAGACACTCTTGTGTTCCTGTCTGCTAAATATCTAAAAAATCATAATCTTACATAGTAAGTTTAAGCTTATGTGCCGATTGTGGGTGCGGGCGCATGGCTGTGTTAGACTTATCTAGCGTTGCATATAGCACAACATTAAGGTCTCCTCCCCAAAGAATAGCTGCAGGGTCAAGGCTAAGTATCCTTCTCCAAACCTACAGGAAGAAACTTGGGCTGTCAGTATTAGGTCCATAAACGGATACAATGGTAACACGGGGCTGGCGCATGGAGTGGGATCTGCATGTGTGGTGGACCCTTGTGATACGTTAGGGCCTGGTGACAATGTGGTAGTGCGAAACTGGTGTAAATAGAAAACCCAACCTCTCCCCCCACCCGACCCACTCAAAGAGCCCAAACATGTTGAAGAAATAGTTATAACAAAAAAAAAATAACAGAGCTGCACCAAGGCCACAGACAACCAAACCCAGAGAGAAATAATGGGATACACCCCAGGGAAGATGAAGGAGGTGGGCAGACACCCTCTCTCTGAGGGAGATGGGTGGCTGAGAGCTCACTGGAAGACAGAAGCCCAATTCATTGCATACAAAGCAGGCTCAGCACGTAGAGTACAGAACAGTTTCAGCCATTATAAGTGTCATTAGGCAGCCCAAAGAGAGGGAAGGCATACTGTGCTTATCAGCAAGAGGCTGTATCTCATAGTAACAGGGAAAATAGGGCATTAAACTAATTTCAGTCATTGCCACTGAGATGGCTGCAAGCATGCTCCTCCATGGTGGCGCTCTCCCCAGAAGCAGCACAGCCATGTCTTTGGCAAAAGTTTACAGCCTGTTTAGGGTCTGTGAAGAGAGGCGACTTGCCATTTAGGAGTATCCTCAACTTGGCGGGGTAAAGCAAGGCATTTTTAATACCAGCCTCCATAAGCATTTGTTTGGCGAGAAAAAACTCAGTTGAGCAGCATAGCAGCAGTGGTAAAGTACGAGTAGATAAAGAGGTGATTGCCCGAATATTATAGCTTGACACACTCCTGGGCAGCCAGGGCAGGAATCCGTAGCCCCTGCAGGATCACAGACACCTCTGCAGCACTTCCTCCTGTCTAGGGTGTCAGATTGGGGTTCTCAAGTCAGGATAACTGTTGGATTATATGCTTGGCCGGCAGAACCTCACCGATGGTGTGGCCATCTTGTGGGCCGGCTCTCTGGTACCCCCAACATCAGAGGAGGCAAACAAACAGGGCTGCAAATATTGCCAACGGTGCAGTGCCCAAGCAGCTACGAGCTATAGAAACCTTCCAAGAAGGCTCCTCTGCACTAAAAGGAACTCAAAGTAAGATAAATCTTACCTCACAGAAGAAAGGAAATCAGGGGCCACAGGCACCCCAGACAGTGAGGTTGCCCTTGCAGCCATCAAACAGCCTAGGGAAGGCAAGCGAAAAGGGCACAAGGGAAAAAAAGGAAGTGTTTAAGGAGGCAATGGAATTTATGGGTAGTTCCTCTACCCAGGGTTAGAGATTGAAAACAGCTTGGTGAATAATGATGGAAGGAAAGTGATTTCCTCATAGAGTACGTAATGAGAGGAGTAAGGAGAAGAGGAGGTAATGTGTGTGCACTAGAGTACATGCTTACCCAAACCTACCTCTGAAACCCAGAACCACAAAGTCTTTGTTGATTCCAAGATTTTGTAGAGAAAGTAGAGCAAGGTCAAAATAATTACGTTTGTAAATACCACTTATGTTAGGAGGTATGCAGAGTGCACATCAGAGCTTTGGATACATACATATTAAAGAAATAGTGGGTAAAGCAACTGATTTCTAGGCTTCTGGTCAGCATAGTCCGATCCTAGTCTCAACCAATATCATACTACTCTTTAAATAGGTTGTGAAAGAGCGCATAAGCCACAGTGTTAAGTAAGGCACATGCAGGGAGAGGGAAGGTAGAATTTGTACATAAGGGGCAGTTGGAGGCCAGCCGAGGACAAGGTTGGTTCTCTCCACCAACTTATTTACTCAGTTTGTCCCTCTTCTCGGATGAGACTAACATTTAATGCAGAAAATCAAAACAACGCCCAAAACACAGAAACTCATGTACTTCTGAATTATTATGTGATTTTATAACCAATTTGGTGAAAACTTTGCACTCAAAACATTGCGAACAGGACATATATATGCGCACACACAGACATATGATGTGTATTTACAACTATTGAAACATAATGTGAAGTGAAAATAAACCTATTTACATATCACAACACAATATATACATAACAAATGAACATATATTCAAGACAAAACATTTAGACACAAAGTGAGAAAAAATAAAAAAATCTGATTCAACCCGACTTGTAATCGATCTGGTTATTCTCGATTGTTATGGCTGATCAATAGCACTTGAAAGTATGCGTCGACGTTTCGACCCCAGATAATATTGCGATAAATTGATAATCAAAAGGGGGGTCTTCCTCAGGACTATATGTTGAGTCTGTGTGTGGCCTGGTCAAGAAAAATGTGTGCATTTTAGATGGGGTTGGGCATTTATAATCATATACGGTGAGGCCATGTGTCTTAGCTCACCTTGAATTAAGGTTCCACCTGGATATCAGAGTATAGGTACTGTCAGCACCGCAGCTTGAACAGACTGTATATGATTGACCTGTCAGATATAAATTGGGATGTCTGTCAAGACCTATGTCCGAAACAGAGCAATTTAGCGAATATTTAAACATTGCGCCCTTGCAGGGACTGTACCTGAATCAAAAATCAGCTCTCCTTATCAGCTGGTTGTATTAAGGTTCAATGGCACTGCGTGCCTGCAACTCTATGTGAATGAGAGATAGTTGCAATTAGTTGCCTTTTATGACTACATGTAGTCAAGATTAGTGAGTAGATCGTAAGTAAGTGCAAACATGTTGGCTACTAACCTCTGGCGTCTGGTGCTCGGGGTCTTCTATAATTATTCAATGCTTCTCAAATTGTCACACATTGCCGGGACCGATCGCATTCAGGCAAAGTTTTCATTACGGACTCCAGGCTAATTAATGCCTACGAGTTCTCTGTGAAGTAATTTTAGAAAAGAGGAAAACCTTTGTTAGGGGAAAAGTTTTGTGGGGCATTAGGTTCACTATAAAGCGTGTGGAGACGATTACATCTCCATCTTACCTTTCCCTTCGTGTCACTGGAAATCAATCTCAGGAAGCTGCTTTCCCGAGAGCTTCCCTTCACTTCTATTAATAGAATCCTCTTGGCGACGTTTACGTTTCTCGTGCTTGACAAGATTGCCCTCTGCTGGTGATCAGCTGCAAAGATCATTCCACTATCAAAAATAGTGGATTCGAGCTAAATTCGCCGAGTGAGTCAAAAAAACATGTAAAAGACCACATTGAAGGTGGCCAAAGATCTCGTTTTTTATGTAGAGCTATAAAGAAGGTCTTTGCATAGACCTAGTGACTTAACCACAAATGTATTTGATTTACTGTACCAAGTTTGGTACATTATATTGGTGATATTGGTGATTAACAACAATTTATGCATCTCTTTAAACATAAGCACGTTACAATTAGATACATATCGACAAAAACGACATTTGTGACCCATATTGCAGCGCCAAATGTATCCTCGCATTATTTATGTGCAGATGAATAAACCTTAGTGTGGTGACAATGGTGTAACCCTTACTTTAAATAATGATACATTAAGATCAATACATTTCAAGGATTAACATTAAAATTAAAACCTGTATTGTTTGTTTATAGCATATTTGGAATACAGTTGCATACTGATTCTGTATTATACATAAATATACACAATTTAACAGTTCACGTGATTGATGTGCAGGTTTATATGAAAAATTCATAGACAACTCATTTGTATTAACACTGTTCTGGTGTTGGTAAATAACAGATCCCTGTTATAAATATTCAGATTCAGGGGGCTCATTATCATTAACCATGAGCCTACGTGAATGCAAATGGATTCATTTACTTGACTCGGTCAATGAGGGACGGAACGAGCAGGAAGAGATCTCTAGATAGATCTCGCTGCACAGTATGACTTCGACTGAATCTTCATAAAAGGGATCTGTTATTTACCAACACCAGAACAGTGTTAATACAAATGAGTTTTCTATAAATTTTTCATATAAAACTGCATATCAATCACGTGAACTGTTAAATTGTGTATATTTATGTATAATACAGAATCAGTATGCAAATGTATACCAATATGCTATAAATACACAATACAGGTTTTAATTTTAATGTTAATCCTTGATATGTATTGATCTTAATGTATCATTATTTAAAGTAAGGGTTACACTGTTGTCACCACACTAAGGTTTATTCATCTGCACATAAATAATGCGAGGATACATTCGGCGCTGCAATATGGGTCACAAATGTTGTTTTTGTTGATATGTATCTAATTGTAACGTGTTTATGTTTAAAGAGATGCATAAACTGTTGTTAATCACCAATATAAGGTACCAAACTTGGTACACTAAATCAAATACATTCGTGGTTAAGTCACTAGGTCTATGCGAAGACTTTCTTTATAGCTCTACATAACAAGCATTTGCAATGCAATAGGTCTCGCATTTATGCAAGTTTAAGCTGTTGGCATTGTCACAATGCCTTTTTTTTATGTTTTAAAAACGAAAACAAAAATAAAAGGTATTGTCGTTTGCAATGTCGGTAGCTCAAACTTGTGTAAATGCGAGACCTATTGCATTGTAAGTGGAAGCTTTTTCAATATTATATACAAGCTATAGTTGCTGCTTATTTATCTCAGGCAACCAACAACCATTGACAAAGGCAATAGTCCTGACTTGTAGGTATGATGTTACTTGAATCGTATATCGGATGCAATGATAGAAACAGCAAAATACAAGTCTGGCGGCACACTATGCTAAGCACAGATTTTTAGCTTAGTTTTTTTTTTTAAACTACGCCCTTAATTACATTGGCCACACCCTTTTGAGAGACCCCCCAGTTTTTTCATCTGACGTAAAGCCCTGCCCATGGCATTGACCGTGTACAAGAGGTGGCAAGAATATAGAAACCACAAACAGAAGCTGTGGTCCTTCACGATGTCCCTGGTAAACTGCTGCATGTCTTTAGACATTATGAGCAGAAGTATAAATACGTGATCTGCTATTTTAAGTGTAAATGTTCATCAGTTGGAGTACCCTAACCATCAATAATGTATATGAAAAAATATTAAATGCAACAGGGAGCATGCATGGGCCTTGAAACCAAGATAACATTTTGCTTATTTATGTAAAGGCAAGGACGGATTGTATTGATATAGTTCAAGGACCCATTCATTGCGAAAAGTTACTTGACTGTGTTCATCCAGGGCGTACTATTCTCAAGACAAAATGGGTGCATTCGAACCCCACTGTACACCACCGCCTTCTGTAACACGGGCTGCATTTCCATCCCGCCCTTACTGCTGTTTCCTCATCTGGGCCTTGGTTCTGTGCAGAGTAATGCACACACAACTCAGCCATGCCAAGGCAGGACATGACAACGGAGACATGAAAGGCCATGCGTGACGAGGCATGTGCGAATAGACTCGACCTGCACCAAAACGTGTATCACAAAGCTTTATTTCGACAGTTTGTCATAAAAGCACAACAATACAACACATAACAATCAATAAATAACACATATACAATTGCAAGGTAAAAAGTTATTAAATTCCATGACTGTCTAATATCTAAAAAAATTAAGAAGAGTACATTACTGTAACAACTGTTTTCTTACAGATCTTATCCTCCAAGCCCAGCCCAAAAATTTAGCCAAGCAACAGGCATAGAAGGGACGGGCGTCTGAACGTAATATGCGTAAAGCTTCCAGACAGGATCTTGTGCCTAGACACCTACATAAGGGCTTTAACCATCTCGACCTGGGCACAGAATAAGCATAGCACTCAAATAACAAATGGGCTGTAGACTCGACCCTAGAATCACAAAAGGGGCAATAGGGTATAGTTTGGTATGGAGGTTTCCAAGTAGACGTGAACAGACCTAATGGAAGAACGCCCACCCTAAATTTAAAGTATAATGCTCTGTCACCCGGGTTAAGGATTGAATCCAAGTAGGGTTCTCTGCAAGGGATCTCCTTAACCAAGAAAAACTGGGCGACAGATTTACAAAGGTTAGGGTTACACAACCTCTCATTATCCACCCAGAGCCAATAGATCTTCTTAAGCAATTGTTTTGAGGGTGCTGTTCTATTTGCCCAGGCATCTCCTAATCCCAGGTCCAAAAGGAGACGCTTAACCTCCCTGAGCCAGGTAACCTTATGCCAGCCAGATAAGGATAGAATTTCGCTAAGGGCATCTGCATAACTACTCAGTTCAGGGACATTCCATATCCTGGCCCATAATAAGAGAGGACGTAGCCTAGCTTGCTCACAAATTGGGCGTGTGCCTGCGTCTAACAAAAGAGGAATAGTAGGGGTGCTATGGGGTAACCTCATAAGATCTTTGTGGAAATTATTTTCGAGGTATGTCAAGGTGTCAACACTCTGTATACCCCACAGTTCAGCACCATACAATGCTGCACTCACCACCCTTGCCCTATAGATATCAAGCAGTGCCCCTATAGGTTTTAAAGCTGAGGCACGATGTTCCTTGAGCAGGGCCCCTGAAACTCTCTTGTGTGTCAGAAACACCTTCTGGTGGTGCGCCTTCCAACTCATATTGGCACACAAACGAATACCAAGGTAGTCAAATTCATTGACTCTATCCAAAGGAACAGAGTCCAAGGTAGGGGGAACAACCGTTTTCCTGGGAGGATTAAGAACGAGGAATTTGGTCTTGCTTATGTTTATAGACAGGCCCTTGGTATCACAAAAGGCCTTAAAGCTAGAAAGCAACTTTTGGATACCTACTGGTGACTTGGAAATTAGGAGGGTATCATCCGCAAACAGGAGCGTAGGAACTTTCCTACCAGCCAAGGATGGTGCATCTGACGGCTGTTGAAGCAGATGCTCCACCACTCCGTTAACGTATAGAGAAAACAGAGTGGGGGCGAGCACGCAACCCTGGCGGACGCCCCTGTCTACGGAGATACGAGATGTTTTATCCCCCTGGGTACCCCATCTAATCTGGGCAAAGTTGCTTTCATGAAACTTTATAAGCAAGGCCAGCAAATAGGGAGGTATGCCCAACCTATCTAAGACATTCCATAGTTGGGCTCGAGGGACCAGGTCGAAGGCAGTTCGCAAGTCTATAAAGACCAAGTACAAGCTGCCCCCACCCAGCACAACCACCTTCCAGTAAATCATTAAAAGACGGAACGTCTGCTCGATAGTACCCATCCCAGATCTGAAACCTGCCTGGAAATCTGACAAAACCTGGTTTTCTTCAACCCACTGCAGGATCCTACCTAGAACCACTTTGCCCGCAACCTTTTGCGTTGAATCAAGCAGGCTAATAGGGCGATAGTTAGCTGGGTCGTCCCGACTGCCTTTCTTAAAAATGGGGACGACCTCAGCACCACTCCATGAGTCAGGAAGAGAACCACCCAACACCGCCTCATTCAGAAGAGCGGCAATTAATCTACTCCACAATGATGGATATTTCTTCAACAAGTCCCCCGGAATTCCATCGGGACCAGCAGCCTTACTAGAAACAATACGACTGATTGCCCCTTCAACTTCCTCTATGCTGAAGGGGGAGGCATTGGTAGAAATCTCAGGTGGTAGGCTGGCATGAAGGCCCGTTTTAAGGATGGGTACCCCACTTTGAACAGAGTACAATTTGGAAAAGTGGGCAAACCAGAGATCGCCAGAAATATTACAAGTGAACTGCGAATCAAGGGGTTTGTCCCTGGCTCTTAGCAGATCCCAGAACCCTTTGGAGTCTTTTCTGGTACTTGCCTCCGCTAAATCCCACCAAAAGCTAAAGTCATGGGCCTCCTTCGCCTCTGCCACAACTTTTTTATAGAGATTCCTCGCCAGTCTGATGGTGCCTGGATCCTTGTTTTTAACTGCGGTAATAAGTTCCCCCTTGGCAACCCGACATTTTGAAGAATACCATTTATTTCTTGCCCTGGGAGCACCCTTCAGAGAAACCTTTGCGCTGGATTGAGGTATAATAAACAAATCGCTTAGCACCACAATGGTTTCTGTGAATAAAGGTAAAACAGATTGGCTGGAGACACCCAGGGCATCCAGGCGCTGCCCTGCCGCTAACATTGCGGTCCCTGCCTGTGCCATCCTTCCCTCATCCGCTTCTACTTTAGCCCATTTTAGGCGCCTACCACAGGCCGAGGGGACAAGCTCATGGGAGGTTTTCCACTTGTAGGGAATCTTATTTTGACTTCCCACCTGCCAGGGCGGAATCAATGATAAGGAGAGAGGATTGTGGTCACTATCACAAGACGCAATGACCTCCATATCATAATGGAATGCCCACAAATTATAATTCAGCACAACATAGTCTATTCTGGAGGTACGGCCTATCCGGTTGTAAGTGTGCGCACCCAGGATATCCGATTTAGATCGGCCGTTAGTTGGTCTTAAGTCATGTTCCATACAGAGCGCGTTGATGTCTACCGCACTCTGGGTCCACTTGGGAATCGGATCTAGGGTCAGGATGGGAATACCTCTCCTTGTGTCCTCATCCCAAGTATCCAGTATATCCTCCACAGCCAATGGCTCAAAACAGCAATTAAAGTCGCCTGCCAGAAGAACATAAGAGTCGATACTGCAGGCGGCTAAATCGCTGCCCAGACCTGTAGAGGATAATGTGGATGACCCGCCCCTGGCCCCCCTTAGATAAAGGTTAAAGACTTCCAACTTCCTACCCCCTGGGCATAGAATGGTTATCCTCTGGAGATCAGGAGAATGCGTGGGCTTTTGAGTGACACTTAGACCTAGAGCAATGTTAACCCATATGAGAAGGCCACCTGACGGGCGACCTTTACCTCCATTTTGGTGGGAAGCTGGAACAAAGTAAGTCGTGAAGCCCACTCTATGCCTAGGCTCAAGACACCAGGTTTCCTGCAAAAGACAGATGTTGTAGGGGGCCAGAAAGGCATTCCATTCTGGAATTTCGAAGTTACGGGCGAGCCCTGCCACATTCCAACATATGATCTTTATCAAGGGGTCGGCAGAGGTAGTCTGTCTTGGAGGGTCATCTAATGTGGCCAATTTAATCACAGGACCTGCCCCCCCCGCAGCAGATCTATTTGGCCTAGATAATGGCTCAATCTGATGGTAATAGGGAGCCATTGTTACATCAGTCAGCTTCCTAGCTAAAGGAACATGCTGGATTGAGATCGTGGGAAACGGGCAAGGTAGGGCCAGTTGGTCCATTACAGGTTGAGAATCAGAAGAATACAGCGTAATCGAGGCCGCCTCCATAGATGGAACAGACAGCATTCCCTCTGAAGTTGGTGGGCTAACAGCCGAGGGTTCGGTCACACAAGGAGAGGAAGATGGTTCATTATGCCCTAGTACCAGTGGTAAAGGATCCTGGGGAACAGGTTGACATGCCAGTCAATCTACCTCCTCAAGCCCAGTAAACCGATTAGAAGTGGAAAAGACATTCCAATTTATGGGGAAAACTTGGGATTTTTTGGGGTGGCTCCTCCAGTTGCGGTGGTGTACTAGAGACCAGTCCTCATCACGTGTAGATCTAAGACACGGTGGATAAAAGAAGGACAAAGGCCTAGGTATAACGAGAGAACCTTCGCCAATGGGCCAGGAACAGATGTGGTGTACCATGAAAGGATCTTCAAAGGTCACCACTATGCAATCCCCAGCGCTAGATTTCCTTGAGGGGCCCACCCAGGGGGTTCTACGTACCATTAAAATTCTACTTCTCTGACCATTAGGGATTGGTCTATTCGCATTGAGCCAATGGATTGTCTTATTCTTCAGAGACCAATGGTTCTCGTATTGGCCATTTCCTAACTGGGGGACATTCGTCAGCACAACCACATAATCATTAGCCTCTGGAGGGAGATCGATAAAACCCCCTCTAAAGTTATTCTTAGCAGGAGGGCTCTTGGTGGA
This sequence comes from Triturus cristatus, assembly GCF_964204655.1. Lineage (NCBI taxonomy): Eukaryota > Metazoa > Chordata > Amphibia > Caudata > Salamandridae > Triturus > Triturus cristatus. The sequence continues at coordinate 557,646,961 of NC_140592.1, read as the reverse complement.
TTGGAGCACCGCTTCCCTAGGAGGGGGTCTATGCAACACACCTATATTAGGTTTAACTACTGGTTGGGGGGTGGGACATTTAGGAGCTTTAGGTATAGAGGCGGTTGAGCTATGATGCCCAGCCGCAGGCCCCGATGTAGGCACCGATCGTGCGATAACTGGTAAAGGAGGGGAAGGTTGTGGAACTTGAGGGATCATATCATGGGGAAGAGGCTCAGCAACAGGAAAACCCTGGTTTTCTAGACTTCTCAGACCGAGAGTGGCCAGAGCAATAATGCTCTTTTCCATCTCGAGTAAATGGTTCTCAATGCGTGAGAGTCTAAGATCAAGAGGAGAAAGAAGTTTCTTAAGGGTTTCCCAAACTAAACTTATAAATTCCCCTTCGTTCCTGTCCCCACTCTCAACATGTATGCCCTCTTCTCCTGCCTCAATAACCAAGGAGGTGGTCAAGGAAGCAGGAGCTGGCTCATCTTTAACCCCCTCAAAATGTGAATGTTCCCCGGTCACACCCCCTCCTATAGGATTTGAGACCGGAGCACTAGTCGCATTCAGATGTTCAGTAATCACAATTTTGGCCTTCTTACGACGGTAAGCAGACCGAGAGGTGCATTTTCTTTTAGCTTGATGGGCTCTACTAAGAGTGTGCCTAGAGGAGAACATTGCCGAGGTAGGATTATTAGAACCAGTATCTTGCTTGAGAGGGGTTATGGACAGGTTCGCAGCACTATCCTGAATCAGTGGCTCCAATGTGGGGGGTAGTACAGAGAAAGCCGGAGTGTGGTGGACATCAACATGTGTAACTACACAATGGGGGATAGCTGGACGTGGCGGGGTAACCGCTGTGGCTATATTGCCCAGGGAAGATTTTTTCGACAAATCGATTACCTGGGACAATCTCCTAGCGGACGCCAATTCCAGGGAAACACGAGTCTGGAGTTTGGAAATTTCATGGTCTATAGCTGTATTGGTACGAGTAATAAAATCGTCCATAGGACCATTGATAGGAAGACCACCAATTGGGGCCTTGCTCCGTGTTAACCTGCTATACATAGCTCAACAACCAACAGGGGCAACCCCCAACCTTACTGTGTGGATATGATAATAATAAATTGTATAACAATTACACTCGCACAGACTAGTTTGAACAATACAAAAGGGGGTAGCCCAGACCAGACCTCACAGACCTCGAACGGCCTCAAACGGCCCGCTCTTTGCCCGGTCTTCGCCCCGGGGTACGCCCCGCACGCGTCCCGCTTACGCGTAGGCGGGGAGACAGTTATAGTAATCGAGGAGGGAGTGGCCGGGAAGAGCCAGCAGCTGCAGCAAATAATCAGCAAGGCAGTAGGGCTGCTGGTACTCGCAGTCCCGGGGACCCGTGTGGAAGAAGAAAGTCACCACTCCCGCACTTCTCCGCCCAACAGATACCTCCGGTGAGTTGAATGCTGGTAACAAAGTTCGTGGACCAAGACAGATTCCGAGCGGCGCCCGCGAAGCGGGGGCCGCGAGGCGCTTTATAGTGGGAGGGAGGGGCCGGGAAGAGCCAGCAGCTGCAGCAAATAATCAGCAAGGCAGTAGGGCTGCTGGTACTCGCAGTCCCGGGGACCCGTGTGGAAGAAGAAAGTCACCACTCCCGCACTTCTCCGCCCAACAGATACCTCCGGTGAGTTGAATGCTGGTAACAAAGTTCGTGGACCAAGACAGATTCCGAGCGGCGCCCGCGAAGCGGGGGCCGCGAGGCGCTTTATAGTGGGAGGGAGGGGCCGGGAAGAGCCAGCAGCTGCAGCAAATAATCAGCAAGGCAGTAGGGCTGCTGGTACTCGCAGTCCCGGGGACCCGTGTGGAAGAAGAAAGTCACCACTCCCGCACTTCTCCGCCCAACAGATACCTCCGGTGAGTTGAATGCTGGTAACAAAGTTCGTGGACCAAGACAGATTCCGAGCGGCGCCCGCGAAGCGGGGGCCGCGAGGCGCTTTATAGTGGGAGGGAGGGGCCGGGAAGAGCCAGCAGCTGCAGCAAATAATCAGCAAGGCAGTAGGGCTGCTGGTACTCGCAGTCCCGGGGACCCGTGTGGAAGAAGAAAGTCACCACTCCCGCACTTCTCCGCCCAACAGATACCTCCGGTGAGTTGAATGCTGGTAACAAAGTTCGTGGACCAAGACAGATTCCGAGCGGCGCCCGCGAGGCGCTTTATAGTGGGAGGGAGGGGCCGGGAAGAGCCAGCAGCTGCAGCAAATAATCAGCAAGGCAGTAGGGCTGCTGGTACTCGCAGTCCCGGGGACCCGTGTGGAAGAAGAAAGTCACCACCCCCGCACTTCTCCGCCCAACAGATACCTCCGGTGAGTTGAATGCTGGTAACAAAGTTCGTGGACCAAGACAGATTCCGAGTACAGGTTTTAATTTTAATGTTAATCCTTGATATGTATTGATCTTAATGTATTGATCTTAATGTATCATTATTTAAAGTAAGGGTTACACTGTTGTCACCACACTAAGGTTTATTCATCTGCACATAAATAATGCGAGGATACATTCGGCGCTGCAATATGGGTCACAAATGTTGTTTTTGTTGATATGTATCTAATTGTAACGTGTTTATGTTTAAAGAGATGCATAAACTGTTGTTAATCACCAATATAAGGTACCAAACTTGGTACACTAAATCAAATACATTCGTGGTTAAGTCACTAGGTCTATGCGAAGACTTTCTTTATAGCTCTACATAACAAGCATTTGCAATGCAATAGGTCTCGCATTTATGCAAGTTTAAGCTGTTGGCATTGTCACAATGCCTTTTTTTTATGTTTTAAAAACGAAAACAAAAATAAAAGGTATTGTCGTTTGCAATGTCGGTAGCTCAAACTTGTGTAAATGCGAGACCTATTGCATTGTAAGTGGAAGCTTTTTCAATATTATATACAAGCTATAGTTGCTGCTTATTTATCTCATGCAACCAACAACCATTGACAAAGGCAATAGTCCTGACTTGTAGGTATGATGTTACTTGAATCGTATATCGGATGCAATGATAGAAACAGCAAAATACAAGTCTGGCGGCACACTATGCTAAGCACAGATTTTTAGCTTAGTTTTTTTTTTAAACTACGCCCTTAATTACATTGGCCACACCCTTTTGAGAGACCCCCCAGTTTTTTCATCTGACGTAAAGCCCTGCCCATGGCATTGACCGTGTACAAGAGGTGGCAAGAATATAGAAACCACAAACAGAAGCTGTGGTCCTTCACGATGTCCCTGGTAAACTGCTGCATGTCTTTAGACATTATGAGCAGAAGTATAAATACGTGATCTGCTATTTTAAGTGTAAATGTTCATCAGTTGGAGTACCCTAACCATCAATAATGTATATGAAAAAATATTAAATGCAACAGGGAGCATGCATGGGCCTTGAAACCAAGATAACATTTTGCTTATTTATGTAAAGGCAAGGACGGATTGTATTGATATAGTTCAAGGACCCATTCATTGCGAAAAGTTACTTGACTGTGTTCATCCAGGGCGTACTATTCTCAAGACAAAATGGGTGCATTCGAACCCCACTGTACACCACCGCCTTCTGTAACACGGGCTGCATTTCCATCCCGCCCTTACTGCTGTTTCCTCATCTGGGCCTTGGTTCTGTGCAGAGTAATGCACACACAACTCAGCCATGCCAAGGCAGGACATGACAACGGAGACATGAAAGGCCATGCGTGACGAGGCATGTGCGAATAGACTCGACCTGCACCAAAACGTGTATCAACTTACAAGCCTGACACATGATAGCTATGTTTTGCGTTCCCATCTTTCTTCTCATATTCCAGACGCCCTCTCCTGCGCCCGTGTTTCCTGAGGGCATAGAAATCCACATCCAACCATTCTCAAGCAACCACCGCTGCCTCGCATGCATAAGGGCAGGAAGTGTGGTATATTTCTGCTCCCACGATACAAAGACAACCCATATTTTTGTGGAACTGAACAAGTGAGTCCACCGGCTGTAGGAGAGCAAGTATCGCTTTGTATGCAATGAAAACTGAAAGGTACCAACACAGACACAGCAGCACCACTCCCTATTCAGAGCGGATGGCTCAAACACCCTCTCTGAGGCGTACCGAAAGCATCGCGCACACAGGGATATGTGCAAAAAAAACATGCACACATCCCTTACTTTATGACTCTGCTCTGCCCAGGCATTAACACAAGAGCCAGTGCCCACATGTACTGTGCCCTTGGTCGAGGACTGTGCCAGCCGCGCCCCCTCCCCTCCGGCTGGCTAAGACAGCAAGGCAGTATTGTGAAAGAAACACATAAGTGCACAAAGCATGCTGAGGCTAGGCAGAGCTGGCACTTACCCATCAGCTTCAGCTCCCGGGGGGCGTCCCACTCGCCCTTGCGGAGCTGGCGTTTGATCTCGTTGTTTATCTGCCGGGCTTGTGCAGGCTCAGGTTTCAACCAGCCCCCTCACCACTCCAATTCAAGGTGAGCTAAGACGCATGGCCTCGCCGTATATGATTATAAAATGCCCAACCTCATCTAAAATGCGCACATTTTTCTTAAACAGGCCACACACAGACTCTACATATAGTCCTGAGGAAGACCCCCCCTTATGACGATCAATTTATCGCAATATTATCTGGGGTCGAAACGTCGACGCATACTTTCAAGTGCTATTGATCACCCATAACAATCGAGAATAACCAGATCGATTACAAGTCGGGTTGAATCAGATTTTCATTTTTTCTCACATTGTGTCTAAATGTTTTGTCTTGAATATATGTTCATTTGTTATGTTTATATTGTGTTGTGATATGTAAATAGGTTTATTTTCACTTCACATTATGTTTCAATAAATACACATCATATGTCTGCGTGTGCGCATATATATGTCCTGTTCATAACGTTTTGAGTGCAAAGTTTTCACCAAATTGATTATAAAATCACATAATAATTCAGAAGTACATGAGTTTCTGTTTTTAGGGCGTTATTTTGATTTTCTGCATTAAATGTTAGTCCCATCTGAGAAGAGGGACAAACTGAGTAAATAAGTTGGACGCTTTTTATAAGCTAATAGGTGGCAGAACCACTGTTCGCTTAATTGACACAGCTAGGTTCCTCAAATATTTTACAGTTGTGTTTCACTGTATATGCTGCATGAGTGGCCTTGTGTGGATGTCTCATTTTATATTATATAACAGATTTACGTCCAGGATCATCATTGTGTAGGATTAAGCTTGTGAATATGGGATATACCCGAGAAATTATATCCCTGTTACCCTAACTGCTGGTATCAACATTTTTCAGGCGTAGAAAATTGACCCTATGGGTCACTGGCCTTCTTCAGGATCCCTTTAAAATACCACTTCCTCGTCATTGACACATGGAGGGGAACAAATTAATATGTGTCAATACTTGACCACTGTAAACACACTCCTGGAAATACCAGAGTTTCATTATTCTCATTCCAAACACAGGGTAAAAGTGGGAGTGTCGTCCTGTAGTCACACTTTCTTCAAAGATCGACGCCCCGTCACAGCACCACTCTCTACTCTCCACCCTTAGCGTTGGTCTGCACCAGGGTGTGTCAGTGGCCCTATGATGAAGCATGCCACTATCTAGTGGGTGAGGGCAATTTTAAATAATCAACAGAGTTTCTCAGGGAATAATAGAAGTCCTAGGTGTCTGTTAAAAGTTATATAGTCCTTTTTAGGTCTCGCCTGACCCAGCGCATGCGCTGGTCTGGCGAGACTTATTGAGAGGGCTCCAAAAAGTGCTACCAGGCCAGCCTAGAGCTACAGTGCATGAGCGCGGGCGCGCGCGCCGCGCTTGACCACATTACTTTCACCTTTGCGGCTGTACGGCCGCTTTGATGTTTGATCGCGATCACTTTCACTTTCCGCTTGTTCTGATAGCCTCGTCTTCATGCTTGGTAGCGATGACCTTGTTCTGCTTTATGTTTCACAAAGAGGTGGGTGGGATGCTACATAGGAGTGATACAAGATCCACTTTGTGCACTAACAGTCTGTGGTCACACGACATACAGGATGACTCGAAGTATACAAGGCACTTTCTGTCTTTTGGTAGCTGCTGAGTCTCTGCTCTGAAGCTCACTTTCTCTGGCCTGCCTGTATTTTTGTTGATGCTTTTCAAACGAGCTTTAATCTAGAGCTTTACCTTAAGGCTACACTTGTGGTATTTGCTGGTTCCATCAGTATCATGCTTTCTTTGGGATTCTTTTCTCTTCTGTACATTTCATAGTCCAGGACAACTCCAAGCTGTGGTGAATGTCAAACATGGAACTGCCCCCGCTCTAATCCTAGTCCGCCTCCTATTGCCTTGTGTGCTGGGTTTAACATCAACGGAAACCTTGAACTATTGGAATTAAGAGATGAAACAATTAGGCTTCAAAGGCCTATCCTCTTGGTCCACATCTAACAAATATACAGTCAAACAATATAGAATACAGTTTGTAAGTAGGTAAACATTTTTCCCATATAGGTTTCCGTGTACCATGGTAATAACACGGAATTGCACCCATTCACTGCAGTATTAATACATAGGTGGGTGTATGTTAATTAGTGCACTTATTCTAAATAACATGTTATTGAGCCACATTTATTTTTACAGCTATGCATAAAAAGATTGTATTTGTTGTTTTGATCTGCTTTTTGCACTGTTAAATTCAATTAAATATCTCTTTCTCAAGTTACAATTTCCCAGTGAACACCACTCACTGCAACGCTTGCAAGGATGCATATAGCAGCCCCAGCTGCGATTCAGGAAGTTTTGGTTGCTAAATATTAAAGTGAGTATTATTTAATTAAAGTCGTTATGGGTTTATCAGACACAACACATTTCTAATCATTAATTCATGTAGCCAGGATGTGCCTGCAGGTCTACCCAGTACAAGGTGGTTACATATACCAGTCAGTGACAACCTGAAAGGCAACGGAGCCTTCGGAGTCAACTACTCACATGTAATGACCTAGCAACTTGACGCAGCCATATTATTTATTAAAATTATATGCCAGAATTACACTTGTAGTATTATAATATGTAGTGTGAGAAAACGAACGATACAACAATGCTATTTTTATTTTGTAGCTTGACTAAAATCAATGTAACATGTACCACAACATATTTGAATAGCTAACTGCAAAACATGCTTATTGCATTAGCAGGCAGCGTGGTGCTTTTTGGAGCCAGTAACTGAGAAACTTGAAAAATGTATTTTCTGAGATTTACAATTATTAGGAAAAAGCCTCCGACTAAAATATAACAGCCTTTGGGAACTTAAATACACACTGGTGTTCAGTGAGTGGACTCATTTGCTGTTTCAAGTAATTTAACTCTGGACTGAACAAGTTTGCACATTAGGAAAAAAACATTGTATCCTTGGTGCAGTCCCAAACAGCCCTGTCAGCGGTGCCCAGCCAAGGCACACGGGGCTTCCTTGCTTCTAAAATATTTAACAAAAGTCTCGTTGTAAAGGTGGATGGACCCATAGTGATTTCTGTATTGCAGGACAGGAGCCGTATTTTGCTACACCTCCCCTAATTGCATATGGAATGGTAAGAGGCACATAATGTACCCCCGGCTACAGTTTGCTTTGCAAACAATGATAATACAGTGACGTGAGGCCTGCCTTGTGGGCCACACAGTTCTTGCTTACATTTCCATGTTTCCGCTAAATTTAGTGTTTGATGTGAGATGCCGCCTCTTTTGACTTTGCAACATTTAATTTCGTTTCCTCCTCCCCACTGAAGACATAAAACGCCTGCAGTAATTATTCTTTGCCAACTGTTAATGCAGCAGAAACTGCAAGTATAATGTAACAGTCAGGAGGCCTGCACCTTTCGAAGCAGCCGCACCAATGGGTTTTAAACACTATGAATGATAGCTGCTTCAAGGCACTCCTGCTTTAATCCGGAAGGTTGAAACCTATTCAGTGGCTTCCCCTTGTATTCGTGTTTAACCGCTTTTCGCTTGCCCCGTGGCTTCGATGAGTTGAATAAATCAATGAGTGCATGACGTTGTCTATTTCTGCCAACACCTTCATTTGCACGCCTAGGATATTCAGGGGCTGGAAAAAGCAGTCTTTTTATCATGTTTATATATTTCTCTGTTAGGAGCATAGATTGGAGAACATTGATTTGCTTTGCCTATTCTCTGCCTTTCAGCCCACTTGTGCTATCAAAGGTTTTTATACAGGTAGCAGAGCCTGCCAAAAGCCTGGGTTGACATGTTCTTCCCAGAGCACCATAGTGGCTACTTCTAGGGCCAAGCGAATCAGCTTACAGCAGTGAGAGATCTGGTGAGTGGAGATTTGGGCAGGCCCTGGAAAAAGAGGGCCACATGCTGAGTTGCGATACAAGTGGTTTTCTCGCTCTGCAGGACATTAAAACAAAGAGTTATCATCTCCCCGGTCCTCTCCAACAGATGATCTAGGATGTCTCCTTCAGAACGCTTGGCTATGAAAAACTCGAGTGCGGCCCATAGGGTGGGCATGCAGCAGGCAAGCAGGTAATAAGTGAAGGAGACCCACACTTACCAGACAAGGCAACACATGGTAATCCGGAAGTGTACTCTCGTCACCAGCTGGATTTGGCAGCTGGAAGTCGAAGTACAGTGAGGCAAGAAAAGATTGGCAGCGTGTCAGATGGGCCTTGATCAGCCTCACTGCTTCATGATCACCACGCTCCATGCAATAATTTGACACAGTGTGGAGCCCTGAAAAAGGGAGTTTTGTGAGAGGATCCTAGAAGCTTGATGCCATAACAAGAGATGCCTAAACGTTGAGAACTAATCCCAAGTGTAGCCATGGCTCTGTTGCATAAACAATTCAAAAGGGCATAATTTGACTAAGATTAATTGATCAAAAATACTTTCCCAAAACCAAACCATGGACAGGGGCTTTTAAATTTTTAATTGCCAAATGGCTTGCAGAATGTATTTTACCAAACCCTTTTCTTTTCTGTAGAGGTCTTACTCCATGGCACTAACTAAACAAGCATTGGCATAGCCAATAGGTCTCGCCTTTGGGACCTTATAAGTGTTTAGTCATGCAACAGTTGATGTTGTTACACCAAGGATATTGTGCTGCATAACTAAATTCTTATAAGGTCCCAAAAGCGAGACCTATTGGCTATGCCAATGCTTGTTCTGTGTGAGTTTAAGTGAAGTTTGTGGGAAATTTAGGAAAGGCTCAATCTCTCATCTCTTCTTTGTTGGGTGTGTGTATAGTAACCCATTATTGTAATCACCAAGCCTCTTATTACTTCTGCTTATTGTGTTATCTCCACGAGTGGAAGTATATTTCTATGGTTAGAAAATTAGACATTCGTAGCTTTGACATAGGTCACATAAGACGCATGGGTTTTTACAAATTTGGTGCAGACAATCAGGACAAGAAAGGGAGCGAACAAGCATTTGCAATGCAATAGGTCTCGCATTTACGAGAGTTTGAGCTATTGGCATTGTAAATGACGATGACCTTTATTTATGAATTGTTTTCAAAACAGATAAATAAAAGGCATTGTCATTTACAATGCCAATAGCTTAAACTCGCTGTCTGTAGCGGTTTCCAGTTCACTGTGGACACAGTGTGATATCAGCTCTTCACCAGGATCATATGAAGGGGGCTGATATTATGTGACACACTGTGGTGCTGTGTGAGTTGGCACATCTGGCATTACCCAACAGCCTCTGGCTACTGGAGGTAAGGGTGACAGGGAAGCAGATCCTGAAAGGTGCCGCATTTTCCAGCAGGCCAACTGGAAGATCCACCAGTGGTGTGACAGCATGGATGGAAAATGTCAGGGAATCAACATCAGAGACAGGCATACAAACACAGAGAGAGAGAAGAAAGATATGTCCCAGCCGTTTACCCACAAGAAAGGAACAGAAGAAAGTGGTGATGACAGACCAGCGGGAGGATTAGGGCCTGGACAAAGGGAGAGAATGGTGACCTCAGAAACAATTCTGGGCAAACTGGACAGTATTGAGAGAGCATCTATTACGATGGAATCCAGACTAAAATACCTGGAGTAAGGGATGACTGGAAAGGAGGATTCTGTTTCGGCCGTGGACACAAGATTACAATTACTTGTACAGCAGCTGGACTGTGTAGCAAAATAGGTTCAGGAGCAGGTGGATTTTCAGTGTAGGATCACAAGGGCACTGTTGATGGTAAAAAGAAACATTGAAAACCTGAGGTGGTTAAGCAAACAATTTTGTGATTTCCCACTGTATCATCGGAGAACAAAATAACAAAGGAGCATTCCCCGTTTGCAGCTCAGCAGCCACGCATGAATTACAATGCCAAAGAATTGGTGAGGAAAGCCTATAGACTGCCAACCAGGTCCTCTGATGCCACTGAGTTCCCAGCTGGTGGTACAGTCACTGTAACTGTGTGTGACCCGGACCTTCGCAAACCTATAATAAGGAAGACGGTGAGTCTAAATCATAATACACAGGTTCAGGGTCGGCACAGTCTCCCCTTCCAGGCCTCAGAGCAACGACTGAGAGCACTGAATTTTAAGAGGTGAGAAAGAATTTGATGAAACTGGAAATCACATTCTCACTCTGGTACTGAGCACAGCTGTAGGTGCTGTGGAAGGATGAAAGTTATATCTTCAATCAACATGAAGCACCAGGCTATTTCTTGGACGGAGTCAAATCTAGGAGTGTTACAAAGGCAGATAGTTGAAGTTTGCACAAGAGTGGTAATCACACCATCTGAGTCCCTTTGTGGGGTCATGTAACCATATAGGGAGTCATCTCCGTGCAGAGGCGCAACTAGAGCCTTATTTCGGGGCGGGCTAATAAAAATTTCGGGGGGGGGGGGGCGTGGGGGCTAATTCTTCCAGCAGTAGGCAGAGTGGCGATGCAGGGGCCCTAAGAAGGGGTGAAAACATAACAAAGCCTATTTAACAAGTGAATGGTCTTTTAAAGACCTGTGAAGTTCTCGGTGCAGCTGCAATAGGACGGTCGCCAGCCTGGGAAGCTGTCTCAGCCCGGGCTGACATGCACGACGGGGGGGGCTGAAGCCCTTTGAGCCCAATGGGCGTTGCGTTCCTGTCTCTGTGTAAGCTAGCAGAGTTTAAGACCAACGTTTATTCTGTGATCCCACAATTTCTGCTTTTCCACACTCTACATATCCCCCATTTGCTCCCCTAAAGTAAGTTCAGTTCTTTCTTCCCTTCCGCTTTCTTTTTTCACACTTTTCAATGCTGGGCAAAGTTTGTGAACAGTTTGCACATTACTCAATATTCCACTGTCTTTTGCTTACCGTGCATTTTCGTCTTTTCCTTTCCGAACCCTTTTTTCTATCACACTGAACTACGTTTCGAGAAAAATATTTGTTTGTGTCATGACAAAAAAATTAAATGTAAGCAGTTTAACGGATTGAGATATGCAGGTGTACATATATCACTGGAAAGGGAGGGATGTTGTAATGCTTGCCGGTAGGCAGATCATACATTTTCTTCTAAAACATTGAAACATAAAAGGTCACTTTTGGTATAATGCTGTACCCTGCAAATGTAGAGATCATGAGGAGACAGGGCTTGGCCAATGAAATGCAGACTGTGTTTAATTTGTGAAAATTTAAAAGCAAGTGCCAGAGGCTCTGCCCAGAATCTTATGACCTATTACATGGCCGCGCGCTTGCACCAAGGCTTCGTAGTCTTGTATCCACCTCACGCCTCTTTAGTACACTGTCAGGCACCCCCGTCCCTTCATCTTGTTTTTTCTTTCTCAATTCGTGACAACGTTCCATCTTTCTCCTTCTTTCCCTGTGTTTGTAGGGCACTTCAGCCAAGATGGGAGAGTCTAGGAGAATTTCGGTCAGCAAGCTCAAATGACTGTAGATATATGCTAGGCACAGATATCCCATCTGGACTTCCGCAGGGCGAAATACAGAGTATGCCATTAAGGGGATGTGAGCCTGTGGTCTTCAGGCAGCAGAGCAAACTCTACAGCAGGTGCATTCATCCACTGCGCTAACAGATGTGTTTGGCAAAGATTATGAGCAGAGCCTGGCTCTCAGAATGCAGTGTAGGTTTAACTCTGGGCTATCTGGGACAGGAATGTAGACAACAGACCATCATGTTAGATTATATAAAATCCCTACACGGGATGCGAACGAGCAATACTCCATGTACCCACCATAACTAGAGCTTGCAGCAGACTTTGTCCGGTTCTCACGAATTAGAACAGAGTGTGGGTGTCCTGATCGCAGGCCGCACCGAGTACACCAGCCCCTTTCTGCTACCGCCTGTGGCAACGAACTGGGAGCTCCGCACCACAGATCGGTGAGAACGCCCCTGAGCTGCCCGGGAGGCTAGCAGTGGCACAGTCTTCCCAGGAAACTGGAGTGACCCGCGACAAGTACCACAAAAGTCCCTTTGAGTGGGGGACAGAAGCTAGCGGCCGGGGGATAAAGTTATTCACTTGCTCGAGTCCTGACAACGCAAGAGGCTCAGGCGGACAGAAATACACTAAACAAGCCCCCCCCCCATTGTCCCGGCCGTGCGTTTTCGTGAGGCCAGAGCGATGACCTGTATGGGATTCATTCTCACCTGGGCTGTAGACAAGCTCCCCCTATTTTGCATAATAATGAAGAGGGAGAACAAACATAGGGCGGGAGGGGGGACGGGGGCGCTGCATTGTTTGGCATGCTTCCTATACTTCCACTTCCCAGATCTCCTTAAAGTGAAACGGGGAAAGGACATGCCCGACATGATTCAATCTAGAAGCAGCGCATACAACACCGCTTGCACAGTTCCTGATTGAAACAGTTGTAGCGCATGTAAAGATACACAACAAAAGGAAAGCGTTCACCCGAATGAAACTTGATGACTGAATGTTTGCTCATTCACTGTGGATGTCTGTACGCATGTTGGCGTTCTAAATCCTCCCCAGATCAGGTACGCATTGCGCAAAGCTGACCATCGGCTAAGCCAACAGTCGTGGCTTGTTGTATGTGTAATATTAATTGTTGTATTATATATCTGGATGCAATGATAGTAGCGGCAACATACCAGTCGGGTGACAAGCTGAGCACAGATGTTTAGCTTAAATGGTTTCAGCCACGCCCTTAATTGGATCGATTACGCCCCTTTGCGAGACCCTCCCGTTCTTCTCCCACTTAAAGAACTCTCCTTTACCAGTCCCTAACAGTATTACCCCCACCATAAAGACTTCTCACAATACTGATTGGCAAGGGGTGGGACAATTGTGAGCAACAAATTGCAAAACAGTGCATAACGTGAAATAAGTGTTGTCCTTCCGAGAGCGGAAACGATGCACCAGGTATGCTATTTCGCTAACAGGGACGGGCGGGTAACAGCGAATAGTCGTGACCTGTTATGCGCGTAACAGGTCAAAATGCAACGCCGAAGTATTCCACCCCGAGCCATTGCAAAACCTCGGTCAGACACAACCTTACAACAAGATGGAATCCCTGGAGTAATTTGGAATCGTGAGCAAAAAGAGACGCCGGGCCGTGCGCGAGCAAAAAGAGACGCCGTGCGCAAGCAAAATATTCAGTCTGGGTGGGCAGAAAGGAGACAGGACAGCAAAAGAGACGCTGTGCACGCGGACAGCAAAAGAGACGCCAGCACACCTGCTGTCTTCCATACGCACGTGCACATGTCCTGTCCCCCTTCGGCCAAGAAGCCGACAGCAATAGGTTTCGCCAAGGCGAGTAGAGCATGCGCTGCGTCGCTAGGCGAGACCTAAAAAAGGAATGGGAATTAATCAAAAGATGTGACCACCGACACCTATTAGCAACAGTACAGTACATGGAAAAGATAGGTCTTCACTGTTGTGCAGAACTTCAGACAGTCTACTTCAGAGTCGATATACAATGAAAGCATTTGAGTGAGGAACTTTGCAAGAGTAGTGTTCTCCCTATGCAGCACTTATAACCAGTTTTCTAGCGAGAGAGCTGTTTCTGGGAGGACGATTTTAGGCACCCTTTTGGTAGACTTTCACAAGTTAAAACAGTGTACCAGGGAATTAGGAAGTTAGTAATCGGCTGCAGAGATGCAGTTTCAGACTTGCTTTGCTTCAAGTGACACTACTCCACTACAGTGCAGACATCACTAAGGCGAATAGATCCTTAATTCATGTAAGCAAAATAGCCCTCCAGAAAAATAAAAACCAGCCACCCCCACATCATCTTCCCAGAAATATATTAAACATAAGCATACCTCTGTGCAGGAAAGGCACATGGTCGTCATCCACACTCATGTAGGAAAGATCCCGG